>NC_140031.1:58227362-58844608 GCF_963513975.1 Fringilla coelebs
CATTTGTCACTACAGTTTGCTGTCTTGTCTTGAAAAAGCCCATGTAACTTTTGACAGAGAACATTTAATCCTAGACAACATGGAAAAATTTGACTTCTTCCTATATATATATATATTTGCAGAACTGTACAAATCTAGGTTCCCAGCGGGCTGGTGCCTTGCTCTCTTATGCAAGGCAAGCGATTACTCACAACCCTGTCAAAGGCAGCAGGCAGGACCCAGTAGCCTGTTTTCTCAGGGTGGGTCTGATCTCCAGGGATGCTGAGCACCCCTGGGCACACAGTGAGAACCCTCACCTGCTCTGCTTAGAAGCAGAAAGCAAAAGACCCTGTTTGTCATCACGTTCACCAGCAGTATTTTAGCTGTTGGCTTCACAGGTCACGAAATAAGACTTCCTGGTGCCATTAAAGACTTGCTCTGCACATTGCAGAATCAGGTCCTGTAGTGACTAAGCCTAAGCAGAAGGCAAGCTGCTGACAACAACTGAGTGTTTTTATGTGGAAGTTGAACGTGTCAGGGAGAGGGTCTGTTTTTGTGGAATTCCTTTGCTCATTGGATCAAACCTGGGCTGCACAAAGTGCAGGTGTTCATTTATTACCACAGTACTGTTGCTGCATGCCTGAGCAGACCAGCTGCCTGTAACCACTTATTCAGAGTTTTTGCCTGACTTCAATGAGCTAGTGTTTTTTGATTTTATCATAGTAGTATCCAGATGCCCCACCAAAGCCTGCCCAAAGGGTTGACACCTTATTTGGTCTGAAAGACACCAAGCTAGCCAGAAAATTGTTTCCTTCTTCTGGAAACATGTTCAGAGACTCATTGTCTGTTACGATTTGACATTAAGTTTCTCAACAAACAAACAAATACACACATAAGTATATATAAAATTTACATTCACTTTCCAAACAATTCCATGGGCATGGAAAGCCTCATTTAAGTGCAAAATTCCTTTTGATTTTCTACACAACATCTCAGGTTGCTACAAATGAAAGCCTGTTTTTCGTATTTCCTACTCTGGTAACTCAATACATTTCTCTGGTAGAACCTATGGTTGACAAAAACCATCTAAGTAGGAGCAGCTATTAAGACTTTCATCACACAGGAACTTTTTGGTGTTCTGGGAGTTTGCTTATAGGAACTGGGGCTTTGTGAGATGTTAGCAAATTACTCTATGCTTTAGCAACCGTTACCCTAAGACCTGAACACTTAGAGTAGCTGCTTAGCATGCACATTGTGTTACACCACATCTCTGTTCCCTACACTGCAGAGGTCAGGTAAGATGTTTATGCACAGCATGGAACATGCAACTTAGTGTTGGACAGAATAGCCAGGTTTGTATTTCGGTATGTAAACTGCAGGCTCTGAATTTGAATGGTTCATCTTCATTACCCACTTCACATTTTCTTGCTATGTATCCATAAGCTGTGAAAAAACCATCTGTCAGTCAGGTCCTCTGTTCCCTTCTCCCAGCAAAGCATGGCTTGGAGACCCCTGAGTGGACTGTCACCATGCATTCCCCATACAGAAATATCTGGCATTTTTAGAAAAGGCACAAGAAAATGGCATTTTCAGAAGAGTCAGATCCCACTCAGAACAAAACTCACAGAAGTCTATTCCTGAAGTGATTTTTGAGGTACTGAAATATATTTTAAAGACCTGAGTTCACTGACATCTGCTCCTAGTCTCTGCAAGATCTCTGTCGTGTTCATGTTGCATTCCCCTTGTCAAGTATGCCTCTAAAATCCAAAAGTATTAGACACATTTCAGTGAACTCTAGACCAGTGGAAAATTAAGCTAACACATCTATGTTCGTGCTATTGATGATGGATTAGTCTTTGAAAACTCTCCTGAGCCCGTATGGTTCCTAGGAGACTTTCAGAAGAGCCCACAGGGTCAGGACACCTATTCTTTGACACAAAGGGGAAAAAAAATCCAGCAAGGACAAAGGGAGACAAATGATTTCTACACTCCCTGACATCAGGCAGCTATTGGAGTTCATGCTGACATCTCTCAATCCCTCCCAAAATGAAGTGACAGTATTTCAAAAACTTATTCAGCCATAGAGGACCACATTCTTTCCTACAGACAGCTCCAGAGTTTCATTCAGCTCTTGATCTCAGCTGACAGTCACTGCTGCCCTCGTGCCAGTGTGCCTACAGGCTTGGGTACAAGAGGCAGCAGAAAACACAAGGGAGGAAAAGGGAGAAAATAAAATTAAAATAAATTTCTTTTTTTCCCAAAATGAAAAATTGAATTCTTTAACCTTTAAACATGCTTGTTTACTTACAGAAAGCGTACTTCAGGCACAAAAGGTTTGAGTATCAGTCACATACCACTTTAAATTGAAATAGTATCAGGATTGTCCCATGCAGTCAGCTATATTATCCCCTATCAAGAAGTTGAAGTTGCAGTTTTTGTATACATACATATATATAAAGTATGCATCTTTCACACAATGGTCTCCTGGTCTGAATTGACTCCAGTGGGGTTTATGTAACAACAGTACCTGTCATAAGGGCTGTTATCCTTGTAAGAGCAGACAATGATACTATCTTTAGGAGCCACAAAAATGTTGTCTTCAATGTCAGGGCAAGGAATGCTGTCCCTGCTGGGAGAAGAGCTCTTCTTCTCCAAGGCACTGTATGTGGAGGCATCTCCCACGAACACATTCTCTGGCATCTCTGGGTAACAGCTCTCCAGGTATTTCAGCATCTCCTCCTGCTCCACCTTTGTGGTGAGGCTCTTGCACTCTGCCGTGGCAGCGGCGGTGGTGCTGGTGGTGCAGATGAACACGGTGTCCTCTCCCCTCAGCCCTCTCCTGTCCTTGCGGTAAGCTTTCCTAGTCAGCTCGTCACAACTTCCCTTGCCAGACTCCAGGTCCGAGGGGGTCCTTAGCAGCTCCATGACATCCCGGTCCTTGAGTTCCTTACAGCACGGACGCATGTTCTCGGGACACTTGGTGCAGCCGTCGGTTTTTCTGGTGAGGGCAATGGCGGCAATGCCGGGCAGGCAGATGGCCGGCCCGATGGCCAGCAGCGGGATGTCTCCCAGGGTCTCCCCCTTGATGCCAGACACGGTGAACATGAAGCCGAACACCAGAAAGACGCTGACCAGAGCCACCACAAGCCCCGTCCGGGGGTTGATGTCGTCGGGTCTCAGGGTCCGCGCCATCCAGCTGGTGCGCACGGGGACGCTTCCCTCCACCGGGTCGCCCCTCGGGGCAGGGGACAGACGCTCCCCGGCAAGCTTCCGAAGTTTCCCAGGCAGCGAGGCGCGCAGCACCCCGACAGCCGGCGCCGCTCGGCTTCCCCTCGGTGGAGCCGCAGACGGAGGGCGGGCCGGGGCCGGGAGCTGTCCTGCCTCCTGCCTCCTCCCTCGCTCCCTCCCTCCCTCGCTCGTTCCCTCGCTCCCCGGAGCCGGTCGGAGCGGCTCCCCCGCCTGTAGCCCCGCCGCGCCCTCCCACGCTGGCGGCGGGCGCAGGGGGCTCAAGCCCTGCCGAAGGCCGGGGGTAGAGAGACCGGGCGGCTTCCAGCAGCAGCGGCCGGGGAGACAGCTGCCGCGAGGGTTCACCTGCCCGGTCTCCGCCTCCTCCTCCTCGTCCTCAGCCGGCCCCGCCGGAGCCCCGCACAGCCGTGAGTAGGCGCACCGCCCGGCGCGGGATGCCGCGGGGCCGGCGCGGGGGCTCGGCGGGCTTGCCCCTACCTGATGGGCGCCGCGGCTTGGCCGGCTGCTGCCGCCACCCCGGGCAGGCTTTCCCTCTTGGGCGAAGGGGAGAGGACCCCCGACGGGCGTCCTTCCTCGGGAAGCCGGCATGTGCATCCTCGGCACGGGCCCCTGCACCTAAAGCGTCTTCTTCGGTGAGGACGGGGCTTGCGAAGTAAATTGTCTCCTGGGCAGACAGCAGTCCTGCCCGAGTGTTCTCCGGAGTTAGGCACCTGTGGAGAGCAAGGCTTCGGGAGATGCTCTGCGGCAGCTGGATTTCATCCTGAAGGCGGCCCTTAGGGAGAAAGCCTCTCTTGATGTTGTTCCCTCCCCAAGAATGAACATAGATGTTGGGGTCCCTTGGTATCCATGGCCTGCCGACTGTGATGGTGACGTTCTGTCCCTGTGATTTGATGCACTTCGGTGATGGTAATTTGAAGTAAGCACCACCAGCTGAATGAGTATAGAAAAGGATCTCAAACAGGTGGGAATGTGGAAAGGCAGCAGCATCTTCAGGCAGGTTGCCAGTGATACAAAAGACTGAGTGCTGTCACCTGGGGCAGAGATACTGGGAGACAAAAAGGAGTGATACCAGAAAGCTTCCAAGAAAGTTAAGGTAACAGAAAAGGACACTCTGAACTAAAATTTTGAAACCAAGATTTCCCATTTAAGTTTTCCCATTAACATGATTCATTTTCTTCATACTACAAACTTAGAAAGCTCAGAGAAGCCAGTTTAGAAAACACTCAGATGTTTCTCAGGTCATGAAAAGCTTGGGTTTTATTCACCCTCCCTACAGTACAACATCAACAGAGTGCCTCTGTGTTGTAGATTTCAAACTTGCCTTCCAGAGAGCAAGTCCAAGAATATAACTGTAAGTGAGAGCAACTCCTGCCTTACAGGACACTTTGTAAATGGGGTGTCAAGTCATAGTATTTACTGTTTCATTTGAAGGATGAGTAAATGGGAGTAGAAGTACACAGTGGGGAGAGTTTTTAAGTCAGTGGCAATGGCCTGAATTTGAGATTAAAAGTTTAAAATGGACCACAATCATTATTTCAACTTGTCCTTCAGAAAATTGTCCAGTAAAATTCACTCTGAACCTCTCACCTGTTGCAGAGTGGGCTGAAAAAGGAATGTTTTGGACTCTGTTAGAAATACCTTTCTTGACTGAAAGACTTAAAGATCAAAACCTTCCAGCCAGCACAAGTTAACTTCTACTTTTGCCACTGCGCGGGATTTCGTAGTATGAGAAATGACAGTAGTGTTCTCAGCTCCTATTTTCCAGAGCAAAAATTTGCTGTTTCTTTCCATCTGCTGTTATTCAGAGACACAGCTTTTATGTCCTCACTTTGGAATGAATAATGCCTTTTTTTAATCCATCAGCTAGATTCTGGATGAAAGAAAATGATTAACCTTCAGCAAGCCTGTCCCATGTAACTAAAATGTTGTTAAGTGTAAGTTATGAAGTTATGAGTATGTTGGTAACTAATGCCAATGAAAGTCACTGTTCCTGCTCCCTGACCTTCCTTCAACTCCCCTAGTGCATCTGGATAGTTTTTAAAAAAATTGGAAATAGTTCTTTTGTTGAAAAACAAATTATGATGCCTGGGAAAAGCAATTACCTGAAGCTGTACTCATCAACAGTCCTTCAGAGATAGAAAAAGGACACAGAAATGTAAATATTAGTGGCATTTGTGGAGGGGAAAATTGCTGTAAGAGCTGAAGTACATGTCAGAATATCTAACAGGAGTAAAAATGGCCCTTCAAATTTAAGCAACAGGCTTACTGAGATGGAAAAGGGAACATCTACTTTGGAACAGAAAGCTGTTAGTGGACAGAAAAACACAGAAAATGTCAGGACAAAGGTGGAACTAAATGTCTTCAATTTGTCCCTTTGTGAGTGATTTCAAGACAAGATTGTATGCTTCCAGCAGGAGGGGATAGAAAGGGAAAACAATCACCCGGTTCCAGGAAAGCATGCCACGATTGTTAAAATTGTCTTCCCAAGCTAGAAATCAAGAGATCAGCAAGTGCCACTTAACACAACTGAGCAACAATGCAAATGGTTGCATTTTCTATCCTGTTCATAACTAGAGAAGAAAAATTACTCCTTTGAGGTGAAGTATGTTTCTGTTCCAGTGCTGAACACAAAAATTAGGTACTCAACCATCTTTTTACCTCAGTTTTCAATGGCAACCTCTCTTCCCCCCTCTTGAGTGGGCAGCATGATAGGGACTGAAGGAAAAAAGTGCTCTCAACTGTAATAGATCAGGGTTGTGATCACCTGAAGAACCTGAACATATGTGTCTATGGATCTGATGAGATGCTGTGCTGGCTTTGTCTGAGGTAATTTTCTTCACAGAGCTGTATGGAGAGTCTGGTATGGAGCTGTATTTTGTACTTGTGCTGAACACAGGCTGATTATACAGAGATGTGTTTGTTATTGCTCAGCAGGGCTTACACAGATCCAAGGCCTTTTCTGCTGTTTGTACATCCATGCTGCTGAGGAAGTTGGGAGGAGACACAGCTGGGACAGGTGACCCCAACTGACCAAAGGGATTTCCAGACCATGTGACATCATGCTCAGTACATAAAGTGGGGTGAACAAGGAGGAAAGATGGGACATTTGCAATGATGATGTTTGTCTGCCCAGGTCACTGTCAGGTGTGATGGAGCCCTGCTCTGCTGGAGATGGCTGAACATCTGCTTGCCCATGAGAAGCAGTGAAATAATTCCTTGTTTTAATTTACTTGCATGCATGGACTTCAGTGTCCCTACTAAACTGTGTATATCTCAACCTTTGACTTTTCTACCTTTTACCCTTGTGATTCTCTCTCCAGTTCCAGTGGCAGGGGGTGAGTGAGTGGCTGCTGGGGCTTGGTTGCTGGCTGGAGTTAAACTATGTCAGATGCTTCCCCGAGTCCCAAAGGAATTAGATGACATAGTTGCTGAGCCAACCTCCACAGTACTTGAAAAGTCCTGGCAGTCAGGTGAAGTCCCAGGTGACTAGAAGAGCAGAAATATTGGACCCACCTTTAAAAAAGAGAACTGTGGGAACTACTGATCTCTCAGCCTCCCTGGACTGACACTTCCTATTAAAAGCTACCCAGTAGCTCCCTAAATTGTCTAGAGAAGGATTTGATGGGTGGGCTGTTCATGGGTAAGGAATTAGTTGAACAGTCATACCCAGAAGGTAGTGGTCAACCCAGCTCAATCTTCACATGAAGATTGGTAATAGATGGTGTCCCTTAGGGATCTGCCTTGGCACAAGTATTGTTTAATGTCTTCCTCAGTAATGGAGAACCATTGGCAGGTTTGCAGCCAGCCTGCTTTGAGTGGTTTGAGTGGTGCTGTTGACACCACTGAAGGTCAGGATGCCATCCAGAGGGACTTTGACAAGTTTGAGTAGTGAGCCCATGAGGTTTAACAGGACTAAGTTCAAGGTGCTGCACCTGGGGCAACCCCCAATATCGACACAATATAGCTGTGAACAGCAGCTCTGTGAGCAGGACTGGGGGTGCTGCTGGGTGAGAGGCTGGACATGACCCAGCCATGGGCGCTCCCAGCCCAGACAGCCAAACGTGTCCTGGGCTGCATCCAAAGCAGCGTGGGCAGCAGGGCAGGGAGGGGATTCTGCTCCTCTGCTCTGCTCTGGAACCCTGCATCCAGCTTTGGGGTCCCAGCACAGGAAGGACACAGACGTGTTGGAGTGAATAAGAAGGGCCACCAAGATGATTAGAGGTATGGAGCATCATTCCTACACTGAAAAGCTGAGACAATTGTTGAACCTCATGAGATTGCCATGGGCCCACTTCTCCCACTTGCCCACATCCCTCTGCATGACATCCCGTCCTTCAGGAGTGTCAACCACACCACTTAACCTTGGTGTCATCTGCAATTTTGTGGAGGGTGCATGCAATACCCTTGTCTATGTCATGAATGAAATATTAAATAACACTGATCCCAATAACAACCCCTGAGGGGCATCTCTTGTCACTGATGTCCATTGGGACTCTCAGCTGCTGACCACTACACTCTGAATATGACAGTCCAACTAATTCCTTCTCCGTCTAAAAGTCCACTCATCAAATCCATCTCTCTCCAATGTAAAGAGCAGGATGCTGTAAGGGACTATGTCAAAGGCTTTACAGGAGATAAATGACATTCATAGTCCTTCCCTTGCCCACTGATGTAGTCACTCTATTCATTCTCTGTTTCCAGTCACTGGGGATTTCTCCTGACTGCCATGGCTTTGCAAATATGGTGGAGAGTGATTTGGCAACTACATTAGCCAATTCTGTCAGGGCTTTCTGGGATGCATCTTCATGGATCACATAGACATATATGTTCTAGTTCCTCAGGTGATAAGGAATCTGATCTCAAGAAAGGAAGCACTTTTCTCATCCAGTCCCCACCTTGCTGTCAATCCTGTCAAGAGGCATGGGAAGAGAGATTGACAATGAAAAAATTGCTGAGTATCTCAGCCTTGTCTCATCCGTTGTTTCCGGTTTTCTAGTCGTGTCATCAGAGGAGTACATTTTCTTTGACCTTTCTTAATAACCACGGAGCAACCAAAACAGCTATTTGGATAAGCAGCTTTAGATGTATTACATTCCTTTTGGGTTTTTTTGTAGGTTTGAAGATAGAGATCAGAAGACTATGGATCAAGATGGATGTGGTGGAAAGGGTACCAGCTGAATGACAGGTAATTTTTCCTGGTACTTCCTTCTTAAACCCTTCTCTGAACGTGCTGTTTTGCAGATACAATTATCTGCTTCAGTCAATTGCTTTGTACAAGAGCAAATACTTTCTCTGACCAGGCAGTACTGCAAAATCAATGGAAAAGTGTGTGTGCCATAATTTTTAGTATCCCAAAAATTAAAAGATCTGGCAGATGGAGTTTTGAATTAATACATTACAATTGACAGCTGGCATACTTATAAGATCTCATACCAATCAAGAACTCCACACGCCCTTAATAACATCATAAGTAAAATTAGACTCTAATTTTCACCTTCCAAGCTCTGTGGCAATGCTAAAACTTGGTACTGTTTTTGAGTGTGGGATCATGTAAGTCCTATCTGTAATTTGGATATGGAACATAGGACTTGTTTTGCTAGCAAGTTCTGTGTGGATACTCAAGTTTCAAGCTTTTACACTAATGCACTTGTGTACATATTTGAGCCACCCCATTAGCTTGAGGAGACAGTCAGTCATTCTGCTGAGGTCACTGGCAGGCACTTCAAACCTGCTCAAGAGCTGCTTCACAAAAGTTCTTCCTGTCTGCAGCAAGTACTCCTTGCTGAAAGTGGATGCTGAATGTGCAGCATCCATCTCCAGGCCTTTTTGTACATTGTGTTTTCTTGGCAGCATATACAAAAGAAAATACTTGACAATTTTTTTGTAATGTGCAACTATGTGCTGTGATCCTCATATGTCTCTGCTGAAAGATTTTTTTTTTCCTCTATTTGAAAGTGTTTGTTGTTTACCCTGCTTCACACACACCATAATTACCTTATTTCTAGTTCTTACAGGGTCTGTGTAGCCACTTCTGATGCCTCTTCCATGCCTCTGGACTGCTCTCAAAAGTTCTCTGGGTCTCCATGTCCTCAAGCACAAGAAGTTCACCTGAGGGAGGATATTTGGGTTCTGACTGTTCACTCAAGCCCCTGGGTCTTGCTCTTTGTAGACAATCATATGTGCTTGACTGCTGCTTGCTGGCCAGTTGGCCGGATGTGGAAGGACTCTGCTGATGAGAGCATCTGATCAATAAACAAGGGGCAAAAGAGAAATATCAGATGCCTGAAGGGCTTGTGTTTTGTCACTGAGCCATCACACTAGGAGTGGGATTCAGAAACCCTGGTAGTGAGTCATGCATCCGTCTTGAGGTGACCTCGGGGACTTAGCAGGATTGCTGTGGAAGAGGTACAGGCTGTTGTATGAGTCACGGCATCAGGCAATAAATTAGCCAATATAATTCACTGAGAACTTTATCTATCTGCATCGCTCTGCCTGATGTGCTCTTTCCCTTTGGGAAGATTCTGATTAAATATACTTTATTTCTTCTATCGAAAATTGCTCACAAAAGATGCAGTAAACTCAGGGGAGTCACCCACAAGTACTGCGTGTTATGCACAATGGTGAATAACGGGTAGCTTGCTTTGTCCCAGAGAACTTAGAAAACACTTCTTAAAGGGGGTCTCTAATTGAGTTGCTTTTCTGTGGAGAAAGAGGAAGGGAAAATAGGTTGCCTTGACCTGCCTCTGCAGAAGAAGCTAATAATTTTTGATATGCTGGAACATTTTTAAAGCAGTTTTAAGCATAATGATGACCATCTATTAGGGTACTTGCAATGACTAATTCTTTCTGTGAAGCTTGCTGACATCCTTCCTGTCTGTTTAGGAAAATTTAGTATAAAACTAAGGGAACTGATCAAAAGGCTATGCATGTTCCTTGCAGGCTCTGGAAGATTGGAGCTTCCCAAGCCAATTAAAATTGAAGCAAATTTAAATGGGGATGGATGTCATCAAAGTCTATAGCTCATTTAAACAGTGCAAATATGTCTTTTAAAAAAATCATCCTATGCTGTGGATATGAAAGAAAAAATTAAATCTTGTCATAGCAGTCCTGATTGCCTGACCCATGATTACTTCATACCACACCTGCACCTTTGCTAAGATGTACCAGCTAATCCAGGAAAATATTTCCAGGCATATGAATGACAAGAAAACAATCAGAAGCAGTCAGCATGGATTCACTAAGGGGGAAGTCATGCTTGATCAACCTGTTAGCTCACAGTGAAATGTCTGGCCTGCTGGATGAGGGGAGTGTGGGTACTGTCTACCTGGACTTCAGGAAGGTCTTTGACACTGGCTCCCATAAGATCCTCCTACACAGGCAGCTGTAGTTTGGCTTAGGTGAGCAGACAGTGAGCTGGGCTGAAAGCTGCTGGAATGGACAGACCCAAGTGCTGATGACTGGTGGCACAACATCTAGGTGAATGCTGGTGACTAGCAGCGTACCCCAAGGGTCCTTCAACAACCTTCATTAATGATCTGGATGATGAGGCAGAGCGCACAATCAGGAGTTTTTCAGAGAATATAAAACTAGGAGGCGCAGCTGGTATCAGAGAGTCACGTTACCATCACAGGGACATCAATGGCTTTGAGAAATGGGCTGACAGGAGCCTAATGATATTCAGCAAGGGTAAATGCCAAATCCTGCACCTGGGGAGAAAAAAAATATATATGGTAGGTACTCCCCAGCTGGAGGGCAGCTTGATAGAATAGGACCTGGGAGTCCTGGTGGGCACCAAGCTGAACATAAGACAGCAGTGTGCCTTTGTGGCAAAGGAAGAGAATGATGTCCCAGGCTTCATTAGAAGGAATATTGCCAGCCAGCTGGGAGGTGATCCCCCTCCTTAATGCAGAGCTGGTGAGGATATCTCTAAAGTACTTTGTCCAGTTCTGCGCTCCTCGATACAGTAGAGGAGCCATGAACATATTGCAGAGAATCCATGCTTCAATGGACCCTTGAGTGGAAGGGTCGTTAGGATGCCTGGGGGACTGGAGGACCTTTGCTGTGAGGAAAGGCTGAGGGAGCTGGGCCTGTTCAGCCTGAAGAGAAGAAGGCCCACAGGGATGTCATCAATGTCTATGAGTGCATGAAGGGAGGTCACAAAGAAGACACAGCAGAGCTCCTTCCAGTGGTGCCCGTGACAGAACCAGAGGCAGTGGGCACAAACTGAAACATGGGAGGTTCCCTCTGAACTTCAGGATACACTTTTCCATTGTGAGGATGACCAAACACTAGGGCGGTTTGCCCAGAGAGGTGGTGCAGTCTCCATCCTTGGAAATACTCAAAAGTCATCTGGACATGGTCCTGGTCAACCTGCTATAGGTGGCCCTGCTTGATTAGAGGTTTCTTCCAATATGCACCATTCTGTGATTCTTTTATGGCAGAGAAAATGATGGATGAGTGTGGCCATGTGTGCATGCACAGACTGAGCACTCTCTCATCACTGTGTGCAGGGGCACTGGACAGAGATAGGCAACGCATTTTTTACAGGAGATGAGGATGAAAGAATCTCTCTTTGAAGGGGTGAAATCTGCATGGTACAGCAGGAGTTCTCTGGGGAAAAGTATGCAATGGGGCACTAAGTGTACACATAGGTCACAGGGCAGCTGTGCACTTGAATAACATGAAATCTGCTTTCTTTTCAGGAGGCAGCCTGTCTAATACCTGTCAAATGGTGAGGCTTTCCGGACCCTTCTGCTGCAGCAGATCATCAGCTGTCAGATGGCTGCAGGCACCAGGAGTGGCTTGCTGAGATCCCATGGTAGCCCCTCACTCTCAGGCATTTATTTCCCTGGCAGCCCCTCTTCTTGCTGCCTTTGGGCAATACCTGCTACTTCACCTTCTGCCACCAGCAAGCCGAGTATGTGAGAGGAGGTTTCTCAACCAATGCCCTCCAGCAGCTGTGGGGCCACAGACTCTCCTTGGGAGACATCTCATCTCACCTCAGCCCAGCTAGCTGCTGAAGAGCTTTCAGGGCCTCTCTAGAGGCCAGGGGGACAGGTGAGCTCTGACACAGATATCTGCCAGCCCCACTGTCCCAGTGATTGATACCTAGCAATAAGCACTGCGGGGGATCAGACCAAAGCACAAATTGTCTCAGTCCCTCTGGGAGCCTCTCAGGAACCCCCGGCCAGTCCCGAGTCAGCAGACACCAGGGGAGCAGCCCTGACATGGCTGAATGCCGGGAGACACTCTCTGTGCCCAGAGGGTGCTGAGGACAGCCAGGCCAGGTGCCTTTGCATCAGAGGAGACATAGAGATATCGGCGGAAGAAAGGGACCGACTCTCAGCAGGGGTAAATCCAAGGGTTTATTCAGGAGCCAGGGGAGCTCCTGCACCTTAGGGGGCCTCCTGCTGAGAGCCCCTGGAGTTGTGCCAAGGTTACATATAAAGGGAGGAGGAAATCAAAAGTAGGTAACATTTTACCAACCAATAAATGACCCAAAGGGATGGGCACTAAGGGATAGGCACTTAGGACAGCGTATAAAACAAGTCTTGGTGGGCTGACCCTGGCCTCTGGCTAATCGCTTGATGTCTTGGACCAAAGCTTCTAGATGAAGGGGATGGGATGCTGGGTGATTGACAGAGAGCCAGGGTGGGGATTTGGGGATGATCTCATCAAGGGAGAGGGATTGCAAGGGCAAATGAAAGGGGGTACAATCTGGGATAAACTATTTGGGAGAAATACGGGGATACAAAAACCAAACTACTTGAAAGTATTACAAAGTATAAAAAGTATAAAACACACTACAACATATATAGTTCCTTTTTGTTTGTATAAAAAAAGTATAAAAGTATGAAGTATAAAAACACACTACAAGTATAAAAACACACTACAACATATATACATTGTGAAATTTCCTTTTTTTCTTTTGTTTGGCTTTTGGGTACACCAGATACCAAGATCAGGAAGTGAGAGAAGTCTGTCCAGGCTTCCTTCCAATGCAGTGAACATGCTGCTGAAGACTGCCTTCAGAGGAAAGAGTGTTTGAGTTTGTACCCAAAGGTACCCTCCATGAGGAGTTATGTGGAAGAATATGCAGAAATGGTTTTTGGGATTATCTCGCTGTTTTCCTCCATGGATAGTGCAATTAATGGGTAGGAAGTGGTAGTAGTAGTAAGGCATCTGTGCTGGAGTGGGGAAAAATTAGATGTTCTGTTGTCCAAAGAAAAATGCGTGTGCATCACCATGGCCCTTGCATGCCACCACAGTTCTTGAAATTAAGAACTGACTTGTACACACATCACTCATAAGAGTGGCTAAATGTGTACTTGATTAACCTTTTTGCCTTACCGACTAATTAGGCAGTTTATGGGGACAGCTTCACAGATGGTAATATTTGCTTTCTACGGACTTGTTCCCTTTTCCCATAGGCTGCACCCAAAAGTATCCATTATCTAACAAAGCCATCGCAGATGGTGAGCTGACAACAAGCATGAGTCAGTCATGGTATTAAAGGAAGGGTTGTGTGTTGTTCATTGTGCTGGGAGCACAGGGCTGGGAATGCCTTAGACCAGATCCTGGAGTTTACTACATGAGGAGGTGTGTAACCACAAAGGCGTGAAGGGCAGTGATGGGGGAGGACTTTGCCAGCATTACACACATTTCAATGCAGTAGGGTGTTCTTGTGTTCCAAAGGCATTTGATGCAGGGGTGTAATAAAGTTTTTACTGCTATATACTTTGAGTGCTTGCAACATTTAGAGTTGGTAAAAACCTTGCATGCTGATATCAGGGGATATCAAATGGCTCCTGATTGCAAGTGTGGGTGTAAATACACTGCTTTTCACTCCCTTTCTGTAGAACAGACCTGTGTCTCTGAAGAAATGAGAAGGATGGGGAAGGATGGTGTAAAAAGGGCTACAAATGTTGCAAAGGAGGAGCAAAGCCCATGAAAGTCTCCAGCCATCCTGCAGGAGTGAGGGATTGGTGCAAACCAAGCCTTGAGAACAGGCTCAGAAGGACCAGACCTGTTCTTCTACCCACCCTCATTTCCCCTGCACTCTAGCTGGAGCAAGACAATGCAGGCCACTTGGGGCAGCTCCATTTGAGCAGGGATGTTCCTTACCCCATCCCAGAGATAGCAGAGGGTGCCAGACAATATTTACTCAATGTGTTTTACTATTGGTGGCCGTTCACAGCCCATCACCAGCCATTCCCTGGTTGGGGCTCCATCTCTACATCCAATATCAGGCATCAGGTACCTTACATCCTCTGTTGAGGGAATTCCAGCCAACAAAGAAGGCTACATGGCAGGTTCCTTTTTTGCTCTGTGGCTTGTGGTGAAATACTGTCCAAAGCATGTGCAAAACTGTTTAAGTCACTTCCACCAAGAATACATTTTTCATTGGCATGGTGGTAGGAAAGACACGGTAATAGAAATTTGGCAACTTTTTGCTCCTTCCTACAAAGCGCAAGTGGTTCCTCAGACTCTGATGGCATTTTGGGCCATCAGGGTGCGTGGTCACTGTCTCGCTACCTGGCCTATTCCCAGAAGCCCTGTTACGGCAGGACAGCTGTCAGAGGTCTAGCCCCAAGGCCTGCAGGGAAGGACACTGCTAAAGGAGGAGCCAGTGTCCTTCCCGCTTCCCTGACGGCCGCACCACAAGCAGATGGGCACAACTCACACAGTGTCAACCTCACACAGGATAAAGACCCTTGCCAAAGCACATCGTTGGGGCTTCCAGTTGATTCCAAATGCTCTCCTCCCAAGACAAACTTTCCTTTTCCATCCAGGAAGCAATGTCCAGCTGAAGCAATAGAATACGGGCATCAGAGACTCCCTGTCTAGAGACAGATAGTTTATCCCAGGCACAGTCACCTGGCTTGGACACTCCCTCAACCCATCTCCCCATGGAAAGTGAGTACAGGCCAAGGTGGAACCCTCCTCTGCTGCTGTTATCGTCTCTGAAAAGGAGCAACCAGCCATTGGTGTGTTTTGAATCCTACCTTGTGCTTTGACAGGAAGCTGCCATGTGGCAGGATGAGAAATTAATTAGCCTCATGCTGCTGCAAGCATTTCCAGTCCCAGCTGACAACAGAATAATTAAGAACCTCCCTGTGGTTCTATTTTAGATAACCATTTACTTTGATACAATTTAACAAGGGCTTTTCTAATGGTTTATTTCACAGGCAACTCATTAGATTAATGTGTGGCAAACAGCAGGAACTTGAATAGACATTTTGAATTCCCAGCCACCAAAAGTCAATACAATTTTGCCAAAGAGTTCACTAATTTTATCAAGGAAAAACATATGCTTTCTTCTGATATTTTGTGTCATGTCATTTGTTTCCAGACGTCACCTTAACCCAAGTCCAGAAGTTTTGAAAACTGAAGGTGACCTTATAAGTGCAGGTTCTTAGGAGCCAATTAATGTTTTTGTATGAGATTTGCCCATCAGAGTCATTTGTGGGGCTTGCAGACTGAGCACCAAAGTGCACCACATTAACAGTGCTGTCTGCTTCAGCATCTCAGTGAGAACTGAGGAACCAAACTTCCTGCTAGCCCAACAATCCCTGCATCCATGACTGTGGAAAATGCTGATACATGTACAACTCCAAGGGTTTCACAGGATCTCCCACAAAGCCTAACAGAATTAGAAAAGGGCCCTACATCGCTCAAATGGCAGGAAGAAGTGACCTTCCTTTCCACCTTAACTTTTAAATGTTAAGCTTGACCCTACCTAACTGCATCAACAGTTTGTTTTTAGGAACCTAACAGGAATGCCAGATGTAGCCTGGACCAAAGCAGAGACATGGGTTGAAAAATGAACCCAGAAGCAACTTGGTTTTCTCTGTACAATCTGTCCTAATGGCAAAATGTGTCGGAGGATTTTACCTTCTCGTTCTGTCTCTGCACTGCCTCATGTTCACAAATTACAATTGTGAGGGTGAAGTGTTTGACTCCAAATTAAGAGTGAGTGGATATCAGCAAAGATGGCAGGTTGGACCTTACATAGCATATGATTGCACAGCTTGGAAAGAGAAGCGTGGGGCTCTGGGTGGTGAAAGAGAGCAAAAAACATGAGCTGAAAGGCCTTGCCAGGGGAATAGGGTGGTGCCACAGCAGAAAATAAATACTCTGTGTGATTTTCAGCAGGATACAGTTCTCCACATGACTTGAGATCACGTTTTTTGTTATCACTAGAATTAATTGGGAGTCTTTGAAAAGAATATTTGAACATCTAATGTGTTTTCTTTTTCCCTGGGGATACTAACCAGATCCCTGTTTTCAAACACCATCAGAAACTTAGGTCAAAGCCTGAGAGATTAATTTGCTTCCAATTTTGGTTGACATTGGCTTGTGGATTTGGATACATAATTTCATTGGACAAATTGCTTTAACTGGGACTGCCCTTCTACAAGTCCTCTGCTCAGATCCACCTGCTCAGAGGCACACAGATCATCAATGTTTGTTGATGAAGAAGAGTGTTTCCATGCTTTTATTTCTAAAATGCTATCCCAAACTAAAATCCCTATATTCTTGTCTAGGATAACATATACAAAGTGAAAACTAAAAACATTAGTGGGGTCATCAGTTTGCATATCTCAGCACCTAATTGTTGGTAATTCTTGCCTCACTCTCCCTTACTCCCAGAAATTCTGTGTGACCAGAATTTGGAACACTTCCCCTGTTTCATGGCAACAGAGCTATGCTGTAGAGGCTCCACAAAGCCACACACATTATGATTTTTATCCCTTGTTGCAAGCTGGCTGTGTGTAAACACTTCCTTCCCAGTCCTGTCTGAGCCTTTTTGGATGCAAGCAGCTACAGCAAATATCAAGTGTGACTTCATTTGCTGTAGATATCTGCCCTCTCCCTCCTAATCCTTCAGGCTGTTGCTGCTTTCCCCCATGGCTGAATGCTGGGAGGCTGGTGACCCACTTCCTGAGACGGAAGGCACTGCGGAACACAGGGTAGCTGCAGTACCCAGCAGCTCTGCTGAAGCTGGGTGCTGACAGCCAGAAGGCAGTAAGGACTGAATGCAGTTGCCTCCGAAATGCACACTGTGCACTTCCCCCAGCAGATTCCTCTGCCGTAGCCATGTGACAAAACGTGCTCTTGACTCACTCCTCACAGGTAAATACTGGCTCAGTGCTATCAGCTTGTATTTCTTCCTGCCAGCAGCCTCCAAGGGCCCTATTAAGCAAGGGGTTCGAAAGCTTTTTTTTCTGAGGAGTAGCTTTATATAAGCAGCCTGTTTCACATTGATGAAATTATTACTTCTATCCTTTTCTGTCAGTCCTTTGGGCATTTCATGGTGCCTTCCTGAGGTAACTGGCACTGCTCTGCTGACTCCTACCTGGCATGCTACTCCATTGACCGAGCTCAGCTTGCCAAAAAACAACTTTGTCTGCCAGGGTGCTCATGTCAACTGCTGGGTGGAACTGGATGAGCTGCAGTTGTTGTTCCTTTTCAAACTATCAGGTGGTCGTTTTTTTGGTAGTCTTTTATTTACTATTAAATATCTGTTTCCAAGAATATTGTATGGTTTCTAAGGATACTGTGTGTAAGATCCCCCAGGTTCTAAACTCATATGTCCTTTCTGCTTGGTGTATTAGCAGATGGGGTACTTGGGCATGTTGCAGTACCTGAGAGTCTGTCTGGCTTCTGAAGCTGACCTGATATCTGCTGATAATTTTCCAAAGCAGAAATTCTTTATGGGAACATGAAATCATGGCAAGGTTTTGTGGATGAGCTACATCTGAAGACCAAGTGACCACAACCCCCCCGTGCTACACACTTCTTTGCATAGGGTTGCTCACCCCCAGCAGTAACACTGTACCTGATTCTGCAGTTCTGATTTTCAGACTCTCACCAAACGTGTGTCATTGATTCCTAGGTACTCTCTTGCCCTGGGTCCCAGGCATTGCACTTGGTTTCTCCTATACTCCTAGCTCCCTTCAGGGGCAAGGCTATCCTCAGGGATAACATGTTCTCCTGTTAAACACACTGGGAACAGCCCATGAGGCATGGAGTCCTTGGGCTTAAATTGTAGAGTCCTATGATGATCCTATGTTTCTTGTAAGGGCATTGGTTTTCCTTTGTGAATTCCTGTCCTAAATCCCACCCTATTCTGCCAAGAGGAGCCACCAGCTGCCATGTTATCCCGTGGCCTTTCACAGGATTGCTGTTTCGACCAAATAAAGTTTTGTCTTGGTTTAGGGCAAATTTGGGAGAGAACCTCCAAAGGGGCTCTCCTAGGAAAGCAGATTCAATCAGCCCTTCCCCCCAACCGGTCTGGGAGAAAATACCTCCTTGGAGAAAAGTGGAAAAAAACTGTTTATCGAGCAATAAAACCTAAACAATATTAAACAATAAGACTCCTTGCTGCTCCAAAAGAGATGACAGACCCAGAAAGTCCCCTCCTCGGGTTGCAGTTCAGCTCACTCAGTCTCTTATCAGTCTCTCAGGTGCTGGAAATGTCACAGCCCAGGTCAGCCTGGTGGGCCACAGGTGGGAGCTGCCGGTGCTCTGCTGGGTGTTCAGTCCAGAGCAGGTTTAAACAGGCCCAAAGAAAAGGGGGAAAAGAAAAAACCACAGTCCAGGGAACTTCTTTGCCTCAGCTAGCTAACTTAACTAAAAGCAAAGGAGAGCTCTGTCCCGCTGTCTGTTCATCGGCAGACAACACAGTCCAGGAGCAGGAATGTGGAGGAGTGAGTCTGAAAACAAACTGCACGCTTCTTCTCTCCCCTCTTCACTCTCTGGAACAACTCTTAAAGGTGCAAAACTTATTATTCAGCATAAACAGAACAAGAACATTGGGGATAAAAGCATCATATAGTCAACCTAGGACAAGTTTCTAGTAGTGTTTTTAGCATTCATTCAGACCCTGCATCCCTGTCAGGATCTTTTCCACATTTCCTATTCAAGTGCTACCTGCAAAACATATAATCAGTCATAGGGACAAAGACTAGATAAAACATTCCTCAGCAACATATTTTAGACAGATTCATCCCCTGTGATCAAAGGCCCTGTCCTTATCCTGTTAAAATTCATGGAAATTTTACTAATAACCTCAGAAGACCAGGATATTACTCTCCCTGATTAGAGGACAAGACCATTACAACATTATAGCTTCAGAAGAAATTAAATCCCTTTGCTTACTCTTTGGGTGGGGGGAACAAGGCATGTATTATGCTTCCTCTTTGGATGATGTGTGTTCTCACAACTGGTAATGATCTGTGACAGGAGCTGGTGTCCTGTCAGTGTGCTGTAGCAATTTCTCTCAACATCATATATTTAGCCCTGAGTTTGGAAAATGGCTCCTGCTCGATGGGAGCTGAGCTAAGTGTACGTCCATGGTTGCAGCTGTGCATTTCTAGTCCCTGTTACCACTGGTGCTGCAGAAGCCGGTGCTGAACTTTCACTACTTTTTATTCATTCCTAGGAGACTTGGTGGAGGGGTATTGAGGTAATTTCTCTGTCTTCCCCGAAATTTTTATTTCTGGAGCATGTCTCAAATGTACTTAGAGATAAGGAATGAAATTCAGCAGTATAACTGTGCTAGCAGAGCAAACGTTTTGCTGCTGGTAGCTATTTCCCCCATCATGTTAGCACTGAATTTGTTCTGGTACTTCTGAAATGCCTTTAAACACTTCATTTCTTCTTAAATGCTTCCTTGTGTGAAAGCTAGCCCTGGGAAGACAGTGCTAAGCCTCTTAGGAGAGCAAAGTTGTGCCTGTGTTTAGACTTATTCTATCACCCTCTGTGGCACTTGAGCTGATTCCACTTTTTCTGCCTATCACTTTCTCATTTCCTTTGGCTACAATCCCTCTTTCTTTCTGCTGAAATGTTTGGAGGGCAGGCAATTCCATGGCTGCCTGCAGATGAAGTCAGATCAGCTTTCAGCACTGAGCTGTGTAACAGCTGCCCACTGTCACTTCAGAGCCAATTTTGGGACAGTGTCATCAGCTTTGTCAATCCATATGTCCCAGGGAGATTTTTAGCGGATAAAAGCTTAAGTGTGTATTAACTGGATCAAATTCTTAAATGTACATCTGAGACATGAAGTGTCAAATGGAACACCCAGCTTTCACTAACCACACAAAACTGTAATTCATTGATATCAGAGTTCCATGAATTCCAGCTATCCACAGGCACATGGTATCTAAAAGATTGTCCTGTGCTCACTCGAGCCTGTATATGAGTATGTGGGAATGAGCAAGAAAAATTTTAGTAGCCTTTTTGCAAATTTTGCCTTTTTTGTTTTGTTTTGTTAAATAAAGATTTTAATTGCCAGGTTTGTGTTTGTCAAAAGCCCGTGGCAAAAAAGCCAGTATGGATAGCATAAGAGTTTTACTTCCACAAAGGGTAAAAAGATCCAGTGGGAGCTTGCAAATATTTATGTTTCTAATATATATCCTTCTAAGCTTGCAAATATAAAAATAAGCTTTCTAATAATAAAAATGTCCCATTTGCCTTAGATGTGGGACATTGTGTCCTGGAAGATATCCTCTTGCTACTTAAACAGCAGAGCCTCCTCCAGTGAGAGCATGCCCTAAGTTGCTCTTTGCCATTGCTTTCATTCTGAACAAGACAAGAAGACCCCAGGGCTGGTAGGTCAGCTGCACACAGGCTGCATCAGATCCCAGGTGGCTTCTGGAAGGAGGTTCAGCACCAGCCCATCCTGTCAGCAGGTGCCAGGCGGCTGATGGGCTCTCAAACAAAGCGTGCAGCTCAGACAGCTCGTAGTTTACGTAGGTTTGCGTAGACAGTTCCATAACTGAAGTACCATGTGCTCCAGGTGAGTTGTCTGCAGAGACCCTGCTACTGAAAAGTAAGTCTTTAAACTGAATTTGGACATTTTTCTCTTTGTCTAAACACAAAAGCATGATCAGTTCAGCTTGATACACTTGCCTTGTTTGTACTAGTTAAATTACTCACTAGCCTAATAGTGGCTTAACTTCATCCATTACCTTAATATTTCTTTAATTCAATTTAAATACGAAACCAATCACATTTGGTGCAAAATTTGCTGAATGATAGAGAATTGTGCCTGCTCAGAAGCTCACAGTCTGACATTAACTCTAGATCACTTCTCAATAGGCTTCTGCACATCCACAACATGACAGCTGCCTTCAGGGTGGCCACAGGAATGAAAAAAAATAATGCTTATTTATTTTATTTAAATAACTCTCATGTTGTAAACAAACTAGTAAACACACCTTAGCCAGGATGGAGCATTTATAAATCAGTGTAAAGAGCTCTGTTGCTCTGATAGTCAATTGGTATATATTGATTTGCATTTTTCATCAATCAGATCTGCCTGCATGAGATTAACTCCTTACAATTATCTTATATTTGAAAAGTGAGTTTGACCAATTTCTTTACAGCACTGGATAACTTTTAATAGGGCATAATAACCAGGCATCCTGGCTCCTTTTGAACAATGGATTTCACTATCAAAAGTCACATAATACTTTTTCCAAGAATAACCTGGGACTTTTTCAAGTTGAATAAATTCCAGCTCTAGTAATTGCACTTTGCCTTCCCCAGGTCCCCCAAAGGTCCAATTAATTCAGGCATTCTCAGCATAAAACTGTTACACACTGCTACTGTACATGACTAGACAACTGCTGTACTTCCCCCCAATGACAAATACATCTCAGTGGTGCATGAGCTGATTCCTTCACACCACTCTGATGTGGTGTGCCTGAATTATTTCAATTCTCACAGTCCTCCAAGAAAAAGCACACTGATAACATACACTTTTATCATGGTCTTCCTAGACCTGCTAATCTTGCTCATCCTTCTTTGTCCTGCTGGTTAAATTCACTCCTGGATCTTGAACTACCATAGTTCGGGAGGGTCTCAGAGAGGTGCACTGGCAGGCTGTACTCACATTGCACATGTTGTTTTAAATACCTGAGAGGGCACCCCCCCACTGAGGTAATTAGTTACCTCCCAATTGCATAACAGGCCTGTGGCACCCGTGCTGGCTGACGTTTATCCGTAGTGAAAGAAAAGTTTAAAATCTCAGACAGCAAGTGGAGATAGAAAGCCCATAGCTGCAGTGGTGCCTGTTCTGCTTTTTCTTTTGAACGTGCTTTTGTATCTGTTTTTTTCTGACCAGGTCTCAGTCCGATCCTGGCAGCAAGAGCATGTTGCTTTGAGGCCCACTGGTCCCTAGCTCTAATTATCTGGTGTGACTCCTGTGGATTGTAAAATCAGCTGGAGTGCTCATGTCTGACCCTTGCTGCCAGACTGCAGCCAGCTGTCACATCAGTCTCAGAGCTTCTGAACAAAGGGCTTTCCAGGCCTTCAGAAAACTTGCCCCTGTCATAATCACTGTGAGGATGTTTCAACACCAGGGTTGGAAACTATGGCCTCTTGCTTCTGTAGTTCTGCTCAAAAGCAATGTGAGGCCCAAAGGTAACCCCTGGGTACACCATCGTCTTGGAGGGACCTCTGCACTACTGGAGCAGCAGCTAAAAGCAGCAGGGCTTCAGTGAGAGAGGGTCTCAAGGAAAGAAAGCTGAATATGACAAGGATCAGAAGGGGGCAGTTTCTGTACCATGTACTTTGCTCTTTGACCTTCAGGGATCCTTTTGGACATGGTGTAGGATTTCCAGCTGTGTCAACTCCCAGCGTATGCATCCAGGTCTGCGTGATACAATGGGGACCAATTTTTTGTGGAGTTGCTGTGAGATGGGATAATCCACACTTCTGTATCTGTGTATGCATTCACCTTTCAGCCCACACGGGGCTCAGTTCAGCTTGCATTGCTTGTGGGGTAGAATTTCAGCTGGCAGCTTCTGGGTCAGGTTAGTGTTGGCAGGTGGAGTAGCTCTGGGAAGGAGGTTGCTCAGTGACGGGTGTCCTACGTCAATCTGTCTCTGGTGTCCGTCAAGGTTTCACTCAGTGCCAATTCACAGTTTCCTTCCTGTGCGGCTGTCAGGGGTAGCTGTCATCGTACCAGACCCCTCTTCCGATTGTGACATTGGCATCTTCTGACCATGACATGAAGCACTGGGTAAAGGCTGCAGCAGGGAGCTGGCATGTACCTGCCTTTACTGCATGTGCTAGCAAGAGTCACCCAGCTCACATTTCATCTGAGCTCAATCTGAGGATGAACACATTGAGTACACATCCTTCCTGGGGAAAGGCTGTCATCCCTGAAACTTTGCTTCTTCCAAGCCCATTAGCTTCCAAGATGTGACATGGAGTGTAGAGAGCAAGTTAAAGGATTAGGAAAATGGGTTTCATTTCACATGTGTAACTGGGCAAATTGTCATTCTACGAAGTGAGATGGGGAAGAGTCTGGGAAGGATAAGAGTTAAAAAAAAAAAAAACAAACCTATGATGAGAGGGACCGATTTGATTTTTATTTATGTCTCAACATGTGTTATACATGAGGTGAAAATTACTCTAAGGCCTGTACAGGTGTTGGGAGCCCTGTCCCGGGGAGGCAGCCGCTCGGGCCAGACAAAGCTTCCACCGCCGGGCTGCGAGCGACCCCCACTCGCTGCTGGGGCAGATGCCCGGGTGCCTGGCAAAGAACGCCTGGCAAATCGGGCTGCGGGGGGAGCCTCAGCACATCAGAGCAATTAACTGCCACACGACCAAGGACATTTCGCTTCGGCTTTCTCGCAGGGACCAGGGGCTCGCCCGGAGGGTCAGCTTGGCCCGCCTCGCCCCTGCCTCCCCGTCCGCACCCGTCCCGCCGGGCTCCGCCGCTTCCCGGCGCAGGACATCCCGTGCCGCCCGTGTGTCCCGGCGCTTCCCTGACGCAGCGGACGCCGCCCGCCCCCAGCCCGCAGCGGCACCGCCGCCCTGTGTCCCGCGGTTCCGGCCCGCGGCCATCGCGCGCCCCACACGCCGCTGCCCCGCTCGGAAATGGCGCCCGGCGCCGCCCGCGCTGCGCAGGCTCGGCCCGCGCGCACAGCGCCGCTCCCCCGGCACGGCCGAGCCCGAGCGCCGCAGCGATCTGACCCTGCCGCCGCTCTGCTGCGCCTCTCTGCCCATCCCTGCTCTCTTCGCTCTCCCGGGCGGTAGGAACACTTGCCCTTCTTTAGCAATGAACAGCTCTCAGATGTAATACTGCTGCCTTGGCGCTTTATTTTCGTCCGAGTAATCTATCAATAAGAATCCTCCTCAACTCCCCTTTTACAACGGGATGGGACATTCATACACCCTGTTCGCCGGGTCAGACTATAGGGATGATAGTTAACCAAGTACCGTATGTCTTCAAGAAGGGCTCATATTCTAATTTACTGTATGGCACGCAAAGGGGGATGCCAAGGTCTTGACAGTATGCAGAGTTCACCTGATCTCTCTCTGGGGGTAGGTAATCCGCTTCCAAATGGATTTTTATATTATTTGCATTCCAAAGGCCTGTGGACTACATTTTACGTGAAATTTGCAGCTGAACGTATTAGCTCATTATCATCTTAACACCTGTTACAAGAAGAAAGCCCTTGACATCAAATGAACAACCCCTGCCTTGTCAAGCTGGCCTGTCTCCCCCACAGACAAACACTGTTTGGGTGTTTCACCTCAAGAGAACTGAACTAAGCATTCCTGTCCTTTGTTTCCATTCCTGGGCTGATAGATGGCACCTATGAAGAGTTACCTGTTCAAAATACAGCAATTCAAAAGGTAGTCAATTAAGCTAATATCCCCGGTGTAAGGCAATGCAACATTGGGTCTTAGCCTTATGGAGGATTTAGCCTAGTGACAAAAGTGTCAGCAATAAACCCCTCCTCAAATAACTGCATTTCATAAGGCTTGATCTCAGGTTTCAAAGAGGTCTGACAGAACTGCTGTTAGAGCTGTCTGTAAATGTAACACTGAGATAGCCAAATTTTTGTGGGAGTGCAAAAAATAGCAAACACTCCATGGAGTTTATGGTCTTATGTAGAATGGCTGTAAAAACAAGTGAAGGGAAAAGCAGTCATGGCTATTTCCCTGAGTAGAAGCTGAGGAGATAACTGGTAAGTAAGTTGTCTGTGCTCACAGGCAAGGTGAGAGCTACTGATTGACCACAGTCCTCCTGCGATGACACAGCATCTCCCAAGCCAGACAGGGAGGGTTCTAAAGAGGCTTTAAAAACACAGCTAACATATAATTTCTATTAAAGACTTCTGAAACTGTACTGAAACACAGCCACAGCTGTGATAGGAAATGTGGGCTGCAAATGGATGACAATGGAGAACTGTAGAGATTAACAGAAAATAAAATCTGTGGTGTCACAGTACAATGACCCAGATTAAAAGACAATGAGCCTGATATTTAAAAATCTGAGCAAGATGGAGAGTGAACAACCCTGCTCTGAAGGATAGGATAGGAAGGGAGACTGTTCCACTGGGCAGGCAATGGCAAACTGCCCTCCTCAAGATGAAGCAAGTCAGCAGAAGGGGGTATTTTTCCCATCCACCTTAGTCTGTCCAGTACAAGTGACAACATGGGGACATCAGCAATTCATACATGATTGATTGGTATTTTTCCTGACAGCTCGTTTCTTTCTGAGTGGTCCATTAATTTTGGCTTCAGGCAAAAAAAAAATCCACTGCAAAACCAAACAACAACCAACCAAACTTGCATAGGGAATTTTGGTTTTGGATAAAAAGAAATGTTTTACAATAAATAGTAGGACAGACTATTTTTCATTACTATTCCAGATATAGTGGGATTTATTAATATGTATTAGGACAAAGTCTGTGTATAAATATGTAATTTAATATGCTTTATAAAGTGGTTGCATCTCAAACCACTAACTTTACATTTGAATGGGTAGTAAAGATAATTTGCAATTTCTGGAATACTAAAAGCTCAGAAAACCATGCTTTCTTAAGACAAATATTGGTAGACTAGAATAAACTGGCTGTGTTTTCTGTGCAAGACTCACCCAGAGACAGTCTGAGTAAGTCAATACCACTATCAATTTTTCTTAATTAGGAGGCTTTTACCCATGAGGAAGAAAGAAACATAACTACATCTCAGAACTACTTCGCTCATGCTTCTGCCTGCTGTTGGCCAATTTATCTTTTTCAGCCACAGCTCTAAACAGCTTCTGGGAAAAGAGCTCATTTGAAGAGTACATACTTCTAGTTTTGGAATTGTAAAAATAGCTTAGTAGGATTCTTATTAATAAGCATATGTTCTTTTATTGCTTCCTCAGGGTCAAGCATAACTCATCTATGTTGTTTTTTGCTATTTAAGTTAGATAATGAAACTCTAAGTGATGCTTTAGAAATCTGTATAAAAGTTCTGTGCTGAATTCAGTGGGCAATATCAGTTGCCACGTAAAACTGAATTACTATTACTTTTAGAAGACAGGAAGCTCTGCCTGCAGCCTGCTGATAATTTATATTTTCACCATCATATTTTTCACTAAAAGAAATGCTTCTTTCCCTGCTATGTTGTGTGAAAAGTCCAAATGGAAAAAAAAAAAAAAAAGATTGATGGCATGCATGTGAATGTAGAGAGCTGTCAGATCAGGCACACACCCTCATCCCTCCCAGATGACAAAATGCAAAGTAGAGACTTCTAAACTTCTAAAACCACTTGCCCTTTAGAGAACAAGACCATACCCACCAAACTAAAGTTTGATTCTCTTTCCTGGCACAATTAGCTCAGCAGACACAAAGTCATGCCTTTGAAAAAAAAAAGTAGAAAAAAGCCTGTTTCTTCCTTTGCTACATTTATAATAAGTTCAAGCACAACTTGCCACAAGTTGAAAATGAAAAATTCAAAATGAAGTCAGGTTTTTGCTAAGTTCACACAATGTTCCTTTGAAAATAGTAAAGTAAAAGTTTTTAACTGCAAGGTAAGAAAGACAGAGGCAGCAGTCTCTTACTATACAGTGTAAAATTGGTGCTTTAATGCTATTAAAGGCCTTGAATGAGGCTTTCAAGCAGCATAAAGAACTAACACACAATTAAAAGCCATAAGATAACAACTATTTTATATTCCATATTTACAAATCTATAATTATTTTAAGGATTTCATTCTCTTCTCATGCCTGCATGGATAATTTTAATTACTCTAGTATGAAACTGATTAGGCCAACATATGAGAACCTAGATAGATATTGTGTCTTAACAGCCATCCAAGAACTAGATATCTCGCTTAAATTGGCCAACTAGGTTTTCATCCTAGGCCATCTAGTTTTTGCTGAAAGACTGGTGCCTTGGTTTTCATCCATGGGCCAGACTCATCAATGAATTATTACTCTATGTTCTGTTCTCAAATTTCTTCTGAGTGCCTTAAAAATGTGAATCAGGCATAAATCAGCAATGCATTTATTGCCTGCATGAGAGTACAAACATTGAAGGGTAGGAGCTGCAAGGGGTTTTGCTATGCCAGAGAAACACTAACTCCAAAATGCATCAAGTGACATCAGCTTAAGCAGTTTAAGGTGGAAAAATTTATGTAACCACTGCCTGAATTTGGGACAGTATCTGGGTTTTTTTCTCCCTGAAGGTGCCCAGCCTTTTGCCACATACACAAGCTGTTTCTGACAGGCAAAGATCACAGATTTCTTGCATAGATTCAGAGTAGACGTTTTGTCGTCTGAACCAAAAGCTTTTATCAAAAAAGTAACCTAAATTAATGGATTTTTCATAAGGGGCATATGGCAGAGAGATGCCACAGGGATGATGCATGCTCAAAACCAGTGAGGTTCTTCTGAGCATCTCATCTGCTTGCTGCTCTTCGTCTTTCCATGGCTTCCAAAATGTGCAAAACTAATATAACTAACGCTAAACTACAGATTTAAATAAACAGAACAAAGAGAATAACATGGAATTAACCTGTGCCTGGAGTGAGACATTTTTGCCATTCATGTCTAAAGCCTTTTGATTTTCAGAAAGCCATATGGAATATGAAGTATAACCAGGAGGTTATCTCTACAGCTGGCCTTCTTGACTTGTTTCTCGTGCCTTAGTATGCATCAGTCACATACTTTATATCTTCCTATTGACATTGAAAATAACAACTTGAAACAAAGCTGTCTAAATGCTTCAAAATTATCAGTTGAGCTTCAGTGAAAAATTTCACAATTACTTAAAGTGAGAACAAGGTAACAAAAGATGAAGAATATAATTTTTACCATTAACAAAGCCCAACAAATCCAACACACTTCAACTATCTACAAAAGTGTGTATTATCAAATATGTTCCACTTCCTGGACAAAGTCTCAACTGACAGTGCAAAAATCAACACCCTTGATTTATTTTTCCCTTTCACCAGGGTCTTCTGATGCTACAAGAGGGCTGTAAGTTGAACAGAAAGGCATTTTGTTAGCTTTTAAGTCTCATCTCATACCTCTCTTTCCCAACTCAGGATCACTCCACTCCCAAATATTCCAGTGGACATGAGAAGTTCCATGTTGGCTTTTCCTGCCTCAGAACAGAGCTAACATAAGAAGAAAATGCTTATCTGGGAGTGAACTGCATTTCCCACTGACCATTCATAAAGAAAAGCTGGTATGTGAAGTATGTATCTAAATAAAACATGTGAGGACACAGAAGTGAGAAAATAGGCAAATTTCGTGTGAGGTAGGGTTTTCTGCTCTCCAGAGAAGATCAAAACTGTAAAAAACCTTGATTGTGTTTGTCCCGAACACTGGGCAGTATCCCCTATTGTCCTCATGAATCAAAGAATTAATAAAATTGTTTTTAAGCAGCATTTTGTACCTCTGCCTGTAGAAAAGATGCTTTCCAATGGCTTAGCCTTCTTGCTAAGCTGATGTTCCAGGCTGCACTGTCTGCCAGACTAGGGAACTTGATTTGGAACAATGAGATCCAGTCAT
Organism: Fringilla coelebs; assembly: GCF_963513975.1. NCBI lineage: Eukaryota > Metazoa > Chordata > Aves > Passeriformes > Fringillidae > Fringilla > Fringilla coelebs. Next base: position 58,256,401 of record NC_140031.1, read on the forward strand.
GCAGTGAGGAGATTAACTCGCATCCGTTATAGCACCTTTTGAGGCAACTCATTAAATCAGTCTGGCTGTGAAGTCCAGCACACTTGATGGCATTAATCTAATGTCTCATCCCAGCCCTGAGGTTATCAGTGGACAGCTGTAATTACAATTGATTGAAAAGACATTTTCACAGAGGAGTTCCTGTTTCCTGGAATTCAGGCATTTCTGAATATTTTTCCTGTGTTGCCCAGCCCAGTCATTCCAATCTTATTATCTCCTGGCAGGCATATGCAGCTTTTTAGTAACTTGAAATCAAGGTATGAAATTGGCAATATTCTGATGACAGGCAAGCTATAAAGTTAAGCTCTAAAGACAAGCTCACATTATTAATGGCACTATATCTACCTTGTGCAACCTCCTACATCCTCCCTATAGGTTGGGGAATGTGATGAGAAGCTCCTGCTTGGTTCACTGTCACTCCAGCTGTGACACGGGACTGGTTGCTGTTTCTTGCCATCTTCCCTTTTCTCTTCCTTGATGGACTCCTCAGAGTCAGAGGACAGCTCAACCACTTCTGGTGTCCTCTCAGCTAACGGCTTAACGTACCCAACGATGACACAATTGTCTGAGGAAGAGCCGCTGTCGTTTGAGTCAGCATTAGCCTGTAACTCAGTCTGCAGCTTGGTTCTTCAGCTCTGTTCCAGATTGAAAGGCAAGATGTATTCTATTGCCATCTGTATGGCAGTTGTCTGGTGTCAAGTGGGCGATGCTCCTTATCTCTCTTCCAGAGTGGTCATAATCAACAGGGGACATCTGCTGATAAGGGGCTATTGAATGTCACCACATGACTGATAAGAACTATGGCATCCCATTGTGAGATGCTCCGCCCAGAGGGAGGAGCCAAGCAGTGCCATGCAGATATAACCTGCAAGGTTCTGACACCAAGACAGCCTTTGCTCCACTGGACTCCCCAGAGGAACAGCAGCTGCTTCTACTTCCACGGATCTGCGGAGGAAGAAGACACCCCTTTCCTACAGGACTCCCCTGCTCCAACAGAACCACGCCTGACACTCCAGGAGGACTGCAGCCCCTTTTCCAACTGGACTGCTGCCAACACCCTGACCCACAGGGTGTCAGGTTGAGTTCTGACTCTGACAGTGTTGTTCCAATGTATTGCATTGTTGTATTTTATCATTTTATATTTCTTGCCTTCCCTATTAAAGAACTGTTATTTCCTGCTCCCATGTTTTTTGCCTGAGAGCCCCTTATTCATAGCAATTCGGAGGGGTGGGGAGGGTTTGCATTCTCCATTTCAGGGGAGGCTCCTGTCTCCTTTAACAGGCACCTGTCTTTTCAAACCAAGACAGGCTCCCTGAAGCAGAGTCCTCGTCAGAACTTTCTGATGACTCCAGAGGAGAAGCTACGGTTGCACGAACCTCTTCTGAAACGGAATAGGAAGGCCCCGGAGTTTCATCATCCCACGGGGCCTGACCGAGACCGGCTACAGACAAACTATTATCTGGCCCTTGCGGGTACGCCACATCTGGAGATATTGTAATAATTGATGAGTCTGAGTGGCTTCCTTCCTCATATGATGGTGCAGGACAGTCATAATTGGCGTGTTGATCGTACGCTTCTAAGTTAAAAGGACAACGAGCAAAACTGATGAATTCGTGCAGGAAGTGTTCTGTCCGATTCAGCAAAAACGGCTTTAAATCGTCAGCAAAGGCCTGGCTTTCCAGATCGTACCTGGTAACGTTACTCATGATTATGTGCTGCACAATGTTGATCAGAGACCCGTGCGCGCCAAACAGGACCGTAAGTTCTCGCTTCAGCCAAGGAACCAAGCGGTGAAGGCAAGCGGGGTTGCGGCGGAAGAACTCCGCCGAGATCTCTCGGTATCGCCCGCCGTCCTGAATGCTGCGGATGCGCACGCCGGTGCGGTACAGAGCCCTGCGGAAGGTGATCATGTCCTCCTCCTGAATCTGCCGCAGAGACCTGCCCTCCGCGCTGGCCTTCCTCCTTGAGGCCAGCCTCCTGAGCATCTGATGAATCTCTCGGTGTCTGTGTCGCGCTGGCTCGCTGGACAGCCCTTCAAACAACATCCCGTTATCCGGAGGGGACGGCATCCTTCGGGAAGGGGAACTGCGCGTGCGGCGTTCCCTCGTTAAGGTCGTGCGATAACGGAACCTCCGGCCATCAGGGCTGGCAAAAGAGCTCGTTTCTAAAGGGCTGAGGATGTACTCCTTGAAGTCATCTTCAGCGCGAATCGTATGGAAAATGGAAAAAAGGTTGCTTGCAGAGAGGGCACTCTGCTTTGTTTTTTGACCATTCTTGGACGCAGTGGAAGCAGAACCTATGCAAGCAGCGATCTAGATAGGCAACGTTGTCAAATCTGTCCAGGCAGATGGGGCATTTGGAGTCGGGAGATGCATCTGTCGGCAGCTTACTGGTGCTGGCTTTTGGAGAAAAATTGCTATTTTCTGCAAACTCTCAGCTAACAGAAAGCACCTAGTACCTCCCACATTTTAGGATTACCATTTGGCAAGTGAGGTCATCCCTGCTGCAAAGCACCTTGGAGCATGAGTCACATCCTGACCTGTGAAGGACAGGCTGAGTTTACTCACTGAGATAAGGAGTTTTTCCAAGCAGATGCTCTGTGTGCATCTCTCTTGTCTCTGTTCTTGGCTCTTAGCCAAAATGGTGCCCACAGGGTCCCAACTTGCAGTAGAGATTCGAGGGTCTTTCTCCTTTTTTTTTTTCTTTATTTTAGTGCCCTGTAGTCTCTAAGACTGGTCTTAAGCAACCATCTCATCTTGATGTGACCTGCAGGCAGCTGTCAGATGTCAGCATTGCTCACTGATATGTGAATGGGAATTGAGTCAGAAACTCAAAAAGCAAAGGTTTAGCTTCCATAGCCACTTCTTTAAGCCACCCAGTTCTCACAATCCAGTGAGATATTTTACTTTATAAAATAATCATGTTCTAAGGCAAAAAAAAAAAAATTGTTTTAAAAGAAAATTAATTATTATTGTCTAAGCAAAAACATAGACTCAATCTTCTGGACATGAAAGGAGTCTAAATATACAGTCTAAACTGGCATCATAATCAAAAAGACCAAATATATACACCATGCAGTCACTTACGAAAGGGACTGAATATTTGCAAAATTTCATGCTCCTCTTGAGGAGTTCTCTGGGTTACAATTGGAAGGGAAGGTAGAAAGAAATTCAGTATGATCTGCAGACTTTTATTTCTGAACATGGAATAATATTTAATATTCCCTGGCACAGGCTCTTCTACCCAAAGTCTTCAAGCTCTGAAATGCACTGACTTCTACCAGCAAGCTGACATCCTCTTGTCATTCCTCATGCTCCTGCAGGGCTGCACATCCACTGGCCAAACAGTGCCCACATTAGCAACCTGACACCTTAAACAAATTCAGCGCCTGCCCTTTGGTTGGCTGATGGCAAAGAAGCAAGTTAAACTGGAAAGGTCAAGTGGAAATCTCTGAACAGAGTGAGCCATATTGCAGACACAAAGTAAAGCGAGCAATGAGCTCTCGAGCTATGTGAAAACTGGGTCAAAAGGGCCTGAAACAGAAGCTGTTAGGCAAAGTGAGAAACCAAGGTTGTTATTTCAAAGATGCAGCAATATCGCTCTGTGGCCAGGATGTGCTTTGCTTTTGGCTCTGCTCAAGACTGCAGGCAGTTTTGAACTGTAAGCAGAGGTTGGATAAAGCAGATGCAAGCTGCATTGAGAGCAGAAGCCATGTGCAAAAACAAGAAGGTGTGCAGGAAAAAGCAAAACCAACAATCCCGATAAAAGGAAGAAATTATATCACACGCTTTCACAGATAGGCAAGGACGGCATTGAAAACCTTCCACACTCACTAATAAGACACATATACAGAACTTTTAAACTTCCAAGGATTTCATGCATATTGTCCTCTTAATTCACAAAGTCTACGCTTCCAGCCTGTCCACACCATGACTAAACCTAATGCCTCAAAAGAAGAGCAATAAAGCCAGAAGTGACTCCATCCTCCTCAGACAAGGATGCTTGCAGGACGGTACTTACAAGAATCCCTGTAACACTCTTTGGTAGGCATTTCAGAACTTACATAGGTGGTGCTTTGTGATGCTGGGCAGCTTCTGGTCCTTCATTGAAATGTATTCAGAGCACACAACACTGAGTGTAGAAACAGAGAACCTTGTAAAAAGAGATGCATGGCAGGTGTGAACACTATGAAGACAACCCATCCTTTCCCTGGTGGAATGCAATCAGAAAAAGCATTCCAACCCAGGACTGCAGGAACTGGTGTAAGACAATAGCAGAATCCAGCACTGAAAAATTTACCTGGAAATTTGTACAGAAATACTAAGGGCACAGTGGTTTTACTAGAAGCCTTAGCCAATTACCCCAAATTATCTGTCCTTGCATCTTGGAAAAAAACAGCCAGCACTTGTGAACAGGGACTGAAGTGACATCCTGCTGTAACAGCAGCTTCTTATAAAGAGGATGAGCCAGGTCGAGTAGAGACCATAAGGGAAAGAATAACAAAGGCAATTCACATCCTGTCTTGCTTCCATGACAGCTGAGCCCTATGCACAGAAAGGCTTCTGGGGCTCCCTCCTCTGCTCCTTGTATGCAGTGGAAATGTTGCTTTTATTGTATGCCACATCATTATGTTGCAGCTGGAGAAAGAAAAAAAAAAACAACCCTTTTTGTACTTGCTGATAAATGGTCAGGTCATGAAAGAAACAAATTGCAACAAATTATGAGTTCCTACTCAAACTGCAGCTCTCGGCAAGCACAGAGTATTCCCAGGTAAGCAGCCACTTGCCCATTCAATTAATTTTCTTTTTCTTTATTTTTGTAATTAAATGTACTTTAGACATCTAAGCAGCAAATATGGAACAGCCTGGTTTTCGGAGCCAGCATGCTCTGTAACTGTGGCAAGTTCTCAGAGTTAGGCTGATGCTGCAGGGCATGAACTGCACATTTAAGTTACATAAGCAACTTTCACTAGAGAAAATATAAAATGTCAAAATCTGGTACTATGCCTTATGTTCCTCTGTTTCAGAGTTTAAACGTTAAAAACTGCTGCAAAACCACTAAAGGTTTTCAGTCAAAAAGATGCATGCTTTGAGCTTTAGATATTTGAGAAGCCTTTTAAGATGAAACTTGGTGATTTGAGGAGGTTTAAATGTTTGATTTTTTTATTTAATTTATTCAATTTTAGAATTCCTGGACTTAGGAAAGTTAGGCATCCATCTGGATTCCACAGTTTTAAGATTTTGTTTTTTTTTAATTCTGAGGTAAAATAACTTGTCTTGATAGTCACAAAAAGGCAGTTTACACTATATAATCACCTGTGCTTTCCTTTACCATGGACACGTGATTAAACTGGCTGCCAGCAAAACAGGCTGCTAAATGCTGAGAAGGTGTGCAATTAGTCTGCAATGTAAAAATCTATACTCCCTCCACCAAAATTTACATGGCATAGTACTACATAAAGAGATAACATAATCATTGAGCAGAAAGCAACCACATGAAACAAATGCAGCAAATATTTGCTTATCCGGCCACTAAATAAGGAAAATGCAACCTAGATTGAGTGAGACAAAAGTGGAGAGTCCTTATTTTTCATATGATACAAACTATTATACTCTTGCTTAAAAAGCCATGTGAACAAGTTGAAGTTACAGTGCGGTGGAAGGAGAGCACAAACACACTCATGCTGTGCCACATCATATTTGTTGTGTTTTAAAGGCAAGTTAGCTCATTTCTTGCAGCACTTGTGAACGCAGGAGAAAAAATAGATGAGGGTGGGGCATGAAGAGAATTTGAAATATAGAAACAGAGCAAACCCCATTCTCTTCTTCAAGTTTCAAAGGCATCCTCATTTGCGTATCCTTATCTGAAAATTGAAAGTGCACATTTACTTCCACCCTTTTAGATGTGATATTGTACAAATTCATAATGGGCCCACAGTCTGAAGAGACACAACCTGGAGTCCAAGCCACCCCTGAAGTACCAGAAGAACCTGTGCAGGAATCCAGGAGCCAAGATCAGTACATAGCAGCAGCTCAGCCCCTCAGCTTGGTCTGAGGTGCCTGTACTTCAGAGACTGTAAAAATAGAAAGTGGCAGGTTTTTAAGAAAGCACCAGTATTCTGCAGCGCTGCAGGTTAATGATATTCTGTTAAAGCCATATGGATCAGTGTCATGCAGACACTAAGGAGGAAGGAGAAGGGGACAGGGTGATGAAGAAAACTGAGACAGCAGAGTGGGAAAGCTGAGGAAGAGAAGAAGGCCACTCTCTGTGGCTATTGCATAGAGTTAGGAGCTCATTCTGAAAATGGCAGTTTAATATGCCCACACCCTAGGCCCAGATAGAAACACTGGTTCCAGCGCCTGCTCCCCACAGGGATTCCCTATCTGGCACGAGGTAAAGAGCAAATCAAGCTCTGGCTGAGCATCCCATAATCCAAACCTAATCCCTCAGGTACTCCTTTGGACACCAGCAACCTTTTGTGCCTGATGGCAGACTCTGGGTAATGCAGCATCAGCTCCTCATGGCCCTTGTCCTTGGCAGAGAAGGACCCTGGGTGCAGCCTGTGCTGGGAGGGTGCTGCGTGGGGAGGAGGCCAGCAGGCACAGCTCTGCAGCCCACCTCCAGCCAGGGACATATCCATGCAGACACCACAGTCAGACAGCCCTTCAGATAAGGTGAGGCACCCCTCTAAAAAGGCTTCAGCTTATGTGCAAAACTTGGTCATCATTTATGCAGGCGTATAAGAACGAGGAAAAGGAGATGGTCTGTGTGCTGGTTTTGGCTTCGGTAGTGCCCGCAGTGGCAGTATAGGGCTGGGTTTTGGACTTCTGATGAACACAGGGTTGATAACACAGGAATATTTTTGTTATTGCTGAGCAGGGCTTACACAGAGCCAAGGCCTTTGCTGCTTCTCATCCACGCCACCAGTGAGGATGCTGAGGGAAGAAGAAAGGCACAAGGAATTGTGAGGGGACACAGCTGGGACAGCTGACCCCAAATGGTACAAGGGATATCCCAGTCCTATACCTTATGGTGCCATGCTTAGCATATAAATCTGGGGGAAGAAGAAGGAAGGGCAGGAAGTTCAGAGTCATGCCATTTGTCTTCCCAAGTCATCCTTACACAGGATGGGACCTGGAGATGGCTGAACACCTGGCTGCCTATGGGAAGCAATGAATGAATGCCTTATTTTCTTTGCTTCTGTGTCTGACTCTTACTTTCCCTATTAAACTGTCTTTATCTCAACCCATGTGTCCCATCCCGTTGTAAAAGGGGAGTTGAGGAGGATTCTTATTGATAGATTACTCGGACGAAAATAAAGCGCCAAGGCAGCAGTATTACATCTGAGAGCCGTTCATTGATAAAGAAGGGCAAGTGTTCCTACCACCCGGGAGAGCGAAGAGAGCAGGGATGGGCAGAGAGGCGCAGCAGGAGCGGCGGCAGGGTCAGATCGCTGCGGCGCTCGGGCTCGGCCGTGCCGGGGGAGCGGCGCTGTGCGCGCGGGCCGAGCCTGCGCAGCGCGGGCGGCGCCGGGCGCCATTTCCGAGCGGGGCAGCGGCGTGTGGGGCGCGCGATGGCCGCGGGCCGGAACCGCGGGACACAGGGCGGCGGTGCCGCTGCGGGCTGGGGGCGGGCGGCGTCCGCTGCGTCAGGGAAGCGCTGGGACACACGGGCGGCACGGGATGTCCTGCGCCGGGAAGCGGCGGAGCCCGGCGGGACGGGTGCGGACGGGGAGGCAGGGGCGAGGCGGGCCAAGCTGACCCTCCGGGCGAGCCCCTGGTCCCTGCGAGAAAGCCGAAGCGAAATGTCCTTGGTCGTGTGGCAGTTAATTGCTCTGATGTGCTGAGGCTCCCCCCGCAGGCCGATTTGCCAGGCGTTCTTTGCCAGGCACCCGGGCATCTGCCCCAGCAGCGAGTGGGGGTCGCTCGCAGCCCGAGGGTGGAAGCTTTGTCTGGCCCGAGCGGCTGCCTCCCCGGGACAGGGCTTCCAACACCTGTACAGGCCTTAGAGTAATTTTCACCTCATGTATAACACATGTTGAGGCATAAATAAAAATCAATCTGATCCCTTTCAGGTGTGTGAATTTATCATTTAGAATGATTTATGATTATGATACGTAAATACTAATTAATGAATAGCAGCCCTGCAAGGATTTTAGTTTGATGCTTGTGTGTAGCTAAATCTGAATTAATTGGCTTTACGTCCTGAACATGGAAGTTCAGCACATGCTTTTGTATGTGAATAGTCACCTTGAAATCACTGGGAACAGCTGTCACAGTTATGGGAATCTTCATGTCTGACATGGATCTGAAGCCTACTGCAGATGTTTACATGGAGCCTGATTTTTTTAAATTGTGTGCTTTTATTTACTTTGATGGTATTATTTGCCCGAAGTCAGGCGAGTAATTTGTATGGATTTTGGATTTGGTCTTCTAAAGAAAGGAAAAGGGGAAGAAATTGAAACAGAGAGTGGGCTACAAATTTCTCGTTCTTGCAACGGGCACTTTTCCCTGCCACAAAATGTCTTGTCCATCCACAGTTTCATCTGAAAAATGACAGCAGAGAACTCAGAATGTGTTTTCCTGTGTTTGAGAGCCTTTGTAGCAATGTGGAATGACAGCAGGATGACTGCAGCTGATGAAAAAAGATATGATTATCAAGCTGCATAGCAAGCAAATTATTTCACTTGCTTGGGTTTAATTTTTTTTTCTTTTTGTGCCGTAACGCAGCACTGAGCTTTTGGTTCACAATAAAAGCCAATATATGGTCATAATTATAGTTCATATATCATTTTAGTAATTTTGATTACTTTGCTACTTGAATCAAGGCAAGGATAGAGTCAAAATATAATTTATATCTTTTGCAATGGAGAGCTATGAAAACCACTCTGCCAAAAAATAGTTTGTTGAGTAAAAATATATTGTCTTAATGACTGTAATTAGTGACACACACAGTGTGAACAAAGTAAATGCTGTCTGTCTGCTGGCCATGTTGTGCTCTTAGCTGCTGCAATTATTTTAAAGTGAGTGGAAGAAAATGCCTTTTCCTCTTCCTTAGAGTGACTGTTGTCCTTCTCAAGTGTGATGTGTGCCACAGAGGAAGGAACTAAAGGAACTTACTGTCTATGTTTTTCCATCTCACCAAGTCCAGAAATCTCTTTTAGAACAATCCTGAGTAGCCACACATCTGTACCCAGTTAAAAGATTATTATGACATTATTATTATTAGAAATTGCTCCAGCAACAACTTGCCAAATGAACCAGTAAAAGCGAGCCAGACTCGCTGAACCACAGTAAAATCAATTAACGGCTGCTTGGGGCAACATATGGTCTTTGAAGGTCTTTATCTTTTTAACCATTTGTCTCTTCCAGTGTTTGTGGCAGAGCTCTCCACCTCTCTTTCATTTGAATGTGAAGAGCCATTTCAAAAACTGTAACTTCCTCTTAGTGACAAGCTCATTTAGTGGTGTGTCACTGTTCAGTTGGACCTCTACTGACATGCAGAAATTTGAATTAAAGGGAGAAAACACCTTTTACTATTAAGGACAATGGTGTGTTCTTTCTGCTTTGGGAACTTCACTTGAGTCTTTTTGGCCGTTGCTCTGCCCTATCTCCTGAGCATCCCTTTTGTGGTGGTTGTTTTTGAGGCTGAAATTTCAGAGACGCTAAACCATATTTTCTTCAGATGACAAAAAAGGGAGGTGGAAGCGCGGTTCCCGTAAACGGAGTTTCCACAGCTAGAGCCCGCTGCGCGAACCCCTAGGAGCAGCTTGCCTGTGCCTTAGAGCATGTGCCAACACTGCCGTCTAGCCTCCACCAAGGCTTTGTGCACTTCTGCTTCTTGGCTGCTTGCGTTCATGTGTGAACACAGCTCTGCCGAGCCTCTGACGGCGAGTCAAGGTCCTTTAGTACTGACTTCTGTTTGGAAGCACAGAATCGTTTGAAGTGGTCACAGCACAAGATGAGGGATGGAAGACAGCAGCAAACAGTAGAGGAGATCTGAAGTGGCAATGCATCAAGAAAACTCACCGTCTGTGTTTGCAGATAGGGAAATGAAACCCATCTGTCCAAACTCATACAAGATATCTGGCAGAAAAATGAGGCAGAAAAACCAGTTCCAGGTCTGTTCAGTATTTCTAATGACAAAGCATTTGCATTGTCATTGAACAGGGTCTCCTGACATGTCACCCTCTGATATGTCTTTTGGGCTCAGTGTTCAATCCTGCTTTCCTGTGTGTGTCTCTCTCTCCCTTATCCTTGTCTGTCTTATACCACAAATACATTTTTCTTACTCTTTTCCCACAGAAGCTGTAGCTTTTGCTTCTTGGTATGTGGTGACCTGTGAGCTAGTTGTCTGAAGTAGTCTGAAGTGTTGTGTTTAGGTTTTAAAATGTTTTTCTCCTGGTCATCTTGGGATTTTAAAACTTTGTATGGCTTCCATTCACCATGAACTTGCATTTGTTTACCAAAATCTGTATCTATATAGCCTTTAGGTTACAGATGGTAGTGCATAAATAATAAAGAGGATAACAAATTTATATAATATTTTTATTATATATATTAATAAATACAATTATTTTTAAAGAGGCAGAAGGCTCTATTAGGGCTCTAGTTTGAAATTGTACAATTCCTCTGTTTTCAAACACCATGTAATGCAGGAACAAAGCAATTGTATTCGAGCTTTCTGGGTGGTGCAACTTGTGAGAAATTTATTATCATGATATATTAAAATGATTTAAAGCTGTATTTAGCCCGGAGTGGCCTGACTAATGATTTTGTTTCTTGTTTTTGCTCATTTTCAACAGACTTCATTAAATAATTCAGCTGCAACAGTAATCATAGAATCTTAAGGGCTGGAAAAGATCTTCAAGATCATCCAGCGCAACCTTTGATTAACCACACCCTGGCATTTAGACCATTACACATCTCATCATTTCTTGAACACTTCCAGGGATGGTGACCCCACCATTTCCCTGGGCAGCTTGTTCCAATGCCTGACCATCCTTTCAGTGAAGAAATCCATCCTGATGTCCAACATAGACCTCCCCTGGCACAGCTTGAGGCTATGTCCTCCTCTGCTGTCAGTAACAGCCTGGGAAAACAGGCTGATCCTCACTTTCAGGTAGCTGTAGAGAATAATAAGGTCACCCCTGAGCCTCCTTTTCTACCGGCTGAAAATCTTCGCTCCATCAGCCTCTCCTATAGAACTTACTCTGTGCACCCTCTACCATCTCTGTTGCCCTTCTCTGGACACCCTTCAGCACCTTAGTGTATTTGTTTTAGTGAGGGGCCCAGAACTGGACACAGGAATTGAGGTATGGACTCACCAAGTACAGGGGCATGGTCACTGCCCTGGTCCTGCTGGCCACACTATTGCTGGTGCAGGCCAGGAGTACACTATTGGCCTTCTTGGCCACCATGGACACACTGCTGGCTCATGTTCAGCTGCTGTTGACCAGCACTCCTAGGTCCTTCACCTCTGGGCTGATTTCCAGTCCCTCCCTCTCCAGCCTGCAGCTCTGCAGGGGTTGTGACTCAAGTGCAGGACCTGGCACTTGGCCTTGTACAATTGGCCTTGGCCAATCAATCCAGGCTGTCCAGATCCCTCTGCAGAGCCTTCCTGCCCTCCAGCAGATGAACTTGGTGTCTGTCATTTGCAAAGTGACTGAGGATGCACTTGATCCCCTCACCCAGATCATGAATAAAGATGTTAAATAGGACCGGCCCAATACAGATCCCTGGGAAACACCACTGGTGAGCAGCTACCAGCTGGATGCAGCACCATTCACCACCACTCTCAGGGCCTAGCCATCCAGCCATTTCTAATCTAGTGAAGATGCCAAGCTGCAGGCTGCCAGCTTTTCCAGTAGTGTACTGTGGGACACAGTGTCAAAGGCCTTGCTGAAGTCCAGGCAGACAATCCACAGCCTTTCCTTCATGCTCTAGGTGGGCCACCTTGTCATAGAAGGAAATTAGGCTGATCAAGTCTTGCCTTTCCTAAATCCATGCTGGCTGGGCCTGATGACCTGCTTGTCCTGTACATGTCATGGGAGCACACTTGAGAAAAACTGTTCCATTACTTTTACAGGCACCAGGTTTAGCTGTCCTTACATATTCTTATCAACCTTATAATTAACATGTATCCATGGGTACTGCTTCATGTTAATGAGATAAGATTGTATTTGAAGGAGAATCTTTTGTCTCCATAAAAGCAGCTGTTAGTGTGGCTGCAAACCTGGGTGAATCAACTAATCATTTCATTAAATGAAAGTCCTCTTATGTATGCTAATCAAAAGCATGCTGATCACAATTTTTCCAAACAACCCCCCTGAAACCTAAACAAACAAACCACTTCAGGGCTAATAAACCAGTCTTACTCTGATAGATAAGCTATGCTTTATTAAAGAGGATTAAAAAGAAGAAGAAGATCTGAGGGAGATTTCATCAGCATTATGCATATATTCCTTTAGCCATCTCTGGTGATGTCATCTGAATGGTTAATGCTCCCTGAACATAGTTATTTGCTGCATCATTTTGAATGTGACAGGAAACACAATCTTTCTGCTCTGAACTGCATCTTCCTGGGTGAGAAGATGGTGGATACTGAACACTGAGACAAAGCCCTTATTATTAAATCCCAGAAGCAGGCTGAGGGGGTTTCTATGTGCTTCTTGACTTCTATGAACAAGCACACAAGCAGAAGCTGAACAGGGAGTTTTAAAAAGGAGAGGTAGAATATATAACACTGTCAGTGAACAGCTTCCTAGATAGCTTTTTCAGAGAGAGGTAGATCAGTGTATTAAAAAATGAGATAAGTGGCTTTAAAACTTCATAGGTGTGGTTTAAACCCAGCAGGCAACTAAGTACTACGCAGCTGCTTGCTCACTCCCTCTCCAGAAAGATCAGGGAGAAAATTAGAAGAGTAGAAGTGAAAAACCTTATGGGCTGATATAATTAATTCCTTCACCACTTCCCAGAGGCAGGCAGGTGTTCAGCCATCTCCATCACCCATAACAGTAACTTCAGAAGAAAAATACCCTCCCTTGATTCCTTCTTCTTCATCCAGCTTTATATATTGAGCATGATGCCACAGGGTGTGGGATACCCCTTGAGTCCACTGAGGCCAACTGTCCTGTCAGTGTCCTGTCTTCTCCCAACTCCTTCTGTACCCCCAGCCTCCTCCCGGGTGGTGTGGTTCCTCCTCTGTGGAAACCCTGCTCAGCAGTAACAGAAAGTGCAGAAAGTGCTTTATATTATCATCACTGTAAGTGCAAATTCAAAACACAGCCCCACATAGCCACTGTGAAGAAAACTACCCCAGACCGATTCAGTACATTCTCCACTCCTCACTTCATACAATTTATGTCATGTTGTAGTCCTACATGATTTAATAGAATCTCATTGACACCCCCCATTCCCTCTTGATCTTTTGATACAATACACAGATATCATTCCCTTAGTCTATGGACACCCCCTGCAAAAGCCCACCAAATGTTAACATATGTCCATAGAATGTCAGCTGAATTAATTTCAAGGCCCATGAGCTGGGGCTCTGTCTGTTCTGCTGATCACTCAGGACAGGATAGGAGAAGAGAGGTTATGTGGTGTGGTACTGTGGCCTAGAGCCAGCTCAGGTGAAGTCACTGCTGTACTTGCACTGTTTATTATAAGACTTGTCCTCCATTGGTTCATGTGGCTCTTATTACAGTAATTCCTGTAAGTGAAACTCAAATAATGGGTTACAACAATTTAAAGGCATTTTGTGCCAGACGGAAGGGTTTAAGAGCGTAATGAACTCCTCACCTTGCTTCTAGTCTGGCTAGAAACGGGTTCCTGCAATAGCAATTACAGGGTCCACCATGGGCCTCCATGGGATGCAGAGGGACAGCCTCCCTGACCATGGCTTCACCATGGGCTGCAGGGGAATCTCTGCTTCATCACCTGGCCCACCTCCTGCCTCTCCTTCTTCAGGGTAAGGGCTTCTCACACTCTTCCCCTGTACTGTGAGTACACTGGTCACAGTCCCTTTGGCTCAAGTTCATACTGGAATTCCAACCTGTCCAGTGCAGAAGCAGACAGCTGCAATGCCCTGGTCCCTTGCCAGCCCAGGCGCATCATGGCTGTTATCAAAATGTTCCCAGGCACAGCAGAGTGAGATAAGAAGCACAGCACTACAGCAAACAGCCACAGACACTAGCACTGGATTGCAATACAGCATCAGGCAAGTGACCCCTGTGGGCAAGCACTGGAGCCTGCTGATTAATACTTTAACAACCATAACAGCTGAGACTTTCATCTACCACATTCCATTCTAGTCTATCATAATCTGAGTTTTTTGAGCCCCACATTGGGTCCAAAGAAGGACTGTTGTGGTTTAACCCCAGCTAGCAACTAAACACCCCATAACTACTTGCTCACACCTCTGTGGAGGGATGAGAAAGGGAACTGGATGGTAAAAGTGAAAAACTCCTGGGTTGAGATAAAGACAGTTTAATAGGGAAAGTAAAAGTCAGACACAGAAGCAAAGAAAATAAGGCATTCATTCATTGCTTCCCATGGGCAGCCAGGTGTTCAGCCATCTCCAGGAGAGCAGGGCCGCATCCTGTGTAAGGATGACTCGGGAAGACAAATGGCATGACTCTGAACTTCCTGCCCTTCCTTCTTCTTCCCCCAGATTTATATGCTAAGCATGGCACCATAAGGTATAGGACTGGGATTTTGGGGTCAGCTGTCCCAGCTGTGTCTCCCCAGCTGACCATTTGGGGTCAGCTGTCCCAGCTGTGTCTCCTCACAATTCCTTGTACATCCTCAGTGTCCTCACTGGTGGCATGGGTGAGGAGCAGCGAAGGCCTTGGTTCAGCAGGAAAAAAAAAATCCCTATGTTATCAGCCCTATTTTCAGCACAAGTTCAAATCACAGTCTGATGGTGTGAAAAAAATTAGCCCTACCCCAGCCAAAACCAGCACCTTCCCACTAGACCAGAAGGAGGTATTTTCTAAATCTCTATGGGGCCTTTAATCCCACTTCTGTCTTATGGGGGAGGTAAAAGTGGCTTCTTGCTTCTGCCATCATGCTGACACGACTTCAGGTCAGCATCAGGATATGGAACTGGAGATGTTTCTAGGACCCTTGACATTTACTCTAGCATTGAGCTGTGACAGCAGTACAGAAGAGAGGATACAGACAATAGTCAAGACAGGCTAGAGAAATAAAAGCTCTCGAGTGAGGCTCTCAGTTCATTTAATATACACAGAAACATCACACAGGTTTCTCCGTTAGCTAAGGTCATGTCATAAAAAGAGAAAGGCCTCCTTCTGCCTTAGCTTGCTGTGACTGTGCAGGGTCCTTGTCATCAGCAGGGACATTATCAAGTGTTTCATCTTTCTTGTGAGCAGTCATAGTCTCTGCCTTGGACTTTAGGTACAAGAGAAAATGGACAGGTCTTGGTCATCTGGAGATTTTTAGAGAAGCGTCCCCAAACATGCACACCGAGCAGGCTAAGATGATGGAGAGAAATTCAGCTGCTGTTGCTGCTGCTGCTTCCCCGTAGTCCTGCACAGCTCCAGCCTGCGGTGCAGGCAAGCCAGCTTGGAGGGGATACTAGGGAATATTTTGCCATCTCGTGGCAGCTCTGAAGTAAAGCATCTCTATGTGATCAAAAAGACTCATTGCCCAAAAAGAACAAAGCCAAAAACGAGGTATTTCCATTGAGCTGGCTGCAAAGTGACACTTGGAAGGTTTGCAGCAGAGCAGGCCAGAACCCTGAACTGACCAGTACCTGCCCATGTGCAGCTGCAGGTGCACACCAGTGGCAGAACTTAAAACAAAGGTTGAGAAGATATCACTGAAGAGGACCCAGCCTGGAGCAGGCCAATGGTCAGAGACCATTTCTAACTCCTGCTCTTGGTGTCATGCTGTTGGAGATTCCCAGCTAGTCAGGGAAAGGAGTGGATAACTGCAAGCTGGTGAAGGCTTCAACACCACAGTGAGAACAAGGGCTGAAGGGCTGAAGCTGAGCTCTTCTTCACTGTCTTCAGGTGTGGACAGTGAAGAATGATCCAGCCAGTCAGCTTTGGCTCAGAGAAAGTCAGCAGAGAGGCAGAGAGCCCATCAGCACAGAAACCTTTAGAGGAGCACTGCTATAGGTCTATGACAATTTTCATGTATTTACAGGGTGATGTAGCTAAGATGGGAGATGCTGAGCAAACTCAGGAATTGAACAATCTGAACCTTCCACTGACTTCCTTTCCCACAGGAGCTGTTGCTGCTGTGCCTGAGGGAGCACTGTCAAAGGTGCCAGGGCACACCAGAAAGAGGGCTGGGGGTTGTCCCTCATCAGGGACTGCAGAACCCACTGTCAACAGCACAGGCACTGCCAGTGCTGTGGCTGCTGCTCAGGAAGACATGAGACCTCTCCACATTCTTATTCCCACAAAGCTGCTGGCAGGGAAAATTCCTGCTGTGACCAAGGGACCCCAAAGACCCTGATGGTGGAAGAAGGAGAGCCAGCTTCAAGAAGAATGTGGGATGAAGTGCTGCCAATCTGTGTGGGCAGTGGCAGAGAAGCCACATGAGTTCTGCTCTCCACAGCTGTGTAGAAAACCAGCACCTCAAACCAGATCCATTTTATTTCTAAAATTGCTTCTTTTCACCTCAGAAATTATAAACCCCTGTGAAGAGCCTGGAATGCATGTCAAGTATACCTTTATATTTCCATGACCGAGAGATAAACTGTTCAATGGGTCCCACCTTGCCTAAGAGCTGACACCTGCACACGGCATTTATCAAGGTGACAGAGTACAACTATTTGAGATACAAATCCCTCCTATTATGCCAGAAATGGGAGTGGGTAATGGCCCTGATGCCAGCAAAGGGTGCAGGTACCAGTGCAGCTCCAGTCACTGGGGCAGGATGGGTACGTGTACCTCGGGTGCACCTACCGGGGAACTGAAGTAAGTAAAATGAGTGAGTCTTGGCACCCACACACAAAGCAGGACTGCAGGTCACAGCCCACATGCCTGATGCTGCCTGCTGTGGACACAAGAGAGGTTGCAGCTGGCCTGAACACCAGGGAAAATTACTGGGGGCAGGGATGTAACTCCTGAGCAAACTTCAAGGTTGACTACCTGGTGAGGAGCAGGCTCTGGGTCCAGGCAGGCGATGAAGGATAGGCCCATGCTGCTACCTAGGGAGATCTTTAGGAGTGGAGTACCTGTTGGGAAGTGCCAGAGCATGCATTTTTTGTTGAGCAAGAAGCAGAACCAGCTGGTGTGTGGGAATGAGTATAATGACTCAGGATATGGGGCAGGGTTATCACATGAACAGAAGGGCTGTGCTGGTACTCTGGGAATCTGTGAATTCGCGTGTGCTTTTGCAAATTTTAGTCCATACTGACTGTGGGTAAGAAAAGGGACAGAGCTGGCAGTGCTTGTGTTTTACACAAGTCTTGGTAGTAATATATGCAGGTACTGTGGCAGGCTGTGCCCCACCTGTGGCAGCCTGCACAGCTGGCCTTGTCCATGTCCTTTCCACACTTGTATCTACTGCAGGTATGCGCTTGAAAAAATCAGTAAGGACACTTATTTTTCTCTTTCCTAATAACGCCTTATGCTTTATCTATCTCCTCTTTATGTTTTATGCTATTTATGTTTTACTTGCCCAACCAACCACAAGGCTTCTTCAGCCTTCTGTGGATTCCTCTGCACTCTCGGAGACAGAGCCAAGCTCCCGCTGGCGCCGCCGGCGGGCTCTGCCATTGCCTAGGGCAGCCTCTGGGTCAGGAAGCGGCACTCCAGGGGCCACCCCGCCCCCTAGAGAACGAAACCCAAGCTGCGCCACCACGCCAGCCACCACCGGCGGAACAAAGCGCGCTCCGCGTTGGCGGCACCACTGCCGCCACTCCCTTCGCTTTTCCTTCCCAGGGGCCTCCGCCGCCCCGAGCTGCTCCCTAGGGCTGCTCAGTACCGCCAGCCCTGCCGCTGCCCCGCCCGCCCTGCGGGCACTCACCAGCCAACGGAGCCGGCCGGAACCCGACCGCCCGCCGGAACCGCCCCGGCCCAGGCCCCTCCCCGGCCTCCGCCCCCCGGAATGGCGTCAGTGCGCGGGGCGCGGATGTGACGGTGACGGCCCCGGTCTCGATCCCGGCAGATCCCGGCTCAGCTCCGCGCCCGCGGGAAGCCGTTCCCGTGGCAACGCCGCCACCAATGGCGGACCCGTCCCGGCGCCTGGCGGAGGGTGCCCGCCGCCGCCGCCCGCCAGGGGAGGAGCGGCGGGAGCCTCCTGGCGCCGGGCGCTGTCGGACGCGCCACAGGCTGAAGGCGGCCGCGGCCCTGGCCCGCACGGGAAGCGAGGGCCCGGCGGCGGTGAGTGCAGGCCTGGGGGGCGGGCGGAGCGCCGTCCGCTCCGGGATGCTGGCTGGCGGCTCCCGAGGCGAGGGTGGCGGGGGGCGCGCGGGGGAGCAGGCGGGGGCGGCGCCGCAGCGGGCGGAGCGGCGCCGGGGCCGGGGCCGGGGCCCGGGCCCCAGGCACTTCTTTGAGCCCGGGCTGCGCCCCTGGCACCCCGGCGCTGCTGCTGCCACATCCCCCGTAGTCCTGCCAGTGGGAAAGGCCTGCTGCCAGACAGACTGCAAAACATAGGCTAATGGATTTTGAAGTAGGGTGGTAACTTATTTCCACTGTGTTGTAATGCCTTAGGGTAACGCCAAAACATAAAATAACTCTTAAATAGATTAATTATTTGTTGACCATGTTTGACATCTCTCATGATTTTTTCACAGCCAGCTGCTAAGGACTAGGTAGTGACTTACTCTCTGAGATCAAGGAGGAAATCAAAAGGGTGAAAGCTGAAAAACTCGTCAGTTGAGATAAAGGCAGTTAAATAAGGACACCAAAAGCCATGCACATAACCAAAGCAAAACAAGGAATTAATTCACTGCTTCCGATGGGCCTGCAGATGTTCAGCCATCTCTAGGAGAGCAGGGCCCTATCATGTGTGATGGTGATTTGAGCAGACAAGCATCATCACTCCAAATGTCTCACCTTTCCTCCTTATTTCCCCCATGTTATATATTGAGGATGTCACGTGGTCTAGAAATCACTTTGGTCAGTTTGGGTCACCTGTCCCAGCTGTGTCTCCTCGCAACCTCCCATGCCACACCAACTTCCTCACCAGTGTGGAAGTGCAAAAAGTTCTGTGTAAGCCCTGCTCAGCAATAACAAAACTCTGTATTATCAACACTGTTTTCAACACACATTCCAAGCTCAGCCTTAGACCAGTCGCTGTGAAGAAAATTTACTATCTCAGGCAAACAGCATAACAACCTGACTAGATAAAAGACAGTGTGTACTTCAGCATGACATCTGGTTGTTTCTGCTTCAGTCTTGAAAAAAAATACTTATTTTGGCAGGAACACATCCCTGGAGATTGTCTTGTCCAACAAGCTGTGTGTGGTCCAGCATGAATGCCCAACAAAGAGGGGCAGACTGTGCAGGAACAGAACAGGTCCAGCAGAACTTAGAAGGTGATAACATAGTTCCAGTCCAGTTACTTATTTTGGCTGTTTTTTTTTTTAAGTACAGAACTAACTGTTCTCATACTTTTCATATAAAAATGCTAGATTTTTGAAGCTATGTTTTTAATGATAAACTTACTGACCACATCAAAGGAGTTATTTAAGAGTGGGGAAGAAGACAGTTACTGCCTGTTACCTTCATCTATGCCAGCATGATTTGGCTGCTGTGTAAAACTTGCAGCACTGAAGAACTAGATCTCAATGTGAAGAGAAGTCAAACAAAGTAGTTAGGTCATGCTGCCTCTTTGTTCAGCATTCTCTCAGAGCCACTGCTGGGTTTTGCAACTGTAAAAGTAATTGTTATGGATTTCTGCATTAGAGTGTAAGATTTTTGCATCTCTGTGACAGCAATGATCTTCTGTCTCTGTCTTTTCTAGAACATGACGTCAGATAAGGAGTTTGCAGAAAATAGCAATTTTTCTCCAAAAGCCAGCACCAGTAAGCTGCCGACAGATGCATCTCCCGACTCCAAATGCCCCATCTGCCTGGACAGATTTGACAACGTTGCCTATCTAGATCGCTGCTTGCATAGGTTCTGCTTCCGCTGCGTCCAAGAATGGTCAAAAAACAAAGCAGAATGCCCGCTCTGCAAGCAGCCCTTTTTTTCCATTTTCCATACGATTCGCGCTGAAGATGACTTCAAGGAGTACATCCTCAGCCCTTTAGAAACGAGCTCTTTTGCCAGCCCTGATGGCCGGAGGTTCCGTTATCGCACGACCTTAACGAGGGAACGCCGCACGCGCAGTTCCCCTTCCCGAAGGATGCCGTCCCCTCCGGATAACGGGATGTTGTTTGAAGGGCTGTCCAGCGAGCCAGCGCGACACAGACACCGAGAGATTCATCAGATGCTCAGGAGGCTGGCCTCAAGGAGGAAGGCCAGCGCGGAGGGCAGGTCTCTGCGGCAGATTCAGGAGGAGGATATGATCACCTTCCGCAGGGCTCTGTACCGCACCGGCGTGCGCATCCGCAGCATTCAGGACGGCGGGCGATACCGAGAGATCTCGGCGGAGTTCTTCCGCCGCAACCCCGCTTGCCTTCACCGCTTGGTTCCTTGGCTGAAGCGAGAACTTACGGTCCTGTTTGGCGCGCACGGGTCTCTGATCAACATTGTGCAGCACATAATCATGAGTAACGTTACCAGGTACGATCTGGAAAGCCAGGCCTTTGCTGACGATTTAAAGCCGTTTTTGCTGAATCGGACAGAACACTTCCTGCACGAATTCATCAGTTTTGCTCGTTGTCCTTTTAACTTAGAAGCGTACGATCAACACGCCAATTATGACTGTCCTGCACCATCGTATGAGGAAGGAAGCCACTCAGACTCATCAATTATTACAATATCTCCAGATGTGGCGTACCCGCAAGGGCCAGACAATAGTTTGTCTGTAGCCGGTCTCGGTCAGGCCCCGTGGGATGATGAAACTCCGGGGCCTTCCTATTCCGTTTCAGAAGAGGTTCGTGCAACCGTAGCTTCTCCTCTGGAGTCATCAGAAAGTTCTGACGAGGACTCTGCTTCAGGGAGCCGAAGAACCAAGCTGCAGACTGAGTTACAGGCTAATGCTGACTCAAACGACAGCGGCTCTTCCTCAGACAATTGTGTCATCGTTGGGTACGTTAAGCCGTTAGCTGAGAGGACACCAGAAGTGGTTGAGCTGTCCTCTGACTCTGAGGAGTCCATCAAGGAAGAGAAAAGGGAAGATGGCAAGAAACAGCAACCAGTCCCGTGTCACAGCTGGAGTGACAGTGAACCAAGCAGGAGCTTCTCATCACATTCCCCAACCTATAGGGAGGATGTAGGAAGTTATAGAAGCTGTTTATCTCCTGCATTGGAGAAGATGGAATCAAAAGAGGATGACAAGAACAAATGTAAAAGGAAAGATCTGCCTCCACCGGACTTGAGTTGGAGCCCCTCTCCAGGGAGTGACACAGTATGCTCCCCTTGGAATCACAGATTGTCTAAAAAGGGAAAGTCTAGAAGCCCACAGTCCTGTTCACGGGACAGTCGAGGCAGTCACGGCCATCGGTCTAGAAGGGAACACCATAGCAAAAGCCAGCTTAAAAGGAGACGATCAAGAAGCAGAGATAGTAGCAAACACAGGAGCAAAAGAAGTAGCAGAAGATCAAGGGCTCATGATGCCAGAGCCTCTCTGAAAAGTCAGAGGGGCTCTCTCAGCGGTGAGAGCACTCCATCCAGAGAAGTGAGCAGATCACGTTCACGCAGCAAAGGCCACAGTAAAAGGAGATCAAGAAGTAGAGACAGCGATCGCTATTATGTAAGAGACAGTTATCAAAGTAGACACCAGTGGGGTTCTGCTTTCTGTAGTCGAAAGGTGTTTGGAGACAGCTATGAATCCTCCAGTAGAAGGAGGACCCGGTCTAACACTCTTTACTCGCGGCAATCTGCCAGTCCAGAATACAGAATACGATCATTTATTGAGAGGACAGATCTGCATAGCCAGAGGGGACTCCATGAGAGACACTATTACTGTTACGAAAGATGCAGGTCAAGGAGTCGGTCAAGCAACAGATCAAGGACGCCTTCTGGAGGAACTGACAGAATGAAAAGTGAGAAGCCTGGTGGAAAAAGGAAGTACAAAACTCGCCACCTGGAGAATGCATTCATGGAAAGCACAAGTCTAGAAAGACAAAATGAGTCCAAGAAAACTTCCTCAAAGTTTGGTGACTGCTGCAAAAATGAAGATAGCCTGTCAGACAATCGTGCAAGCAGTGAGACAAAGCATAAGAAAAGAAAGAAGAAAATGAGGAGTCCAAGTGTGGAGATAGTCTATGAAGGAAAAGCAACAGACACAACCAGGCATCTTAAAAAGAAAAAGAAAAAGCATAAGAAGAAACACCGGAAACATCACATGAGTAACTCTGTACATTCTTCTCCAGTGGTGATAACAATTGATAGTGATAGTAGCAAGGAACCAGAAAGTACCGAATGGGACAGCAGTATTACATGGACAGGCACAACTCAAATAAATGAGAGGGAAAATGAGTCTCCATCTTTTCTGAAGAGGACAGGATGTGAGGAAACTGGAGGAGTAGACAAAAAGTATGGTATCCCTGCCGCAAGGGAAAACTTAGATGGTGGTGTTAGAAATGCTGATGTCAAACTTCAAGAAACAGCTGCTGATGAGAGTGTTACCACAGTGAGTACCAGCAGTAACGCCTCTCACACAGAAACTGTAACCGGTTATGTTCAGGAAGCACCAGCAGCGCTTTCCAGTCAGCTGCCTTCCCCCAGGACTTCCTTCCTAGAGTGTCCAGAGAGAGAGCCATTGATACTGAGACTGCCAAAGAGACTAGTCAGCAGATCCTCGTGGTTTGATTTCCCAGAAGAAAAAATGTAGTAGGCTTTCCTTGAAACACTTGTTAAAACTGTGAATTTAACTACTTTCTTTTTCCCTTTGAAAACTAAAATGTCTGATAGGCTTTCTGTCTGTTAAAAAGATGTCTAGAAAATGTATAAAACTTTTGAATGTGTATGCACTTTTAAGTCAAAGAAGATAGACTATTGCTAGTATGTAATTCTAAAAGTTTGTTAGAGGACTGTTTGGAAGTTTTAATTTCATAAAGCCATCCACAGAGTATTTCAAAGTTTTGTGTAAATCAAACAACAGAAAAGGAGCCCAAAACAAGAGCCTGGAAATACATTTTATGGGGATTTCTCTTCTTAGACCAGGAAAATGTTGTTTAGTTCATAAACAGTGATTCAGTCTGAATTCCAGCATCATTTCAATCTCTGGTTTAAGCTGATCTCTGCTGAAAAGCAGTCAGTGATTTCTACAGAATTTCTCAAATGACTTTGAGTAATTTTAAGGTAAGCTATGTCAAAACCTGAATAAAGCAATAAGGGGTTTTTTTTGTTGTTTGTTAAATATATTTACATATGTACTGTGTGTTTTGCAAATGGAGTTTTTTCTTTTGGCTTTGAGTGTCTCATGTATCCAGACCATTGGATATTTTTGCAGTCCGGAGGACTTCAGGTTGGAAGGGTTGTTTGGAGATCAGCCTTCACTGAAAGCAGGAACTTTGATCAGATGCCTGGGATTGGTTCAGTTCTGAGTTTTCCCAAAAGCTGGGTGGCCCTCTGTCCTGCCCTTTCTAACATAGGAGTTTTCCCTTGGGAAACATTTTTTTTTTCAAATTTCTTCTTTTTATTTCCCTTATTGAAGCCTGTGCATTCTGCCTTGCGGTCTATAGCTGTGCAGTCTTCAAGAAGTCTTTTCCTCTTCTTTATATCCTGTGGCTGCATACTTGAAAAAATCTGTTTTTTCTAGCCTTGGCAATAAAAGGTCTTCCTCCTGACTTCCTTGAAATAACCAGCATTCACCCAGCTCCGTACATCCTAGATGTCCTGATGCAGGTGTGTGCAGAGCAGTAGCTCTGAGGGCTGAATGAGGAGGATACCTTCTCTGTCTCCCCT
Source organism: Fringilla coelebs (assembly GCF_963513975.1). Classification (NCBI taxonomy): domain Eukaryota; kingdom Metazoa; phylum Chordata; class Aves; order Passeriformes; family Fringillidae; genus Fringilla; species Fringilla coelebs. Next base: position 58,280,441 of record NC_140031.1, read on the forward strand.
GCATTACCTCCATGAGTTTTATGGGTTTGACCTTGGCTGGTTGCTTGCCAGGTAGTCAAGCTGCTGCTCTGTCACTTTCCTTTTTCTGCAGGATGGGGGAGAAAGTAAGATGGGAAAACTGGGTTGAGGCAAGGACAAGGTAGAGTAGTGTCACTAGCCAGATACAGTCAATATCTTCTATTGCCAATGAAAAGTTGGGGGATAAGAAACAAAGGCAAAACTGAAACGAATTTCCCCTCCTTTCTCAACTTCACTCTTTCATACATGCTCTTCTACCTCCTCCTCCCCAGCTCTGCAGAAGGATGGTGAATGGGTATTGTGTTAAGTCCATCACATCCTTCCTGCTTCTTATTCCTTATGCTGTTCCTCTGCTCTAACATGGGCCCTTTCTACAGGTATGCAGTACTTTTGAAACAGATTGCTCCAGCTGCCAGGAAGCCTGCTCCTGTATGTGCTCCTAAGCACAGGCTTCAGCTCCTGACAGGAGCCTGTTCCTGCATGACATCTCCATGGGCTGTAGCTTCTGTCAGGGCATCTCTACCTGCTCCAGAGTGGGGCTTTTCCTCAGCCTGCAGGTGGGTCTCTGCTCCACTGAGGTTATCCAGGGGCTAAAGGGGGGAACTTTTCTCACCATTGTAGCATCCCATGAACTCTCCCGCCTCTGTCAATTCCCAAGTCCTTGGCCCTGGCAACTACTTACTATAGAGTTGGTCCTCCTGGGGGTAAAAAGACAGACTCCCAAATGGACTTCTATGTCGCAACTTCCTGTGGTTTCCTGTCCCCTCACTGGATTGGTGTCCCCAGTGCCCCCCCCACCCTTCCCCTGGAGACAAAACCCCTCTGTCCAGCCCTTAGCTCCACTCCCCAGCCCTTCCCCTTCTCAAGCTGCCTGCTCCATGTGGTTGTTCTCTTTTCCTCTCTGGGTCCCTTTCAGCTACGCTTTGCTGGAATTAAACCTTGCAAAAGAGCCTTGCCTCTGTCGCTGAGCCAGTTGCAGTGAGAGTTGAGTGGGGGTTTGACTGCGTTGCTTGAATTTTAACTCAGCCTGCCTTTCAACAGGAGAGGCTTGTTGGGAGCAAATAGGCAGCAGCACCCAGCATTCTAATACCCACATTTTTGCACCATGGTCTTCATCACCTGGAGGTGCCTAGGTTGTGGAGAAGGGCTGCTCCTGACCAACCAGTCAGTACAGGTTGGCCTGAGAGAGAATCAGGAGTGGTGACAGTCAGTCACTGCCATTCTAGCCCCTGAGAGCATCTCTGGGCTGCAGGGGTCAGTTTGATCCCTACCATGGGATTGGGTTTCAGGGAGCGCAAATGTCTGAAGGAGACAGGGCACTGGAAGGCCCGGTGGCCACATGGTGTGAACTATAGTGGTGGGCTTGCCATGGTCCATTCTGGCTATTGGCTGCTAAGAGCTCTCTGGCATCTCCTGGGAACTAGTGTGGTGGCTCCCTTTGTTCTGTTTAGCCCTTACAGCCTCTCCAAATTCTCCTGGAAGGCAACGGCTCAGGGCCTGGGGTGTCCCTGGCAGACGGCTCAGGGATTGCTGCAAGTGCCTTTGACTGGAAGCTTTGGTCCATTTGCAGAGCTGGGATATCCTTGGTATAAGTGGGACTTCTCCAACACCCAAAGTGCTGGGATGGAGGGTACAGGCTGTTGAGAGGGCAGGGCAAGGTGGAGCTGTTGCACTAAATAGAAGGGAGAGGTTTGATACACCCCTTAGAGTTGGTGATGATGTGGTTAGGAGTCTCTTGGTGAGGATAAAGGGGTGGAGGAAAAAGCAGATATGGTGGATGTCTCCTATCAGTTGCCCAGCCAGGATGCCAGTGCTGAGAAGTTAATTTAACAGGCAATTAGGAGAAATCTGTGGATCAGCAGCCTTTCTCCTTATGGCAGATTTCAGCTTTCTAGAGACCAGCTGGAAATGCCTCCTGCTGTGGTGAGCAGATTTGAAAAATTCTTACAGTTTTTGGGAGAGAACTTGATATTCTAAGTACTCAGAGAGGCAACTAGGAAAGATGCCCTAGACTTGCTGGTTTGGAATGGAGGCCTGTTGGGAGATGGCATGGTCTTGGGCTGCAGTGATCAAGAAATGGTTCAGCTTAGAAATGTCAGTGCAATGAGGAAAAAAGAACTGCAGGGTTGCTTCTCTATTTTGAGAGAGCAAACATTGCACCACCCAGGAGTCCCTTGTGAATCTGCACTTGAGGTCTCATGAGCTGCATGCTCAATGGGATCTGCTGCAAACACTGGAAAAGAGCAAGCTGTCAGCAAACATTTTCAGTACTTCAAAGACATTTACTAATGAGGTGTGGGAAACCTCATTCAGTTGTTTTTCATGACTCTCATTGCTAGGAAATTGTCATTAAACGTGCAGGGTGTCTATGGCAGTGAGCACAACTGAGGAAAACAAGTGTGGAACAGGCAGCCATTGCTTTCCAGTGCTGCTTTATATAAACCAGTCATCACTCCCACTGCACCTACCTGCATAGTGTGAGTAAGCAGTGTGACTTAGCATCAACTGCTAGTAAGGGTTGTACGTGTGTAGAGAAAGCATTGTGGCTTAGCCCCAGTTGGCAACTAACTACCATGCAGCTGCTTACTCAACAATACCCTACCCCAGTGGGATGGGGAGGAGAACTAGGGGGAAAAAGAAAAGTGAAACTTTTTGGTTACCAGTTTAATGACTGAACTGGAGTAAAATATAATAGTAGTATTAGTAATTGTAATTAAGAGAGAGAGAGAGAGAACCAAAGAAGAGTAAGTAATGTACAATACAATTGCTCACCACCTGTTGGCCAATGCCAAACCCAGGTAGGCCCTCTTCTGGGTAACTCCCTCAGTTTAAATACTGAGTGTGACATTCTATTTTGTGGAACATCCATTTGACCCGTTCAGGTCCCTGTTTTGGCCATGTTCTTCTCCACCTTTTTGTGTGCTTCCTCACTGGCAGAGCATGAGCCACTGAAGAGTCCTTGGCTCAGAGTAAGCACACTTAGCAACAACCAAACCCTCAGTGTGTTATCGGCATCATTCACATACTGAATCTGAAACACAGTGCTGTACCTGCTTCTAAAAAATATCTACTTAAATTCCAGCTAAAACCAGGACAAGGTTAACTGCATTAATCAGCTACATTAATCAGCTCAGGGTAGGAAATGAGATTTATCAACCCTCTTCTAGAGTTCCTCTGGCATAATCTTGTAGGTTTAGACAAGACTTCAGCCAAGCAGTTGTGTTGGATTTAGCAACCCACATAACCTTATCTGGGGCTATTTGACTTCCCCTGGATATTCTGTTTTCCAGGTGCCTTTTGAGAAGAAGGTGTCTTATCTACCCAACCTGGGGTGTAGAGCCCTGGACTCTCTTGATGTGTTTCTTTAACATTAAGATTTCTATTCCCTGGGACAGGCACATGGGAGAAACACAGTGTTCTGAGGAGGTTAAGCAAAGTTTTACAGGCAAAATTTAGAAAATAAGGGTGAATTTTAAAACATTCAGTCAACATAAAGCAGTTCACAAGGCATTGGTATAGCAAACTCTAACCCATCCAAGTTAAATTACCCAGATTTCAAGAAGAAGAAGTTAGGAGAGGGTATTTGTGGAACTGCTTTTATCTGCTTTGGCCTCTTGGAACCCCCACCTCCATGTGGGGCTTCTGGTGTACCAGTGGCTGATAACCATTCTGGAGCTGGACTAGAGAGGCTCCAGGGAGGTGGGATATGGAGAAGTGCATCATCCCACTTTTTGCAGAGCTTGCCTTGCTACCCTGCTGCACACACACATTTTGGTTGTTTTAAGCAAGTAATGATTTTCTCCAGTCTCTCACACTGGGGTAACTTGAAATCTCAGGAGAGGGCAGATAAACCCACCAGAGTAATTTTGCTGTACATGCATGCAGAGCTTACTCATGTAGGCCTGGGATCTTGTTTGCAGTTCATCCTGTCAGAAATACATAATAACCCAGGGTGCTCTGCATGGGCCTCCTCCTTTAGTACCCACCTGCTGTGCTTCAAATGAGACTCTATGTTCATCGCACTGAAGTGAAACTGCCAAGATGAAGCATGTTTCTGTCTCCAAACTGGACCAGAATCCAAAAGGTGACTGCAGAAAATGCTGCTGCTGCTGTCATGCATATCTATTGAACATTTTACTGGTAGATAAATCATCAGCAATGCCACAGATGCTCAGTGCCTCAGTTTTAAGAAGTTTCAAGCAACAGTTTCCATCAAGGTGGAACTGTTTTCAGTTCAACAGGATTCATGGCCTTTGCCATGGAGTGACAGAAGACCTGGAAACATCCCAAGCCTAGCTAGGGAACCTGCTCATCTAGGTATGTTGTCAGTGGTCTGCAAAAGAGGAACTAAATTAACTGAAGCATGCCTTTTGTTATTACAAGGGCTGAGGAAAAGTCCCCTCTTGGGATACTATGGAATTCTGAGTCCTGAAGAATTTTTTGCCCAAGGTGTGGAATGACTAACTACACATCTAAGTTAGTCTTTAGTCCTGATGAATAACATATGAACCAGTGTGTGTGGCAAAAATACTGTTTACCTTTTGAAAACCTGTAGCCATTAGAAATCAGATACCCATCCAGAGTGTTATGCACAGAACAAGTCACAACTAAACGACAAGCTGCTGTCCAAGGCATTGAGATGAACATCAAAAGACTTGCAGAGCATAACATTTTTTTAAAGATAATTCACCATCTTTTTTTAAAAGATAATACATCCCAGTGTAGCTGGGATGGTAAATTTAATCCTCAGCAAATTACATGACCCAGGTCACACAGCTCCTCCAAAACAGAGGGCTTTATGCCTTGAAGTCATAGCAGTTTCTTGTCCATTAGCTGAAGAGTCAAAAATGAATGTACATAAATGCACATGTATGCATATGCGCACTGCATGCTTTATGTTTGTGGGGAGGGAGGGAGAGAGAGTAGGGGTAGAGCACGAGTAAGCTGACAGATGCCTCTTGTACCCTGGGAGAGGAGAAAAGCAAAAGCCAATACTGTGCATCTCCTGTATGCACTCCTATTTTATTTGGGTGTAGGAAAGAAGGAAAAAACCCCAAAAAACAAACACTGGATGGATTGGTGTCTTGTAAGATTTATGAACTACTAAATTTAGAAAAGTCATTTTACTCTTGCTGGTATATTGCAGGCTCTTGTGCAAGAGTCAATAAGGAAAAAAAAAGTAAGTTACTTTCTCTGTGAGAGCATGTGCAAGTAGCATAAAATTCATCTTTTCAACTACTGAATTTACTCTGGATAAACAAAGCATGTATCAGATTATATGTTCTAGAAAGGTAATCAGCCTTATGAAATGCTTCACAGTTTTGCTTTTCTCATTATGGTATTTCAGATAGTTTTCTGAATGGGAAAGCTGTTCAAGCAAAATGTTAAATAGCATTCATTTGTCATTTTCTTGCACAGACCAGGCAACATCCTGCTGAATCTTGAGATATGTAGTCATTATGAGCTTGTATTAAACTGTTAACCCTTTTTTTTGCTCTTTTTCTCAGGTAGTCTTCCTTTGTAATGTTTAATTTCCAGAACTCCTGCTTCAATTGCTACAGGTAAAACGCTGCAGGAATCACACAGATGATTAAACACAGAGGACCATCACAAGCTAGTGGTTGAGCTGTGTTCAGGTAACCTGTACAGGCAACCTCTACTGCTTTACCTGTAGCTATAGATGTTTCTTCATGGCAACCACCTGTGCTCCAAACCACATCACCAAGATCATTGCAAAAGAAACCTGTAATTTTAGACTGAGGCATTAATAAGTGGAAACAGATTTTGTCAATTCCTTTATACTGTTAATTTTTTTTCAAGAAGTAAAAAGGAAATTTCTACATTTTTCATGGCAAGTTGATGCAGAGATAACTCAGCAGGACTCTTTGACTTTTGCTATTAATTAGGTCAGAGTGAAAAATTGGATTAAATAGTCCCTTCCAGGTTAAAAAAAAGGAAAAACAAAAAAAAAAGTGAACTAAAGAGTTCAGCCACAAAACAGAACCTCATGTTGTTTAATGACACAGCCTTTTGCGCAGGCATCTCAGTTTCAGAGAGTGAGAGATTTATTATCATCATTACACACTAGATGCTGTTGTCCACTTTAAAATTAATGCAAGACTTTCAATGTTCCAAAGTATGATTAAACACCACCAATTTATTTTATTTTAATTCCAAATTTTCTATTGCTTTATGTGAGGTTTGCTATTTACTGACAGATTTACAGGGCTGGTTGGCTAAACTAGGTTGGAGTGATCATCCTTGGGAATATTAATAATCCTTGTTTTAACATGTCAGAATTGTCAGAAGTTAATTGCACTATTGCTGTCTTTTTGCACAGGCCTATTGATTGGTACAGAGCAGTGATGGTAGACCGTGTACAGTCAGAAAACAGCTTGTGCAGGAAACAGCTGGCACCACGATGAAGATTGCCAAAGAACAAGTTGCTGGAGCAGAATACCCCTACCATGTCCCACAGGCCAAACAATAATGATCTCATCGCCTACACAGCACTGAGCAGACACGTTGAAATAGTATGTAGCATATTATCTGTGCTGTAGCTACAGCTGCCAGAGATATTTGCTTATAATAATGCCTTGTTGTCACCAATTAGAGAGTATCATGATCAGTTCCATCATAACTGAAGCTCAAAAAATTAATAAATTTTATCAATGATTAGTGACATCTCTACAAAATGGCTAAGAGCTATAGAGCTGGCATTTTTCTTCTGCTCTTTCTTCTCTTTATTAATCCTTTTTTCCTTTTACCATCTTTTCCATTTGTTCTGCAGGTTCCCTGAACACCTCAGATATTTGATCACATGGGGCAATATGGGTAGAGTATGAATCTTGTGAAGTTAATGTCAGGGCCCTTAGGGCATTGCAATCCTGCCTTTTCCCCAGTTCTTGTCTGCCTACCCTGATGTCCAGCTCTGGCATGGTGCAGCCTTTAGCCTGGGGTTGTGTTGGGGTACCAGGAGCTCCCCATCACTTGGGGGGGCGTGCATCAGCTCAGCCCCACTGGTTTTTCCTTGTGCCCAGACTCCCAGCTCCTCAGCCAAGCAGCCAGCTATTGGCACTTGCCAGTATTTGGTGGAGGTGCAAAATGGTTCAGCTTCCAGTTACCTTAGCTTTGTGCTGCATGCCTTGAGTCTGGTTGTGTGCTGCTCTGCTTCCTGGTCCTGAAATATTACATTGCCAGTACAACTTAACTGTGATCTAGCAGGAGAATCTAGAAAATTGCCAGAAGAACAGCTTTGTGTCAGCCCTGCCATGCTTTCAGGTTGTCTAAAAAGGACAGGGAAGTAAATGTTTCTGCAATGGTGAACTTTCCTGCACAGTTTCTCTTCCCTGTTTTTCCATGGTCTTTCTTACTTTAACTTAAATTTGTCCATGCTATGGCTCATTCACTTCTGAATGTACTTTTTCTCCATCTGCTCAGGCAGTTTGCTTTCCTTTTATTTATATTGAAGTACCTAGACGTATCAGAAGTACGGCTTAATTGCTCTGCAACTGTCAAATTCTCTATGTGCATGGAAGGAGGGAAAGAGACTTCTGATATGTGCCGATAGTAACAGGACAAGGGGGAATGGTTTTAACTGAGAGGGGGCTGTTTAATATAGATATTAGGAAGAAATTCTTTACTCGGAGGGTGGTGAGGCACTGTGACAGGTTGCCCAAAGAATCTGTGGATATGACATCCCTGCAAGTGGTTGAGGCCAGGTTAGATGAACAACCTGATGTAATGAATGCCATCCCTGCCCATGTCAGGGGGCATTGGAAGTAGATGATCTTCAAGCACAAACCATTCTATGAAACTGAAGATGCAGACTGAAGTTGAGAATAAGCAGAGTAATAATAGCCCAACTGGTTATATTTTCTTTTTCAAAATAGAATCCAAAGTGATATCTCTCAAGATTAAACTTTGCTAATATCTGTAGGCATTTGCTTTGCACAAGCTGTTTTTTTGTAGGGGACTAAAAAAATCGAATTTCCAGTCTTTTTTTCTAAAGACAGCTTTATTAATAATCCAAATTGCATCTCTGCTTAATAGAATTTCCCAAGAACTATGCTATTTTCGTACATCTATACACACTGGAAATATTGTAGAGCTGAAGACATTACCTTTTTTTCTGGAGAAGAGAGACAAATAAGGATAGGGTAAGTAATTTTTCAGCCATCTGTCTTCTGAAAACACACTACCAGCATTCATGCCTTGAGTTGAACCCCTCAGCATCATACCTTCTAGAGATTAAAAAAAGAAAGCATGGACAAAATGAGTAGTGGTATTTGGCCAATGTGTTCTGTCTGATTCTGACTATATACATTGCTATGGGTGTAAACAACATTTAGGTTTCCTCTGAAGACTGGCTGAAATGGAAACTCCTTTGGCAGCCTTGCAGCTTTTATGGCTCCAGGGTAAGTCTCCAGTGGAAAATGTAGCATAGAGAACAGAATGAGAAAACTTCATAATGGTAGCAGGACATTTGAACAGCAGTATAACTTATGAGCTGAATCTCAGAATTATTTTTGTGAAACAATTGCTTCTGTGGATTTTCAGTGAATGGCATATAGGTGAGCATTTGCATGTACAAAGTTATATCAGACATAGTGAAATAGACTTACAGACTTTCTGATGAAGTCTGTCATATTTACTAGTGAATTATTTTATTTCTACAGACTTTGTGAACTATCTTGAGAACGGCATTTTTGTTGTTACAGAATTTGTGAGTGGCTTAATATATGGGAATAAAAATGAAAAACATTCTAAAGGTCTTTCAGTATTTCTTTTAAAGTCAAAGACAGAGTATTCCTAAGACATGAATTAGAGTGGAGGCAATTCTAGGTAAGCCACTCTTTTTGAATTAAAACATCTTATGGGGAAGTTAGGAATTTTTGTTTCATTTTAGCACATTTTAGAGACCTCAAAAAGGCCTTATTTTTCTAATTTTTGTTTTCTGGACCCTTGACTCCAGACTCCCTGTCATGTTAGTGAGAAAAACTCGAATGTAATAACAGCTGTTGATGGGACATAAGAAGGGCTTTGTGCAAGGTGGAAGTACTGAGGGTGCTGTCAGCCTTCCTGGGGCATGGATATAAGAGCCAGTGGTACCCTGTGCACCATTAGAAGTACCAACACTTGTCTTCAGCTACAGAAGAGCACCTAACAACATTTGTTTTTTTTTTGCTGAGTGTGGAAAGTACATTAGTAAGTCAATTATTTTCCCTTTCTCTTTATCTGCCTAGGCTGGCCTTTTGCCTGGCTTTGGAGTTCCAGAAAAAAAAAAAAAAAAAAAAAAAAAAAAAAAAAAAAAGAGCATGCAGAGAGCTCTAAACCCTTTGGTTACATCTTTTCATAGCATTTCATGCCTTCTTGCTGTTGCATTTATTTTAAGTTTAAACTTAGAATAGGATACTTGAACGGCCATTTTCTTGAATTGTGGAATTTTACAGCATTTTTGGAAGTAATTTTCTTCTCTTAAAGTATCTTGTGTGATGTTTGCACAGCACAAGATAAAAATGTCTCCTCTATCCTCACACTTCCTTCTACTGGATGAAAACAGACATGATTGCCTGACTATCTTTATATGCAGCTTTTATTTCTTTTTTTATCTCTTTTTCTTAAGTCTTCTCATGTTTCCTGGTTCCAGTACAACCTCTGCATGACTAATTGATCCATCTTCATCAGGTTGCCATCTGATTAAATGATTGTCACGATGGTCACAATATATGGTGTTTACTGGACAATGGCATTTTAAGAGATATTGTGCACTTTCAATTTATGGTAATGACTTTTTGTTATGAACTGTACTAATCTTTAATCTATTGGACTGGTTTTTTTTTGCAGGAAAACAAAAAAACAGATCTGTGAGTTTTACCTCCAATATTGTTATGATCTCCTTGCTTCAGTCTCTGGTTATTATTGGTGCAGTCAATTATGTGGCTGGTGAATTCTGGAAAATTGGTTGTCCGGAATATTGTTGATGTCTTTCAAATGCACTCTGTATGCTTTTGACTGTACTGGTTTGCACATTTCCAGACCTTTTTAGAGGTATTTTGAGTTTTCTCTAAGGTCTTCATGGTTATGGACTAATTTCTGGTGGATTTGGCATTTGATGTTGCTGAAGTCATGAGCAGAGCCAGCCAGAGGCTGCTTGTTAGTTTTGTTCCCAGAAACTTCTTACTAGCAATTCTGTTTCTCAGCAAGAAGTTTCCAGTGGTTTCCATAAATTTGAGCAAAATAGTGACTTTTTGCAGGGCCTATATCTGTCCGGGCGCTTCAGCTGTGCAGTGATGCCTAAAGTGCCTCTTCTTTGCCAAAGGGATATGTATCTAACACTGTTTTTATCCCCCCAGCCTATCCACACCTCCACTGGGAGTGGTTGGATGTGCTCTCAAGCACATGCTGTGACTCTTGGGGTGTCCTGTTCAGGGTCAGAAGTTGGACCTGATGATCCTGGTGTTTCCCTTCCAGCTCAGGATATTCTATGACTCTATGACTCCAAACCCACACCTCACAGCACACGAAATGAGAGCAGTGATCTGATTTCTTGGCCAAGACCTGACAGACTGCCTTGGAGGAGAAGCTGGGAAGCTGGTTTTTAACAGTGACTCACTGTCATCATCTTCAGCCCAGCCCTTACTCAAACTATCAGTCAACATGTACTGAATCAGGAAGAAATCTGCATCCCAAATTTCCTGCATGCAAGTAAGTTCATGTCTGCTCTAAAACCTTGTGTGGATGATGAAGCTATGGTTTGCCTCTTCCCCCAAGACTGCAACACTAGATACATTGCAGCTTTAAGGAGTTTTTAATTATTTTGAAAATGGTCTTTGTAGCTCTGATAACTCTTAAAAATGTAGCCAAGCAAGATTATCATCTATTAAAACAAAAGTCAGTCAGCCAGCCTTTGCTGCTCAGCTTTTCCTACCAATCTGTTACGCCTGTCACAACAAGTTGACAGATTGTCACAATAAATTGCACAAGTTTAGGATGTTGTTTTGTTTAGCCTTTGTGTGAAACACATTTTAGTAGAGGAGTATAATTAAAGTACAGCAAATGAATTCTGAAAGAGGGGGATAAGTTACACAATAGTTAAAAATTGTCAGAATAATATTTTCTATTATTTCTTGTTTACCTGGGGGGACTGCAAATTATCACAAGGGGTGGTGAATACTGAGTAAGTAAATATTGATAAGGAACTTATTGCCTGAAAGCAAACTAGGAATGTGAATATTTCATTTACTTACTCAAATTACTTAATTGGTAATTACTACTCCTAAGCAAGTTCAGGTAGTGCAGCCTGCCAAATATTCACTCCATAAGAGGAAGAAAACCTGCTGTCTCTTCCAAGAAATGAAAATGCCCAGTCATTTTTTATTAGGTAGTCCTGTTCTGTCTGATTTTCCAGAAAGATCTGATATTTTTCTTTTCCCTCTTCTTTTTACATCCTGGAGAAGTCTCTGGGCAGAGATGTAATTTTGGTGTCATTTTTTACTCCTCTTACAGAGACACAGATGCATCAATGGCCCTTTAAAAGTTCTGCTACCGTGTATCCAACCATAGGTGTCAACCAACTCTACCACCATCCCTTGCTAATTTTGGCATTAAAACCAAACCTTTTTGAAACCATTCTAAAACCACTTTCATGTCCGTCCTGAACAAGCGTGTTTGAGATCACTCAAAAAAAAATCACCAGCAAGAGTATGAGTAGAAGTCAGATTTAATATTAAACTACAAAGCACAACAGGTTTGTTGGCAAGATTCACTCTACTTACAAGGACAACTGAGGCACAACAAGGGGGGAAGCAAGCAGCAACAAAACCAAGCAAAATCCAGGCTATTAAAACAGAAATTAATTGAAACTACCTAAGTGCATGTGTGTGTTTGTGTGTAAGGACAGTGTAAACAAGAATGAAAAAGAATGCTGCTTAAAGCTTAACAACACTTAACAATACTTTAACCTAACTTATACCTTTATTTATAGCTAAACATTAACAATCTAACAGAGAAATAACACTTAACAGCATTTATCCTAAATTATAAGTATAACTTAACCTAACTTCCAGACATATGCACAAAGAGTATGTGTGCAGACATAGCACAAGATAAGGTACCTGTGGAAAAATTCCCTTCAGAAGTCAGTGAATATACTCACTTCAGATGCTTTTGCATCTCCAGATGGGCCCCACTCCGGGCCTCTGTTTATAGGGTTGCATGAGAGTGAACTTTAATCATTACAATGTTTCATCCTGGCCACAGTTTGGGTTGGCATTTTCTTTCAAAGTATGAGAACAGGAATGTTATGCCATGCAGGCTAGATAAATATTTTCCAAGCCTGGTCATGGGAAAAACAGAAGCTTGTGAGGAGTTTCTGAGAGGTGACAGTGTTTTTTGATAAGCTCAGAATGACCTAAGCCCAGGTGGCATTTTCAAGGATGAGGCATCCTTGAAACAGGCATTTTCTCAGAGAACACTGCAGCCTGAAACGGTGTTAAGGGGGAATGCACCACCACAGTATCTCAAGCCCTCACTGTCAGCAGCATGGGACATTTGCCATTCAGACCTATGACCTTGTTCAGCCTTGATCCCTCCTCGTCTTGAATCATAGCTCTACCTCTTGTTCTAGTCAAATGCTTTCAAAGGGACTATTCTTTACCTTACTGTACACAGAGGACTTCCTATCCATGCCCTTGTGTTTCTCTGTCTTGGCTTTCTGTGCATGCAGATTTTTCTTTCTCACAAGAGGTGAATGCCCTCTGATTTCCCATCCCTCTGACTGTATCATTAGAGTTTTGGCTAATCTCATTAGTTCCCATTTAATTACTTTAATTTGACTTCTTCATGACTATGTCATTTCTTCTTCCCACTGTACATCTAATCATCCCCTGCCCTGTCTGGTACTCTGCTAGCACTCTGTGGTGCCACTTTCAGCAGCCCTCTTTCTCTCTCTCCTTTTGTTATTACTCAGTTTTCCATGTTAGTACACAAGTCCCTGAAGTAATAGAGCTTTTATTGCATTTCACTGAAAATTTGAATTTTCAAAGATGTGGACAAGATTTCCAAGTTGGAGGGGGGCTAAAATACAGATTATCAGAATATCACCAGATTCTGATGGGGCCAAAAGGTTCTCCCAATGCTCACTCCTGCAGGCTGGACAAAGAAAAGACCTGTCAGTATTCTGCAACTGGTATAACGGGAGAAGTGTTCCTGGAGTGCACAATCACCTAACTCCTCTCCTGAAGTGCTTGCCTTTCACATGTGCCAGCCAGACTGCAATGCAGTCAGGTGTGGAAAGCTTTTACCTTTAGGGCTTGGGATATCAAAGAAGTTACTAGAAATTATATAATAACAGTATTTCTTATTAAAATTGCTGTTGCTTATACTAGACTTCTGTACATAATTACATTGCAGAACATTGCCAAAGCAAGCACAGTTTTTTCGTGTTTTTCAAAATTAAAGAAAAAAGATCATTAATTTTTTTTTTTTTTTGTGTAAGGAAGGGACAGGAACTGGATACACCATATAATGTAGTTATCTTTTAAAATCAATGCAATAAAAAAAATTATCACAAATGAATTAATATTATCATTGTTCATGTATACATGCACAGATACAAATTTTTAGCCAAATAATGGTATCACAAACAAAGATTTAGAATTCTCTTGGTTATTTTGTGGTTTTGCAAAGAGCAAATACAAGGGCTGGACCAAGGAACCTGTATACACACAACACTGTTAAAACGCCTGCTCATGCCAGGGGGGTCCCTGCTGTGGATGAGCCTTGCAGAGACAGGAAATTGGGCAAAATTTGTGAAAAAGTCTCCTCACTGAACCAGTTCAGCCTGCGTAGGTTAGTGTACAGATCACCCTGTTTGGCATTGCTGTAAGACTCAAAACTTAGGACAAAGGCTTCCAGGGACCTTCTTTGTCTTGGTTCAACACAGGCCATCTGTCTGTACTGAGTCAAACGGCTGCAGCACGACCTCTTAGTCAATTTGTCCAAGATCTTACGGGCCATATTGTGGTGCTTGCCAAGAGAGACGGTGCTTTTTGAGTGGCCTTGTCCTCTTCACAGGCAAGAGTCAAGGCCAGCAGAAAAGATATACTGTCCCCACCCTTTAGATGATGTGGAATTGAAGGATGAAACTGAAGATGAACTGAGCTATGATAGTTTGCCAAAGTCAGTGAGTACTGAGACATATCAATCTGAGACAGATTCACCAGGCTCTGACCCAGAAGAGGTTTCCTTATGGTTCGTCTTAAAGAGAAACTCCTTGGAAATGATGGGCAGCAGAAACACAGATTCAGTTTGATAAAATTAATATACATGGTAAAATTATTTCTGCTAGCAAGAGTGCAGTCAGTTTCATAGAAGAGCAAGAGAAAAACACAGTTCATGAATAAAGCAATCCAAGGAAACAGATGAAGAAGGAAGTCTATTAATTTAAATACTCATGTGAGTTTAGCTAACTTCCTAGGAAATAATGAGCTACAGACAATGGCATCCCATCTTCAGTGGTGGTGGGTTTCTAAAGAAATTAATGTTAAAGTGTTTGGTTGAAAAACATTTGAATCATTTAATTGAATGTTCAGTAGGAAGGGAGTGGCTCTTCAGGTCTGTTGCTTAGATTTCTGAAATCAGTGGAAATGGTGCAATATAATTATTTTAGTTTTGCCGCAGCTTCACACTGGGGTTGTGATCTGCAATCTGATAAATACCAGAGAGTGCACTGGACCTCAACAGGCCAGCTGTTTACCTCACATCAGTAGAGCAACACAAAATTGAAAATCTAACTAGCTCCCTGTGTGAGTAGTTACAGGATCTGGATACCCATAAGGGCTGTTTTTGACACATGAAGTCTGAGCAATTCCCATAGTATTTGTCAGACAGGCTTGTAGAACTGATCCACAGTGCATCCCGTGTCATGTCTTTTACCCACATTCTATTGATATCATCCTCACAGTTCTAGATATTAGATTTGCAAACGACACAGCCTTAGATAAACAACAATGTATCTTTCCAAGGCAAGACACTGTTTATAGAAAGATGCTCACGGAGCTCTGTGACCCTGCATTGTGTCAAGCAGTGTTCAGAGCTCAGGAAAGCTTCTGTTGCTTCACATTTGCTAAATAGCTTCTGTGAAATTCCCGTTTTCTTCTTCCCTACTAAGTTTCTCACATTTAAGTAGTCTTTCCCCCACAGCATATATTCTTCCTACAATGATCACTACCACATATGTAGATAAAACAAGACAGAATAAGAATCTAGATTAGGAATAGGAATTTAGAATAGCATTTTTTGCCTTTAATGAAATTTATTCTTAGAATACATATTTCCCTCCTGTGATTTGTTTTATTTTGTTTTGTTTCGTTTTCCTAATCTCTGTTGTTTGCTCTGTAAGGTTGTTCATTTACAGAGCTACCACATTTCTGTGACTGGTACCTCTGAGATCAACAACTGATCCATCAAGGAGTAGGTTGTCCAGGACCATAACCAGTCAGGACATACATATATTCAGGAATAAACTCTCCAGAACCTCTCTGAGCAACCTGCTCAACTGTTTAACTGTTTAACCACCCTCACAAAAGTGTGGGATTTTTAAAACATTTAGTGGTATTCGTTGTGATTATATTGTGCTATTTGCTATTTATCTACTCCCTGAGTACCCTTAAGAAAAATCTTTCTCTGTCTTCTTTACTCCCATCTGGTTTATATATACATGTGTAATCCTCTCACACTCATCCTCCCTCGAGTTGTCCAGAACAATTGCAGCTCTCTGAGTATCTCCTGACAGATAAGGAAGCTCAGTTATTGCACAAGAATATATAAATATAACCCAAAGCATATTAATTTAATTTTTCTTATTATAAATGGTGTGAAGGGACACCAGAATAAGCCAAAGTCAGGTGAAAGTGTGATGGGATAACCTATATGTCAATTCAGATTATTTTAAGGCTCCTTCATCTGTTTAAATAAAACTGGTGCCATTTCTGAAAGTTGAATTGGTCTCAGTTTTCTTGGAAAATGGTTTTCTGTATTTAGTTGCCTTGCATCTATTTTTGTCTACCACAACCCGATTTGTATGATTTTAATCCTTTAATCATGGCTTCATTGTGACACTCTCAGAGACCTAGTGATGGGGGCTTCGTTTCTTTGTTCCTCACATGCTCCTTGCATAACTTTGGTAATTGAAAGGTAAATGCCAACGCTGAGAATCACTTCTGTTCCACTTTATGAAGATGAAAATTAACAGACAATCTTTTAAGAAGATAAAATTAAGCGTTTTTCTCACTTCCTCTATGCATTGTTATGAAAACAGACTCATGGATATACACACACTCCAGTCTACAGTTGCTGTGTAAATTTGTTCAAAATTTTTTGTTTATTCTGGTGATTCCAGAGCTTACTTTTTTGACTATAAAGATACAAGCAATCCCTGTTAGATTAAGATTGCCTCTCCCCAGCTAAGAGTTTGTACCTCTAATGTTTCATATACAAATGAAAATTAAATATCTGAAAGTACAGACACTCTTGTTGCTGAATACTCTCCTTTGTATTTGTAAGAGGGAAGAGCTGATCTCAAGAAAGACTGCTCTTTAATCTTCTCTGAACTGGCCTGTGTGTTGTAGGAGTTTTGACTGGACAGTCTGATCATCTTTCCAGTGCAATGAGGTATTTTATGAATTGAGTGCAAAAGCTCCTTAGGCAGCGAAGTCTGCAGTTCTGCCTCTCAGCAAGGAGGAATATTTCCTCAAAGAGAATCTACTACGTTGGTTTGTGGTGGGAGGCAGTTGGGGTATTTAGCACACTTCAGCACTGATTCCCCAGAGCTTCAAGAAAATAATTTCAAAGGACATTTCATGTCATCAGATGGCCAGTGGAAAAAGAAAGAAGCCCAGTAGTAACATAAATGTTCTCCTGCTGGTGTTGTGAGGCAGACAGAGAAAAGGAGAGAAAGGAAAATTTGGCAGTTTGAACAACAGAAGTTTGTAAAGGCAAGACCAAAAAAATGCCATTTGCAGCACTCTCCTGTTTTTCAGTTAAACCCTGCATTGCTCTTGAAAGATTAGACCACAGCTAATGACCCAAAGAAGAAGCCTAATTGTTTATGAAATCTTTCATTTCTGCTGCTGGGGGCTTCAAATTTTACTTCATAACCCATATTACATTGAGAGATAGAGGATCTCTGTTTATTTTAAAGGGAGATACCATGTACCAAATGGCCATTACATGAGCAGTGGAGCAGAGCAAGACTTCTAGAGGAAATTAACAAGTCTAGTTATTTTCTTTCATAACTGGCAGTGGTAAATGTATTAAAAGTGAATTATTCGCATATTTATTGAAAGCCAAGCATTTTTGAAGTGTGTCAGACTGCACATTAAGAAATCTGGAAACATTGAAAATGTTAACTAGAGAGTCTCAAAATTTTGGGAAAAGTTAACAAACCTTTTCAGTGAAATCTGTCCTCAGTTCAGAGATGGCAAGGGGAATTCCTTAATCAGAATAATCAATGACTTAAGGAGACTATTATGGGTAACTCCGGCTGCACAGGGATCTCTAAGACAACCAGGGTCCTAATCACTTCTTAACAACTCTGACAGTCTCTTATTAGTATTGGTTTCCTCTCTAAATTCCCCTTGAAATTCATATCTGAGTTTGGAAAAATTGCTGGATTGTTTCTGCAAAATGCAAAGAATTTTGACAAACTTCTCTAAAGTATGAGGACTAGTGAGTTGTTATGACTTTTAAGGATTTTAAAGTTGGGAGTAGAAGTGTATGTTAGTAATTGTGGGTTTATTTTTTATAAGATAAACTACCTTTTTTTTCTGTACTAGATTTTGCTGTCAAGTAATGACAAAGGACCATTACTAGCCGGAGTTTTATGCTTCTTTGCATTTCCTTACTTGACAATCGACATTAATATTATCTTTTGTGTAATTCACTTGGATGGACAGAGTTTTTTATTTGTCCAGCAGAAAATTTTTGAAACATTGTTTAATGGATGTACAAAACGTGTCCTCCTGCCCCCAGATAGTGAGTGTGCTAAATCTGTGCATTTAGACCTTAGGAATTATCACTGGTTTTGGTGTAGAAAGGAACTAATGAAGCTGGTGTCTTCCCTCCACTTTGTTTTACTAGCTGAAATGCTCTCCTGCAAGACTTTGCTTTGGTAGCTGCTGTCTCCAGTAGGATTTTCAGATGGCTGCTTTGGGTAAGTAAGTCAGGCTTGGCTGGTTAACTTAGCTGATTAAGCATGTTGCTAATAATGCCGAGGTTGTGGATTTGATCCCTGTGTGGGCCATTCACTTAGGAGTTGGACTCAGTGATCCTTGTGGGCCCTTTCCAACTCAGTGTATTCTGTGATTCTGTCACTGACAAGCTATGATGTGAGCGACAGAATCACATCATAGTGTGATGTAGTGGTGTGTAGGCTATGCTTATATCCCTGAGCTCTCGCTTATGTTTGTCTGTGGGTGAAACTTCTCTGCCTGCTCACTCCTCTTCAACTAAGTCAAGCACTGCAGGCTTTCCAAAATGTGGTAGAAGGGAACAAGTGATTGGAGATGCCAGCAGCATCACACTGTCACTGTCCCAGCTTTGGCATGCAGACGCCATTGTTTCAGCCAGAAGTCTGTATTTAATGGAAAATTAAACATCTCCAGGGCCACTGTTCCCAATTACAGTTCCTGTCACATTATTTTAATTACTTGAATTTGTTTTGCAATTAACCAGGTAATTTTATATTCTGTTTATTCTGTCTGTTCTTATTTTTCTTTCTTTACTAAATGTGTGAACAAGCTGCTGTGATACCAATATCTATATAAAAACAGTAATGAGATATAGATTCCCATCAATTTTTTCCATCCATGTCAGTTTTTCAAAGTTTAAATAGTTAACAGAAAGTGATCAATTCTGAAAAGGTTTCAGTGGAAGGACCTCTTTTTTTTTTTTTTTTTTTTTTTTTTGCTAAACAAGTATTGTTTTTATTTTCCAAATATATTGCCATTACAAAGGACAATAACTTCTAAATCTTTCAATGCATGCATACACATGCCTTTGCACCTCTATGTATGTATCAGGTTTGGGAGCACTGCTCTGTTTCAGTGAAAGGAAGGCCAGTAAAAAAATACAGCCTTTGACTGACAATAAAATTGTGGAGTTCCATGGATTTCAACTGAGGAGCTGGTGTGTTCATAATCTCTAGATCAATCTGCCTGGTATGAGCCTGCTCTGTACAAGTAAGAATTAAATATGTAGTCCTCAGAAGCTAGAGGTATATGATAGGCTTACAACAGCTAAAAACCTGTGATCAGATGGATGTGAATTTCATCTTAGTGCACTATGATTTGGTTTGTGACATGTGCAGCATCAGTCCTCTGAGAATGGCTTGGGGAAAAGGTAACCTCTGCCATATGACTGGATGGCAAAACCATTTTGTAGTTATAATCAAGCAGCAATTATTTTGTGGGAGGGTAAACAAGATAAACGTTTGTGAATTAATAACTGCAACATCATTTCTTATTTCACCACTGGAGATATATAGTAGGACCTAAAATACATCTGCCACTCGCTTTTAAAGCAGTTCTAGTTCAAGCCGCACCAGAAGAATTTGTTCTGGGTTCACCAGAGTTAATGTTGCTACTCATATCTCTAAAGAGCTCAGACTCTTGTGTCCTGACAGAAGCTTCCATCCTGCTGCTTTCCAGACTGCCTCCACCTCTCTCAAACCTTAGGGCCAATACTTCTGTGGACTCCAGGAATTTCTATGCAATTTGTTTTGTGAAAAATTCAGTTTCCATCAAGTTTAACTTTTTCAAACTATGCCTACTGAGAAGCATTTTCTGTGACCATTTGTCCCCCAGTGCTGATGAACTTTTGTGGTGCCATTTCCCTCATCTGCATTGCTTGTGACCTCAGTGAGGACCACAGGATTACCTACAAGTCTGTGCAAAAGAACTGAGCCTGGCTGACAGCAGGTTCAAGCATCAGTCTTTACAAATGCTTAAATCTGACCTCTTCACTTGGCTGCTTGGGCCTATACCACCTGTTGATCTATCATTTATTTCAGCCTACTGAAAATCTCTTTCCTGTGTTTCTTTATGCTTTGTATTTTTTGAGGATCATCTTGAATTGTTTTGCTTTGATTGCACAAATACCTTGGTATGAGTCATCTGGCACTTTTACACATTTTAATAATACTGCTATATAAGTGTGAAACCCTTTATCTGCTGCCAGTAGATCTCTCCTTCTGTCTTCTGCTTCTTTGGCTTTATTTTGCCATGAACTTGTTCTACTTTTCACCTTCTGCTTTATATTCTTTACCAGCAACTGCCCTTCTCTTACAGGTAATGCACATTCATAATAACCCCTCCCACCATCTCTATCTTTCCCTATTTTTTTGTTCTATTGAATATTTTTACTACTTTGGCCTATGAGATTGTAGCATTTACAGAAGGGGGTGGGAGCTGGAGCAGGTGCTGTAAGCCTGCTGTAAGTTTCTATTACAATGGAGGTTAAACTAGGTGAGCTGGTGGTCTTTCCTTGCCTGAACACTCAGAAACAAGACGCTGTTTATCATCTGGCATGTTTCCACTAATTTCTCTGGAGCCAGAACAATTACCTGGAGCTAAAAAAATTTCCCAAGATGATTATGGGCCCTAGATGCTTCATTTTGTGAAGTGCATTTTGGAGTAGGTATTTGATGCCAACACAGTGAAGCATCTTCTTAAGGAATGTTTATCCCTAAGACAAGTCTGAGGCAAATTGAGGAAAAAAGTGGAACTATTTTCAGAGTAACAGAAGTAACAGTACCTTGTTTTTTTCATGCAGTAAATGGATGTTGTATGCTCAGTTAATATTCAGTAATTCATATTCTGAATATTCTGATTACTGCATTTAATAATTGTAGAAAAATCTTAATATATTTTGTCCATTTAGAAAAGCATTTAACAAACAAGTATCTAGTCATGATCACTAGAATTCCTGATTTACCTACTTGTAAAGTAGATAAAGAAAAAAATTATAGCCTAATAGGCTATAATAATTTTTGAGATTAAAAATTTAAAACTGCAGAAGAAAAGCTGTTTAGATATGTGTTGGGAATCAGTTCAGATTTGGTCTAGATACATTTCTGTTGTCTTACATCAGTTTTCTGTGCAAAATATCTTATTTGCTGCAGAACATGGGAGTGTTGATGGCAGTGGTGGTGATCCATCCGGCTCAGTAACGTTTCCATTCCTGATGTTGAGGAACACGTTCACTGAGGTAGCTCGGGGTGCAGCTGTGGGGGGAGCTGCAGGTTGAGCTCAGGCTGGGGGAGCCCAGGCAAAGAGGCCGTGAGGAGCCGACCCTGGGCACACAAGGGCACCTGTGGCCCAGCCAGGGGACCGACAGTGGGACACGGCAGGAGCCGCGATCCCAGACCTTCCCGTGCTCAGACTGGTGAGGGGATAAAAGCCCAGGGGTTCCTTTGTTCTGGGTCCCTCCTCAGAGACACCAGCCCGAGCTGTTTGTTTGTTCTTGCACTGTGATGAAATTGTTTTAATGGTTGGGATGCCTGAGACTGCTATGGGAAACCTGGGGTCAGCCCAGTAAGGAAACCTGTTCTGACTGTGGGAATGTGGGGGCTGTAACTGGGAAGAGCTTCAGGTCCAGCTCAGGTGGTGCAAGAGTGACTGCCAGAATGGCTCCTGGATGGTCGGGCAGGGAAGTTTCCTTAACACTGGGCATTCCAGAGAAAATGTTCATTTTCATCAAACCTGATTCAATTATGGACAAAAGGATGACAGTTTGCTTCTGTTGTCATGTTCACAATGATCCTGAGCGCTCCTACAGCATAAAGAGATTAATGCATTTGAATGCTGCAAAGCTTCTGAGCTCAGGAACATTCCTTGGCAGTCAGTTTCACAAGGTAATTGTGCACTAAAAAAATGCATTTCCTTCCATAGGTATGAAATGTGTTGTCTGTCACTTGTATAGGATATTTCCTTTCCTTTTCTTTTTTGATATCACTGGTGAAGATGTTGCTGGTTCAAATTCTTTTCTCTGTCTGATGCCTGCCCAGCCCACCATATAGCCTTTAGAGGTCGTCTGGGGGTGGTAAGTAAATGGGCATTATTAGCCTGTTGGATCTTAGCTGTCTTTTATGTGTGCTGAGTCATTATAGAATTTATGTACTCTAGAAAGTCTTTTTATCTTATATGCAGAGTCTTCATGTGGAGCTAAAAGCAGCTATACAAGCTGACCCAAGAGATGGTGGTAATAAGCCCTCAGAAAAAAATACCGGAAGAAAATATTTATCTGAAACAAATTGTCACTACTGTATCTGTTGAAATAAAATGCAGAGGTACATGAAATGACATTTGGCAAACAAACACTTCAAAATCTGAAGTAACTTAAGAAGTATTTTCCATTGAAAGAATATGCAGTACTTTACAGCCAGTATTCAAGCAACTAAAGTGCCTTGGTAAGCAAATTCCTCTTGACATTTCCTGTTAAACCCATGTCATCCATGACAAACATACTATTGTTGCTCAACTTTGACCGTCTTCAGTGTGATTCTGTAATTCTACACTTTTTTTATTTTTAATTAGAGGAGCTAGAAGCAACAGCATTTGTGCCTTTGGTGCATTAGAACTACAGCTAGCTACTAAATAACTGTGCTTTCAAGTTGCTGTATTTTGCTTGCAATGTATCTCTGAATTATTCAATTTATTCAGAAGAGAGAGGTAATACTTTAATAAGCTCTTTGACCCCTTCTATTTGTCACAGATATTGGGAGTTCTTTTGATAGCAGTGTTAACATTGCTGATGACAAGTTTTGTGGTTTTTGTCTTTGCCATGTGCAGAGAAGTGCCGAGACTAAACCTGAATAAGACCATCAGCATTAAACTTTCTGGCAAACCAGAGGGTTCCTTTAGGTACAAGTATTTTACTCATAATGGGTGTAGAGGAGTTTAATGAACTATTAGTGTTCAGAAGTCTAGAAATGGGTACTTTTGAAATGGGTACAATGATTTGTGCTTTGTTCTGACTGTCATTAACTAAAGGGTGTAATGCAAATTGCACCACATGGAAAAAACTGGTAGAGATAATGAACACAGAAGTGATTCATTCAGTGTTGATTCTATATGGACAGTTTTCTTTTACTGGCCATGTAGATTCTCAGTAGGTTCAAAAAATTTGCATTTCAGTCAGGGTTTATTGTCCTTCCTGCCTATTTTCACAGCAGTTGCTCAGCTGTGCTGATAGGTAACACTGAAGAGTATGTAAAAGTTCTAAGGTCAAATGCTCTGAAATGTTTTTTATGTCCTAATTATCAAATAGTTTAATTCAGAATTCTTATATGAAAGCTCTAATTGCTCAGAGTTCTGATGTCATATTTGGTCACTAAAAGTTATCACTGAACATGTAACTGGTCCAGAATTATGCACATTTCTCATGGCAGTGTTTATCACACAGTTACTCATACCATCTCCAATACATCATTACTAGACCAATGTCTAAACCCCCTGATTAAAAATTTAATACCTGGAATAAATCTGATACTGTATCTACGTGGAACTCTGGCTAAAGTCATCACCAGTAAAAGATTCCTGATTTGATATCACAGAGACAACAAATGCAGAAAAAAATAATAAAGGAGTTTCCAATCTTTCATTGTATTCACTTTAAATTAGCTGGTACAGTCTACATTGTGATCTCTGAAAGTCCTTTATAACTAGAACTTGGGAGGATATTTATGCTGTAATAATTATTGACAGCTGAAATATATATCCCTCATATACTCTAATCTCCATGCCAAACAAACTGAATGATGAGGATATACGGACATATTTATTAAAAATAGAGTGTCCTGTGAGTGGCTATTGAATAAAGATTTCTACATACCTCTTTTGTTATGATGATTCTACAGTTTTCTTAAGTTGTCTTTAAAATATCTTATCTTGTTCTATATCACTGTGAAGTAGTGAACAGTCAGTGTATAGCATTATAAACAAATCTGTTTATAAATATGAACATTGCATACAGGAGCTCTATAAACTGTTCAGCCAGGTAACAGGTGTTTATAACTTCCTGTATTTAAAATAAATTGCTTTAAAAAGCTTGAATTATTAATATTTTCTTTAAAAATGCCTTGCTTACTTGGAGAAAAATGTGCTGTTATGAGCATTATTAGCTGAGAAATCCTTCACACTGGTTTTAGATAGGTTGTCTGCAAATTTGATTTTGGTAGAGTTGGTCACATCATGCAGCTGTGACAGAGGATGTATTTCTCGAGTGCATATCATGCATGATCAGTTTGGTGAAAGTATTATTAGGAGGAGTATTTTCTTACTTAAGATGTTCTACTCTTATGGTGAAAGTGTAAGATACCGTTTTATTTGTAAACATCTGAAGTGTAGTATCTGCAATACACCACACAAAAGTATAATCACTGTCAAAATGACAAGACAACATCACAGAAATTGACTGCTGGAATTGACAGAGGTGACAATCAGGCTCTGAAACTGTTTTGTTCTGATTGCATATTCATGATTCCTCTCTATAATATGTTACAGTTACTGTGTGAGTTGTTCTAAGCAGATGTTTTGACACGACTAGACTGACACGTTGTACTTTGAGATTTGCAAGTCTAATCTTTCACACAGTTCCTTTCACCTTTTTTCCCGTTGTCTAAATCTTGACTTGCGGGCTTAGTTATGGGGCACATCCAGGAACACATGCATGCAGGAGTGCAGCAAACTGCTGCACCCATGCTGCTACACCAGTGGTGGTAGTTTACTGGTGCAGCAGTAACCCAGTCTGACACCTTACAGCCGACCCGACAAGGAGCTGTCAGAAACTGGTGAACACTCATTCAGCAGTAGCTGCAAAATGTGCTTTCATGCACACCCATGAGCAAATAATTTGCCTGAATTTATCTCTGTCCTTGGGTAGCTTTTTGTAAGATCACTCTTTTGTTTGCTGTTTATTTGACTCATTTGGCTTTTAGGAAGTCTCTTCCAACATGCTGTGCCATAACAATGACAGCTGCTGGTGAGTGAATGATAAAGCTGCAGGCGCTTGTCGAAATAAACTGCTCCATTTGCCTCTTGGATTAGCAGAAGGCAATGTTCTCTCTTCTTTTATGCCTTTCATTCAAGTTCAGAGAAAAATTTGGAGGGAACAAAGCAAAGACATTATCTATTCTTTTTTTTCCTTACATTGTTTGTTTTTTCGACAAAGTCAAAAGAGTTTGTCAATTTTCCAAATAAATTATGATTAATTTTTTTTTTTTCCTCAGGAAGCAAAAAAAAACCCCTGAAGTTCTATATAACTAAATTCCTGAAGACTTTCCAGATTATATCAATACATAGTCAGTGGTCCAGAAAGGAAATTACTATAAGGGGAATTTATGAAACTTGTGCAAAAGGAGAGATGAGTGAATTGCACGTTTATTTCACATTAATTCCCTCCTTTTTCTCATTCTCCCGTTAACTGTACACAGAAAAGTTTTAATTTGATCACAATGCAAAAGTAGAAAAGGTGGGGTTAATAATTAAAAATATATTGTGCAATTAAGAACTACTAATTCCTATCCATCTCCATTCATGAACAAAGAAATATATACTGTAAGATGTAATTCAAGACTCAAAGGCATGGGAGGGATCCCAAATTTACTGTCGCTTTGTCCAGTTGCTGTCTTACATCTGACCTTCCTCAAATCACAGTCTTTCCACCATTTTCCTGGATGCTGCTGCCCATGTTTTCATGGCAGAAAATACCAAAATCTTACATTGGCTAATCTTTCTCTCTGTGGAGTTCACATCTAAAGGCCGTTGTGTACCACAGTCATGTGGATGTAAGAATCCGTTTTGTGCAATAATACAGAACCCAGTGCAAAACAACTAAATAACTATTTAGTGCAACACAACACATGGATTTGACGCTTTTTTGAGTTAAATATGGTCCTGAGTGAAAGAAGAGAGGGGCATCCCTCTGCAAAGTGGACAGGCTTGCAAAGAGTTGCACAGACAGGTGAAAGTTGAGTTTTCTGCCTGGGGGACAGTGACCAGGGTAACAGGGCAGTTTCCCTTTGCTCTCTTTGTGCATCCAGTGTAAACATGTTGGACACTGAGGATGAGCAGGTTGGATCTGCTGTACCCAAGCTTAAAGCAATAGGTCCTGGTATTTTGACAAAGCCAGTCAACAGCAAACCTAGACCAGGTCACCTGGATTTAAGGTATTTGAAGTGAATCAACCAGACGGAGAACATTGTTGAGTCTGGTCCTTTAAAGGGGAGTGGTTCACATGGCAACACCTTAGACTTCTCAACATTTCTGCAGTAACAAATCAGCCTGGAGCAGCAGATGCAACAGTATTCAACCTACCAGAAAGTGCATTTTGATGTCTACCTAAATGGGAGAATGCATTTAAAAACTTGGGTGGAACTACAAAAAACCTGGTCCCTTCACAATGCAGCATGCAGCCTTTCAAGTGTCTCCATGTCCCTCCCAACTCCCAGACCTACGTACAGCTGAATAGAAAGAGTGAAATCACCTGCTATGGCAGAGCTGCTTAAGCCTTGCTGTTGTCAGAGGGGAGGCACAAATTACTTTTCTTACTCTGTCTGCCTATCCTCTGCTGTAGAGACCTGCCTCCTCTTTGGCAGCTGCTGTGGGAGCTCAGTGAGCTCAGGGTCCTGCATTGACATCTGTCTTGTTCCCACACACCGGTGGTGCTGTGCCATAGCTTGCTGTGATAACTCTTCCATCAGCTGTGGGAGCAGACACCCTTTTACAGTCCCACTGCTGACCTTGTTAAAGCCATAAGGATGTTCTCTTCCCCTAGATGCCTGGTCCAGAAAATATTTGTGGTCATGGAAATTTTGGAAGAGGCGTCAAAAAGGAAGATAATTTTGTTATGATGATGGCATATTTTTGCAATTGTACTGCTTTTTAAGATGTCATACATTGAAATGAAACCTTGTAGATTTTCTTATGATGACGGTAAAGTTTGTTCTGTTAGTGTTAATACCTTTATCAATTTTTAGCATATACTGGTGCTTTTTTGAAAACAACAACAACAAACATGATAAAATGCAGTCTGTTAAAAATTGAAGCATTTAATAGAAATTTCTCCCTTAAAAAAAAAAAAGAAATTAAAGTCTTAGAGCACATTTTCTGTTTTCTTATGTCAAGGCATTTCATAAATGTCACAAAAAGCTGTTCTTCAATTTAGAGAGTACATTAATGTGCTGTATGAGTATAGAAATTTTGTTACTAGATGTTTAATGTAACACCTTTGAGTTTTATAATAAAAGGAGAACAAAATGTTTTAATGATGTTGGCAAATACTTAGATATTATTGAAATTAGTACTTTTGGATTTTAATTTCATGGTGAATTTTTTATTTCATGGTAAATATGTGATTTTTGTGACTTTTGACTTGGATATGAAGTAATATATTTCTGCTAACTGCTAGGAATATCTTCAGAACACAAATCATGTTTAATGAGTTTTTGTCACCTTTTTGTGAAGAAGGAGCAACACACATTTTCCCACAAGATGGCAGAGGAGAGTTGTGAAAATAATGGGCAAAGATGTATGGAGACGTGAAAATCTCAAAATAGAAGATACAGGCTCAATAAACCAACAAGAATGAGGATATTACAAAGTCAGAGGGAAAACTCCAGATTTAATTCACTTTTTTGTGACCAAACAGAGTACCATGTATTTTATTGTAAGATCATATACCATGACAGCAAGCCAAAATTGACTACAAGTTCTTATTACAGTTATCTAAAATCTTATTTTCCTTTTAAATGAAGTGGTTTTGGCTACAGATTTCACTCTCAATTTCATATTTTTATATCCATATGGCTGAAAAGTGTCATACATGTATGCTGTTAACTGTGTAGTTAGAACCCACAAATTATTTTAAAAAATAATTTTATTATGCCAGATCTCATTCTAAATCTCATTCAAATTAACATTAAATCCCCCCTAAGTGATGAAATACTGCATAGCAGAGTTGCCATAAATATACAGTAAAGTATGCTCAATAATGAGAGGAACCATCTATCATCAGTGTGCATACAATGATCTTCCCTGTCTTAACTGAGAAACAGAAACATGTTTTTCACACTACCTTCATAAAAATCCTGCAAATCTTTTTATTCTGATCTAATTTGAGCTTGGCAAGAAAGTGAGTGGAGTAGGAAAGCCAAACCAGCAAATTCCAAGCCTTATGTATAAGCTGGTATTTTTTCCCTGTTTTGTATGAAGCAGCTTGGACTGTGTGCCTGTCTCTCTATGCATGTATGTGTGTGTGCACACCTCCCTCAGCCCCCTGCCTAATTCCAGCCTTTCCAACCCTATTTCCCAAAAGGATGTTGGAGGAAAAACACCTATTCTGCTAATTATGAACACTACTTTACCATGATAGTGCAAAGAATGTCCATTTCCAAAGATGTTGGTGCAGAGTGAGTGGAGATGTGGTGGAAACCATCAGTGGTGCCGACAGAGGAGACAAGGCCAGCTTGCAGCAGCTGTCCACATGAGTTCAGCCCTTCCTAAGTCACAGCTCTCTCAATTGAAGGCTTTGAAAGCTAATTTTTATTTCTTTTTATTTCTTTATCTTGACTACAATTGCTTTTTTTTCTTCATTACATTTTATGGCTTTCCTGCTTTATACAAATTTTTGTTATCTCCATTTCCTGAGAGGTAGATTCCACCTCTGCTGAAATCACCAAGGGCTACACTATTCTCATGAATGAAAGTTAAATGTAGTTATGAATGCTTTAAAGCTAATTGATGCATCATGTAAGTTTTACACTGGCAAATGCAAATAAGGTGCAGGCTTTATTCCGGTGTCTTGGTGTCCTTTAGCTTTAACCTGCTGCTGAACAAAAGTGACTGTCAGGTATTTTTAAGTTTTCAAAACACTTTGTTGCAACATAAACTGAGATGATGTTGTTTGCTCAATGGAAAGCTTTATAGACGTGTTTTTTGACTTATTACACTTTCAGATTGCCACTGCTGTTTGGATGTCTCAAAGAATGGGAAGAGTCTGATTCCCATAAAGCCACCATAGTTTGTACGAATCAGTTTCACAGAAGTAAAATTCAACTTGGCTTCTGAAATCAGGTGTTTGCAAGAACAAACAGAGAAGCTGAAATTAAAAAGAATTTGCCTAAAATGTGTTTTCAGTTTACTTCTGTCATAGTATCATCTTTTTGATGTAGGATTAATCTTATCCAAATAGAGGATTTGAATGGAAACCACTAGTGCTCAGTGATCAATAAGACATAGTCTTATCTTTTCCAAGTGTTCTCTACCATGCCCTGAAGAGTCTGAAAGTTTTACTTCTGTTGTGAGTTGGTTTAAACTCTTTTGACTGCATTGCCACAGAAGGAATATATGCTCATAAAAAAGTCACCACAAAGTTTTATTGGAAACTAATTTTTTAAAAAATCTGTATTCCTGACAAATCAAAGGATGCAGGAATAGGAATGAATTTTGTGCTTTTTAATTTTTCTAACTGTGAAAATAAAGTGTAGCTCACATATGAAGTTTCAGGTTGTTTACACAGTCTCACAAGCATGCGGTGGCTTGTAGCTAAGCACAACGGAACAAATGGAATTGGCATCTTCTTCTTTCAAATTCCCAGTGAGAAAGCTGGTTACAAATTGAAGAGAATGGGTTAAAAATGGATGATATAACAAATTGTTACTTTTAAAATTCTCTCATGCACAAACAAGAACAGATATTGCTTAGCTTTCTACATTTTTTACACATCGGAGAATAATATTGTCTTGTATGTATTACTCTGTAAAATCCCAAAAAAGCAATATGCAAAAGTGCCAGTAATTCATGTTTGTGTATCACTTGGTTTTGAAAAGAGGAAGGTTGAATCTAGGATGTAAGTCAGGTTCATATTGTAAAGAAAATAAACAAATTAAGTTAAGGCAGCTTTCTCTTTTGAAAATGAAATACATGATTTCTTATGCATTTTATTCATCTCAGCATCACTTAGTTTGGTCCATTTACGTGTAACATTAAAAGATTTAATGATATTTGGCTCCAAAAAGACCTTGGGACTGGAAAGTGAAAGTTTGCCCTTTACATTTCACCAAAAACAAGGATTCTGAGATCATTGTTTTTCAACTATTCTGTTGATAATAGGTCAGAAAAAGATCTGATACATTCTTCCGTCTCTTTTCATCTATTAATTGGAAAGGAATATAAGTATTTTGTTTACATAATGCTACAAGAAGCTCTCTGAACACAAACAAGGACTAGAGATATCAGTACTTTCTAAATTAAAAGTTTTAGTAATAGTGTAAACTAAAGAAGGAGGAAAAAAGATTGAAGTTCATTTTACAGTGGATTCAACATTTCTGTCTGACTTTCAGTTTACAGCTGAAGCAAAATTTTTTCTCTCTCCTTCAGGTACCTTCAGGATTTCAATCTGACTTATGTATGAGTTTTTCCAAGATCTATTTTTCTCTGATTGAGAGGCTCCACATTTTTATTTATTGCTTGCAAGTCGAAGAAATTCACTTGTATATTTAGAAACTTCATGAGGTTCTGTAAAAAGACAGAGCAAAAAGACACTGCTGCCTCCAGAAGAGATTATGGCCCTCTCTGAGAAGCAATTCATGGAAAACACTTTTTAAAAAAATTGAAATAAAATGTATAATTGAAATTCAGGGATAATTTCACCTTTTTCCTTGGTTATTTTGAGCAAAGTATGTCCATTTATCAAACAGTTTTGCTATCAAACTAGGCTACTCTGAAAAAGCCAAGGAAAAATGCCAAACCACTGGCATTTAAGTACTACAAATCCATTTTTATATCTGCCAAGTTTTGCTAGGCTTCACACCAAAATTATGTGAAACTACAAATTTCTTACTGTGCCACTCTGGCTCTCCAAGGATTAATTTTGAAAAGAGGAGTAATAGCCCACATGTGTGTGTACTCTACCAAGAGTATTTCTTTAAAGTTTTGTTTTAACATCATTTTTAGCTTTCTATCTCTTTAGAGTTTTAGAGAATAAAATCTTTTAGCAAAAAGGTTTATATCTTGCACTGAGCACCTGGCCATGAAATCCTCCTGTGTTTTAATCAGTGCAATAATCTGAGGTCTCTTTCACTTGTGACAAGCAATTTTACCACAATACTATCAATGTATAGCTCATGCAAACCCCCCCCATACAATTAATTTTTTGACAATTGTCCTGTCCTTGCCTTCTTGACAGAGCACTTCAGTACTTTCCTTACTAATTATGACACTTAAGCACTTCAGAAAACACGTTTCATCTTCAAAGGTTTCCTCAAGCATTAAGTGATATTTGTTACATGTTAAAACATTGACATGGGCCAGGCAGAGGAAGAGCAGCCTCTGTGCAGGAGCAGGGGAAGGAGTAGAGAGGTTTGGGACTTGGCTCTCTTTGAAGCTGTGCTCACACTGCCTTTTCTGCAGCCAGGCAGGTTTGCAGTAATTTCACCTCGGCTTAGCCCCCAGCTGCCTGCCACAAGGTTCTGCACAAAAAAAACCAGACCCAAGCCCTGGCCTAGATCCCCCCGTGGGCTTTCCTGGTGCAGGGGGTCAGCAGATCCCTCCTGGCTGCATGCTGGCCAGCAAACTGTCCGAGCACCCCAGCACTGCTCCACCACGCCCTGCTGCATTGGCATCCCTCCTCCCGGGCTTCCTTTTGCAAAAGAGAGACAGCAGTGCTCCAGCCATCACATGGAAGTAGTGCTCCTCCTTGGAACAAGCGGAGTCCCTGCAGCTTCTTTATATAGGCTTTGAATCTCACCGAGTTACATGACATAAGCCAGAAATATTACAGAGTATCATGTTCAAGCCATTTAGTTGCAACAGCCAGTATCAAAAAATCTTGGGTTTTTTTCAATACATGCGGCAGTGGAAACCCAATAGGATAAACTTTCAGGGAAATTTTATGGGGTTGTGTTTAATCTCCTGTAGCACACATACCACACAACACCTGCAATAAAAGAGTTGGTTCAGTGAGCAGCGAGACTGACATGTGAACCAGAAGGTCATTATCAAGAATGCTTTTATTGTGGACTCTTGTCCTTACCTAATCTCCTTTGTATCTTATTGCTGGACACATTATATTTTACCCGCGCCTCAATTTCTCTAACTGTACAATAATGAAATTTACACTTCCTAAAAGTGCTTAAAAATCTCTGGACAAACTCAGTACTTAAAAATGTC
Source organism: Fringilla coelebs (assembly GCF_963513975.1). Classification (NCBI taxonomy): domain Eukaryota; kingdom Metazoa; phylum Chordata; class Aves; order Passeriformes; family Fringillidae; genus Fringilla; species Fringilla coelebs. Next base: position 58,312,687 of record NC_140031.1, read on the forward strand.
TGGACAGTTGGCAGATCCGTATAACAGCAACAGCAAAACTTTGCAGGCAGAAAGATTTCTGCAGGTACAAGATATACCACAACATGAGTCTGTCTGTGATTGCAAAAATTGCATTGACCTGATAGTCCTTGACCCACAATTGTTTTCACACTGGCAGTACAAAGCCAGTCAGACCTAAGAGACCAAGCACTGTCTCCAGGGTAGCTGCCAAACTTCGGGCTAGTAATGACATATGCATCTAAGTAGAAGTGATTCCTTTCAATATGTACAGATTTTTCCTGATAATATAAATGAATGACATCTGGTGACTAAAGCCCATGTATATACTGACAGTTACTGACAGTCTCCACACAATTTCTATACAAATCTTACTACTGAAGGGAAAACATTAGGAAAGAAAATATTTGACATACAAGCAAACAAATAAGCAGTGCTTAAAGCATCTAACTTCCTCTTACTGGGGTGCAAACACTGACCTAAATTACACCGTATTTCCTTTGGTGCATAGTTTCAGTAACAGATGTTTCATACCATCCTCTGAAGGGCAGAAAGAAAAGTTATGTAGTTTGAAATAGATATCAGTATTTTTAATTCATTAGAGTCTAACTCACATATCTCGTTTATAGCATCATTTTCACGTGCTGTTGATTGCAGTACATCAGTTGTCACCCTCTGTACAGAAGATATACCAACTCCCTATTTTGCATTACCTTCAGTACCATATAGTGGTTCACCCTAAATGCTGAACCTGGACTTTTCTGTTCCTGGCTGCCAGCATCTCCGCACAACAGTCCTGGAGGAGCTCTTATGGTGAAACAAAGTCTGTTTCATACTGACTGCTTTAAAATTTTTTTTTTTTCCTCTGTCTTTGAAATTCTGTTGCTTTGTGAGTGGAGGATTTCTTTCATGAAGTGTTGAGGGGCCCCTGCAAGGACTCTGATATGTAGAAAGAGCTGGAGCTTTTTTGATCAGTGGCTTTGTTTTCTGCTTGAATCCTGAATGTATCAGCTTGATAAGTTTTTTGGTTTTAGTTTTGTTTTGCTATGTTTCTCATTTTATATTCTCCATCCTATCTAGCAGAGGCTTTTGAATTCTCTGGCACTCCTATGATATTTAGACAGATAGGGAGAGTGAGCTCTTTATTCTCAGAGATTTTTTGATATCAATATTGAATTTAGTGAAATCCACCTGCACTCTAAAATAATCTAGCATACAGAGGAGTTCATTTCAGAGGTTACCAAAACACTCAAGTCGTGTGCAGCTGTGGTTCCACCAAAATGCCCTGGGTAAGTCATGGACCCAAGCCACCCGGTCTTCTCAGCTAATATGGGGTAGTTATTCTGCACACCACAGAATTTATCTAGAGATAACTGACTGGGGATGCCGAGCATCCCACTACTCATGATGTGCATGGAAATGTTTAAATGATGCATGGCGTATTGACCCTGTTTCCCACATTTGTCCGGGCCGGCTGTTGTTTGTCTCTGCCCAGACAAGGGTGAGATGGGTTCGCTCCCCGGGCTTCAAAGGACGAGGGTGGACTCTCAGGTTCGGTCTTCAAGGTTGTTTATTATTTCTTATCTACAAAGTTTTCCTTTCTGCCCAGCCGGGGTCTGACCAGCAAGGCAGCCAAAGGCACTCTGACCGCCACCAGGGCGGTCGCATCTTTTTATAACAAAGACTACGTAAACTATGTTTATCTTTTGTCTCCAATACTTATCATTTTTATTACTAAGTGTACCTTTACTAAGAACCTATCAAAAATATCTACATCACACAGAAAATGGAATACATGAAGAAGGAGGAAGAGCCATGTGGCAGGCCCCAACTCCCTCCATCTTGTTTTTCTAATCCCCCTGTACCAAAATCTTAAAATCTGTGCTTTGACCTGTATTTCTATATCCTTTAAACACCAGTGATTCTTATATCCCCATATACAGGTGGTACATCTCTCGAAGGGTCAAAGTTGAGCCACCAGGTACTTTTGGCAACATTCCAAGGCTCCCGAGCCCCCCAAGGGCTCTCTCGGTAGCTCTGGACATCAGGAGCGATGTGCTGAGTTCCCACACACATTCCTTCGCCTGGAGCTTGCTCTACCCAGATCAGGGTACTCCTTGCTGCCTTCCCTCCCCTCCCTTTCAGGGCAGACACAGGTGCCCTGCAGGGCTCCAGAGTTACTCTCTGGCTGTGGCTGGCCAGCCCTGCCATGCCTCTGGGTGGAGGGGCATCCTCTCCCAGACCCCTCACTCCCACACAGGGGCAGTTTTCTCTGCTGAACAGCTCCTGAGCCCTGCGAGCTTTCCACTGTCGGTGGACACACTTCAACACACTTGAAGCAGATTTCAGGGGAACATTAGGAATTTCATGTTTTGCAGGTCCTTGGAAGAATCTCAAAGGAGTTCAAGTGGACTTCATTGACAACAATTGGGAATCTCCCAGAGTGGCTGGTTATTGCCTGAAGGGCAGTCAAGCAACAAGGGAGACAATGCAATTAGTTTTAGTTGTGAAATATTATTCTCTTTGATAAGGGTAATAATTTTAATGTGTAATTTTATTTTCATTTGCAGTATGTAATATTCCTACCCTGATATTTTACTGTCTCTAAAGTATCCAGTGTCAGATAGCCATAGAAATTTTCTCAGCCAGCTAACTAAAAAAATTTCAAGAGGGAATTAGCCATTGTCTGTCTTCCTGCAGTGAAGTTAATTTTCAGCATAACCATTTGGGTTTTCTGAAATTTGCTCTAGGTCTGTCCTAGTGTTCATGCTTGGTTCCTAACCTCAATTTCCCCATTACTTACTGTTCTCATAGGTTTTCAACTGCCAGTTTATCACATTGAATGCCCTCCTGCACTTGTGGGCAATATAAAGTACAAAATTGTCTCTGACTCCAAAATAGTAGCTAAATATAATGAATTCTCTAAGCACTTTATTGAAATAAAACACCAATCCTCCGCTTATATCTATCCTACAGGCTAAGCCATCGGTATACAATGTTATTTGCAGTGCTGTAACTTCAGAAAAACTTCATGAGTAAATCATGTTTCATTGTTGTTTTATAGTGTTTCTGAAAGCACAAGCTAAATTGCAAAATCTGTTTCAAAAACTGATTCAAACTTCAGTGTCCACAGAACACCTCTGAGACATATACCTGGGTCTTGTCCAAGGGCACCAGCTGGATGGAAATCTCCAAGGCTGTTGAGGTTAAATTAATTTACTCTGGATGGACAATTATCCTAGTACAAACTACTCTTGACCAGAAGACAGAATGACCGGTTTTAGGAGATATCAGTAACAAAGCCCTGACTGCTACACTGATAAGAGGAGAATAAAAGGGCACCAGTTTCAATTAACACAACTTCATTTGTACAAAGTCAAGGGTGCCCTTCAATGACATTGACAGAACTACCAGCATACTGTCAGCATATTAACTACAGTCGCCTTAACTTGTAGAGTTAACTTAACTTCTCCCCTTCAGAAATGTTTCATACTTGAGACTCCAGTAGATGGGTGGAGATCTGCTGGAGAACTCCAGCGGTTCTCCAGCAGGTCTCCACTCATGTCCCAGGAAATTAGTCTTCTACTGCTAAGGGTCAAGAATCCAAATCAACCAGAACTTTGAATTTGTTTTGCACTTGCACTTGGGTAAACATTATTAGAAAATTACAAGACATGAAGAATTAACTTTCATGCAGAAAACTTGCCCATAGTTTCCCTTCTTAAAAAGAGCTGAGGAAGTATACATTAGTGTACTTTTGTCACTGACATAAATATGTACTTAAATGAAGGGATAGCAACAATAAATGGGAAATGTAATTTGCAGTGAAAATCGTGCTTGAAATAATTGTGGGGGGAAATTATAGTAAAGAAGGGGAATATCATATTTTATGGTGCTTGGAATTGGAAGTTGTGTGTGCATTCATTTTTATGTAGAGTCTACTGTTATTAAAAGCCTAAGGTTCCTACTGCCTATTCCTTTAAATAATAAAAATATTAATGTGACACACAACACACACCCCAGGGTCCTGATTAGACTGTAGGTAGTTCTATTCCAATGTAAATTTCAATAGCATGAAATTGGGATAATTTTATACATTCAGTTATCTCCTTCTTTCCAACACACCACACATGGGAACTTTCTTTTTCATGCATTTTTTCAGCAGCGAGCCTGAAGAGAACTCATGCTAAATATCCAGTGCCTTACAGGAGCTTTGATTCTTGATGCTTTCAACTTTCGCATCAAATTAAGTTGTTATAGTATAAAGAAATGAAAAGCAGCATTTGTATTAAACTATAGTTATGTTTATTGATTGATGCTAAAATCCAGACACTCTATTTCCTCTCACTTTGAAAAACAGATGAAACTTGTTTAGCACAATTTTATTCTTTCAACAAAACCAAGAAGATTTCTCCAGTGTAGTCTGAAAACTGACTATCTATGCTGGCTTAGGAATAGAAAGATAACTTGGTGCAGGAATAGAAAGATAACTTGGTGCATTTTCTCTTAAAGGTGTTTTTGTCCTAGCTTTTTACTTCTAAACTCTACCCTCTGAAGAGTTTCATTAAGAATTTTGCTTTCTCATATGCAACACATCTGAGTCACAACTTAAACACTTACCAGAAAGAAAGGTTTACTATACATGTGAAAAACTATCAGAAACAAAGAACTTCTGCACATCTTGTCATGTTTTGCAAGAAGTCCAAGGAGCATGACTGACTTCTGCAATATGATAAGCTATATTTGTGAGCAGTCTTTTGGCCTCTAGGACCTGTAGAGAGTGAAAGCTAGGGGAGCAAAAGAACTGGAGGTTTGTGTATTCTGCATGTAGCCAGCTTCTCTGGAAGTCCTACACCAGACCTAGTGAGAGCAATAGCATTTACTTTGGTTGGCCTGTTTTGTTCTGTGAACTAAGCCCTCCTTCCCCTTCTAGAACAAGGGGAGTGGTCTCCAGAATTACACAACCTCCTCAAGAATGTCCTTTATTTTGGGGTCTACAGCAGATAAGTAATAATTTGATATCTGAAATCACTGCCTGTCTTGTTGTCATCTCCCAGTCTCTGCCTGCATTACTAGAATCTGAAAAACTCTTTTGGGAAAAAGAGAATTCCATGTGCATACACCATTCTTAGGCTTGCCTCACATCTGGCTACACCCAGGGATGAAGCTATGTGGTGTGTATTCTTCTCCACAAGGCATTTCCATTCTTACACTGTCAATTATTATTAAGTTAGTGATGGAACAACTTTTTTTTTCTTTTTTGTTCTTGTGCAACAGCGATCCACATAGGGAAATGATCCGTGGAAACATTTCTCAGGCACTTGATTAGCAATCACTGGTGTTGCAAATAAACGCTATAGACTGGTGTCAGAGAGGTATTCATATTTCCAGGGTCTCCAATCATCCTCGTTCCTTTTAATTGTGTACTGCTTAGCTGACTTTTTTTCCCAAAGGAAAGATATCATTCATGCTCAGTTCCATCTTAGCTAAGCTTAATCAGGAGTAAAGTTTTTCCAGAAGGGGCAAATAGGACAGTTGTAAGTCTTGGTGTGGTGTGTGACTGCCAGAAAGATGAAAAGGGAGATGCTGTGGACCTGCTGCTGACCTTGGACCATCAGCATCTTCCCAGCTTGAGACCTCCTGCCCCTTCCTGGTGGGCTCAATGCCTGCTTGTGAGGTGCTGACTGAAATCTGGTACTGGGTGATCAGTAACTAAATCATTATAATAATTTCTAACTGTCCCTACAGAAATACCATGTGGATGTTGCACTGCACAGCTGAGAAAAGACCTGTTCAGATCTAGTAGTCTTCCACTTGTGATCAAAACTAGCTACAGGTTCATTGTTCCCCAGGGCATGAAGCTAGTTCATTAACTCACTGCACTAGGCAGACCTTGCACTGACACCTTGTGCTTGTGATTTCTCATGCAAAACATGTCATTCCAAGCAAGAAGCAGGTTTGTGTCCTTGGAGCTGGAACTAGAGAAAATGCCACTGTGATTTAAGCAACAGTGATCAAAAGTAGATAACTCAAATCAGTAGGAGTCAGTTCCAGCCCTTTATACTAATCCAAAATATGTAAAGTACATCATGTTCAAAGAAACGAGTTTTGTGTAAGACTTGACCTTTAAGTCTGTGTGCAAAAGTATTATTTTTGGTCTAGGTTCAGCGGTTTTCTGCACTTATCTTAAAGGAGTTAGCAACACAGGCAGTAAGTGAAACTCTAATATAAAACAAAGCCAACACTCGACAACTGTTTCTTTATGGTTTTACCAGCTCAAGAAAGAGCCTTGTTGAGAAATTATTAATAGTGCTCTTGGAATGTCTGACTTAGCAGATTATTGTGGCAAAGAGAAGCAGCAGCAGAGAGGAGATGAACTCTGGGCCATGTTTTGCCCGTGGAGTTGAACTCCTGTGACTGGCAACAGCTTGGGCTGTCTCACATGATGGATGCGCTTAGAGATCCTTTGTGCTGTCTGTGCTAATGGTACTTTTTGGGACACATTTACAAATCCATGCGGAGACTAAAGAGGAGACAGAAGAGTTTCTAGCCTGTACCCTGTGGGGCCAAAGAAACAAGATTCTGACTGGGTTTCAGAGGGAATATGGCATGTTGGAAAGCAGGTATCAAATGTAACTTTCTGTGACAGCTGGAACATCCTAAAGTGAATTACAGATTAAATGTCTGTACTAAAAAGGCACCGAGTGGCAGCATCTGCATTATTGTTAATTGCTAATGAGCCAAGATATGCATTCCAGATATTCAAGCATAGAACTGGCCACAGGCTTTGTATATGGTAAATTTTGTAGCTTAACAGGTATCAAGGAATTTCAGGATTTTTAGACTCCAGTTTTTGGTCAACAGATATTTCTTTGCGTACTGCTACTGAATATTGTTGTAAGGATAGGGAGCCAAGTAGGAAAAGGTTGTATCTAGAGTTTTCCTTGTTTCTTTGTCTTTTAAAGGTGTGAACCTGCACATTGTAATGTCTCTTCTTAATTTCAATAGGGTTATTGCATGTGCTATCTGAGTTCTATAACTCCTCCTGGATTTGCTCTGATTTATTAACTTTCTATTTTCTCTAGGACTTTAAATCAGCAGAGGATATACAAATCACAAAAAACATTTACCCAAGAATGAATTTTGAGCTCACTGGAACAAAAGTGTGGAAACTAAAGCCTTTGGATAGTATCCGGAAAAGAAGGACACTTGAAATTTCACAGTGAGGCTGATCTGTGGTGGGTGGAAGTGTTTGTTTTCATAGCAAAACTGTGGCAATAGCTGCACTGTGCCACCTGTACTCTAGACTAAACAACATAAATATTGCAATGCCCAAACATTCAGCAGGGAAAAGAGTAACATTTTCCAAATGGGCTACTTCTTTATTCAAACTGCCTCCCATTTTGCAGGTAATAGCTCCTTCTCTTTGCTTGTCCAGCTGTGGTTCCCATCCAAGCACAATGCTCTGGGAAATAATTTGTTGCAACAAATAGCCTTTATACATAAGAAACCAAAGTTTTGTCTCAAAGAACACCAGGACTGCTGTCAAAAGAGGTGAGATTTGTTTACAAAGAGAACAAGGAGATGTAAATGGATGAGGCAGGAGCAGTGGGAAAAGGAAGTGTGGTGTCTTAAGGTTAATGTACAATGCAACAAATCTGTAGGGCACATTTCAGGGGAAAAGTCAAAAGCATTTGAAATATGAGAAACTACATCCAATAAATCATATGAATCACTAGGTCATGAAATTGTAAGAAACTTTATTTTTATTCTAGAATAGCAACTGACCTGGCTTGGAGAAATTTTTCTTACCTATTCAGCAATAGAAGATGCAAAAATGCGTATTTCCAGCTTGTATTGGTTAGAAGATGGCAACTATGTTTATTCTTTTCCAAATGTTTGTTATTCTGGTATCAGCACAAAGATGTATAAAGCTATAAAAAGTAATCTACAGTCAATGTGACACATATCTTTTGAAATCTCATGGATATTCATGTTTATGATGACAAATTTATATAATGATTCAGTGTGATGTAAAAAAGACTTCTCTGGGCTTACACATTTGGGTGAATTATCAGCTCCAAATAATATTAGTGATTCCAAATGACTTATTTTTAGTTTCTATTTTGATAAATACTCTGGTGATTAACACCTAGGAAAACACAAGCATGAGGAACAATCCACGGCAACTTGATACTCAGTTTTTAGCTCTTGAACATGCAAAAAGGCAATTAGATTTCCCTTATGTTTTTATGGTGTATAATAGCATTAGTGCTCTCCAAGTCAGGCATTTCCTGGCAGCTAATAGTGGGTTGGGTTAAGAGCCCCTGGGTTTATCTTAGACCTTTTACTCTTCCAGCCAGTCATTAGCTGCCAGGAAATGTTTGACTCAGGGGTCATTATTGCTAAAATATTGCCTCTAAAAGCTTCTCATTACTATCAATTCACTTTGCTTTTGTGCTGTACTAGCAGGCATAAGTAGAAATGCTATTAACTATAATAACAAATCAGGTAAATAATAAAGGCTCTGCAGGCCAAGGACAGGGCCAAGAGAAATTGTTTTCTATGTATTGCTAGTTTAGGGTTGGATATTGACCCTGTAATAAATCCAAACAAGAAGAGTATCATGTGACCACTAGGAGAGAAGAGACAAAAAGAGAAAAGGAGAAAAGAACAGGCAGAAGCAATTTCATGGCAAGAGAAAAAAAGTCAGAGTCAGAGGGAAAGAAGAGTAGCATAAAGCTGACATCCTGAGTGAGGAATTTTGCGTTCCTGACCATGAGAAAAGTTACTTATTGCAGTGTGCCAAGTAGTTGCACATATTTCATCGCCAGCATCCTCTTTGTGCGTTTTCAGTTTTACATGCAGTTTATATTCAGTTTATATATGCAAACAATGACTTGTGTCTTGAGGTGACAATACAGGTATTAAACAGGTCACTCGGATTTTGTCACATGTTTTCTGCAAGAGAAGACCTCATCTGAAATCCCCAGAAGCAAACAAAAATGGAACATTGAATCAGTGTGAACCAAAACTTTACTCCTTTTTCACTTGGTGAAATGGCAGCTCATTTGAATGGATAATGAATCCATTAACATGCATATTCCTTTTTATCCCTCCATCAGTTTTCTTGGATACTGAGTAGTTCAGCTTTTCCTATCAGTGGTTGCCTGGAGAGAAGCTGACCCCACCTGGCTGCACCCTCCTTTCAGGGACTGGTAGAGAACTGATAACTCTCCTCTGAGCCTCCTTTTCTCCAAGTTAAACAGCCCCAGCTCCCTCAGCTGCTTCCCAACAGACCTGTGCTCCAGACCCTTTCCCAGCTCCTTTGCCCTTCTCTGGACACGCTCCAGCACCTCAGTGTTTTTCCAGTAGGGAGGGATCCAGAACTGGACACAAGACTCAGGTATGGCCTCGCCAGTGCCAGGTACAGAGGGACAATCACTGTCCTGGCCACAACATTGCTGATACAGGCCAGGATGCCCTTGACCTTCTTGGCCACCTCACCAGACTGCTGGATCATGTCCAAAATTACAAAATATTGCTTCCTTATGACTGCCTTCATGTACAGCCACCAAAGAAAAGCATTGCAAGCTGAAGAGACTGCAGTACACAGTCCTGCAGCAGCCACCAGGATGTCCAGCACCTTTTTTGCACTGTCTTCACAACATTTATTCCCTTCAACATTTACTCGTATAAATTGTCCATGACTGAGTCAGTGTTCAGCAGTGAGACCTCCCACTGAGCTGCATTTTAGTGAAGCACTTTTGTGAGCACTCAAGCTCATCAATATTTCAGTAAACTTTGGGCAAATACATTCTGGAAGCAGACTGAAAGTTGTGCTTAAATTAAGCCTATATAAGTTAAAAGCACATTTAGGTATCTTGGATATCAAGGCTAATATATCCTGTTACTGCATCTGAAAAAAAAAAAAGAGAGAGAATTGTTTCTTTAAACTTCAATATACCTATTCTGGAGATGATAAAGAGTATACTACCTTCAAGCCTATTTATTTGATTATATTATGTCATCAGTACAAGCCTCACTCAGAACTGACAAGGCGTACTAACCTAGCCCTGTGTGTTATTCTGCAAAAAAAATTGGAAGCCATAATTATCTAAATTTAAATTTGATGTCCACAGGCATGTGCTACAAAAGGACCCTGGCTGAATTTCAACCAAGATGAAAGTTGCCTAGAAAAAAATGTGAAAAAAGTATATAATAAGATGATAAGTACTTCCAAAGTGATGCATTTTAGAAAAAAATCCAGGTTTAATTAATTAATATTATGAAGAGAATTATTCAAGGTTGTGAAGAAAGATATATTCTGAATGAGGAAAACAGTGTTGCCCACAGACGAAAATTCCATTCTATAGAGCATAAATAAAACTGCAGCCAACAACTACAGAAGGAATGGTTCCCTGAGCTCTGGATTTGAAACAGATACATTTATTCCTAACTGTATTTAGCCTTTCAGATGTATGATGTAGATGTATGAAACTATCATAAGCTGGAATTTCCCTGTGTCAAAGGAAGCAAGAAAAGCACCCACCTGAATTAGCAAACTGCATGGAGACATTACTCTCTCAACAGTTTACTGAACCAGTTTTCCAATTAAAGAGAGTAAAATCTTAGTAGCTTTTAACTTACCACAATGATCAGAGTTCCAAACAATAGTAAACTATCTCAAAATGTCGCTGCAAAACCACTAAGGTTGTGAAGTCTAGTTCAGAAAATGAGGAGCTACCAGAATAAAGTTGTCCCTGTTACTTGCATTCGCCCTCCTTATGCATATGCATTACCTTGCAATCCTCTCTTACTTAACATCACACGAGCTCTTCCATGGGATGCCAGTCGGGGAAGGGTAATCATTTGGTATCCTCACTGGAAAGGCCCCAGGCCTCACTTAATGCATACAACTGGAAATCTTCAGTGAATTAAAAGTTAATATTAATATTTCTTATTAATAGTGAAATATTGAAAGTCAAAAATTAAAACTGAGACATTAATATGAAAAATAATATTTCACTAATATTTCTCTAGTAATTTCTTTATAGTCTCTAGGATTGGGATTTTCTTAAAATGTATTTAGATCACTATTTAGACTCCCAGTAACCTCTATAAAATTTTTGAAATTGTCTTTGTCATGAGGCTCTGAAGCAATTGTAAGCATTTGTGTGGTGGTCACCTCTGGTAGGAGCTACACAGAGCATTCATCCCTCCCTTGCTGCACTGGAGGAGGAGTCACTCTCCTGTGGTACAGCCACAATGCACCATCTGGCAGAGATCAAGGCTGGTCTTCATATTTCCCATTGTGTTTGTGCCATACCCAGCTGGTACCACAATCTGATGTTTGGGTCTGGCCAGGATGATGGGGAAGAAGCTGGGAATGCAAAGGGGCTCAGGTGCAGGTGGAAAGGCCAGGCAAGAGGACCTTTCAATTTGGGAGAAGTAAGACAGGTCCAACAGTGATTCTGCCTGCCTCTGTTCTCCTAAGATCAAGGGCTAGCAGACACTGTGGGATGTGCATTCATCAGGTTCTCACATCCTGCAGAAAGGCATCAGGAGACACCAGTCCAAGGTATGGAAATCCTGGCTGGGCAAACCATTAACTGGGCGAAGGTCACAGATGAGTGATACGTAAGTATATCTCAATATAGCTCAACATGGTAGCCCAGATTCCTGAAGGTTCATTAATAAATGATAATGAATTAGCGCTTTCGGTAAGCTGCAGAACGCAATCTGCCTTAAGATTACTTCTGCATGCTTCTAGAACACATTGCAGAGATCTGCCAATATTTCAGCCATTTTACTTACATTTCTCATACAACATTTTAGCGTCATTCTTTCTTGTTTTTCAATTTATCACCATCCATTAACTATTGGTGCATTGAAAGGCGATCATTTTTGCTGCTTGTGTCTTGCAATCCTGGTCTGAAAAGAAATTAAAACAATCAAACCAGCATCTTTAAACCTCAGTAGTCGATGGCCCTGCATGCCAGCCGTCCAAGCTGTGAAGTGGATGTGGTGCAGCTCGGACAGAAACTGGAATGCCATGTTTCTGAGTGCTGCCTTGGGGTCGGCAGTGCTGCCCAGCTCTGAGAGGTGTGCGTCTCCCTGTCCTGCAGTACCAACTGAGGACTGCTTGCTAGGATTTGTGCCTGGAATTTGGAGCAGCTCCTTAGTTTGTCTGGCAGTCCAGATTTGTAATTTTGCTCTTAAAACATTTTGAGGAGGCAGGCAGATGTTACAGTGAAATTGCAGCTGATCCTTCCTCAACAAAAGTGGGGAAAGCAATGCTATATAAGTCTCCTAATTACCTTGCTTTGTGGTGTAGCTGGTCATAGAGCCATCCATTTTTCTTGTCAAACTGTCAAAGCTTGTAACACACAATGCAAGTAACAGGAAGAAGTAAAAAAGACCAGTTTTGTGGTGCAGAGTAATTGATTATATCATGTGAATTGGGCAATGAAAAGTCTCTGTGCTGCTTTTCCTTTTATAAATTCACTGTAATTGAGCTTGTGCAATGTGAAACTGTTGTTGCCTGCGCTTTTTTTGAGATGAATCCTGAAATTCAAACAGTCTCATTACCTGCTTTTTCTTAAATATAAGGTAGGGCAGGACACCATAACTGGGGATTTGTGTGATCAGTTCTGCACACACAGGTGATAAAAGACACAACTTACTCCAGAGGGTACATGGGGAAGATGCACTAGGGTAAAGTTTAGTTCTCAGAAACGTTGGTAACACCCTGAGTTACTGATTTTAAACCCATTCATTGACTTAAAGGCAGGGTTTAAGTAACTATGGGAAATTTTATAAAAGCAAAACATGCTACTTTGATTATCTGAAACGTAGTAAATGGGTTAATTTGTATTTTGAAAGCCTTGTGCAATACGCTTGGCAGCAGCCAGCATTTGAATACCAGTCATCTTTGCATATTGGCTTCTGAAACCTCAAGAGCTTCTGCCATTTGTTGTGATTAGGTCTGTCTTCAGGAGATAAGTCTCTCAGGTAATTTGAAGCACAGGCACAAAATGAAGTCCATTTGATGGTCTGAGACTAAAAAATGTCTCTTACCCGATTAATTAAGGTCTGTTATTAAAATTCCTGTTCATGTTTCATTTTTTATAGCATTTCCTCAGATATCTGAATAGCAGCACAATTATTTCAGGATTTTTTTCAGTGTTTCTAAAGAGGTGCCTCTTAAGTAAGTGGCAACACTTTTTGCCATGAGCTAAATAGCGGTCTGAATCCCTTTCCATATCTGCGTCCACAGTGGCACACTCCCACCAGATAATTTTATATAATGTCTGTGTAGAGTTAAAAGTTAAACTGACCTCTTTTACTCCAATATTTAATATCCACCGCACTGAGGATTTTTTAACACCGGGAGCAAGCAGAGCACAGAGACAAAGGAGGAAGAGCTAAGCTCTCACCCTCTGTAGTGTTGCCTGCTCCATTTCCTTTTATTATTATGATTGAAGTTACATGATCTGAAGATTTCCTTTAAATTTCAAACTTTTTTTTCCCCCATTGAATCTGTGGCTGCTAGCGCTGAAGAGCAAAACTGATCTCCAGCTATAAAGTCACTGCATTATTTAAGCTCTCATCTCTATTATGTAGTTACTTTATTAATACCTTTTTTGAGATCATGACCTTAATTCAATGTTTAAATGTCTCAGTCAGTGACACATTTCTCATTTTAAAGAGAGATAAACCTCCTGCTCAGCCCAGAATTATGGAAGCTGGAAATGTAGGAACCATTTCTCAGCACGTATATTTGGCAAAATGTGCTCCAAGGCAGCAAATGCCATTTCTGAACCCACATCCCCTGTCGACCATTTTGCACACAAGTGACATTCCTGTGAGCATGGCAGACATCTTGCAGAGAAATAATATCACTTGTGCGTGGGAGCCAGCAGGAGACATTGATAAATAGTGCCCACTCTTTATTAACGCCGCTTTAACGAGCAGGAAAAAGACACTGTTTTATTTTTGAACTCTGTGAAGGTAGTAGGAAATTATATTGCTCTTGGAGGTGGGTAAAGATATTAAAGATTTTACTTTTATTACACACGTACCCTGGTGCTGTGAGGTAATCAAAGAGATATGAAATTAAAATACTGCACTGGCTAAAGAAGTGTTGATATTTTTCCTTAAGTCAGTGAGAGTTTTATGTTGAAATGCCTGTGAAAATAATCCACAAATAACTCAGACTGGATCTAAGCCTTGATTTTCCTATTCCCAGTTCCTCCATTCCCTTCCCTTTTTCATCCATCCTGCCTTCATCTTAGTGATATGAATGTGCACAGTGTGATGAGATACTGGAATTGGTAAAATAGAAGTGTTCCCCTTTAAAGCATGTATTCTGAAATTAAAATAAATAGGAAGCAAAGAATGTTCTTAGGCTTTGTTAATGTAAAAAAATCTGGCAATTTTCACTGTGTTATGTGACTCTTTATTACCATTGAACTTGGTTTTTCCAGCTTCTCTAAAGCAAAATTGCAATGCCAAATTCAGCATTAGAAATTAAAATGGTGTATGGGGCATACTTTTAGAAGCCTAGCATTCTGCAGAGCTCCTTGCATAGCTGAACAAACGAGAAGAGCTTAGGAATAAAAATAGAAGGGAAAAAGCAAGTGTTGTCAGATACAATTTGCCAGACTTTTGATCACAAAAACATTTACTATGTAGTTTTCTTAATCAGTAGCTAAGATCAGCAGTGCTGTTGTTCACTGTAAGAACCATTGGAATTTTTAACCTCGTCAGTGCTTTACTTCAATATTTTTTGGGGCTATTAATTCTGTTTAAAAGATAATATCGGAGGGTGTGTGCGTGTGTTTTGTTTACATAAGGTCGCTTCTTGCATCCCTTTTTTGAAATGGAGTATGTTGGCCCATCCTGTGTTCCATGTTTGTGTAGTTGCCACTACAATGCAGCTCATCCTGGCAGCTGGGACACATCTGTGGCCCCCCTGCACAAATCAAGTATGGATCACCACTGTGATACCTAGACCTCCTTACATGATTCCTTCTTAATGATATATTCATCATGTGCTGCACCACCACCTTGTTAGTAACAAAGAATTATTATAGAATTAAAATTTGATTTTGCCCAAGAATTAGTACATGATGTAGTCTGGGAAAGCTGGTATTTGACCTCTTGATGAAGTAGATTGTTGATTTTCTTGATAGCAGCAGATTGTTGCAAAAATTTCTGTCGTGTGTGTGCTCAGATGGGTTGTTTTAACTCATGACTCTGTTTTGGTCTGGAACTCAATTAATAAAGCCCTAATTCTCTAAAAAGCCCCCTGTGAAGCTTCCCATCACACTGCTGCCCCCACATCTGACAGGCTCTCCTTGTGACAGGAGTGGGACGCCCCCTGCTCACCCACAGCAGGAGGAAGACACCCATTCAGCGACCCTATAAACTAGCAGATATCCCTGGAGGCTTATCCCACAGGAGACAAAAAGGGTTTTAGAAAGGATCCATGTCACTGGAGAAAAGCTGTCTGACCACCTCAGCCCCCAGCACTTTGGAAGAAAGAGACCTTTCATCCCAAGAGAAGTCCAAAGGGAAGGCAAGGAGGCTACTACAAAAAACTGGCCAGAAAAGTGAGAGGAGCTGCTTTTGCAGATTCATGCTCACCAAAACTAGATTTGCTGCAGAAGACACTTGCAATGACAAAGGGAAAAGATCCATTCTGTAGAGACTGAGATGAAGATGAAATGAGAATGTGAAAAAAGATTACTGGAAATGTCCATGTCAAAGGGGTTAATTAAAAGGAAGAAAAATTCAGACTACTTTGTAAATGGGCTGTCTATGGCACAGATACGTAAGACTGAATACAGAAGAGTGTTTCTAAAAGGCTAGCAGACAAACAAGTGAAAATAACTATTCCCCCTTCTCTGCCCTGCCCAAAGAATTATTTTTTACTCCTCTTGAAGTTACATTTTCCTTGGCTAAATGAAATAAAAGAGTATTTTTTTTTTTGATCCACCAAGAAATTGATTTGACTCAGAGGCAAATATTTTTAGTTGGGAGATTATTTACTTTCTAAAACACAGGAAGTGTATTTCAGAACATTCCAAAGCAAAGACTTTTTTTCTTTTTTTAGTGAAAGTCAGAATATTTCTGCTTGGAAGTATAAAACAATCGCTTCTTTCCCCCCTTTTCCCCCTTTTTTCCTTTCCCCTCCTATTTTTCTTTTATTTTTTTTCCCTAGCAGTTTTACTTTATTTTTTATTATTTCTTTTTTTTTCATCCTCTCTTTTTCCCTTTCCTTTTAATTTTTTCCTCTTTCCTACAGCTATTTGCTTTATCTTCAAGAATATGGCTGGTTAGTCTGAAAACTCATTTATTTGAAATATAATACATCTGGTGGTTACAGCTGCACTTACGTGAGAGACTATAAACATGAAGGTATAGCACAAGTATTTCAGGTAGCAGGTTCAAAGAACATACTTACCACCCTGCAAGAACTCTTACAAAGGAATGGATCCAAATTAAAAGCCAGGGAAAGAATGTGTCATTTGACCTAGGAAATACATGAGGGGGAATACACCTGTGCATACAACAATCAAACGTTGGACTGTGATCAATGACTTTATTCCTAGGCTGAATGCTGGAAAACTCCAGTTAAGTACTGGTTGGATGGAACTCTGAGCTACCTGATCTAGTGAAACGTGGCAGGAGGTTTGGAACTTGATTCCTTTCATAAGATTTCTTTCAGGAAAAACCATTCTAGGATTCTGTGATCTATGATTTTTGAAGTCTACTGCACGGCAAAGGGTACGCACTTCAACTGGGTCCTGTGCTGATCAGAAGAAAGTTGAATCTCTTCAGTGTTGTCCTGCCACATATTAGTAAAAGATTAAAAATAAGTGGTTTAAGATATAGAGAAAGGTATCTAAGATTTAAAGAAGGATTTAGCTCAGTCAGTAGTCTCAACAGTTACAATATTGGCCATGTGAAAACGTTTAAATCAATAATTTCTTACTGCTTCAGATCAGGTAAACTTCAGCTTCCAAAAAAACACCTGTGCCATCCACCCTAAAGTTACCTGACACAGTATCACCAGGGAGCAGTGGTTGAAACTTATCTAAAGCTTAGAGAGCAGAAGACACATTTTCTTCAGCCTCCTGAGCTTATAAATTATCGTGTAACTGAGTTGGCAACCCTCAAATAAGGGTTGAAAGCTGAAATGCTTTAGAACATGCAGGCTGGAGACAATCTGTGGTAGCACAAGATCAAACTGTCAGTGAAGAAATTACCTGGAAAAAAGTGTCTCATATCAGTCAGAAAAATAACATTATGTCAGTGAGAGTTGTTATCACTTGGTAAGGCTATGCTTATTACTCTGTTTTATTTCTGAGGGGGTTCAGTGATCAGTAGCACTTGTGAATGATGGCTCACACCATGTCTTCTAGGTGCTGCAGTCTTGACTGGCTTTATGAATTAACTGTTCTTATGTTTGTCCTCATTAACCCTTCCACTCTCTCTATTTCTGTCTCTTTCATCCTACAGTTTTTGATTTGATTAAAAAGTTTAAGATTGCAGTATTTCAAACTTCTGATTTATTATTTTCACTGTGTTAAAAATGTTCACTGTTTCTCAGCTCAGGAAGAAGACAGCCTGAATCCATTTATGAAGATTATCTGCTGCTTGCCACCTTTTAATTGCAAAAGAACAAATCCCTTTCTAGCCTACCAGGGACTTTCTGCTGTCAAGATGCAAAACCACTTGATTTTGAATGAGGAATGTTGGGTAGAACTAAACCTCTCCTAGTTTCACAATCTTCCCCTCTGAGGAGCTTTCAGAAGGTCAGTTTATCAAGGGTAATGCTAAGAGTGGACAGAAAGGACAGGGAATAGGAGAGGAGGTAGAATATGATTGAAAGAGATAAGACAAAATTTTCTTTGCAGCCATCAGGACAGTGTCAGAACAAAGATGTTGCAGCTTTCTCTATATCTTAAACCTAATGATTGTCACACCACTCAGGGTTTTGTGGACCTGATTTATGCAACCTGACAAAGCTCCAGTTTTGCACAGATTTTGATAAATATCTCACAAAGATAACTAAATGTTGATTTTTTTTCAGAAAATCCTATACTGTACTTTCCTTTCCCCAAGCCATACATTGCAAATATCACTTTATTTGCACTTTTGTTTGGGTTTGATTTTTTCAGGCATTTCAGGTGTAAGTGCTTTTGTGGGCTGATGTGAATCCATTCATGTGCATGATATTTTGAAAACCTATCTCAGGGAGCTTGATATGAAAACCTCATCAGAAGAGTTACACTTATACAGAAGAAGATGTAATTTGAGCCCACTGTTGAAAGCCACAGAGATTTCAAAAGGATTTTGCTTATCTTTTTAAACAATTACAGAAATGATAGTAAAACAATTTGTAAAAAAACAGTAAAATGACAAACATACCATAGGCTTCTGCGAGTAAAATAAATACAAAACCTAAAAGAAATTACTTTTATTTTAAATATTTTCTTTTCAATTACAGTTATTAGATTAAAATGATTCAGACAATGAGGTGATGAGTTCTAACCCAAAGTTAGAACTTGACAAAGTTCCCAAATCAGTAGGGACAGAAAAACACTATTATTGTTTGGTTAAGGTCTCATTGTGGGGAATGAAAATACCTGTGTAAGATGCTGATGTCTTTCTAAAATATAGTGGAAATATATTCCCCTAATTGGCAAATTAAGTAAGATATCTGAGACTAGTTTTAATTCTCTGGAGTTCTTCCATGCTTATCTTCCAGTTGATAATTAGCTGCCTTATTGTATTTTATTTCTTGTCCAGGCCCTGTAATAAACCAGGTTTTTATTATCTTTATCACTTTTTTACAGCTTTTCTACTACGTATTTCCTGTCTTTCTTACCCATTGTCCAAGAGTCAGAAACATTATGGATCTGTACTGTGGCAAGAGGATGATTTCTACCTCATACCCACTTCATTTCCATTTCCATTTCCATTTCCATTTCCATTTCCATTTCCATTTCCATTTCCATTTCCATTTCCATTTCCATTTCCATTTCCTTTATTTCCATTTCCCCCTTCTTTCCTGTTCCTTCTGGGACTCTGAAAGGACCTCTTATGAGAGTGCTGACTGTTCTTTGATGTAAACGTGGGCAGAATATCTGTGCCATATTTCTTTGTCCACATTGTAGGTAACTTCTTCAGCAAGCTGTATTTTTAATATCATTTTAAACCACACAAAATATGTCTATATACAAACACACATCATCAGCATCAATGCAACAGTCTCACCTACTCACTAATTACTCTTCAGAATAGATTCTATCTCTTTTCTCCAATGTATAATGATGCCCTGGCCTGAAGTTCCTATCTTCTCTATAGAGAAGAACTCTTTACAGTTCTATTCTTTATTCCCTATAAAACAAATAATAAATATTAAAACAAAACACAACAAAACAATAGTAGTACTAGACACCTTCCAGTCCTTTTGTACTGGAAATTTCTCACTCAGATAATTCCAGGCTTTGTCTCTAAACCTACAGTTCAGTTGAAATGAATAGGAGATCAGCAAAACAGATGTCCTAGGCACTTGAGGATGAATTAAGTTGTCCTCCTTAAATTAGGGGTTTCCTCCAGACAACTTTGCTTATATCTATGATTTTCAGTAAGGATCATGCTTAAAGATATTTGCAAATGTTTAAATATTTTTTTCTCATTGCAGGTTTTACCAACTTGTTGAAATCAATCACCTTTCTGCTAATGCAGCGCAAATGAGTTTCCTCCAGGAAAAATGATTCAACCAGTTCTTGGCCACTAGAAAATTCTAATTAACATTGAACATTTAAGTGACATGGAACACATGCTTTATGATAGTGGCAAATTTGGTTTCTAAACTAAATGTTATTTATTAACTACAACGTTTCTTAACTAAATTATATTTAGTTTCAGAATCCTGAAAATTCATCTCTGTACTGGAAAAACTGACTTTTAATACTGAGACAATTTAATATAGCTAGATCATCTTTGAACTCAGACTGGTTTTCTTCAAAGGAGGAATAAATTAAGTTTCAATTCTAGTCTGGAGGTCCAGCATAGGGAATTTGATTAATAAAAAAGTCTTCCTCCATTATCTCTTAGATTGCTAATTAAATTGCCTCTCTTCAGAGCCAGATTTCTGTCAAAACTTACAGTCAGGATGGTCCTGTTCCACAAAGAGTTACTTGTTGGCAGACTTAAATCATAACAGCAGCTCACAGCTGATGACCACTTCCAAGAAGGAGCCATCACTTCAGCTCTGCTGCAGGGACCAGCCTCCTTTGCGTATTGCAACATCTTTTCCAGTCCAACAGAAATGCCTGCCAGGAAACCCTTTATTTCTGCAATATTTCACTGAGAACAGTGCCTTGGTTTCAAAGATCAAACCTGAAGCTATTTTTGGCATATGACATTCTTTACTATTCTTGAGTATTTGGAAAAATTGAAGGTATCATAGAGTCATAGATAAGCTATCACTGCCAATTCTACATCTACACTTGGTGACTGCACATTTGGAATGGAAAATTCATATTACTTGTAGATGTATTCATGGTCACACTCTTGTTGAGCATCTGAGGTGGTGAAAAAAGGCTGAGTGATATGGTGCTTTGGATACTATCCAGCAATATAATACATAAGAAAAATTAAACAAACCATATATAAAACAAATGCATTTGATTTGATTATTTTTAAATAAGCTAGGAGATAAATGTGAAATATACACTGTGAATTATTGCCTAGGATTTTGGCACATACAACAAAATAATGGAGTTTAAGGTTCCATGTCAACATAAGTGTGTACCACTGAAAGGGCAATATTTCAAATCCTTAATTCACATGTGCTGAACGTGTGCAGCTGGGAGTGCTGAAAGAAGGCAGCTTGGTGTAGTTCCCACTGTCTGGAAAAGGGAAAACTTAACCCCCATTTTAAAAAAGGGTAAAATGGAAGGCCTGGGGAACTATGGACCGGTCTGTCTCACTTGTGTTCCTGGCAAGATCATGGATCCATACCTCCTGGAAGCTCTGCTAAGGAGGTATGAAAAACAGAGAGGTGACTGATGAAAGACAACATGGCTTCGCTAAGGGCTAGCCTTGCCTGACAAATTTGGTGGCCTTCTATGGCAAGGTTATGGTGTTGGTAGACGAGGGAAGCTACCTGGAGTTGTAGCTTTGATACTGTTCCACACAACATTCTTGCCTGTAAGCTGAAGACACAAGGATTTGATGGGTGGACCACTCAGGGGATAGGGAATTGTCTGGATGGCCACACTCAAGGAGTTGCAGTCGATGGCTCCATGTCCAAGGGGAGACAGGTGTGAGGGGTGTCCCACAAGATCAGTATTGTTACCAGAGCTGCTCAACATCTCTATCAATGACATGGACAGTGGGATGGAGGGCACCCTCAGCAAGTTGGCTGACAACTCTGAGCTCTGTGGTGCAGTCAACACACGGGAGGGAAAGGATGTCATCCAGATGCACCTTGGCAAGTTTAAGGACCATTCAAAACTCAGACGTTCAACAAGGCCAAGGGCAATGTCCTGCACCTGGGCCAGAGCAACCCCAGACACAAATATAGGCCAGGCAGAGAAAAGATTGAGAGCAGCCACAAGGAGAAGGACTCTGCAGGGGCAGGGGAAGCTGCACCAACTGGGCAAGGCACCCTCACAGACCAGCTAACCAAATGTGTTCTGGGCTGCATCCAAAGCAGCAAGGAGAGCAGGGGGAAGGATGGAGTTCTGCCCCTGCCTGCTCTCATGAGATCACACTGAGGTGCAGATCCAGCTCTGGGGTCATCAGCACAAGAAAGATGTGGGTCTGTTGGAGTGAGTCCAGAGGAAAGCCATGAAGAAGACCAGAGGGCTGGAGCACCTCTATGAAGAGTGCTATGAAGAGCAGGCTGAGAGAGTTGGGGTTGTTTAGCCTGTAGAGGAAAAGGCTTTGTGGACATTCTCATTGTAGTCTTTCTCATTCTCATTGTGGCCTTTCAGTAGCTTGAGATGGCCACAAGAAAGCTAGAGAGGGATTTTTGATAGGGGCCTGTGGTAACAGGAGCAGGATAATGGCTTGAAGTAGAAAGAGAATAGGTTTAAATTAGATGTTAGGAAGAAATTCTCTAGTGTGAGAGGGGTGAGGCACTGGAACAGACTAGAGAAGTAGTGCATATCCCATCCATGGCCATATTCAAGGCCAGGTTGGATGGTGCTTACAGCAACCAGGTCTAGTGGAAGGTGTCCCTGCCGATAGGAGGAGGGTTGGAACAAGATGGCCTTAAAGGTCCTTTCCAGCTCGGACTTTTCTACAATTCACTGTTTCTGCCTGTCTGTTTTCTGTGGCTTTCTGTCAGTCAGTTAATTGTAGATTGATAAATGAACCTATTCAGAGTGAAGTCTATGCTACAGGCACACCCTAGCTTTTGCCAGTGAGATATCAAAGTTGCAGAACAAGGTCCATGCGCTTTGTTCTTCTGGGAGTTCTGCAGAAGTAATTTCTCCCAAGCAAAAGGTGAGCTGGGAGGGAACGCTCATTACTGAGGTGGGTGATTATCCAGGATGTCATCCCAGCAACTTACACAGGAAGATTCTCAGAAATCTTCTCGGAAATTAATGTAGTCTTAATTTGGTATAATCCTCTGGAAAAGGCAAAGTGTGGTCAACCCACCATCCTCATCTTCGTTTATATCCTATTCCACCAGAGGTTTCCAACTATTTCCATTTGTGCCTGCTTCAGTATTTATGCCTCCATCTGTATGTTTTCTGAAATTTCTGGAAAGAGCTGTTTCAATAGTTTTGTCTTTAAATACATTTCAACTTTAAGGAGAAAGCCCTGATAGAGACAGCATTACTGAACATTTAATTAAGTTTCAACTTAATTAAGAACCTCTCTGCTTCTTATTTGTCCCTATATATATATATATGTATGAAAAAAAGAAAAATGTTTCTTGCGGGATAGCAGCCATGAAGTGTTTGACAGATCCTAAAATCACTGATTGGAACAATTTAATATACATGAGTGGCATTGAAATGAAGAAAGAAATTATTATTTTAGATTCAGACTGAATAACTTTTATTCTCTTTCAATATCTTTGAAGTAAAGATCAAGAATCTTGCTACATTCAAGTTATGTACACACTTTGAAAAATAAAAGAAACAAACCACTCTTTTTACTTCATAGTTTTATAATGATTTTGAGTTTCCAAATCCCCTCATGAATTTGCTTATTTCAAAAACATATAATACTTTTTTATAGTCCTGTAAGGTTTCTTTTTCCTCTGTGGATCTGGTAAAGACATTTGAGCTTAATAAGAGTGGAGCTCACTAGCAAAGATAAAACATTGAAACCTGTTCTATGAAATGGTAAAAAGCATATAAAGTAAGCAGTAGGGGAAAAAAAAAGTTATTGTGATGCTTTCAGTTACCACAATCTTAAATTGTAAATGGAAACATAAACAGGTTACAAATTAATATTAAATGGTATGCCATTTTAAATCAGTTTTTTTATTTCAAATTCTGGTCTTCCAAAACAGTAGTCTTTTACTAGACAACAAAATTGCCTTTACCTAGTAAATGTATAAATGTGCTGACTTTGCTTCTCTGATATTCCTGGATAGGAAGACATTTATAATCTCTGGCTGAAGACTCCTTTTTTCTTTACTTACTACCCAAAGTTTCTGGCAAAATGGAATACACCTGAAAGCGTTTGAATGAGTGATCTGTGTCCATGATAAAATGATGCCACTATGCAATGGCACTCACAAGATTGACTAAAATCCTAAAATGATTCACTTATGAGAGTGTATATTTTGTATTATTAATTTCGACAGCTGTGCTTAAGTTCTTTTTATGGATATACTACTGCTGCCAAGTAACATTACTAATGCTTCCTAGCACAGCATTGGCTCATTCAGTTGACATCTAAAACAGTATTTTTTAGGTCACGTAATTGCCATCAGAATATTCTGTAAATTGTAGGAATTTTTTCTTCAAGCTTGCCTTTGAAATCAAATGTCAATTCCTAAAGAAGAACAGCTTTTTACCTTTTTGTCTCTAGTGGTATATTTCTCCCCATAAAAGAGTTACCATCCAGAGAACAGAAGTGGAAACTTTATAAATTCAGAGGTACCAGAAGTTGAGAGAGAAAATAGGGCTGGCATTTCAGCAAGCTATTAAATAAGTTGTATCTGTAATAAAATGTAAAATGTCAAGCAAGCAAGCTGATCTGTTTCTATAAAAATGTGGAACAAGTAGCATTAAAAGGAAATAAAAGCCACTTAACTAAAATAACCTATAATAAGACTTGAAAGAATTGTATTTATTTTAATGTAAATTGTGTCCCCAAATCCATAGACCACCTTGATGCTACAGCTGGATCTTACATTTAAACGTTCTAACATTGAATAAGAAAGGATTTAAAATCTTTGGATGGTGAAGAAATATTCATTTTGTCTGTAATATTTTAATCCTAAAATTACTTTAATTGCTTGGAATTTTATTGCATGTTCAGTCCAAAGAAGATAAACAAAAAGAAGTATCTATCCAAAACTAAGCACCACTGAAGCACCATTGAGGACAGATATTGCTGTTGTTATACACATCATATTGAACTAGAAAACTTTTTGGTACCATGCAAGATCTCTGAGTATCCTTTCAAATCAGTCTTGAGAATAGAATACAAATAAATCTGATAATGTGGTTTTATTTATAATAAAACCAGAAAATTAATATGTGACTATGGTTAGCAGGCAACATAATTCATGCAATTAGAGGATGTCCATCAAAGAAAAGGAGGCCTTTTTCCCTTGGTCCGTGCAGCTATAGCCAGTCTTATTTGCAACAATTTATCTTTTTCCTATTGCATACCTTTGGGACAGCACTGCAAAAGGTGGGGATCATAGAGATCACAGAAATCATAGAGGGCTGTTAAAGTGTGAATAGCAAAAAGCAGTTTCAGAACCTGAAATGTAATGTGCCAAGCCATGGGAAGAAATAAGTGCACTGTTCAATTATTCTTGGCAAGAAGAGCTGTCTTTTGTTTTTTCAGACCAAGTCTTATGCTTTTTCAGTTTTATTGCTTCTTGTATTTTACAAAGCACAACTGATTTCACCCACAGGAGCTGGAACATTAAACCTCCTGCCTTGATGGTTTTCTATGGTTTTGCAACAGACAGGAAGAATTAAAAAAGGACTGAAGGACAGAAGGACAGAAGGATGGATGGAAGGACTGAAGAGAGAGAGAGAGAGAAATGGAGGAAGAAAGTGGCAGAAGGAAGTGGCAGAACAAAGAGAGGAAGGGAGAGGGAGAGAAGGAGCAAAGGAGAGAATGAGAGGAAAGAAAGAAAGAAAGGAAAAAAAGAAAACTGAAGATATCTTACTATATAAACCCATTTCTAAATCAATAGTTTCTGGGGAGACATTCTACCTACGTCCTCAAAACCCAGTGCATTTATTTCCCTATGGAGGAAGCTGGTCCTGTGATTTTCCTTTGTGCCTTTGCATTGTTTTCTATCTCTAAAGTCTGTAATAGCTGCTCTGCAGATCCTGCAGCACTGTGCCTGAAAAAAACCCATTTTCTTCCTCTGCCACAATTTCATCTCAATAATGTTATTTGCACCCTCAGTGAATATACAGTTTATCTTCTTGTACAGATGATTTGAGATCTCCAAATATGTACATTAAACTCCTGCAATGTTTGAATAAAGTTTTGTAAGGAC
Organism: Fringilla coelebs; assembly: GCF_963513975.1. Lineage (NCBI taxonomy): Eukaryota > Metazoa > Chordata > Aves > Passeriformes > Fringillidae > Fringilla > Fringilla coelebs. Next base: position 58,338,425 of record NC_140031.1, read on the forward strand.
AGATTGACTTTCAGGATAGTACAAGTCAATGAGTTTCAATCTTCATTTATTCGGTCCTTGCCATTCCATGCCTCTTTATTACACTTGGGTCAGCGATTTTATCCCCTGCTTTAGAACTGAATTTTCCCGTAAGCAGAGAATGCTGAGTTAAGTTTTCTCTAGTGTAACTCCACAGCTGAGTACTTACATGAGGAATTTGGCCGAGAGCATTTGGCACAAAATCAGTGTGTTACTGTAGCTTCTCTAGGCTTCTTTATTTTTCATGATCCTTGGCTACTATGCTTGGTACTTAAACTTGAGTAGTGGTCATATCTATCTGGGATCTTTAGAGAGGGATTAAAGTAAACTTGACACAGCCTGAATTATTTCCATTTAAACATGGTGCTTCTTACTCAGGTCTAACACCTTCACATATGGCCAAAACTGGGAATACTGAATGGGAGGTAGGAACTGAGGTTATAAAACAAGCATCACAAGTAAAGGAGATGAGGAGGAATTTCTCTCCTAAACCTGGAGAACAAAATGCAGGGCATAATGTGAGCTTTATTGGTAACATGTTATGACTTGCACAATGTTACTATCTGTCAAAAGTGGCCACAAATGTTTTCAAGTATGATCCTTATGTGGTGAAATTCCACTTCATTATACACTTGACTATTCTATACAGCAACATACGACTACTACTACTACTACTACTACTATTATTATTATTATTATTATTATTATTATTATTATTATTATTATTATTATTATATCCTCTCTGTTCCTCCGCTGACATTGCTAGAAACTCAAAGAGATTTGGGGCTGTTCTGTTACTTTCTTGTGCCTTATGCAAAAACCATCATTGATATATTTTTCCATTGGCAAGGAAATTCCCTTAGTGGTCAGTTATGTCAGTGATATTTGTCCTTAACCTTGAAATAAAGCAGCATCTGCAAAAGAGTTAGAAAATACTGTAAATTGCTACATTTTGTGCCATATTTGCTTCATATGAAGGTACTAATTTAGGGTTCTCCTGGGTCACTTGTAAAGGCCTTTTAGGATTTTTTTTTCCATTGTAATATTAGCAGGTATCTTTCTTTAATGGGAGAAAAATACTGGCAGTATTTTTTCCTTTTCCTATCATGCCTCCAAAGCTCAAGAATAGGTAATTTCAGTTGCTAAATTAGCTAAATGACATTAAAAAATCTCAGTCTTATCTGGTCCATTGACAAGATCATGTTTAGGGGAAAAAACACCCAAAACAGATTTTTAAGTCAGAAAGGTATCCATCTCTAGGTTAGAGTAGCCAACTGCAGGATTTGGGAATTTCACTTAGCATGTTCCTCTTATTACAGGAAAGGAAAATTTTGGCAAATAGTGACTTTAGTATCTAACATGCCTCTTTCTCATTTGAGTACCACATTGTAGCTGGAGCTCCTGTTTTGTGGGTTTTTTCCTCATCTGCATAATTTTATTATAGGATATCAGTGATATTACTGCAATGTCTGGGTCTTTTGTAGCAGACTTCCAGACAGAAGACCCTGCTAAATCCTTATGTTCTTGAGTGATTCTCTTTTCATTCCAGCAGTACTTGTTATGGATCCATAGTGACTGCTGCCTCTGAAACAACATCATGTTGGTTACATGTTTGATCTGAGAAAATTCAGTTACATGATTTCCAGTCAGATTTTTGAAGTTCTCCCTAATATTAGACTGAAGAATATTTAACCATAACACCTTACAAAGACAATGAAATGCAGAATCACAGACTGTCATGGTTTGACCCTGGCGCAATGCCAGTGCCCCCATGAAAATGCTTCCTCCCTGGTGTCTGCTGTGAGATGTGATCAGAAATAGAGCAAAGCAGGCTCCAGCTTAGGAATAAAAGGGGAAAAACTTTATTAACCTACAACTATATATAAAGAGAGGCACACAGAACTCAGAATGAAAACCTTACATGTCACATTCCTCCTCCCCCCACCAAATTTCCAATACATCCACCCCTCAGATCATCAACTCTCAGTCCATCACCACCCTTTAGATAATCAATTCTCAGTTCATCAAGGAGAGAGGAGTCTCTCTTGCACCATGGGTTTCTCCAGCAAACACAGTTAAACCTCCTGTGTTTCCCTGTCACACGTGGCCCCGCCTGGAGATCATCGGCCAGTGTGACCTCTTCCTTCCATGCCCAGTGCTCTCACCACTGTGCATGGACCAGAGCTGCTTCTAGGGTTTTCCTTTTAATGGGTGCCTTGCCCAGTTCTAAAAAAGCACAGTCTCTCACTTTTGGGACACCAGTCTCCCCCAGATTTCACCCCCTGGGGCCGAGGGGTCTCCAGAACAGAGATCCTCTTCTTCTTCCTGGAGGGCACCACCACCACCCTCGTCACTGTTTGTCTCTGTCCACGCACTCCTTCACATCACATCACTGCACTCTCTTGGCTCCAAGCCGTTGCCTCCCCCCTAAATGCAGTCTCTGTGTCACAGGAAAAATGGTTCTGTCTATGGCTATACAAGAAAAGTCCAGCCAAAGGCCACTCCATCATCTCTTCCTACCTAGGATTCTTCTCAACTTCTCTCGTGGCCCATTTCCTCTTATCCCATCTCTATCTCTCTTCTCATTTAACTCCAGGAGGAATCAGCAATTGCAAGGTTCCCATCATCCAAAAAAGGGTTAAAAGTCTCAGCCTCTGCCTGTGCAGAACTCCCAGGGCTGCCCTGCTGGGCACCTTCTCCCCACACCCCCCTTCTCCTTCTTGGCTGGCCGTGCTATCAGATCTCAAGGTGGCACAGGCACAGACACCAGCTCGCTCTCTCTCTCTCTCCTGGGGGTCTGCCCGATGTCTCTCCGGGTTCCTCCACCCTTCCATCCTGCAGGAGCCTTCTCCTCCCTTCTCTGTCCAGGCCCCCCAGCCCACCTCACTCAGGCCTCCTGGCTTCCCCTCTCCGCCCAGCTCTGCAGAACCAATAGAGTTTTCCTCCTGGGAGTTCTCTGCTTTTAACCTCCCTGTGCTCTCAGAGGTATGTATATCCATGTCCTCAGTGGCCACACCAGGTGCCAATATTCAAATCTGAGCACCTATTGGTTTGACCACAGCATCCCAAAAAGCCTACTTCCTCTCAAACCAAGACACTTTCCGGAATGCTTTGCTAGGCAATCAAAAGCCACTTGTAGGACTAAAAGCCTCTTGAGACTCTGAGATGGGGGGGAGAGTGAAAAGCCGATGATGTTCATGTGTTTCTTCCAGAACAAGTCAACAAAGAAACCAATAAGATGAGCAGAGACTAGCTTGGACCTTTGCACAGATATTTGGCAGAAGACCTGAGGTGGCATAAGGAGGTCATAATTCCTGCTGCTGGCCAGATGTAAATAGCCATGCCTCCTCCTGAGGACCATTGTACCAGAGACATATCTCCAAGCTGAAAACTTTCCAGAAGCTGACAAGATCAGTCTGTGGAGGAAAACCAAACATTTAACCTCTGAAAGGTTTGTGTGTGACGGTGTGTATTCAGCGCCATACTCACACACAGAAAGGGCAGTGACTTGCTGGGCAGTAATACATTGATAGAAAATTGAATAATTTCATAGAAAAGAAAGCACAGGAACAAATCTGTTTTCACAGACACAAAAGATATTCCTGCAGAAGATGTATCAATAAGAATTAGATAAGCTTTGTAGTTCACCTTTTGCATGTGGTAAAACACAGGAATGACATTATTCTTTTTTAGAATTGTTAATGTGCTTTATATTCCTGCAAAGGGTCTTCAATGTACTTTTCTATACATTTTGTTTAGTTAGTTACACAGATCTGTCTTTCATGGTTATTTTCTTTTCATAGCTGTTTGTGTTAGTGACCAAATTCACCCTTGCTTTGAAGAAAGCCTCTTGCTTAAACCTCTATTATTAAAATAATAAATACAAGATAAATACTTTATTATTTGTGTTTGAGTATATATGAATATATGTTGATGTTGGCACTTGTGAACCTCTTTGTGGAAATTATATGCACAAATACCCTTTAAGTAGCAAACAGTGGTAATTTTGAGACTAACAATAGAATTCTGGGAAAAGGATTTCGCTATGTAACTCAAGCAAACAATTATCTACCTTGTCTGCAACAGTAAAGATGGATAATATAGCAATGTGATTTAAAAATTGATCTTAGCTCCACTCAGCTGAGCATAAAGGAAAATATATGACCTGCTGAGGAGACATAGTGAGCCTGCAGTATATAGTATATCACTGCCAAAAGTTACAAAAGCTTTTAAAAGACCTTCCTATTACAAATCCAGTTTTCCATCTGATGCAAAACTCTAGCTAAACTTTCATTTGACCTTGGAAAACTTACATTGCAGTCAATGATCACCTCATACCTGCAGTGCACACACAATATTCTTAAACTTTATTCTATGCATGTGTTAAGAAATGCATGTTCCTGATTCAGCTGGAGAAGCTAAGGACCTTTCTATGGCAGTGTTGTAGGCTTCCACAGGGCTATCTTAGACTATCACTGTTTCAGACTGCTGGGTCTTTTAAAGCGAGGCTGCTGTCTGTATGTTTTCTTTATGCAAAATATAAAGGATTGGACATGTGGAAGACCTTAGCCATTTGAAATACCCAGCCAAGTAATTGATAGTGGCTCAGATTTTGTGAACTCAGTGATAGAGGTCAGGGTTCCAAATGCGGTTGGGTGTTCTTGCAGGTGGAGATTTTAAAACGCAGATGTGTTCCTAACCATTTAAAAAAATGCAAAAGAATTTAGGCAAAATCTCAGCAGAAAAAAAGGAAAGCTAAAGTGCTTTCCATACCACTTGCCACCAGCTCTGGCAGCATACACAGTCAGTTTCTGCATGCTGGCTGATGTGTCTTTGTTATAACATGATACCTTGACAGTGTCTCCCATGCTGCCATTCAGTTTCCCTGGAGTATTGGAGGCTGGTGGATACTTCTAAAAAAGCTAATAACAGATCACCTCATCCCTGAGTGCATTGCCAGCTGGCATCAGTTCCAACAGCAACAACAAAAATGTGGGTTGGGCTCATTCCTGGCAGGCAAATGGCAGCAAAATTTCATCTTCATTCAATTCAAGCTGTATTTGATTTTTGTCACATAAAGGACATGAAGATATTTTACATCTGTTACACTGCCTAATGTTGCTCTGACTATAAGCTTTAATGATGCAATAGAAAGCAATGAAAATAATTAACAAAATAAATAGAAAAATGTATAAATTCATTATCACATATTTTCCTACTCATGGTCACTTGGGATCCCACAGTTTATTACTAATTTTATGAAAGAAAAAGGTGTTGAATAGTACTTTCAACTGAAAAAAATTAACCCTTTGCTGTAGAGAACTTTGCTGGAATTTGTTCAATACTGTGTGTTCCTTATAATTTTTTATTCCATGCTTTATGATTTGGGATTTTTTAGAATATAAGACCACCTTTCTCATCTCAAAGAAAATTGCTATTTGCTCTTAAAATATTTCAAATATTTGTGGCTTTTGTGCAGAAAGAATCCTAAACTATTGCTAGTAAAGACTGCATATGAGGAGATAGATACCATATAAACTAACATGGTAGAAGAGCTGAGTTGTCCATGACACAGTTGTGAAAAACACCATACCATTTCTTTCTCTTTCTCCATATTCTTTGCCAGAGTTGAGTTGGAGGTAATATTTCTTCATCTACACCCTCACTACTGCAATTCAGAAATCTCTGACTAAGCCTATATTCAATCAGCTGAAATCAGACCAAAGCTCATACCATGTAGAGCTGATGGAAGTCAACAAAAGAGCCTGATTTCCAAAAATCAATTTGGCTTTGTTAGCTGTGAACTATTAGCTTGCAACTGTGAACTAACAAGAGGAGTAGTTGACAAAAGTGATGATTTTTCTGTCATTTTCTGGTGGCTCAACAGGTGTAACTGGAAGAAGACTTTGACACCATCTGATGACTTTGGACTGTTAAAATGAGGTTATTAATTTAGACCCTACTGCTTTGCAGTTTAACCTATCAGCTTAAGGACTCTGGATTAAGCTCCAAAGCAGAATAACAGGAACCATATTAAAAAAGCTTGAAAATTATAGTCCTTCTTTCTCCCCTGAGGACTGCTGTTTGACTTCAGATACCTGCAAACAGTACTGCAGGTCTTCATATTTAGGCACGTTCCCTTTTTCTTTTCTTTTTTTTTTTTTTTTATATACCCTTCCCATATATTGTTCCACTGTTCATGTTTTGAATTCTTGCATGAAATTTTTTCACTGTATGGAAGAGGACATCTGGACATTTTTCAACTTCTCCCCTTCTTTTCTTTAGCACTAAATGGTTTCCTCTCCATGTGGAAATGTGGAAATGGTGAGATATTCTTCATTTTAAATCCTTAAATGAATGAAAACCCCTGTGATTTGGCTTATGATCTCATTACTACTGCCTTTAAACTGAAAAAAAAATATCTTCTGAACTTAAATAAAAATGAACTAATTTTGAACAGGAGTGAGAGAAAGTTCCATTTTTTCAGAGTTTTTTTAAAGATAGGCCAGAGTGACTAACAGTCTGAAAACTGATTAAGAAAAACAGCTGTCTTGAAAGGTGAAAGGTGAAACTTAGGGGGCCTTCACCAAAACAGTTATGAAGAAATTATTTTTTGAAGTTGTAAAATTAAATAGACTTCAAAATATTTTCCAGATAATATTGGCACAGCATGTTGCTAGCACAACAGTCTGTGGTCTTTTTCAGGTATGTTGATTGTCTATAAATGTGAAAGATCTATTACATTGCCTGTTAAAATTCTAAAATTTATACTAAAGAAGCACAGAGAGCATACCCATTCAAAACATTGGAAATTAATTTCTGTTAGTTTGGTTCATTGTTTAATTTTCCCATTTGATTAATTCTCTTTGGGAATAGTTGGGAGTCCTTCTTCAGACTGGCCAATAGAGAAAAGCACTCAGTAGACGTTTTAAGGAGGGATTTTCATGTAGGAAGCTATACTAGGCATACAAAAGGCTGATTGTACAGGGATGGGTTAAATGAGAATAATCTGTCACTATGAAGGGAACACCAGGAGTTTTCAGCTGCTTGGGGATCTGTCACTCGTGAATTGTGAAAGATGTACGTAGTTTGGCTTAGTGCTTCTGCGGAACTGTGGATGTGGAGTGTGTCTGGAAGGCACATTTGGGGTGTCCTCACCTTGACCAGTTCCATGTGACTTCCTGGTGAATGTTAATTTTGCTGTGAAATTTATCATGAATGTTTTCGAGCTGAAGGCTTCTCTCATGCTAAAAGCTAATTAGATTCCCAGCAATCACCCACAATCTCATTGAAACTGGAGTAAAAATGGAGTGAGAAGAAACTTTATTGTATGGGCACGTTGCTGGTGTTCTCATTCCCTTTTATTATTTATTCATGCTGTTGCTGCATCTCTGTTTTTCTTCCCATTTTTGCAGTTCACCTACCGCACAAGTGTGCTTTCACCACTCCTTTTCTGCAGCTGAGCTGAAAAGCAGCAGAATTTTCACCCGTGAAGTGTCTGACCCTGCTTTTCCAATCGATAATTGAGTTCTGTGAAAGCCACTTTAGTGATTGCCATCTCAGGAAAGAAAAACAGGAGGGTTTCTCCTGTCTCCAACTGAACACTTCTGATGGAAAGGAAATACGGAAATGATGGGCACCCCATCATCCCTGTGTGTACTCACGCCATGAAGGAGGCAGTGGCCTCTCACTGGCTGAGGCCTTTTTCAGGTTTCATCTCCAACTGGGGACACCAAACTGCTCCTGATTTGGGGGCAGAAGCATGTGTTTGGCGTTTTTGGTTTGTTTTGGTTTGTTTTAGCAGTATATTAGCAGTAACTAATTAGCTGGAAGAGCCTGAAAACATCCTTTGAGATGTTTCCAGTATGTCAGCTGTGCACGGAGAAGGAAAGGAAGGAAGTGGCGGAAAGAAGTGGCGGAAAGAAGTGGCGGAAGGAAGTGGTGGAAATGGTGGAAGTGGCAGAAGGAAGGAAGTGGCAGAAGGAAGGAAGTGGCGGAAGTGGCAGAAGGAAGGAAGTGGCGGAAGGAAGGAAGGAAGTGGCAGAAGGAAGGAAGGAAGTGGCAGAAGGAAGGAAGTGGCGGAAGTGGCGGAAGTGGCGGAAGTGGCGGAAGTGGCGGAAGGAAGTGGCGGAAGTGGCGGAAGTGGCGGAAGTGGAGGAAGGAAGGAAGGAAGTGGCGGAAGGAAGTGGCGGAAGTGGCGGAAGTGGCGGAAGGAAGTGGCGGAAGGAAGTGGAGGAAGTGGCGGAAGTGGAGGAAGTGGCGGAAGTGGAGGAAGGAAGGAAGGAAGTGGCGGAAGGAAGTGGTGGAAGTGGCGGAAGTGGCGGAAGTTGAGGAAGTGGAGGAAGTGGCGGAAGGAAGGAAGGAAGGAAGTGGTGGAAGGAAGGAAGTGGTGGAAGGAAGGAAGGGGAGGAAGGAAGTGGCAGAAGGAAGTGGCAGAAGGGAGGAAGTGGCAGAAGGAAGTGGCGGAAGGAAGTGGCGGAAGGAAGTGGTGGAAGTGGCGGAAGTGGCAGAAGTGGCGGAAGTGGCGGAAGGAAGGAAGGAAGGAAAAGATAAACAAAGAAATATATTTATCTCACAGAAAATCTGCAGTATTTGACATATTTTTGTGTTAGAAAAGCTTGCAAACCTATAAAATCTATTATTTGCTATGGGCTCTAGGAAAAGTTGGTGTATCTATCAGATTTGTTACACTTAGACAAGAATATAAGAACTTTTCTTGTGTTAGAGCAATGCTCTGCCAGGGCCTGGACCCTTTCTGACAGGCTGCAGGAGTAAATGATGCCTGAGCAGCTCAGACTGTAAGAGGAGAACAAGCAGGATGAGCTCCCATGGCATGGTCCCTGCTTCCTCTGGGATAAATCTTAGTGGCTTGATGCTGAAAATGTATACAACTGTTTAAGAGATTTCTTCCTAAGAATCTAGCACAACTGGTTTGAATGTCAATGATTTGTCAGCATCCACAGCATGTCATTCCAGAGGTCTGAAAAAAATATCCTCAGACTTTGGTGCAGCTGACATCAGCTGGAAGAGCTGACACCAGGAAAAAGAAGGGAAAAAAAATGGCAAATGCCCATCATCCCAACCAACCAGTTGGCCCAAGAGACTAACAGGAAATCACTGAACATGAAAGGCATGATAAAGATGCAAATCACCTAAAAAGCCTCAAATGTAGATAGTGTTGCAGTAATTTTTGTTGTTTCAAAGATGACTGTCCAGTACCCACTTGCATCTGGGTCTGGAAGGAGACTTCTTCATTCCCTCCTCGATTTCACTTGTGCACAGAAGAGTGAGTTCAGCTTTGGTCCCTTTGCCCACTTGGCATGTTTGTCATGTATGAGTGGTTAAACATCTTTCCAGCATGGAGTTGTGCTGTCCCACTCACAGGAATCTGCCTCCTAAACAGTAGGGCTGAGGGAGGGGAGAGCCCTCAGAGGAGACTGTGGCAATCTTGTGTCTCAGCTGCATCCCATCCCACCAAAAAATATTTTATGCAGAGCTAATATTTTTTGTGATGAAAGCATTTCAGGGTTGGCTACTGGAATTGTGATACTTGAAATATGAATTTGAAATTCACAGCTTATCAATAAAACCACACTAACTTTCAGAGAGGCTGTCTGGTGAATTTGAGTACAGCAGTGCAAACACTTACTTACATCGTGTCCACCACTGATAAACAGCAGTTGCTAATTAGATCCTGGTTAAGCTTTGTCCTTCCTGCTTTTCTGCAAACCTTTAACATTAGAGGATGCATTTGCATGCTTCAGTCCACACAAGCACGGAAGGACAAGCTTGTTTAGGTAATAAGATAAAGAGGTGCTCCCTCTACTTTTCGGTTTTAGCTGCCACGGAGATACCAGTTCCCAGGATTCACAGCTGCAGCTTATTCAGGCTGCTCTGTGGTTTGTGCTGCATATTAATTTCTGTCCAACACAGGAATTCAATTTGTACTGTACATTTCATTTCTTCACAGATTTAGATTTATTTCATGTTCTCTGCTTTTAATTAACTCTCTGGCACAGCTGCTGGACGGGATATAAAAACTCATTGCTCTCCCTGTGTTAGGAGAACACCACCAATCATTTAGCACTTAGGTGGTGGCACAGGACCTATCAGTTTCCATGGCAACCGAGGCCGTGGTGATTGATTCCATGCCAGTATGGCATCACCACAGGGATCGAGGCTTGTAATTTTTTGTATGCTTGCAACATCCATCTAATTAAAATGGGATTAGAGAATCATCCCTGTGTATGTTCAACAACTGCACTGCAATCCATTTATGTAAATGTCATCTCTGTTCACTACAGTTGCTGGAGTGTTTATGAAGAAACAGTTGTTTTGCTCCTAGTTTCTTGCAAAGGGGAGGAGGGGAGGGAGGAAAAGAGTAATGTGCATACAGCATTATTTTGATTACTAAATAAAAAAAGTAATCCTTTCACTGACGCACGAGTGCTATGCAAATTGTATCCTCTTTCCAAATCTGAATCATGACTACAGGGAGCAAAGATGGCAGAGCTGTTGCAGCTCTGCTCGTGTGCTGATGGCTAACACAGGAAAATGTACTAAGCCTGTCTTGAAAATGCATTAATTAATTTAGCACAGTATGAATTATTCATTTGTCAAAAGCCTTTAATTCATATGATTGATTTTAGTACGGTGGCATTTCTGGCAAGCAAAGCAATCCTTGTATTCTCATAATTTTTTTCTTCATGGGGTATTCCTCAAGTCTGATGCAGCTACCTGGAAATTTGTGAAGTCTTTGTAGTTCAGGGACGAGTACAGGTCTGTAAAATGCAAGGAGACTCCAGATGAAAAGAGAAGCACCTGGACTTTTAGAGTTAGCTGAGTATGCTGACCAGGTAAAGGTGCCAGTCAAACATCTGCATCCTCTGCTTGCAGAGCAGTCTGCAAGGACAACACAACAAACTTCCTTACCTCCTTGGTTTTCTGGAAGCACCATTGTAAATGGTTAATGTTGCTTCTTAAGTTGTTCTTGGTGTCCCTGGTGAACTCAGAATACTCCTCTTCACCTATTAAAACCAACCACAAGTGGCATTTTTATTATTCTTACTTTTATTTTTGAATGTGGATAGCTGCTCACTGAACACAGACAACTCAACTCACTTCATCCAAGACAATATAGAGCCTATAGATGCTCCAGTTGGACCTAAGTTTATGTGAAACATCCTGTGCTGACAGCATCCTGCCTGTTTTTAGATTCTCACACAGGTAGAATCCAAATGCTATTTACCTTTTTAATTTTTGGACAAAGTCTTATATGCTGATCAAGGACCATTTTCAGTGATTTTAATAGACTTTTTTTTATCTCTAGGAATGATCTGAATGTAGACCTATTAAAAACTTTTGATAATTAATAGCTGAAAAGATATTGCTAGTGAAGTGAAACTGCTGATCTCACCTTTTTCTCTTATTGTAGGAAACTACTGATTACAGAAAGCAACCAAAGATTTTTTCCAAAGGTTATTTTTTTCTGGGCTCATAGTGGAAATATTAAAGGCCTATCCAATATTCGTCTTGCAGAATTTTGCAGTTTATATAAATTACCATCCTAGGACATGCCTGAAATAGATTTTGAAAGATGTGTTTGTGCCTCATGTATAGTTTTATGTTTCTGTCTCAGCTGTGGGGCTGTTAGTGATCCTAGGTAACACTGGGAGGGAGCATGGAGAGCTCTAAGGGGCTGAGAAAATTAGTGAGTAGCATCTGATCACAGGTCCTGCCTCAAAGAACCTCTCCTGCTCTGTGGTCCCATGTTCTCCATTTCTGATGTCTGACAAGGAGTTGAGCATGATTCTACCTCAGGCTGTGACATTAAAGCTTTTTTGTCACTTGCAAAGCACAATAAATTGTACCTTTTACATTATTTTCTGCTACTAGAGTCTGCCAGACCATCTTGGCAGAAGTACAGCTTCATGAGCCACGTTATTTGTCCCATTTGTGGAGGACTTTTGTTCACAGCCAGTGCTTGCAATGCTTTCAAGGCCAAATGGAAGTCACCTGGGCCAGCATGGAGCTACAAATGGAGCATGATCCACTGCTCTGCACACTTCAGATCCTTCAGGCTGGCCTCTTCTAGTAAGCACAGGGGAAAGTCCTAGCCAGCAGTTTTCAATCTGTGAAATGAACACCACTCAGGAGTGGTATTCTCCTTGTTACTGTCCTCCCTCACTGCCCATCGCTCCCGAGCTCACCTTGGAACAGAGGGCAGGTACAGGACCTGACATGAGATCCTAGTGATAACAAAGTTTATAGGAGACATTACATGCTTGAAGTGGAACAAAAGATATATGGCTGGTTTTCATACAGCTGTGAAACAAGATGTAAAATCTAGATAAAGTATCAAAAAACAAATAAACCAGCTTGCAGAATCCACAGGGCAAAACAAAGAAAAATGATACCTTGCCAGTGGGGGCTCCTCTATGACCCAAGGTAGGTCCTAGAGGTCCTTCTGGCACAAGTTTCACTTCTTCTACTAGCCCTTCAGTGATTAGAACCATCAATGCTGTTCACTCAACTACCATCATGCTGACTTTCCTGAGATGAAACCCCTGCCCTGCATCCTGTAGACTCACCCAGGAGCAAGCAGAGGGGATTTGTTCCACCTTGACACTGCTCCTTGCACGCTCACAGTGCTCTTCTCTGTACATGCCACATTATCTTCAGCTCCTCAGGTATCTGTGTCACCTCCATGGCATAAGGGTTGCTATGCAGACTGGCTCTTTCAAGGGAGAGGGTATCTTACAGCTTTCTTTGCAGGACTTGGCTGGTGGGACTCACCACATGACCAGAACTGTTGCCTTTTCCTCCTTTCAAGCTGCAGTAAGGGGCATGGATTTGGCTTTAAATTTTCATTCACCAATATTTCTGGGATTCTTTTCCTGAGCTCCTCCCTTCTGTCATTAAAAAAATATATTTGCTTCATCATTTCTTTGTCCATCTATTGCAGCATTCCCAATAATTTTTGGAGACTTCTGAATAAAGACAGCATATCTGGCCCATTTCTTTCATATGTGTCTCCCTTAGCATTTCTTTTCAGGAACAAATTTCTAGTATAAAATGTGTTCCTGTGTATAAAATAAACCAGCCAGGCATTTAAAAGTACACAAAAAGGTAAGCATGAGATGACTCTCATATCTGTTGCCCTTATGTAGGTGACAGAAATAATTACCTCTAGACATATCACTGCACTGTGCACAGTCGGCACACAGGAGATTGCAAGGTGTTGAATGCGATAGGAAATGTGCAGCCTGATTATATATGCTAGAATCTAAGTGCTGCAAAACATCTCTTTTTACTGAGTAGAGGAACAAGAATTTAAAGATACCACTTAATTTTTCAACTGCAGTCAAGCAACACCAGTGTTTCAAGATGAATTTGTTAATCACGTGGGACTAGGGATTGTATGCGGTGATAAAAGACTAGAAAAACATTTCCTAGCAGGCAGCAATAACTGTTCCAGTCTGTTTAAATAATTTTTTTTTCCTTTGCTGGTTTAATTTCCTCTGCCCTGCTGCCTGCTTCAATTTATTTAAGTTGAAAGCGATTGCAGAGCTGGTGGAAGGCACCACATTCATGACTGTGGAAATGAAATCCACTTGGTGGCAAAGTCTGTGTGAAACTTGCCGTTTACGCAGCGAGGCAATGCAGGACCTCATCACTGCTGGATATCTCCCCATGGCTGCCTTTGGAGGAGGTCTCAGCGTTGTGTGAGCCTCTCTCTCTCAGCCCAGCTCCACAGCCATGGCTGAGGCAGTGGTGGCCAGGCAAACCCCTCATGCTGTGCCATGGCTGTCACCTGGTTGTGTGGGAACTCAGCGCACCTCTCCTGACGTCCAGAGCTACCGAGAGAACCCTTGGGGGGCTCGGGAGCCTTGGGATGTTGCCAAAAGTACCTGGTGGCTCAACTTTGACCCTTCAAGAGATGTACCACCTGTATATGGGGATATAAGAATCACTGGTGTTTAAAGGATATAGAAATACAGGTCAAAGCACAGATTTTAAGATTTTGGTACAGGGGGATTAGAAAAACAAGATGGAGGGAGTTGGGGCCTGCCACATGGCTCTTCCTCCTTCTTCATGTATTCCATTTTCTGTGTGATGTAGATATTTTTGATAGGTTCATAGTAAAGGTACACTTAGTAATAAAAATGATAAGTATTGGGGGACAAAAGATAAACATAGTTTACGTAGACTTTGTTATAAAAAGACACAGCCACCCTGTGGGCAGTCAGAGTGCCTTTGGCTGCCTTGCTGGTCAGACCCCGGCTGGGCAGAAAGAAAATTTTTGTAGATAAGAAATAATAAACAACCTTGAAGACTGAACCTGAGAGTCCAGCCTTGTCTTTTGGAGCCTGGGGAGCGAACCCATCTCACCCTTGTCTGGGCAGAGACAAATAACAGCCAGAAGCCCGGACAGCTTGGACAGACAGCAGCTTGGAGGTACAGCTCACACGGACTGAGCATCATCAGATGGAAAAAACAGCTGTAAGGGTGGGGAGCAGCCCATTTCTGACCCCATCAGCTCCTTGACAGGAGCCCACTGGTGTCTCCTGGTGATTACTCAGAGACATTCTCGAGCACTGTGATTCCACCTGTAGTTTTGCACCATGATTGAGGTGTTAGTGAATGACTGACCATGCAGGCTGGTCAACAGCATGCTGCTTAAAGAATTCACCTCAGTAAAGACCCTTCCAGAAAGCCTATACCAAATAATTTAAATTAATTGCATACCATTTCTCTCAATGCAAAGACAGGCTAAGAAATGAATCATCAAGTATGACTTGATTACTTAGAAACACAATGATTAAAACTAGTGTACTATCACTTCTCAGGCATGGAGGAAGACACTTCTTCAAATTTCCATAGATGTTTAGTTAGATTCATATTTGAATCCTTTTTTATGCATTTATTCACAGTATGTATAAAACAGATGCTGAATTTTTCTTCCCTGATATGTTTGAGAAAAAGACGTATTTCTCAAAACAACATTTTTGTGCATTTTTGTGCACTATCCATGAGGAAACAGATTGAATCCTTTATTGCTGACTCTTAGGGAAAAAAAAAAAAAAAAGCTACGCCTAATCAGAAAGTGACAAAGAAGCCACAAAAACCTACAATTTTTTCACGGCACATAGGTTATTTATTTATTTATTTATTTATTTATTTATTTAGGGGATAGTCCTCATAGAACAGCTTTTCCATGCTTCTCACCAGCTAGTTTACCATTTCTGCCATTTGAAATTGATACTGTTCTATACCAAGAGTGAATTTTCTTCTACTCTTCTGAGACCTTTAAACCTCATAGCAGCTCACTGCACTAACAGACTTCTAGTAACAGAAATATTATATACTTGTCAGTCCTACCCTACACTTGTACCTCTTTTTCCTTCCATTCTCTTCATTATAAGACCCTTTCCACTCTTCTTTCAAAACCTGCTATTGCTTGTGATTTTGTTTTAAAGCTGATCTTTTGAAAAGCCAGGTGCAGCCTAGCCAAGACTTTGAGAAAACTGCATATGCAGGCTTTTCCTTAAGCTCAAATATGTTTCTGGTAGTTTCTGGGTATCAGTAAGACAAAAGCTTTTCAAAATCTGTCTAAATGAAACATACATATATACACGCATACATGAAATAATTATGTTTTGGAGAAGCTTAATAGGTATGGTGATGTTATGGGTGCATCCCTGTCCCACTCCCCACCCCCACTAGGGCTACACAGTGGTCTCAGAATATTCTTTGAAATATTCTTTAAAATACATTCTTTGATCAGCTTAAAACACACAGTCATTGCAAATGTAAAGGGCACACTGAAACAACTGCAGGTATCAGACAGCTAAGAAAACAAAAGAAATTTACTCTCTTGCTACATTTTGTGCTTTGGGTTCTTGCTGAAACTTAGGCTGTATTATTTCTCATTCATTCAGTAAGATTGTTTCTGCTGCTTAGGCAGCCCTGCTTATTTACTTTTCACCTGCTGCCAGACTCTGAGAAGAGAGGAGTAATTTCTGTGATGCTGTGACTTTACTGTCAAAATAATGCTCAGTTTCCAGAGCTAAAAAAGGAAGACAGTTCATAAATAACCTTGCAGTCTTGTTACAGAGTTAAACAGGCTTCAGAATTTGAATGCTGATCTTGATCATCTAAGTTAGTGGTCCTGCTGAAGGCAGGTAGTTTTTCTCTATCAGCAGTGTAGCCCCAATAAGCCTTGACCAAAATGTCAGCTTTGTGGCACGTACAGCCCAGGTACCCAAGGCATGAGGGACTGACAGAAGCCTTTTCAATATGAAATTAAGCTAACCTGTGTGCTCAACAATGGGAGCTGGTGAACAGCTTTTCCCCTGCTTTACAGGGTACTGAGTAGAGAGAAGACTCTGGGATGGGTGTGGAATAGGTTCTTTGAGACCCATCTTCCCAAAGGCTTCCCATCCCTACAATTGGTTGTGACTTCAACGTAAAACATTCCACAGCTTATTTTTTTACTAAAATCAAAAATGTGATGATTCATCTGCACATTATTCATTGACAAGAGGGACTGAGAGAAGCTAGGCAGATACCTAGAAAAATTTATCAACAGTGTCTTTTGGAAACTGTTAAGGCATCTACTGCAAACTACAGACAAGCCTAAGTATATGTACAGAAATTTTGAAAAGGTCAAGATCTACATATGTAGAACAGTTTGTTTCATGTCACCTTGTTATTGTTTGCACCACTTTTACATTCATATACTTCTATGCCTGGTTTATGAAATATGTTTCAAGGTATCTTCTTAAAACATCTGATATAATGGAATATTCATAGAAGGAAAATTTTGATTCTAGAGATTGTGCCTTTTTAGTCAGAGAGTAAAACCAATACCAAGTGGGGCATGCAAACAAAACCAAGCAAGCATGTCTCCCACCCTGGCGGAAGGCTGTTTGAAATTCAGTTACGGTCCATGAGTCACACAATTCATGAGCTGAATCATTCCAAACAAATACAGGAGTGAGAAAGAAAATTAGTATAAATATATCAAGAATTGCAGCATATTTTAGACAAAAGGAAAATGTGCATTAATGCAAGTTTCACACGGTATTCAGTATACAAAGTACAGAATCCATTCTCAGAAAACAAACCCTTCCATCAACTTGTGTGTGATATTGATCCTTTGCCTGCAAAATGCAGGTGATAGCATTTCTTCAGCCCAGGGTTCTGAAAATGCAATCGAAAATTATCCTTCAGAGCCCATAGTCATGGAGGTTGAACAGGTATCAAAGAGAACAGGGGTATCAGGAAAAGTTACAGTTCTGAAAAAATGTCAGGTGGGATATTATCTTAATGGCAGGTAATTAAAAAAAAAAAACCAAACAAAACCAATGAGCAAACCCAAAAAAGTAAAAAAGGAAAAAGGAAAAAAGGGCTAAGTCAAGCCAGCTAAGAATTAGGGTAAGAATTCTTTGTGTATAAGAAAGACCAGCAGTATGCGAGCAGTTCCACTGAAGTTGTCGGTGTTAAGTAGAACACATGCTGATCTGCCAGTGTCCTTAGTTTGCACTTAGGTGTAAACACTCCAGGAAATCATTCCACTGTGCCCTTAACTCACAGCATGAGTGCAGTTAGGGATAGGGGGCATCAGAATCACCAGCATAACTTCTGAGCTGCAGTTCTGGGGATGTTAGAGCAGAGTCTGCAGCAGCAGGGAATACAGCAATACCAGAGAAGAGAAGTAATGATTTGCTGTGGGTTTTACTGTATGATTTGCACAGTGTATTAGGAAAGGGCCTCTGTTCCATTTCCTCTCTGCTGCTCTCTTTTTATTCTCTACAGTCAACAAAATGCAATTATCTGCTAGAGCTTCGGTGTGGATGTGAGCAAAGTTTAAAGCTGTGAAGAATATCCCATGTTATTATTTTTTTATGAAAATTTTGTGCAGAATCACTCCATGCTTTTGGTTATTTGCACAAAACAGCAGTAAGTTTTCTCTGCAACAGGGTCTGACTAAAAGCAGCCCTGGAAGCTAAGATACTGCCTCAGAAAAAAGTCACTGATACTGACCTAAGTTTCCCAGAAGTAATTTCCTGCTGTGCTGTCGCTAACCCTGACATCTTAGAATTAGCATATCAGAGCAAATGAATGGTGCTGTGCTGAGTGCCACTCATTTATGTACCATTCTGAAGTCAACCAGTGCAGCCCAGATATCTACTGTCATTTCACAGGGTCATTATTTCTACCAGTACAGTCCACTAAGCAGGAGACAGGGTGACAGCTGGGTGATGCAGAGTAGGAAAGCATTTCATGTTGCTTTTTTTTTTATGATTTGATTGAGAAATGTATGTCTTTCTTATGATTTAAATGAAGTAGCACATGAGGGCTTCTAGAAGAGGAGTTGTTTATCTTTTTTTTTTTTCTTGATGGAATATATTATATATATTGCTAACTTACGTTCCTGCACAATCTCTTCCATGTGTTAACTAATGTCTCTTGTGTTATCACAGGAAGTAATTTATACATTTAAGTCACTTTATTTTCTGTTTACCCTTTTTGTGGTACATTTCTCCTACTGAAATTAGAATGTACCTTTCTTTTCTTGATCAGTGTTAAATTTCACTTCAAAAAAATGTAATGCTGTTCTGTTTGGAGTTTTGTTTCCAGCAGTGTGGGTGGGGGGACTGTTAAATGTCATTTAAAATTAAACCATTTCCACAGGAATGTGAGCACTTGCATTGAAACTTTCCTATTACCACTGCTTTCTTTGCTTGCTTTTAATCTTTCTTTCCCATTTCAATAAAACTGACTCAGAGATTTCTAACTACTTGACAAAAAAATTTGGGCTATATGTCACTTCTTTACCAAAAAGAATCCTTTTTTTTTTTTTTTCCGTAAGTGGGTTGTTTTGCTTGCTAGTAAAATTCTGTATCTATTACGGTTTATAAGATGAATTTTGTAACAGTTCTGCACACACAGTCTACTCAGGTACAATGACACCTTGAAAGCAATGAGTCTGACAACATGTAATTACATTTTCTCAGCCCTTCAAATGGAATATCCCTGAGAACACGTTCTTAGGATTTTGATGGGTCAGTTGTTTCTAATTAAAGCTCCTAATTGTGCTTGGGTGTTGGAATGACAAATGAACAGGGCGCAGAGTCCAACAACTTCTTTAGTACGTTTTGCTTTCTCTCAGCTTCTTCTGTGAGTGATGGGAAGCCATTTGCCAAGGAGGATGTTGATACTGGGAGGAGGCAGAATTGATGGGAGAATGTGTTCTTACAAGCAAAGCTTTGCATCCTTACCCTTCAGTATGCATCACCCATTATGGTGCACACAATGTCCCAGTCTGACTCCTGTTCAATCGAAGACTTGCTCCCTGGTTCTGAGAAGCCCTTGCTCTGGTTCCAGATGGAGAAGCTCAAAAAACGGTGCCACCAGACTCTCCCCAAAGTCCTCCCCGAACACCTTGCTCCATCTTGGCTACAAGCACGCCCTAGCAAAGAGGGACAGAGGGTCTGTGCAATGGAAAAGATGATTATTCCAGATTCATCCTTTTCCAAATGTAATTGAAGTCTCAACCGTCTATGACCAGACACTTTGATATCCACTTATGGAGTATATTCAGGAACATTCCAAGTGCTGAATCAGCAAACTGTTGGCCATAGAGCAGACAGAAGACCAAGATAAATCAAAGCCAAACCCTTTATGCACAGTTCCCTAGAAGCCAAAAACCAGTCGCTGATAAATAAAAGAATAGAAAAAACATTTTGTCACTTGAATAGAAGATTCATCTGTGTGAGGCAAGGCATCAAAACTCCCATTTGTGTTGAAAATCTTATCTCTAAGAGGAATGAAGTGCAAATCTTAATTACTGTATGAAAATAGCATCCATCACTCATGGGGTAAATGTAGAAAGAAAATGAAGTGAAAAAGACCTGCTTAATGGGCTGATGAGTAAAACAGAAGTGTTGGAGGGGTGGAAGTGAATGTTGTGGGAGAAGCAGTAGTTTATGCATGCTGTTCTGCTGGTTTACACTCCCTTATCTCTGGCAAGTGTAAGAAAAAAATCAGCAAGACTCACTTCCTGGGATTATGCTAAGAAACATCCGCTTGAGAGGGTTCATAGTTCAAGAAGGTTGGAATAGCTGTCATATTTTTTAGCTATAAAACCGAGGCACAATTAGGAAATGGATTGGATTGTGTATGTCCAGTCAGACAAGACCAGGGTCAAAAAGAAGACCACAGCAGCCCATTACCACTGAGACAGGAAGCAGTTTCATCACTTTCTGGGTTTGGACATTTGCTTCATGTTGGAATGCATGGAATGCATGGAATGCATGCTCTGAGTCCTTTAGTGAGGGAAAAGAATGCAGAGTTTGAATTAGAACCTCTAGAGAAGCTGAAATATATTGAGCCACACAGACATGAAGTAGAAGTGTAAGTTTTAGTTTTAAGTAAGTAGAAATATATAAGTGCCTTAAGAGACTATGTTAGTGAGTATAAGGCCCTAAAGCCTAGAGCTCAGTAGTGTTATTTTTCACAAGTTTAACTTAGCTCCAGACATAGCAAAAGCACAGCAGAGCTTTTCTTGCATTTCTAGACAGAACAGATAGAAGACATAAAACTATATGTGTAAATAGATAGAACTGTTCACTTAAATAGATAAACTTATGTATGTAAATTTGAAGTAAAGAAATAGTACCATTTGCATAAATGGATATTATATATGTAGTTTTTGGGTAAGAACTGCCACTACTTTCATACTACTTTGGCACATTATAATCAAGTTCAGATTGGTTTAGAAAGGATGTTTTAGAATTGTGTTTTTAGCTGATTGGATGATTTATGAAAAAAAAATCCCTGTATTGGGGTTAAGAAGGGGATGAAGAAGAAAAGGTGGGGGTGCTGCTGCTGCTGCTGTTGCTGCTGCTCAGGGCTGTATGCCAGAAATCTTTTAGCACGGACTTTAATACTCTGAACTCCTTGCCTTTGAGATGGATTTATTCATGCAATAAGAAACTTTACTACAACCAACAACTGCTGTCATCTCTTTGAAGACCCGAGACCTACGAAAAGCTTGACACTTCAGATACTGCAGCCAGGAGTGCAAGAGACTGGCAAAGATATGACTATGGCTGCATGCAGGTCAGGTCTACAGTGGTTGGAGGATCACTGGATTAACACAGCAGCGCTCAGCACTCACACTGAAGTGTCCTGCTAGACTGCTAGACTGGACTAGAATATCATCACAAACATAGGTTCCATGCAGGTGCCACCAGCAATGCTATGATGGT
Source organism: Fringilla coelebs (assembly GCF_963513975.1). Taxonomy (NCBI): domain Eukaryota; kingdom Metazoa; phylum Chordata; class Aves; order Passeriformes; family Fringillidae; genus Fringilla; species Fringilla coelebs. The sequence goes on from NC_140031.1 coordinate 58,359,721, forward strand.
GCATAATTCATGTCAATTCCCTTGTGAGAAAAATCACATTTTCTGCATCTTCAAAGAGAGCATTCTTATCCCAAATATTCTTAATAAAATTGATTTTTCCTCCTTTTTAGAGACACTTTTCCTTAAACTTTATAAGTTCATGCTAGGATTTTGTTTCATGGTGATAAATAAGAGGTAGGTCTTCTTACAATCCATGCCTTGGTCTGTTTCTAGAGCAAAAGAAACTATAGGCAAATTTAGTCAGTCAACATATGATGTCCGTACCATTCATAAATCTTCCTTCTTAAATAAGCATATTTTTCCCCAACACAGGTTAATACAATGAAACGTTTTCCCATGTTGCTAAAAGACCCATGTTACTATTGGCTCCAAAGGTTTGTAGGGATTCATCTGGACCAGCAGATCCTGCGCAGCTTTGGGGTTGACTGGGAGTTGATCATTCTCAGTCATGGCCCTCCAGCTCAGGGTGCTGACCCCTCCTTGGTCATTCATCTGTGTTGAAGTCAGGGCAAGAATGCATTAAACATCCCTGCCTTGTCTTTGTCCCTGCTCACCACTCTCCAGGAGGCTTGTTCTCCTTTAAATCTTCCTTGGTTTCTCCTGGCACTACAGCTCCTTGCCTGCTTGGCTGCTGAGGGATTCCAGGCTGTGAGGAGGCCCAGAGCTGCCAAATGTGTTCCTGAACTCAGGAAATGCCTGAGCAACTTGTTCTTACCCCCTGTACATTCCTTGAGTCATGCCCACTTGAGTGTCCCCAGCTGAGGTGTCACACTGCCTGGTTTTGTCCATGTTCCTTTGCACCAACCACCTACACAAAGGGCAGAAATCCCTTGGTCTGACAGCAAAACCTGAGCGGTCCAGTTTTTATTTTCTTTCTATGAGTACAGGATGTTTTTAATTCTTTGGCTTGCTGCCAAAATTGGTGACTGCAGCTGTATTTTGTAGTCCAGGCTTACCTCTTTTTCTCCCACTCTGAAAAAATCACACTGGGTATTTCTGTGATAATTTACAGGGTCTCTGCTGTTCCCTGATTTTTGATGGGCTCACCAGCTGCTGCCCTGCTTGCCTTCACAGCTGGTATCCCAAATCTTCTTTTTGCCAATTTGCTTTTTGAGTGTTTCCTAGGAATCCTGAAAATTTTCCTTGTGCTTTCTTCATGTAGTGATAGACTGGTCACAGCAGCAGCAGCCTTTAAACAAGGTTCTTGAGTGTTTCTTCCATTTCCTGTACTCAGTGTTAGCAGGTTACCACTTTTTAGAATGGGTATTTCTATGGCATAGTTCTAAACACAAGTGCTCCAGCCCTTCCCTTCACACTAAAATATTAACCCCTTCAGCTTTGGTACTCTGCAAGACTTACACTGGACATGCTCATGTTAATATTTTATTAGATTCCTCGTATTGGATTCCAAAAAAGCAGCTGAAGTGAGATTTCACTGGATGCCAAACCCCTGAAAAAAAAACTGTGAACAAAAAAATTGAAGTACTTAAATTCAAACAGCAGAAAGAAACTTGTTCTCTTTCACATCTCTTAGGTGTGAAGCCTAAACATTACTTTTCTTCTGAAAAGTGAATTCCTGTGTTGCTATTCTTCTCTATTCCTAAGGGTCCCAGTCAGAGCACTGGTTCCCTAGCAAACCCATGTGGTCACTACTATTCCTGGGGTACCCAGAAAGTAGTTTAGCTGGGACCTACCAACCTAGAGTTTACACACAAAATCCCTGTTTGGGAATAGCACTAAAAATTTACTAAGGGTGAAAACAGACCTTGATAATATATGAAAAATGGCGCCACTTTAGATAAGCATAATGCCCTAAATGATTTTGTGCCAGTGTTTTTCATATTGCAATACTAATTATTTTCTCCCTTACATAAATACCAAGAAGATCTACACCATGGCTCCTTTACTACACAGATAAATGCAGAAAAAAAAATCTTTCTGAAATTGGAACCATAATTGCTTTTCTGATTTTAACCCTAACAAATACAGGATCAACTTGAAATCAAATAAATGACCGTGATTTACCCAGCTGGTGATCCACACTGGTATTTCTTGCTATGAGTAGGTGCCCACATATCCAGAGTGAGCTCTGGTAGTTTCCAGTATACACCTGCTGGCTCTTTTTGCTAAATGCATCCATTTTATGACAGGCAAAAGTTCAGTTGTCTTATTTTCTCATGATAACAGTGAAGCCCTTTTGAGCTTTTTCGAATACTGTACTTGAAAAGAACTGAAAAATAATCCTAGGAAGAAAATTCTTCTGAATTTTAAGACTTGTCTTAGTTCTGAGATTTTACATAATTAGAATTTAAAAAGACCTTAAAACCATAACTGGATGGGCAATATCTCCCCCAAAACACTGCATGCTTTAAAAAGCAATTTTTTTTCATTTGGCAGTGCAGCCAGATGTGCTAATTGTTGAACAATAAACCCTGTGTACATTAGCATCTTAGAGATATTTTTATAAAATGAAGGTAGTACTTCAGTATTCCCAAACCAGGTGATTCAGTCTTGCAGATGTATGAACTGTGTTTATTTACCTTTGGAAATAGGTATTTTTCTTTTAATGACATATCACTGTAGCAGCAAGTTATAAGGATTTTTTTGGACAAAAAGTATTGAGTGTCAAAACAATTTCTTGGTTGTTACCAAACTGATGAAGCTAGGCAGTTGTGATAAAGCTGTTAAGATCTCAGGTGGAGCTAAAGGAGCAGAACAGACTTACAAGAGACTAGCTCAGAAGCCATTAAAAGAACATCAGAAAATATTTTTTATTCATTTCTTGTGTCTCATCTCTGGAATATGATGTGTTTCAACTCTGTTAAACAGACAGTTGAGAAATTCTCAAAGGGAACAATTTTTCCATCAGAGAATAATTTTTTGTCAATTTTCAAATGTTTGCAGAGACATTTTTATTTCTGTGAAGGTATGATAGGTCAGACAGGGTTTTGAATTTTGCCAGCTACTCTCTTTAACATCTCTGTATCCTACCAGCCTGCTGGAGATTAAATACTTTCCAGAATCTTCAGCTTCTTGTCTAAGTGGGAATTGGAGGTTTTCTTGGTTTTGAGGTTTCAATTAGGATTCTAGCTGCCAGTCATAAAAATGAGCTGGGAGTCAAGGCCTGTAATTTGCAGCTGAGAGCTTAGGAACTAGCACTTCTATGATTTCCAGACCTCAGCTGTTAATAAAGACCCAGTTTTCCCCCACACCGCAAAACTTAACTAAAATCCTTTAAAGATCACATACTTCCTAGGAGCTGCCCATTTTTTGTTTTTTAGTTGATGTTTTGTTGTGCTGTGTTTAGCTTTTTTTAAAGCTAAAATTCATGACTTTAAAGTTATAATGATGTTCAGAAATTCCTAAATCTTATTCAAAATTATGTTTTCACTTTTAATCATTTTGCAGTTATTTTCAAAACTTTTAATTGCAATTCTACATGATTCTCCCATAAGGGCTTTCAGTTCTAGTCACAATGTCTAACTCTTGATGTTATAATTCCATTTAATTTGAGAACTTGGTATTTTTAAGTGTTTAGATCTTTTTTTTAGTCATTTTTTTTTCTCTGATGCAACATAACCTTTAATTCCCTCATGAAAACCAACTGGCTGCTGATACTCAAGGGGAGACATATTGATCTTGTGTCTGCCTTTTGTTCATCTCCTTCCTAGGCCCCTTATAATTCTCCAGACTTGTGTTAGTAGAACCTCCCCTTACTTTCTACACCCTCTTGCACCAGAGTCCCAGAGCCATCTGAAGTCCCTGTAAGTTACACTGAGTTTCATCACTGGCCTTTTTTAAATCAGGCAAGTCTCAAAGATTTGTTGTTTATGAATATGAAAGCCTGTACCTTTGAGTTCTGTTTGAGCTGCAACAAATAGTGTCTCTGTTCATACATAATCAGTCAAGTATATTTCCAGCAAAATTGACCTGCCCTTAGCAGATCATTGTACTGAAAAATGTGGTTCTTTCCCTTCAGTTGTGTAATTATCAAAAAATTGGGATGTGTGGAGTGAATTTTTTACATGAAAAATCTATAGCACAATAGCTGAGCTTTACCTTTAGTATTTTTTTGCTCACATAGAACTGTACAACCCTGACTGCATCCAGCAATGCAAAGAAAGCTTTCATTGGAACTCTTTTGTCTGCTTCTGACTTGTTTCCCCTTCTTCTCCCCTGTCTTCTTCTCCCCTTTTCTCTATTCCCTCCCTACACATCTTCTGCACAGCTCACCCTCTGCTAATTGATCACATGGATTTGGCTGATTTAGGAACAGAAGAAAACCCACTAAGTCCAACCTGCACCTCCACCCCCATTCCCACTGAGCTGGATGTCCCTACCAGCTGACTTCTAACATCATCCACCTCCTTTGTAGCTATTTTAACTGCACAAAAGAGCTTCCTGTGAATGCTTTGCACACCTATTCAGTCAAAAAAGTTCCATGCTTATCTACCTCTTTGCTTTTTTTCTAGGTTTTTTCCTGTTTTTTATCTTCAGGTCTCTGAACTATGGTTCATAAATAGAAGCAAGGCGAAAATAGAAACTCTTCAAAACAAGAAATCTGTTTAATTATTTCTGTCCTGCAAACAGTGGCTCAACTTTCCCAAATCTTGTTTTCATGCCAGGTTCCTGTTTAACTTTTTGGGACTACCAGGGGCTAAAATACAGCAGCCTTGGGATGGGCAGGACTCTGAAACATCGTTTTCTGAGGACACTGACAGGTGCAGAAAGAGGGTGACCTGGTTTACAGTAGGAGAAAAACCTGGCAGGAGGGTACACAGTAACAGGGTATTGGTGAGAACAGTGCCCTGCAGTCTGGCAGTCTGATATTTGCTTGTGGATTGCACAGCTAAGAGTACATTGCAAGTCTAACCAGCAAGAATTTAAGGCAGGGAGCACCAAAACTTATTCAGAATAGCTCTTGGGTTATTTTGTGAGGATCTCTTTGTGAGGAAGCAATGAACTGTTTCCTGGTACCCAGTTTTTATAGCTGTGAAGTGTGGTCATGTTTGTTAACAAACCCTTGACAAAATGGAAAGGCAGAAAGAAATGTGAAACATCTCATATGAGTGTTTGAGATCCCACACACGCAGGGCCATGGGATTTGTTTTCAAGATGAAAGTATTTGACAGAATATGGTGCTGTTGGTTGACTGTATTACAGGTGTGCTGATCCAACACAGTGATTCTGGCTTCAATGTTTGCAAAGTGTTTCAATGTTTTCAAATTTCTTGGATTATAACTTGCTGATAGAAAGAAATGTGTATCTGTTAGTGTTAAACTTAGATTGCTCCCACCATTGTGAAGGCACAGAATAGTAATTCTGTCCTGTGATAAAAATTAAACTACTTCATTCTTTAGGATTTGAAACTAAACAAAAACAAGAATAAGAATAAGAATAAGAATAAGAATAAGAATAAGAATAAGAATAAGAATAAGAATAAGAATAAGAATAAGAATAAGAATAAGAATAGGAACCCAGGCAAAATAAAATCATGACACTGGCATATGTCACATATTTACAGAACAGAAAAGCTGTTCCAATTTCTGTTTATACTGTTCACATGCTTTTTAGAAAAAAAAAATGCTCAAGAATCCATTAGTGAGAAGCTGCACTAATGGCATTGACATATATATTCCGAACAGATTCCTTCTGAGCAATTATACCACAATCAATAAATGGGAACTGTTTGCATTTGATTGAAAAACAAAAATCTCTTCTAAAACTGAAGGGTGAGTTATTCAGAAGCTGGAGAAACTCCTCTAAGGATGAAGAGGAACCATACTGAATTAAAGCTTCCCCAAATCTCAGGGAAAGCCTGTACAGGTTACAGATTACGCTCACCAGTAGCACTCTTGTTTAATAAAATCCCGTTTTCAGAGAATGACAGACAAAGGAGACTGTTTTCTGCAAGTTTCCTTTTCACTTTTCCAAGTTTTTTAACAGCCAGATTGTGTCTACTGATGTTATCTGACTTTCTGTAGGAATTGCTGTTGGAGACACTAGGGAGGATGCAACTTTAGCTGAGCCTCCTCAGACTACTTCCTAAGGGAGCCTGTGTCCAAATCATTGCTCCTCTTACTCCAGGTTCTTGCTCCAAGAGATTTAATTTTAAAAAAGAAGAATTGTTACCTTCTAGTAAGAAGGGTTTTTATGTCTTCAAACTTCAGAGTCCAAAAGGTCAGTTGAACAGATAAGTTAATTTGGAGTCCAGTCCTTGACTTGAGGTAGAAAAGGCAACATCTTGTTTTAGTGTAGATTATAATTCATTACTACAAATGTGTGTAATGTATTCATTTGTTGCTATCAAGAAATAATGTTTCCAGAGGAAAAACAGGTTACTAATACTGTTGTCACAAACATATGGGCTTTTTGCTATAAATATTTTTTTGAATGTGAAGCATGTAGCTAGGCTCTTAACAATAACTGTCCAGCCCCCTATACGTTTTTGTTCAAACCTAATGAAAATGAGCTTCAAAAAGCAAAACATGTCCACTTACCTATGTTCTCCTTCTGGGTCATAGATGTCAACAGAACTCTAATTCTACTTTTGCCTTTAGTATGCTATTATTATTGCTAGTGTTGTTGTTATTCATTTTCTCTTTGTATTCAGGTTCCAGCTTCTTTTCCCTTGGCTGCTGATCATTACTGGAGGAAGATGAAAACCCATGTGACTGTATGATCTAAATCTTCATGCCTTCAGAATAAGCTTCTTTGACTTATGGTTTAGTGGAAAACAGGATGCATTGAACACCATTAAAATATTACCTTGTGGAAGACAGGTGCTCATGGTCTCTTGGGAGACAGTCTTGGAAGCTTATAACTGGGCATCTGAGAAGTCTCATGGAAAAGTAGGAAGGAGAATCTTATCTATCCAGTTGTTCCATAAACATCACCATCCCCTTAATGTAATAAGGTTGCTACTGGCATCTTCACCCCACATTGTGGACCCTGATCCCTGGATTTAGGACGAGAGAATAGGTGTGTTGCTGTGGTCATTACACCAGGAGCAGAAGTATGAAAGATTTGGATACCAAAGAAGGAAAATGTATTTTCAACTCATGTTTTTGCAACCACTCTTTACTCCAGCTCTTTGGTTTTGCTGTACAAGGGGGCTTTAGAGAGACTGAGAGGTGGGCATTACAATTATTTACAAAAAGGTAGAATGGCTTGCTGATAATCCCAAAGCAACCTCCTTCAGCTCTAGTTCCTTTTTTTTTTTGTGCCCTATACCTTGTATCCTCGAGCTGTCTTCCCTTAAAACTGTAGCTCCAACCTTGTGCTCTCCTGTACTTTTCTTCTGTTTCATTTATTTCCTCAACTAAGGACTATCTTTGGTTAGTTTTCTTACCTGCTAAATAATGTATCCGCCAACTTCCCAGAGCACTGTGTCATAGACAGCAAAAAAAACCTGGAGCCACCATCACTATTTTAAATAAATATTTGCTTTCTGAATAATCTACCTACTACTGCTGAGCCACCTGTCCAAAATACTTTAGGAGAGGAGGGCTGAGTAGCTGTATCTGTAGGATTTGCAGAAGAATAACATTGTGAATTGATTAAAGTATTTGTGTTGACTGACTGTACTCAAAATTATTTGAAAACCAATACCATTGTAAACTCCTTCATTGGCAAAACATCTGTTCAGGATTTTTTTTTTAGACAGCTATTTCAAAGATTTGTTGAACGTTTTTCTAGATATCCTGTTACAAAAGGTAAACAATTCACTTAATGTTAAGTTTCTTTATGGCTTTTATTATAAATTAATCCTTATTTTTCTCCTAAAGGAAGAAGCTCTGAGTGGATATATGATAAAGAAATTAAAGGAATTAATTCAGAAATATGTAATGCAATGAGGTTATTGGAGAATTAATCAAATAATTTGTTCTGATTATTTTTACAGTGACTCCTCAGTCACTGTTTTTTGTTATTTCCTCAGTTCATGTACAGACTTTCTTTTCCTAGCAACACTCCATCCTGTTGAAGGATCCTCATCTTGTTTATTATCATCGACCAATTTTAACCCTGGAATTACTTCAAGCAATTTCAGTATTGATTGGTCTTTTAAACCTTCTAATAATTGACTTTGCATTTATATTCTTCCAGGCTGACAGTCATGCTGGCTTTATGTGCTGTTCATTTGTGTCCCTCCTTTTGTTCATCTGTGTCTTTTGTTCCAGTGTAGTTCTTTCTCCCTTGTATGGTGTCATTAAAGTTTGTGACTAATTACCATTTGCATTAAGTTAACTGCTTTTATGCCATTCCTAAAGATTTCCCATAAAATTTCAGGAAAATATGAACATGAATAAAAATCATAAAGCTCCTGGGTAAAAAAGAAATGTAATTGCGTATATAAATCTGTGAGCAACTGACACTATTTGCATGTGTAAAGTTATCCATGTACTCCTTCTAATCTGGGTCATGGGAAAGAAGAATATGCTCATGATTTTAGAAGGTTTCACTAGCAGTTTTTTGAATAGAAACCATGAATCAGCTTCCATGATGTTCAGAACTCTTTTCATTTACGGTCTCCAAATGTTTCTGAAAGCAAGTTTTTGTTCAATGCTAACTAAAATATCAGAGATGAGGGTGTGAATGCATGTTTGCATGAGTATTGGCACTGGAAGCATTTACATGGCCATCTGGACAACTCTGTCAGTTTGGGAGACGTTAAAAAATTAGCATGTGAGTTGGAAATCATCAGTGGAGTTCAAAAACAGAGTTGCACAGTGGTGTCAGTTTCAGCATCAGTACAGTGAGTCATTCAGGAGCAACCTATGGAATGAAATTTCATTAAGTTATAATTTTCCTTGCTCAATTCTGTCAGGTTTTGTCAAGCTGGAAAAAAATGGGTTTAGAAATAATGAAAACATTTGTAGAATTCCCTACTGAAGTACAGAGGGTGTAAGTACATGTACAAGAAGTTTGCCATTATTCAAAAATTTTTCAGTTTTCCACGAAGCTATTAATCACTTCACTTTTAATAACATAAATCAGTCAAATTCCTATTTTTGAACCTAACTACTGTGAAAAAACTCAAAATGACGATTATGGAACTTGGTTCTTTTTTTTTGTGCTTTTCTCACAACATGCTAGAGGCAGAAATAAAACACAGTAGCAAACAAGAGATGTGGACAGAGGATGAGTAAACCTAGTCTTTAGAGAGTTCATCTTTAAGAAACCACTTTATACATGTCCATAGCTGAAATGAACTGTGTCACCTGGCTTTATCATATCCATGACTTCAGTTAATGTGATTGGCATGAACATGAGTAACATCCAGAGTTCCAGGGTCCCAGGCTCTGATTGCTTGTTGCTGGCAAGTTGTCCCAAGGCTCTCTGGCAGAAATTGGGCATCTTCTATGGGCAGAAAAGGCAGTACTTGAAAACATAATTGTCTGAATGTCAAGCCATGATAAAATGATTCTTAAAAGGAAGCTCATGTCAACCCCTTACTAACAACAGAGGGAGCTTTCAGCTACAAGTGGAAGGCAGGAAGCAAGCAATTGAAGAACACAACTCATTCACATATTTTTTCATGAAAATTTGTTATTACTGCTGCATATTTGTTAGAGGTTAATATACCTCCTCCTATATTCTAGTTTTCTTGTATATTTCAAAACCATTTTCAGTGGAGGAACATGTTGAAAAAATTCCGAGAATAAAGATTACTCTCTCCATTTAGGCTCATCCTTTTGCATGGGTAGAAATGATGTTATATTTTTTCCCATGGGCAGCCCTTTGAGTAAGACATAAGAGATACATGATATTTGGCTTCAACTGGAAAAAACCACTTTTATTTAAGACCTGTCACATCTGGCATTTTATCCTTCTCACTGTGATGCAAATACAAAAGAAAAAAAAGCAAATAGAAAAAAACCAGACAAAAAAACCCAACCCCCGCTCTTTTTATTAAAGATTAGTATTAGTATTATGTAAAGGACAGACAGAATTACAGCAACCCCTCTCTCATTTGTATCAAGCAGCAGATATATTTTTAGCTCTTCCCAGAAAAAGAAATGAAGGTGAAAATAGCAATATGTTCAATAGCTGTTGCTTTGGTATGCAGTATGCCTGACTGAAAAAACAGACATAGATGAAGAGTCATCTGGGGCTCAGTGTTAGGATCCTCACTTTACCAACAATTTCTTTGGGAGTTCCCTTGATATTTCAATTATTCTCTTTAAGAACAGAAATTGCCTTTAATCTTCCAAACAGTTCTAGTTTCATGAGTTTAAGGAAAAGCTATTTGACAGTGGATTTTTTTAGACTTCTAAGGAATCTAATCTTGTAGCTACTTCAAAGGTACAGAGCTCCAGGACCATTACTGTTGGCTTTGCTGCAGCTGTGTTGGACATAAAAAACAGCTGTCCTTCACTGACTTGGGCTGCTCACAAGCCACCTGCTCGTAGGGTCACTCTGACCACCATTGTAATCACATTGTTTAATTCTTTTAATTATTACTGGGGGTTGCAACCTTGTACACAAAACTTCTATCACTGCAATTCCTTATGCTAAAAGGAAGCATTTTCATACTAGGAAAACCAGCAAAAAGGGCAGTGGGAAAAAAAACAGGGAGGCAAAAGAAAGCTTTGTAGTCCTTGTGTAAAGCCATGGAAGTGACATCTTTAATCTCTGGTAGGACAAGGAGCACAGAGATGGTAATGGGAGAGAAGTGCCTGAGGCTGGGAATCAGATATGGAAATTAGGCCTATACCAGGGGAAAACACTTATCCTCTGAAGAAGACATTCAAGCAGCAATGAAGCACTCTGATAGGGATGATGGAAAGAGCCAGATGAACGGAAAAAATATACAAGCATTTTGTCCATTTCTGGCCAAAAACCAAGTTAAAATCACTAAAATTAACATTTGCTGTTGCAACAGGGAATTCTTGTTAAGATGAAGCAGAAATGGAAACCTCAAGTTGTTATTTATATGTAAAATAAATTCCTTTTAATTAGGTTTGGCTGAAAGCTGCTGCACCTGATGCCTTTTGATATTTTCTGTATCAGTCAAAGAAGAAAAGGAAGACAGAGAATAAAAAATAACAATTTCAATGCTATTTACATAGAATCTAGAACTACAGAATTAGAGGATGTAGCCACTTCTATATTTTGGCTCTCATGGAATACAGAATTTAAAAAAATTGTCTGCAAGGTCCACTATGAACCAGCCTAAGCAAGTAGAGAAGAGAACTGGCTTAAAGAAAAGCTACCTGAAGTGAACAGAAAAGAAAGGATTTTCAAGAGAACACATCTATTTAGTGCCACATAGATAACATTTAACTTACATAAGAAAGAGGGCCATTAATATTTTTAGGGGCCTGGAGCACCTCTCCTGCAAAGACAGGTTGAGAGAGTTGGGGCTGTTCAGCCTTTAACAAGGGAAGGCACCAGGGAGACCTCACTGCAGCCTTGAAGTGCCTGAAGGGCTCTACAAGAAGTCTGGAGAGGGATTATTTACATGGCATGCAGGACAAGAAGGAAAGGATTCCAACTGAAAGAGTAGGTTTAGATCAGATACAAGAACTTTTTTACTGTGAGGGTGGTGAAACACTGCAACAGTTTACCCAGAGAATTTGTGGATGCCCCATCTCTGGGAGTGTTCAAGGCCTGATTGGACAGATGGGACATTGAGAACCCTGTTCTAATGGGAGGTGTCACTGTCCAGGTAGTGATGGTTGAACCAAAATGATCTTTAAGACCTCTTCCAAACCAAAGCATTCCATGACTCTATAATTCTGTGTAGGGAAAGGAAGGAGAGTATTGCTGCAGAGCCATGCAGAGGTAACAATGATGCCAATAAATTGGTCAGTCATTCCTCTGCCTAGTAGCAGAGGCTGAGGGCAAGGGTGCAAGGGTGAAGGAAAAGGAGAAGGAAAAGGAAAACAGCTCTCTGAGAACCTCTTCCTGTAGAGAAGAACTGAGGCTAGTGATTGAATGTTGCTGTTTCATCTTATCAGAGTGATGCTGTCAGCCTGGATCCTCAACAGAAGCAACTCAGATCAACCACTTTGATATGAGTGGAATAATTTTAATTTATGTTGCAGTTTATGGAGCTTGCTTATGAAGCTCTAGTCACAAAAAAGTCCCTGAAGGAATGCTGCTTTGGTTAAGAAAGGATGAGCTTCAGCTGCTGGGGTTTCCTACTCTAGCACAGTATTAGCTCACACATTTAATATGTTTTAAATATGTTGATGTGAGTAAAGAGATTTAAACATGTTTCAGTGTTTAAAATGTTAAAAAGCAGCCTCCCTTTTACACTTGCATTTCCTGGGATTTCCTGGCAGCACAACTGTTCAGAAGCTATGCCATGGCCAACATCAAGAAATTCATCCAGCAACAAAATTCCAAACACCCCATGATTTCCATAAATGTTTTTGGCATCTGATTCAGTTCTTCCAGTCTGGTTCTCAGCATTCTCCTTAAAGATGAAGCTGGAACTGAAGCTGGCAACAGATGTAAAGAATAACAGAAAGGCCTCCTACAGCTGTGTTTACTGGAAAAAGCAGGGCAATAACCTATGCTGGGAGACTGGTGGCCATGCACAGGAGAAGGTGACCACCTGAGGAATCTGAATGTACTTAAGTCCATGGGACCTGATGGGATGTATCAGAGTGTCCTGAAGGCATTGTCTGATGTAGTTGCCAAGCCACTCTCCATCATATTTGAAAAGTCATGGCAGTCAGGTGAACCTCCATGTGACTGGAAGAGGGAAAATCCTGTACCCATATTTAACAAGGGCAGGAAGGAGGACCCTGGGAGTTACTGACCGGTCAGCCTGGGAATAGCATGGAACAGATCCACCTAGAAGCTGTGATAATGGGCACAGGGAGGACAGGGAGGTGATTTGGGACAGCCAACTTGGCTTCCCCAAAGGAGAATCCTGTCTGGCCAACCTAGTGGCCTTCTATGATGGGATGATTGTATCTGTGGATGAGATAAGGTCTACAGATGTCATATATCTGGACTTATGTAAAGTCTTTGACATGACTTCCCCTAAATGTCTTTCTCTCCAAATTGGAGTGTGATGGATTTGATGAGTCGACTGTTAGATGGACGGAAAAGTGGGCAGACTGTCACATCCAGAGTGCAGTGGTCAACATCTCAGAATCCCAGTGGACATCAGTGAAAAGTGATGTCCCTCAGGGGTCTGTGTCTGCAGCAGTGTTATTTAATAGCTTCATCAATGACACAGATGAAGGAATCGAGCGCGCCCTCAGCAAGTTTGTGATGATCCCAAGCAAGTGGTGCTGTTGACAAACCTGAAGGCATGTCATTCAGAGGGACCTGGACAGGATGGAGCAGTGGGCCCATGGGAATCACATGAGGTTTAACAAGACCAAGTGCAAGGTGTGCCTGGGCTGAGACAACTCCCAGAATTTTCTCCAGGCTGACCAAACCAAGCGTCCTCATGCAGTCCTTATAAGGTCTTGATCCAATGGCCCCTGAGCTCTTCCAGTGCAAGCCCTTGCTGTGGAAGTGCTGCATCAAAGGAACAATGCATATATATAAATAAGGCCTCTCGTTCTGCAAATCAGCTCCTCCATCACCATGCAGCGTCACAAAAGCCTGGGCTGGGACATTGCAGGGGTAGGCAAGCTCTGAGGGCTGACGACCGCTGAAGTTGTTCCTCCACAGAGGAAATCCCTGCTAGACTACAGATGAGATTCTCTGCCCAGGGCAAGCCCAGACTGGAAGATTACTTTTACCTTGTAATTGCCTTGGGGGTGTCAGGTGCCCTGCCTAGTTCTCCTCATGGCCACATAAATGTCTAAAGATGCTCCAAGAATTTCACCTCTGAAAAGCAGCTTGCTTCTCTGTGCCTGTATCAGGTTGTACTTCAAAACCACAAGGGCCTTCATAGCACCAGCTAGGTGGGTGCTACGTTCTTTCCTCAGGAAAAAAATGCATATTTTTCTCTTAAATATAAAATTTGGGGAACAGAAACAGCTACAGAAAAGAATTTAATGGCATAAGCATTTTCTTATTCTTAACAATTATTCATTTTTTAAGAGAGGTGAAGCTATTTCCCAAAATTTGAAAGACATAATTTTTTTTCCAGCAGCAAAATAAATGTCCTTTAATTCATGTTCTCTTGAACGTGAAAAATATATTTACTAGTCAACCTTTTACTCAGGTTACTTTCTATCTGGTTTATTTTTCTTTGTTTTACATATGAAAAGTGAGAAAAGTTCCACAGCTTTGTAGCCTTGAGGGGTATTTTTGATATCTGAGTGTGGCAATTTTTCAGACACCACTAATAAGGATTGTACTGTATACAGTATAATCCCTTTAAAATGTCTTTCCCTGCTACAGCAGCTGTGAATGATTTCCTTTAGGGGAAAAAAAAATCATTTTTTATTCTGGTCCTTCACTCCTATCTAAGTATTTGCTTTACAGCCGTGCTGCAGGTTTCTAATTTGAGGCTAATTAAATGCAGACACTTATGAAAACCAAGGATGCGGTTTGCAAGGAGCACAACACTCCTGGGGATGTAAAAAATGAAACAAAATAATGAAAACCATCCACTACCACTGAGGCTGCAAGGCAAAATTCTCTGTAGGTGTTACTGCGCTGACTCGTGGGGCGATGCCGGGGGAGGCTCAGGTGTGGTTCTGGGTGCTGGTGAGCGCACCAGCAGCAGGAGCAGCAGCACACAGTGCTTCACCCAGCCCGTGGATGCTGCCCTGAGGGCTGCAGCCCACCATCCTGCAGAGGCTCCCAGCAGATGAAATAGCTGCTAACAGAGTCCAGGGTAAGGAAGCAGACCTGGCACCCGCGTGGCATCCGCAGGTGTTTAATTCAGCCGCGCGTGCGATGCTCAGGGTCCAAGGCACGCTCGTGGGGAGGGTCCAGGTTTCTGTGTCTCCAACAGTGGCATAGGGGCAGTACAAAGATGAGCACCAATGTGGGAGTAGGGAGGGAGTGGCTGAGGGACATAGGACCAAGGGGAAGGAGCCAACGGGCTCTGACAGCTTTTGAGGGAAGCTCCTTGTGTCTCCCTAACTCAGGGAATGCCTCTCAGGGTCTCCACATCCCAGCACCTCTGGGGATCTCACTGTGGTGTGCACAGCACAGGAACAGGGCCAGTGGTACATTTCACTGTCCTCACTGCCCTGGGGCCCTGACCTTGCTTTACACTGTATGGGATTCTCTGGCCTGTGGGCCAGGCAGGAGACCTCTCTTCCTGCTGGGACGGACATCCCAAGGAACCCGAATTGCATGTGCAAAGAAAGTGATTGCAAAACCCAGGCTTTTCTTCCATCAGGTCAGAGCCCTTTGTCGTTACAAGTGGAAATAAACAGCTTTTAGATGGACTAATGTATGCTGCTGTAGATCTTCAGCTACTTATGTGAACCAGTGGGAGCTGAGGAAGTGACGAATAAGTTGGTTTTCTCTGCCATTATTAAGTTAATAGTTGCCCTTGGTAAAATCTGTCCAATTTTTAAGCTACTGAAAATCTTGTAACAAAATTGCTACCAGTCACAAATCAAAATTATTTGGGAACACATTTTGAAAGTGGTTGCATTTTCTGGCTGAAGAGCATCTCAGTTGCAAGGAGTTACTGAGTTACTTGATTTCACTTTGCTTCTTTATCTATTGCAGAAGACATCAGGAATAGAGAATATTGGAAAGAGAAGGTACTAAAAGGTTGCAGCTAATAGTGCCTTTATCACTTTGCTGTAGTCTGCTGGCACTGGAGTAATCTTTCCTTGTGACAAGTGTTGTTATGACATACAAAGAAGTGGGAATAAAGTGATGGCTGTGAGCGTATCACAGCAAAGGAAAAAAGGCAACCTCTTACTGCAACCCAGCACAAGGCAAGCCCAAGTGACTCTGTGACTGCAAACAGGGGTTTTTTTTCTTTTTTTTTTTTTTTGTTTGTTTTTTTTAATTACTAATATACCAAGCACTTTCAGAACAATTTTTTCCAAAGTTGAGAGACAGCATTTGATTTGGAAAGGAACCCAGGGAAGCACAGTCATATTCCTGCTCATGGAGAGTCACACATATAAATGCAAATACCTCTTCTGGGAGAAGGAGTCTTCTCTTTGTGCTTTTGTGATTGATTCTGTGATTTTGTGTTTTTGTGATGTAAGGTAATCAAGGTTGCCTGGAAAACAAGGTCAGCAATGATCTTTGATTGTAGTGTGATTATAGAGTGTCTCCATTGGTGTGAAGTCTAAATGCCCTCAATGAACAGAATCTTGTGTTATAAGTGCATGGAAAGGGCCAGGTGCCAGCATAAGCAACCTCAGCAGCCTCTGGGGAGCTCTCTTTTATGTGCAGTGAGGATGACACAGGTAGGTAGGTGGTCATGTTCAGACTGGAGGTGGGGAGCTATCTGCTTGAAGACCATACCCATGAGGTCACAATATGCCATCTCCCCTGCAGCTTGCATGAGCATCATGTGGCTGCTGCTGCTGCACTGGGATGTTAAAGCAGCATTCACCCCTCTGAAGGAGGTTTCCATGTTTGTTTTTTTTTCCTGCTGTGTCTTATTGTTCTTATACCCAAGCAGACACAAAAATAACCTTCCCTTTAACTGTCTGCCCTGGTCCGTTCACTTCTCTTGAGACAGTTCCAGCTTATGTAACTAATTGCTTCCTGCAAAGTGTGTATGGATCCATACAAATAACTTGTAATGTTTAATTAAACTAAACTGTAATCAGCAGAACTTATCTTTTGACTGCTGTGTACCAAGGAAGCTTTATCTGCTGAAAATTTGCAGTGAGATTAGCTTGACTTTTAAAGGCACCATGTGAGGTTCTCATTAGCCTCATTATAATTTCTGAATAATAAATATGTAAATGATGAGTTTCACATGGGAGATTTAATTCTGTGCTCTTATTTCTGATTAGCTGGAAATAAACTCTGGCTCTGTCAGATAATTGGTAGCACTGCACACCAATAAGGCATTTCCCTACAATTCATTAGAAGCAGTTGAAATTAAAGGAGGCAGGAGCTGTTACATTTTTGACAGTTTTGTAATGCCAACTTGTTGAAGTTATAACTCAGCCATTAATATAATGTATGAATTATTAAATCTTTCCTATGTCAGGAATTTAAAAACTGAAAACTGAAGATCTGAGCCTGGAGTATAAATGCTCTGGGAATCAGATTTCTGCCTTCCTCTCTGCCCCATTTCTTTTCTGAACTGCTCTCCAAAAAACCCCGGCCATTTTGTTTGAGTAAAGTGGAGGGAAAGTAGTATCCTGAGGAATTTGAACTTTACATGCACAGCCCCAAGATGTAATTTAACTGTGTGATTATTTTTTTTTTTTGAGATCCAGCCATTGATGAGCCTGGCTGCATGATGACCAAGAGAGCATCACTGCAAATGGAAGATTCCAAATAAATATCAGCATGTTAAGTGGTGCAAAAGAAGAAACGTAAAACAGCTTAACTGAATGCAGTGGAAGAGCAGGACCATATGAAGAAATAGTAGTTGATTAGTAGTAGATTATCAAAATGCAAAAGTACCCTCCACATCAAGAACCAATAGTTTTAATTGATTATCTTTATGCAGACTTTATTTTGTTGCTTTAGTAATTGACTGCTATATACATAATAAAATGCAAAGAATTTTCTACTGAGATGACAAAATAACCACAGGCAGAGACTGTGGTTTTAGCATTATTTTAGTATTTCATGACAGTGTAATATTTGAATGATTTGGTAAATCAAATATTCTTTTCCAGGTTTGAAAAAGGACTCTTTTTCTAGTTATAATGTAGACATCCACACACCATTTTGTTTCTCTTCTCACAAGGCCAACTTTAAGTTCCTCTTTGGTAATTTGAGTTCAAATTTTTATGAAGCATCTACCAGCTCTCCTCCACACAAGGACTCTCCTTGGCTGATAAAGGACAGTTCTCCCCTATCCTGGGGCAGTTTCTCGCACCCATCAGAAGCATCTCAGTTTTATCAGCTTCTCATGCCTTTTTATTCTTCTTTGCTCTTGATATTACCCACCCACTTCCAAGTGCACTAGGCAGCTTTGCTGCTTTTCTCTGTCATGTTGCAAAAAGTCAAAGAAATGAACCTTACTTAAACTGCTCAGACTGACTTGTAACACTGCAAAAACAGTAGAACGAAACCAGGAAAGGATTTAATTTTAAATTTCTGGTATTAATTCAGAACATAATACAGAACATAAAGAAACTATGTTTGTCAAACTTGTCATATGTCCAAAGTGGTTCAAATATTCATATTCTCATGTGAATTATATAAGAAAATCATATGTGGCTAAATGATCTATTTACTCAGTTTTAGTGAAGATTCAACAGAAGTTTTGTCTTTGTTCTAGCTTTCTAAATAATTTTTCACTTTCCAAATTTCGATTTTCCAGTTTTGGAAAACCACCACCTGCAAACTTTTAAAACTTGTCACATTAAAAGAGTCACATGATCAAATATTTTAAAAATGTATCACCAACTTAGGCCCTAATAAGAATTTTTTGATAGAATTTTTATGTGTTTGTGCAATTCTCCATTATTTCTTTACAGGTGTGCCCATGTAAAATAGAGAAGAGGTTGTTATTGCTGTACAGCAATCATCAACCCTTATTTCATTACAATTACTGCAGTAGTTATTCATCATCAGTATTACGATGATTTTAATAAGTTTAAAAAGCACATTCCTTCAATGTTCATTAGTTTTCTCTTATTGTTATGATCCTCATGGCATCTGCAGTTGGTAGACATTCAAATTATAGTCTGACAGAGATGAAAAAAATCCTTTGTGAATTGAATGCAAGTCTGTATGTTCTGATTTGTAGTCACCCTAAAATGCAGTAAAAAAAGCTTTAATTCATATGCCTTTTTTTTTTAATAGTTTTACAATGTGAACTAGGGCACAACCCCCTGGAAGTATTATTTTCCTTCTGTTGAGAGCTGAGGAGTATGAGCAACCCTCCAAATTCATAGACTTCCGTCACAATGTCTCATAATTATAGGGGCACTCCATTTGTGAGACACAGCAGTTCCTTAAATGCTTCTGAGAAGCTGCCTTCTGAGAGGATGGAGATGGCAATCCATGAGTGCCAGCACTGTGCATAGGGTGAATTTTAAGATCAGCCACTGCTCTCCATCCCAGGGGATGTACAAAACCAGGGTTGGCCCTTGGTGCTGTGCGAAAGCCCAGCAGCAGCTAGGCTCAGACCCCTCAAAGATGAGGTGCAAACACAGCAGCATGCACCCTGGGTGTGCTGTTATTCAGTACAATAGCACTGCTCTTTGAAAATTTACAAAGCTGTAATGAATGCTTTTTTGTAATGAAAGATGAGATCATGGCACAGTCCGCATGGTCTATGTTGAGCTCTCTGATACCAGAGTGGCTGTGAAGAAACATTGTGGAAAATATACCAAGTAGAAAGTTAAGAATTTGCCTCTCTTTTATGGGGAAAGAATTATAAAGACTTCACTTCTTTACCCATAGGAAAAGGCAAAAATGCTCCAAGAACATTAAGGCTTGGTATGGAAGATAGCCATACCACCTGCATGGTCTCTTGCTTTAGGCATTTTTTAATCTAGGAAATATTAAAACCACAGCAGAAGCAGGTCTTAGTGGACTCCTTCTCCAAGATACTGGAGGAAACTGCTTTTCAATCCTTTACATAAAGTGGTCAACCATTTTAGAAGTAGTTCCCTTCAGATCTTCCTTCCCTTCCTGCACAATCCTTCTGAAAAGGCAGTGTCAGAAGTGCACTTTACAGGGCAAAAATCTTCTTGTTTCATGGTAAAAATTTATTCATGATGTATGAATAGGCTTTGTTTAGCAAGATTTAAACACAGTGTCCTTATCCTGGTGTGAGTTTTCTGTGACCTACATGCCTGTGAAGCATGTTTCTGCTTTGATTCTGATTGTTTCTTTCTTCAAGATAGGACCAAGAGAGTCCTCATCAAATTACTCTACGTATGTTTTTTATTGTCTGCTCTACCAGTCACCAGTTTCCCTGATCTTGGACTGCATGGTGGTTTAAGACCCTTGCTCTGCCCCACATTTAGATTCAGCAGGTAATTGCTCATCTGCTGTGATAAAAGACAAAAAAATATGCCTAATATCCCCAGCTGCCAAGCTGCTGTCCTACTTAAAACACGAAAACTGAAGAAAGCAATAGGAACCATTTCCATTTAAAAAAGCTGCGCTAGACAATGTGTGCCAGACAGCAACAAGAGGCAATCTAACACTTCCCAAATCATCAGAATAAAAGCATGTATGCTTCTTTGGATAAAACCTAGGTCTTCTTTACTGTCCTTTCCTGCTTGTGAGAGTCCACCTCCACTCAGGAGTTGTTACGATGCAGAATTTGCTGGGCTGTAATACTGCCTGCCAAATTTGTAAATGGAATTCCCCATCAAGACAAAATCCTTCTTCTACAATCTCACTACAAAGTGAGGAGACAGTGCTGGTTCAAAAGTAAACCAGCACAAAAGTGGGAGGAATGGACCCACACAAATACCTTGAGAGAGATTTCGGGTGCTACGATTTAATAGGAAGATTACAATAATGCAGTGATACATAAAAATTGTCTTAAACCCACAAAGTCAGAATACAACCAGGCACCCTGTTGGTCAGGGTGGTAGTCACAGGCTTTCAAGTAGTGACTGCAGTCCTGTTGGAATGCTGGTTGCACTTGAAAGTGGTGGTCCTGTGGAAGGTCTGGTCTCCTGGTGGAAATTCAGGTCCTCCTCTGGATCTGTCCAGTGGTGGTGGTGTCCCAAGTCCCCAGAATGCCCAGACTGTATACAGGGAGGTTTAGGCAGTACCTCCCCCAGTTCAAACTGAAAGAAAAGGCAAGCAAGTAGAAAGAAATTCCTGTGTTTATAGGCTAAAAATGCCAGAGATTATTGATATGATAGATAGGTATCTAGGATATTTCGGTATATAGTGTAAAATGAGACTGAGCATTGTGATTATTATTTCTAGCACAGATCCAGTTTTCATGTGGTTATATTCCATCTTTTTTTTTTTTTTTCCAGTTCTGGTCTTGCAGACTTTCTTCCTAGTATCAGGTGAATAAGAGCAGAGCAGCACCTCTCATGGACAATTTATATCAACAAAAGTATACCCTATTTATTTTTCTAGCTTTTAATCCATCTTGCCAATTATTTTCTGGAGTGTGTCAAGACATTTTGGAGACCAGTAAAAAAGTTTGGAATCGCAACAGGAGAGAGAGGCACTTTTTCCTTAGTGGTTTTCCATCTCACTCATTAACAAACAATTAGGAAGGGAAAAACAGATAACACATAAGACAACATTTTCATGTCCTTGCCCAAAAGGTATTTTCTATGTATGGTAGATACAGAGGAAAAAAAGCCACTGTAATGTGCTTATGCATTGCTCCTCTTCTGAAAACTCTTCCTCCTCAGCAAAACTCTAAAGCACGTTTATCTCCTCCATACTCTGGTGTTCACAGATCCTGCGAGTTTTAATGCACTTACCTGCAGCACATGCCCTGTGAGAAAGAGAAATGCTGTTATCCCTCTGTTAGAGGGGAGAATCTTGGACACAGAGACTAACCCGGGCTGCCTGAAGCCATGCAGGAAAATTGCAGTGTAATCCAGCCATGAATCCAGGGCCCCCAGTCCAAATTTTTATCTTGAGGCATCTTCATTGACAGCTTTTGATATGACTTGCACACAGCTGCTCTTGCAGAAGGAAGCAATTGCACTGCAAGAGTTTTTCAAGTAGAAAATTCCAGTTAGAGTAATTTTTTGATAAATTTTTTCAAATTTTTGAACTCAAGCTACGGTTCTCTTCCATTTGCCAAAAACTGAATGCAATTAAACTCCAGTGCAATTCTGAATGATAGTAAGTGTGAAAACGTCATAGTTCTTCCTGAGCAGAATGGCCCTGTTTGTTCAATGCTTGATGCAGCAGTAGCACCCATTTCCCCTATAAACCTGGCTGTATTTATATGCATGATATCTTTGGTGAGCTACAGAAACAGATGTAAAAGCTGTAAACTTTTCAAAAGATTTGAAATGCCTAAGTCCTTGAAAACACTCAGGCACCTGGTGTTCTTTAAGAAAGTCAGGGAACCTAAAAATGTAGAATCTCAGGCAGAAAAGAAGGTAAATACCTAGGTTCTAGGACCTTCCAGTATTTGCAAACAGTTTTTACTTTTGAAGAGGGGATCTAAATCCTTCAACCAGGAGGGATCAGCAAGCACCAGTATGCAATTGAGAATTGCTGACAGTCCTTGCAGTGGCTTTTCTTATCTGTGCCACTGGTGCCTGAAGATATTCCTCATTATTGATTTTCCTGTCTGAAAATAGGCAATTAGTAGAGAAATAATCCTACGATCTCAGCTTTGGCAGACTGAGAATGGTGTTGGATGAGGGACAGGCTGAATGTCAAATGCTTTTTACTTGATAAAGGTTTGTAAATCCCATTTCTTGCATTGTGTGGCACCACGAATTCAACCTTTCTTCATGGGTGATAAGAAAAATTCTGCCCATTTTCTCCATGACTCCAGCACAGGTAAAGCTCTCAAAATCGACAGAAAGTATGACAGAAAAGCAACAGACAGGATGACAGAAAGAAGAATTCAAAAGTTTGATAAAGCATTCCTGCCTATGCAACTTCTTTTTTTTTTTTATTTCTTTCCTAACAACAACAAAAAATTAATAAGAACTTCTTTTCTCCTAACTTTTTAAGAAGGACACTGAGTAAGTCTTTAAATGTTTCCATGGAATTCACTGTTTCAGAGTCCAGCAAACAGTGAAGGACCATTGGGGAAAACATCAATTCCAAAGGAGCCAGTTCCATGACCAGGAAAGTGTCTGGAAAGACCTCCACTTTATTCCAGCCAGTGCAATCCCCATCAAGGATTCCTAGGGTAGATTTATATAAACTCCAGTTCTATGTGTATTATGAAAATTAGAGAATTCCTCCTAATCTAAAGGTCTCTGTGCAGTTGCATCAGTGAAGGAACCAGGGCAGGGGGAAGTGGGGAAGAGGAGGGTGGGGCTGGAATATAATAAGTTTCAAGATCTCACAAATATTTAATAGATAAATTTAAAAAAGGCTAAGAAAAAATAATGGTTTCTCTGGAAATATGTTCCTATATATACATTCATAAATGAAATATGGAAATTGGTGGAAGAATTTTTGAGGAAGAAGAACAGGAGCATAAGGAAAATATGTGCATGTCAGAAGAAAAAAGGAGAGCAAATTTACAGCTTCTACTCACATTTAGAGCAATTTTTCCTGAAGCAATGCTCACAGCTGGCATTGAAGGTATTTCCTGAGTAGCTTGGTTACTTTTGCTGCTCCACCTCATATAGCCATGTAGAATGCATGGCTATATGGCTATACTCCTTGGAATATCAAGAAAGAATCATGAGTGTGCTGCAGACCAGGAAAAAACCATCATCTGATGGACTGTGACACTAAACAAAATGTAAGGTGAAGAAAAAAAAAAAGGAGGTACATGAAAAACTGTGTGAAACAAATAATTGCAGCATGAACTCACTTCTGCAGGCATAAAGGGAATGTCTTCTTTTATCCTGCAACCACAGACAATCTGTATTAAAATACTTTGAGACACATCCTAGGCTTCAATGTCACCCTGATTATTTGGAAGACCCTTCTGTTTCAACCTGACTTACGAATGTATTGCTCTCGGGGTCTCTTTTCCTCTCTCTCTGTTTCCTCAACTGACATTGTTATCTCTCTGAAATCATGTCTCACATACGTATGGAATTAAGATTAAAGAGCAAGGCTACAGGGAGTTGAGAGAAGATGTGTTATAGAGCAGCTGTGGTCAGACAAGTAACCATTAAAACAAAAGTAAAAGAAGCCAAGAGAGTGTAATTTACCAAGATGAGTCCTACTGAAGAAGTCATGCAGGAGAGGCCAAGACTTCAGCTACCTCTCTGCAGACTTGTTTTCAGAAGATTGTCAGCCTTCACAACAGGCTCTCGTGGTGGGAAGTCAGTCAGACTCTTTTTTTCTCTGAAGTGCTAAAATACCTGTGCTGGTCCTCAGCCTTTTACAAAGGGTCCAAGGGACTGCCCTGGTGCCACTTTCATTTCAAGCATCTTTGATATTTACTGTCATAGCTTGAAAGTGCAATTTATTGACCCAGGATCTATTTGCAGAAATACACACCTGTGTATTTATTTTTACTCACATAGTAATCAGTTTGGCAGGCAAAGTTCATGTCTATACATCTCTTTGGCACGTGCACACAGGTTTAAAGGCATTATTGCCTTCTTGCTTTTCCAAATAAACCTCTTTGTATTTTTAGAACATGCCCTGAGATGTCAATGCTTGATAATCACAAATATATTTTACTCTTCTTAAAAGACGAAACTAGTGTACACACATACTTCTTTGTTTCTCAGCAACAGCACACTGAAAGCTTGCAGCTGTCCTGTCAGTGTTGCTGTAGTCATGCAAATCACACAGTTGCACTTCACCATAAGCTCCAGATATATAAACCCATTTAGTATTCCCTGTTGTGTTTTTTTTTATTCAAAATATTTCAATGCCACTATTGTTCTGGTAACATCATCAGCTTTGTGGTTCTTATCTACTGGGTCATTTTTACTTGAATTCTCCTCTTGTCATGCAAATTATTAGCAAGTTCCACAATTATGAAGTATTTCTGATTATAAAATAAAGCAATAAAACCAAAAATCAGTAAAATACTGGCTGAAGTGAATTTATAAATTGCTTAAAGTGCACAAATGCCCATTTAACTTTAAAAAAAAATTCCTTTTTTTCTGTTTATAAACATTGTGTGTGATTAGAAAGGCCATGAATTTAAATAATCTTTATCAGTCTGAATTAATAATTTCAAATTAATAATTTGAAAACTATTTCAGGCAAAAATTTTCAATTATACTCTCTTCCATCTTATCATAGAAGAATTAATTGCAGGCTTTCTGCCAAAATTACAACTGGTGAGAAAGGCAGTGCTAAATAGATAAACAAACCTAGAAGGCCTCAAAAAATAACTGTTTATTGATTTTCCAAATACAATATTTGAGGTGTATTCAGAAGAAGAGCCCCTGCTGTCCACTTATTTCCTCCATCTATGACTTGCTCTGGAAATTAAAAAAGTCTCAAAAAAGGGCCTTTTCAGATCTTATTGAAATGAATATTTAATCTGATTCAAATTAAATTGACGGAGTTCCTGGTACCTCTCAAGCCAGACTTCATTGTTTTGCAAGGATGAACACTTATTTCAATACTCATGCAGACACGGACAGCCTTGCTCACTCCGTTTAACTGACAGTTCACACAAGCAGTTTGCAGAAAAAGAGGGGAGCAAATCCTCTCCCCTGAAGATGGGGAGACCTTGCTTTGTGTCAGTCAGCCCTGGTATGGCAACTTGGACAGGCACAGGCTGCTTGACCCTGCAGGTGTCCACACCCTGGGCTGCCCAAAATTCTTTGTGGGGGTCCCACGGTACACCAGGAGTAAGGCTAAAATGCCCTTTTTATCTGCCATGGCCCTCTGTGGTGCA
Source organism: Fringilla coelebs (assembly GCF_963513975.1). Taxonomy (NCBI): domain Eukaryota; kingdom Metazoa; phylum Chordata; class Aves; order Passeriformes; family Fringillidae; genus Fringilla; species Fringilla coelebs. Next base: position 58,385,207 of record NC_140031.1, read on the forward strand.
GCATGGTCGGGAATGGTTTAGATTGCAGCAGAAGGATTAGCCAATAATCTGTGGTGTGCAGGATATGTAGCAAGCAGCTCTGCAGGAACACCTCATCTTGAAATTCGCTTTTCTCTGTATCCCAGCTGACTTGTGTACAAATGAGTGCAGTGGAGACCAGGCTTTTGATACAGAGCTGAAGGAATGTCACAGAAACCTGGTTTTTATCCAAGTGGAGGGAGAGGATGTGGGTTTCACTTTGAGGTATCCGATGTGTGATAGGATAAGGTGGCAGCAGTATCTGTGGGACAGTAGTGGTGGATGCACACTGCTACTTTACAGGGTGTAAGGTTTTCTATAGAATAAAGAATCATACAATTTCTATAAAATAAAGAATCATAAAATCATAAAATGGTTTGGGTGGGAATGGACCTTTAAAGAACATCCAGTCTAACACACCTGCAATGAGTAAAGACACCTTCCACTAGACTGGATTGCTCAGAGCTCCTCTAATCTGACCTGAATGTTTCCATGGATGGGGAGCATCCACAACCTCTCTGGGCATTCTCATGGTAAGCATTCTCATGGTAAAAACTTGTTCCTTGGGTCTTGTGTAAACTGACTCTTCTGCTGCTTAAAATTGTTACCCTTGCCCTACCACTAATGACCCCGTCCCTATCTTCCTCACAAATGCTGTTTAAGCCCAGGAAGTCTGCATTATGGTCTTCCTGGAGACTTCTCCAGGCTGCACAGCCCCATCTCTTTCAACCTTTCCTCATAAGAGAGGTCCTCCTTCCCTCTAAATTTCTTCATGTCCCTTCCTTGAACCCGCTCCTACAGTTTCATGTCATTCCAGTGTTGAGGATCCTGGAGCTGCAGGCAGTGCTTCGGGTGAAGTTAGACAGTAATAAATGGTTCCTTGTCTAGTCCTTTGTGTTGCTCTGAAACTCTCAATGTCCCAAGCTGTATAGGGGTACAATCTTCCTGGGCAAAGGAATGCATCTTGCTTTTGTCCTGTTATTTTTTCCAAGCTGAAACTTCAATGCAAAAAATTTTCCCCTTCGTTTAAGTTTTCAGAAGCATTTCCAGTTTTCAGTGAAAACTGACTTACAAAAAATAATTTGTTGTCAAACACATTTTTATCAGACTTGGGAGGTTGCCATGCATACATCTTGTACTGTGTACCTTCTGGTTTTCCCCTTTTTGATGAAAATGAGGCAAAAAAGAGAAGAAGATCAAATAATAAATAATGTTATTTTTAAAAAAGGGCTTTACGTGCAAATCAATTTTGGTTGACATTTTTAACTAGTTCTTAGACTACCAAATTAGTTTCTGCTTGGATTACCCTGGAATTCTGTGTAGGTACTGGGGTGGCTCAAGTTTGCTGGTAGGAATTTAATACTGGTTTTGTCTGAATATACTAAGCAGTCCTTTGGGATTAGTGGTGTGTAAACTGTTTGAAGAAAAGGTCTGGATATTTGTAGGTAGCAGGTCAAAGCTTTCAGTGGATATTGACAAGTGAGAAGGAAGATGGAGAACATGGAGATAGACAGTGAATTTAAAGACGGAGAAAAACAAAATGGAATAATCAAAGCAAGTTTATAATTAGATGTGTATGTCAATAGTTTCCCTTTAAGGATAACTCCTCTCATCCTGCAGCTCCTGTCCTTGTCCCTGTCTATCCCAGTCTAGCTGTAATTTCCCACAGTATTTTTCCAACATTGCAGAGGAGTCAGGGAGTTGGTGAATCCTAGTTTCTTGATGTTGAACTCTGTTCCTTGCTTTAATCAGAGTACAACCTTCTTTCCTCTAGTAGGTATGAATACAGTTATATTTCCTCTAAAGTTAACTTTTCTCTTTCTTCTCCTTCTGAGGCCAGCCAGCAGTGTGGGACAGCAACTGGCCCAAGAGGGAAGGGAGCTGGGCTGCTGGGAGCCCCCAACTCCATGCTCCAGCCATCCTCCCAAAGGAAAACTGCATTCTAGCTGGTCAACCCTCGCACTCCATGTGGTCAAAACTTTTACAGCCATCTCCATTCCTATTGATAAAACTTCCTTTTAATTGCAAGTGTTAATCCAACTGATATAGCTTCTTGCAGAAGACAACATAAAGATTCTACATAAACATAATTTTTTTAACATGTTCTAAAATTTCTTTAATCTAGGGAGGGAGAGTTCCTTCTCATATTAATGCTTGCCTTTCTCCTGTGGCTAACCCTTTAATCCAAAGGCTTTCTGTAACAAACCAGTAGGTGACCACTGACACTTGTGGTCTTTAAACAGAAGATCCTGGGATGGGGAATGACTGGGATGGCACATCCAGCCCTCTCACTCCTGCGCTACAGCTACAAGGAAATTAAATCTAAACTATCTGAAAAATACTGCATGTATCTTCTCTTTCTGTGATAAATGTGTTACAGACTTGAGTTACTACTTTGGTTGTACACACACTCTATTTCCTGGTTATCATAACCCTCAATAGATCTATTGAATTTAAAGACGAGGAGCCATTTTACTTAATGAAACACTTTTGCAACTGATATGTTTTTTATATATATATATGTAAAATTATAAAAAAGTTGCATGTCTAGGGCATAAAACCCCTAAGGATATGTGATCTTACCACACTGGTAACATAGGAATTGGGTCAACTCTTGCACTGCAGAATTTGCTTCTCCTCTAAATTCTTCACATGAATTTGTCAGTCAAAGTTATCTTGGAGATCAGTGGAGGTCTAGTTGCTTAGCTGAAAGCTTATTATGAGCCTTGAGAAGAGTTAAAAACATGACTGACATATAGAAGGGAATTCCAGGGGAAAGGTTCAGCTGAGCTCATGGTCATGTATATAGGGAAAGACTTACTTGGAGCCCATAAAGCAATCTTTCTGCAAGCAGTGTCTCTGGTCCTGTCATGAGACACTTTGATATGTTGGTCAGGTCACACAAGGTATTTCTCACATTATATGTGGGACTGGAAAAGTTTAAACTATTTCATTTATCTAAAAATAATAGCAAAAGGGGAGCAGGAGGACTGACTTTACTGCACTGGCAATCAAAGCACATTCCCAGGTGCCCCAGCTTTGTATGCCCCAGCTTTGAAGTTCAGGTTCCTTCCTGCTACTGTTACCTAGCTCAGGTAGATTAGCAAAATTTCTTTGCCACTTTCAATTGTGCTTCCCAGACCTACACTCCCAATTTAAGCTTCACGTGGATGAAAAGATATAATTAAAAAAATGCCCTGTGAATTAGCTAGACAGAATAAAATTTCATTTAAATTTTATCATTTTATCTTTTTATCTTTTTAACCTGATCAGTGTTGCAGAAATATTTCAAAATCTCAAAGCAGCATTAAACCAAGAAGTCTGTAGGACTTCTTTCACTCTTTCTCATGGCAGAAAACTGAGCTGTCATTAAAATCTTGCTGCAAAACTGGAATGGTGGGATGTCTTCAGCCCTAGACTATACATGCATCAAACTTATATTAAAATTAAGACAAAACCAGTGTGCATTCTGTGCAACATTGATGACTAATATTTGAAATAAAATTACAGAATGAAAAGTAAGAATGGGCTGACATCTTTCACACAAAACTTTGAAGTCAAAGAAATGCAACACAAAGGAAGGAATCTTTATCAGAAACTGCTTGATGCACTCACAAAACTACTAGAAAGACATATTCTTCGACAAGTATATTTTCAGTACTTTTTAAGAAAAGTGCCCAGTCAAAGCATGTTTTTCCATTATTTGTACCCAGGAGCTGAAGTGAGTTAAGTGCTATAAGTTTTCAAAAGAAACTGCAGCAAATGCATTATGCTAGATCCTGCTTAAATACAGTGATACATATGAATCTTTGATCTTTCAAATACTGTGGGATCAAAGTATTCACTGTTTTGGATACAAACCTGTGCTAAAATCAACTGATTATAGCTCTGGCCACAGAAAAGAACCAGGTACAAATGTCTTTGAACTGATGTCACTCCAGGTAGTCTGTGCACTTTTGAGTTAATTTGCATGTCTTTGAACTTAAATTTTTTTCTATTGCATGGTCTGGAATAAATAGCAGTTACTAATAATCTATTTAAAACTGATTTTTGTGCTACACTGTTACAGAGAGAGAGATGAATATAAATTTGTGGCTCTATGTATTTGGTCTCCTTACTCTTAATATACACGTTAAAAAAAAAATCACATCTAGCACCCTAGTTGCCAGTTTTTCTTAATTGGCAATGCTTCATCCTAAATCAAGCACTCACAGTAGCATGAATTAATTAATGAAAGCACAAGAATATTTTGCAATGGGTCATTCTTGTTATCAGTGCTTATTTGATCATATAAAAACAGCCTGAAATTTTAGAGAAAGGGAGAAGAAATTGCTTCCTTGTCTTTAAAGGGCAATCCTCATGAAAAAATCAGCCCAGAGCTATACAGAAAAAAAGCTCTGGATAAATCATTTGAAGGTAGGGTACTTGCTATACTCCTGGAGCCAGTGAAAATTTTGATCATCACTAATCAATGAACAGAAATGTTACACTTCACAGGTTTGTTTTTATAAATCAAAGTAGGAGAATATTTGAAAAAGTAGTAGTGAAGCTTTATTGAGTTATTATTCTAGCATGATTTCTCCCCTCTTCCTCTAAAAATAACACTGGCCCCAATCATCTATGCCCTCGCCCCACTTTCCATGTGATTCAGGAATGCTGGGTCTCCACATGCTTCCTGCTGAGTAACACTAGAGATCCTTTCCACTACTGGGCCTGTCTCCTGCAACACACAGCTGCTGAACAAATTTTTTGGAGCACTGACCCTCTTCTGCTTGTTGCAGTCCTTGCCAGCACTGCTGGCTCCCTTTTGGTGTGCTCTGGGTGTGGGCACACAGATCATGGACCTTCCTGACCCAGCAGCCCTCTTTGTGCCTGGTTTGATTAAGGTTAAATAGAAATGTCCTTGTTGGTTGGTGTACCAGCTACATGAACAATGTTTTTAAGGTTTACAGGTCGTTCTCTGCATCATCTCTGAGTCCTTGTAAATATGTAAACATAAGAATGCCCATTCAGTCATGGAGGCAGGAAACAAAGGATACAGAGTCAGAGTAGTACTTTTACTACTCTGTAAGAGGCTGGTACTAGGCAGAGTCTGCATACAGACTCTTTTCCTTAGGATGTTTTCTCCAGGAATCCTTTCCTCTTACCCAACTACTTTATATTACCCTCCAAAGCAAAAACTAGGGGAAAAAAACGCTTTAAGTGAGAGGAAATTCCTAAAGGAAATACACAAATATCACCCACAAAAAGATACACATCGTTATAAACTCAAAGGTTCTAGTACCTGAAGCTATTTTGGCTTTGAAAAATGTACATGAATTACTGATAGTAATTTACATTTGAGGCTAACAGTGACTTGATACTGCAAGAATGTTGTTCTTTAGAAAAGAGTAAGAAATTACCTAGAAACTCTACAGGGTTTTTTTTCAAATCTTTACAATAAAAAACTTTCTTTTTTTCAATGAAGCGTGTAGACTTTGCTAGAGATTAGAATTAATTTTTTTTCTTTTAATTCCCCCTAAAATGCACATAGGGCCGTGAGCTGACTTTGCATGTCAAGTCAGCCTAGCATTCCCTAAGTGCTGAATGCTACCTGGATATGTCCAAAAGTCCAAAAGGACTTTGCTTTTTGGACTTTGTTTGTAGTGTTTCCCATTTAGCAAATTTAGTTTCTAATTTCACTTGTCCTTGTGAATTCTTCAGAACAGGATTCAATGAATGGAATGAGGCGTAGCCTGATAGAGTGAGCTGAAGTACCTAACTTTGAGAAGCTTGTGATTCAGTATGCTTTTGGACCAGAAGTATATTCACTGATTGTGCACATAAGACAAGGCTCATCTATGAGCAGATCAATGTATGAGATACCATTGTTGAAGAATATTGCATTCAAAAGAGGCTTTCAGTGCCTTAATAAAGGCTGCTTGAGCCTTACACTGCTGAGTTCTCCTCTCATATAAAAATTAAATAGTGCTATAAGCTTTTCTGCAAAAAATAAACCAGTGCAAAGGTAGCTTGTTCCATTTGGTCTTGCTTATCTATCTGTGGTTCCTTACAGGTATGCAAAGTTTGACTGAAGTGCCTATTTGTCCAGAACAAAAGCTACTTCAACTCTTTCATCTTTGCCAACAATGTCAGAGGAGAGCAAGTAAGTTATGAGGGAGAGGAAAAAAAAGTCATGCCGTATTTCAGCCTAGAGCTATGTAAACAAGCTCTTAAATATATGATTCATGTGCCTCATTCATCTACAACTCTTCATACTATGCTAACACACTTCTGTAACACTAAATAAATTACTAGTGCATTTGGCATTTGTAGGTTTCCTTCCTCATGCTTTCTCTACCACAATTTCTTTCAAGATTCCTTGTCCAAACACTTAACTGCATTTCATTGCTTGTTAGATTCATAAAATAGAACAAAACCAAAACACAAAAAACAACAAAAAAGAAATTTAGATGGAAATTAGGCTAGCTGAATTATTTAACAAACAGATGCTCCATGGAAATGCAAAACTTGTTCCAAATGTGTGGAAAGGGGCTTTAAGGTTATGGTGCTGTTAAGTCAAACAACTTTTCTTCCTTCTATCTTTAAAATTACCAAGCTACAGTCATGCAACTGAGTAGCAAAGCGGGAAAAACATATGTTCGTCTTTGATAACATAATGTCAGTTATAAGCCTCTTCCGGGCCTACTGGCTTGTGTGTTGGTTAAACTGGTTAATTAGAAAGTGAGATAGTTGAACTTGAGCTAGTTGCTCAAAGTGCACAGTGTAATAAAATGTTCAATAAATCAAAAGCAAGAGGGTGAGTGTGCATGCCTGTGAAGAGAGAGGAAGGCAGGCAAAATGTTTAATGCTTTTAAAATCATGGAATTATTTAGGTTGGAAAAGATCCATGATCGTTGAGTCTAATCATTAACCTAACACAGCTAAGTGCAACACTAAACCACATCTCTTAGCACCATATCTATGTGTGTTTTTAAATGTCTCCAGGGATGGTGACGCAACTGCTCCCACAGGCAGGCTGTGCCAATACCTGGCTAACCTTTCAGTGAAGAAATTTTGTCTAACAATCAATCCAAACTTCCCTGTCACATCTAGAGACCTTTTGGTCTCATCCTTTCCCTTGCTACTTGAGAGAACAACCTCCACCTGGCTGCTGCCTCCTCCCATGCATTCATAGAGATTGAAAGGTCCCTCCGTGAGCCTCCTCTCTGGACTAAACAGTCCCTGTTCCCTCATTCACTTCTCATATAATTTGTTTCTCAAACCCTTCACCAGCTATATTGCCCTTCTTTGGATATGCTTAACAGAAATAAACAACAGGGTCATAAAGTAAGCTAAAGAAAAGCAACAGGAAATATTTTGAAAACTCCTAGTTCTAGACGTGGGGAGAAACTGGAAGAGCTACAAGTAACATACTGTGAAAACTGCGGTGTGATAAGCTCCACAGAGCCATGGGATTTTAATAGCTTAGCTTTCATTGGCTTAGCTCTTGAGTGCTTTTAAGTAGTGGGACATGATTTTTACATTATTTATCAAGAAACGTACATATTCTCTGCAGTCCTGAAAACATGAGGTGGGGATGTGCTGAATGTTTCTGGGCAGGGGAGAGTAAATCTAGGGGAGGCAATGTTGTAGTACGGAATTCACTAAAAGAAAAATGAGGGTTCGTTGAGTAGCCAACACTGTGAATAAATAACGTACCACACAGAGAAATTTGAAATGTTCAATGACTTTTTTCTTCATTTATAACAAACTGGGTAATTATGATCAGATTTTTTAATAATTATTTGATGATAACAATCTGGAGTAGAAACCTGAGCCAGAAAAAGAGGGAAAAATAGTAAAAACACTATTAAATTAGGGAGTTATTTGAGCCCCACTAAGTTGACCATATAAGGCCACCAGGGGAAGCTGAATTAGTTCCTTGGGTATTACTGATTATATTTAAGAACTCAAGGAAAAAGTGCAAAGAATGTAAGAGAAAAAAACTCACATGTAAAGGGTACAGACTAGCTTAAACTCATTAAATAAACAGCCCCTGGAACAAATATTATATGCAGAGATCAGATAGGAAGTGTGAACTGGCTGAGTGGACAGTGAGATTGGGAGCTGATTGAGAACTGCCCAAACAGCAGATCTCAGAGGGTCATAATCAGTTGGAGACCCATCACTCGTGGTGACGCCCAAGGTCCAACAGTGGTCCCAGTCTTGTTTAATTTATCCACAATGACTTGGGTGAAGGGGCAGAGGCCTCCTCAGCAATTTCACTGACAACACGAAGCTGGGAGGAGCGGCCGAGAGCCCAGAGGGCTGTGCAGCCCTTCAGAAGGACCTCAGCAGCCTGGAGAGATGGGAACGAGGAACCTCCTGAAATTCAGCCAAGGCAAGTGCAGGGTCCTGCACCTGGGGAGGAACAACCCCAGGCACGGCACAGCCTGGGGCTGACCTGCTGGAAGCAGCTCTGCGGAGAAGGAGCTGGGGGTGCTGCTGGACAACAAGCTCTCCATGAGCCAGCGGTGCCCTGGTGGCCAAGAAGGCCAGGGACATCCTGGGCTGCATCATGGACAGCAGTGCCAGCAGGCTGAGGCAGGTGATCCTGCCCCTCTGCTCAGCCCTGGTGCGGCCTCACCTGGAATGCTGTGTCCAGCTCTGCGCTCCTCGGTACAAGAGAGACACGGAGCGCCTGGAGTGGGTCCAGCAGAGGGTGACAAAGAGGATCAAGGCAGCACCTGTCTTATGAGGAAAGGCTGAGTTGGGCCTGTTCAGCCTTGTTAAGAGACCACTGATGTGGGACCTCATCAATTTCTTTAAGTATCTGAAGGGAGGGTGTCAAGAAGCCCAGGCTCCTTTTAGCGGATGCATATTATTTTCCAAACAATAGGAAAAGAAGCAATGGCCAGAGACTGATCCACAGGAAGTTCCAGTTAAAGAACTTTCTGTGCAGGTGCCCACACACTGGAGTAGATTGCCCAGAGAGGGTGTGGAGTTCCTCTCACTGGAGATATTCCAGAACTGTGTTGACTCAATTTTGTGCCATGTGCTCTGGGATGACCCTGTTTGAGCAAGGAGCCTGGACCAGATGATCCACTGTTGTTCCTTCCAATGTGATCCATTCTGTGAGAGCATGGTAACTTGGCAAATTAATCTGAGTAGAAATGCCAATGAATTAAATTTTACACTATCATGATCTACCAGTCAATGCTTTCGTTAATCAGATGAAGACATGAGTCAAAAATGGACACACAGAAGACACATCAAAAATGTTTTCATTATCTTAAGTGCACGTCAAACTGAAATTTAGTTAGTAACAGTTACTGTTGCAAGGAAGTGTATAGTATAGTGCAGTTGGACCCCACATAAATGAAAAGCTTGAACCTGCTTTCTCTAGCAAGCATTATCAAAGCATCATTAATCTTAGACTCCAAAGACTCACAGTTTCTAACAGTGATCTGAGTATTTTTGGACAAAGGAATGGCTAAAAATATAGACTAATCTGATCTAATCTGAGACTAGATTAGATTAGATTAGATTAGATTAGATTAGATTAGATTAGATTAGATAGTCCAGAAATAATAGCTCAAACCCAACTTCCCACATGCCCATCCTGTAATATTTTTTTGCTTTGCTCGTTCTACATGTCTGCAGGGCTACATGTCTGTTCCAGCCTCCTGGACCATGGAAAGTCTACCTTCAGATACTCTCTGAGGCCTGGTGGTCCCTTCTTTCTAGTGGTCCCTTCTTACTCCTCTCAACTCTCATGTCAAGATATGGAGAGGCCAAACCAGTTTTGTGCAAAAAGAAAATTCCTCACACTGTTTCCTGTTATGAAAAACACAAGGTCCCCTAAAACAGAGGCGTTAGACTTTGTGTCTGGTTCTCCCTGGAAAGCCAGAGAGTTTGGAAATATGTCCATATGAAGGGTGGACAAGAAGTCATGGGCATTGCTTGTGGGACTTGGAGAGGACTGAGACACAACTGAAAGCACAAAGAGGAAGATAAGGGTAGGCTTCCCTGTGTGACTTGAACAGTCAGCTGCTCTGAAGAATGTTTTGATGTGCGCTCTGATGCCTGAGATGAGTGACCTTGTTGAAGGCAGCAGCTTTGTGCCACTCACACAGAACTGTATGTGCTCGTTTCTCTGCAGCCCATGGGATGGAATGTGGGGAGCAAGTGAGGGCAGGAAAAAGAGACACGTGAGAGCCAGGAGTGGTGGGAAATGTACAGCCTGGGAGGTATCCTGAAAACAAACAACACACCTTCCCCCTTGGCTTTTCTCTGTGTCTGTGTAAAAGTCTGTGGGACAGAAGTGATGGTCATCCAGAAATGTGACAGCAAGCCAGACTGAGCTGACAGGGAGGTAAGGGGAACAGAGAATGTGAGCAGGTGTTGAAACAACAAGGTGTTGAAAAGCAGCAGATGTCCACTTCCATGTGTCACCAGCAGCAAGAAACTCTGCTCCTCACTTAAACTGCAGGAAGGTAGTTGCTAGGTAAATTTGTGTTGCATGACAGCCTTCAGTCCAAAATTTATCCATCTTCCTTAAAGTGGGGGTCACACCAAGCTGGATCAGTTCTGGAGTACATCAGCCATGATTCAAGTCTGTCAGGACAAACACAGCTTACACCCGAGGAGGGAGGAATATCCCCTTGACACTGTCCCAGGGGAGTTGGTCCTCCTGGCCACAGCTCTCTACATCCCATGAAGTGTCTGAATAGATGTCCAACAGTGTATTCTTGCACAAGTGGGCATGCTGCTGCAGTGAGATGTGCTGGCAGACACCAGTGTCAGCAGAGACAACTCTGCTCTCCCTGTGGGACATCCACACTGTGTGGAGGGAGGTGAGGGGGTCGTGAAAAGCCAGGCAACCTCCTGGTCTGAGCTGCTTCCCCATGTCATTCACTGTAAAGACATTGATGGTGAAAAGGAAAACCTGCCTTGAGGATGCTTAGGGAGGGATGCTCTCACAGGGCAGTATAGATACTGTACTGTGAATCTTTATACTTCACAGCTAGAGTCTTTAGGCAGCAGAGTGGGATGGAAACTCTTACTCCCACTTCCATATTTATGCAGTCATTATTTGCAGCACACAAGTCAGTCCAAAGCATTAAGTTATTCATAGGTGTAACAAGTACTTAAAAAAAAATAAAATAAAAGAAGAGAGCAAAACCTGCTAATGATGATATTTTTTTCTCTTACAGGCATCCAAGAATGCTCTAATATTGATATCACAACTTTTCTTCCTGAACTGCCACTTCATCAACTTACTTTTTCTTCTTTTTTTGACAGACTTGATCACATCTCCCATGCACTGCAGCTAAAATCCAAATATTTTCAGAGCCCCATATGGTTTTTCCAACTTCAGTAAGTGAAACAAAACACTATCTTAAGAAAGAACTGAACCTTTTCTTCAGTTCCAACTTAAACATTTTTTCTACTTGTTTCCCAATATATTAGATGAAAGATCATCAGGGTAGCAACCAAACAAATGAAAATTACACCAATCTTTTTTTCTCAGACATGACCCTCACAGTTAAATTCCTACACAATATTACTTTCACCTCTCCATATAAAAAGTAAGATTTTCCAAAGTACAGAAAACCACCCAAAAAAAAAAACCTTGGGGGAATGTTGATATGCTGTAAAATAAGAATATAGTATGGTAGCAGGTCTCAGAGTGTTGGCTCCTTGAAGTCATTACCATGTATTTCTGTTTTGTGGGAGATGGAGTTTTAAGGAGTTCTGAGAAGCTATTTAAATGAAAATAAAATATATTGGGTAAAATAGTGGAGCTGTTCTTATGCTTTGATCTTTACAAGTATAATCCAATTATCTTCAATGGTATTTCTGGTTAAGTACTTCCAGATTTGGCCTCAATAACAATATCAAAAACAATAGATAAATAGCAATAACAATAGATAAATAATCTTACTTTTGCATACTCCTAGTCCCATCACTGATCAGATTACTTGTGTCTATCTATTCTATGTTTCAAGAGACTGATGTTCTGGCTCATAATACAGAAAGGTTTTAATTCTATTCACTTTTGTTAAATAACACCACTCAAAGAAAAAAGAGAGCTAAAATCATCACAGTGTAAAATGAGAACTCTAATTTTAATTAAGAACCAATCCTCGATAAGCAGGAAAGCCAGTAGCTTATGACATTTGAGTTTCAATCATGTCTCTAAGAGGAAGCCTGAAGTCTCTAACCTATTGTGGGAGTAAAAATTCTGTTTTGTCTTTTATATTTTATTAGTGCTTTCTGCACATAATATCTATAGTCCAAATTTTGACACTTCAAAGATAGTGTTGGAAATGGGGAAAGCTGAGAAGAAAGTTCATCTGTATGATATTCAGTCCTGACACATTTTGTTCACAGCTTTCCCATTTCTCTTGCCACATGGAATTAGGTGAAACACTTCAAATAAGTTTTTTTTGCAAAGGTGCATTGATTTTGCTCACTTTTTAAAGAGGAAGTATCCTTTTCCAAGGTCCAGGTGTTTGCTCTCTACTCTTCTCCATCCAGGGAATAAAACCTCTTTCAACCTGGAAGAAGCATGGCTGCCTCCTAGGAAAGTGTCTGAAATACTTCCCCAATGCAAATGGGGTGAGAGAAGGAGAGTGTGCGTGTCAAGAAAGAGTCAATTAACTTTGTTACAAATTATAATATAGATTGTTGGATTTATGGACTGTTTTTTACCTGATATTGCAATGGCTGCTGGAACTAAAAGTATCTCTGGACCACCAAAGTGAAGACAAAATATGAGTAGGAAATACATGAAAAGGAATTATATGGCAGCTATGACTGAAATAAAAGATCCCTTGCCTTCCTTCTGCCTTCAAGCACAGATGTCAGCTCCCAGGTCCTCCTCATTTTCAGGACTCTTTTGTTCAACTAAGTGAATTCTGGCAGTCTGCCTTGAGGATCTTGGGTAGACTGGGTTCTAGTTTCAGTGTCTTCTTCTGAGAAGGACAAAACAGGGGCTGCCCACTAAACCCTGGTGAGAACACCAGAGGAAGAGAATTTTCAGATGCACTGTCACATGGGTCTAGCACTTCTCTTAAGGAGACAGAACATCTGACAGCCACAGGGCCAGTCAAAATCATGTTCATTTGGAATCTACCATGCAGTAAAGGCAAAATTGAATAGTTCATGCAATGGTTTTTACCCCCATTCATTGCAACAAAATACAGAGTGTGAAATGGTTCTTTAGAGAACATACAACAGATGAGAGGAACAAAGTGGATTCCTTTTTTCTCTTATCTCGTTGAGGGAGTGCACAGCAGATATGCCCTACCTCTGCTCATAACCAAAACTTGTTTCTCCTAGATGGCTTTTACCACACCATCCTTCTCATAACATCCTCTTCTCATCTGGCATCTTCCCCTTCTGCAGGACCACAAAAAGTCACTTGGTGAATCACAGGCTGTCCCTAAGAGAGATAAGTCTTTTCTAAATCTGGAGAAGGAACAGCAGCCTATCTGAATTACTGGAAATGTTCCTTGGAAACAAATGTGCCAGTTCTTCTCGCTTCTTTAAGATTCCTTATCATAATCAAAAGTACAAAACCAGTGATGTTTCCCCACACATACCAGGAAAAAAAACCCTGATTTTGCAGGTGTGTTTGGTGGAAGAGACATTGATACAAAACCTAAAGTATGGGCTGGATAGATGGGAAATACAGTTTTCTTCGCTATCAACTGTTTGCAAATATTCTTACCAAAAATTAAAATCTTTAAAGATGGGCTACAAACACTGTAAACATGTGAAAGTAGTATAGCCATATAACGTAATTGTCTCCCTGTGACAGAGTGGAAATCAAGACTTCACATGGATTGACATGTACATGAATTGCATTTTTGCAGGAATTTTAAATAGTGACTCAAAATTTTCACCTTACCATCTCCATTCATGCACTAATTTCCATTTTCTGGTGTAATTTTTCATGTCATTATCACTCTATGTGTTTTCTTTTTATACACTGCGTTCACTTCATTTCTCCCTTTCATTTTGCTTCCTTTGATACCCTGACAGCTGGGTTTAAGAAAGTGCCGTTTTTATTTACTGTCACTACTGGCAAGGAAATTAGCACCTTGATGGGAGGCGTACTACATGGAGCATATAGGCATTACAGAGCTCTTAACACATTTCACTTCACTGTGATTAACAGAATTTAAACCAGGCATCAGCCACTTCCTTTTCTCCCGACAATGCCTTTGCAGAATGACAGCCATAGAAATGTGCATTATGAAAAGCAGCTCAAGCCTCACCCTTGATGTTGTTGTCAGAGGACAGCAGCAGTTCAATAATGAACTTTCTTTTCCATATATTATTTGAGACCAGAGGAATAATGTACCAGTCAACCTAACGGCCTTTTAGTCAATTCCCTATTGCAGCAACAACAGTTACCTCTGAAATATCCCAGTGTTAAATGCAGTTAGATCTTAAGGGCTGGTTCATGAGCAATGTTGGGGGCTGAAGGGACAATAAAGCAGACTATATAAATAGGCTGTTCCCATCTTCAGCTAACGGCAATCTGTGAGGGATGGAAATAATAATGACTCAAAGAGTTGGCCATGTGTGAAAGTAGTGGGTGCTTTGCTGAGGCCAGGTTTGCACCCCTCAGCCAAAGGGGAAGGGGAGAGATTTTGGGTGTGTGATGGTGAAATGTTTAAGAACATTTCAGGTGCAGATGGTGTGTGAACCCATCACTGCAGAATGACTGTGCAAATTGACCTTTGTTTTAGCAGCAACTGGAGTCTGAGCTAGATAAGGCAAGAGGCTGATCCTACTAAGTGGGATAATGCTTTTTATTGCACCAAGGTCCTCCCTGCACAACTGGATCAGGTGTCAAAACTCTCCTCTGGGGATGTACCTGGACATTCACATAAGAACCTGAAGGTATCCAGCCCTTCTGATGGGCCATAATTGGCTCCAATGCTCTGATGTGGGAGGCAGCTGTCATGTCTTAGAAGGTGTCATATACCACCACTGCCCCAAAGTGCCAGACTCACTTCTGGAGCCTTCCACCAGAGGACTGCACATGACCCGCAGTGTTGTATTAGAGGGTGTAAAACTCCCACACCCCCAGAGGAGGTGCCTGGGGGTTCCTATAAACCTGAAGGTATATTAACCCAAGGAACTCTGTGTTTTCCCCACTCATAACAGATCCAGACTGTGACCATCATTTCAACCAGCAGACACTGAAATTCCAAAAATCAAGTCTTGTCACTGGGTCTATGGATGGTGACATCTTTTTACACTTATCCTTTCTTTTTTTAAAATTACTTTCTTTATATGCTTTTATATTGTTATATTTCTACAAATAATAACCCATATATCTACATAACTCCTTTCCACTGCAACCAAAATGTTCTTCTAAAATGAACCCTCCATGTACATTCACACTGAGTGACTGGTATTTAAATGTGTGTGTATCAACACTGGTCATTCAGTTTCACTCTAATCTACTCCAAGGGATCTATTACCCTCCCCTTCTGGGTCAGGTTGTAATACAACCTGTGCAGAGAGCTGTAGGAGCTGTTAGAGCAGGATGAACTTGCTGCAAGCCCCAGGAAGAACACACCAGAAGACATTATAAACAAACCTGCCAGCAGGCTGCGCAGGAAAGAACAGCAGTTCTTGAGAAAAGTAGTCACCCACTGCTCCCAGGGAACAAATGTACTCCCCACTGCAGATACTAGCTTTGTAAATTTCACCCTGCCCCCTCCCCCCCAACTATTTGTAGTAAAATGGACTTTAAGGGACAAAACAAAATGAGAATTTTTCTTTCCAATCAGAATCCCATGACCTTTGGAAATCCACAGTCCATTATTTCAGAAATGCAGAGAAATGTATTCAGTTATGAAATGCTGTTGCCTGTTAACTGCTGTTGAACTCACGCGACCTAATTTTAGGCACCTAAGTAGGTGTGTGTGTTCAAAAAGTTGTGTCCCTGATTCCTTATGGGGACAAAGCAAAATGCTCCCCCATAAAAATGAACCAGGGCAGAAATGCTCTCCAGATGCTCTGAGTTTCTTTAAATAAACCTCTCTCCACGGACCACAGAAAGACCTTAAGGAAGCCAGTCTCCTAATGCAGGCATTAAGGACACACCCTGGAAAATGAATCTTTTTAATATGCATACTCACAGATGAATAAGGCAGAAAATGGTATTCTTGGTATCTGATATAAAATAAATATGTGACTATTAGGGTAATATAGCAAATCCTGTTTCTTAGTAGGAACCCGTATCAAGGGTCAATATAACTCAAATCTAGCACTCCATGTGGTACCTTGTCATTTCTAAAAGGAGCATAATATGCTGGAGGACTCAGAGTCAAGGATATTCCATTGTCAAGGGCTGACACTGATTATCAAATATATCCTTGATTTTGCACCTGATATTCCAGGTCCAGGGCTGTTGTTGGCATCCCTTTTAACAAATACATGCAACTGTGCTTTGGAGATTTGGGGTGCATCAAGTGCCAAGAAACCTCACATTTTTCTTTTCACAAATAAAAATAAAGAAATTATATAATTGGTCCTACTGTCCTCATATCTATACTCTAAACTGCACTATATATGAACAAGTACATCAATGAGTCCTTTAGCAAGAGATTACTGCAAGCCAAGCCTTTTGAAAATAATGCACTTTGGTGAAGTGTTTACTAACTCACCCAAAATAGCTCCAGAAATGTCACAAAAGAGACCTGCTTAAAATTAAGCACATCTTCAAAACTACTCAGTTTAACTGGGGTCTTCTGCTATCTTCTGGTTCATCCAACTGCAATTCAACATGATTTCTTGCACTTTGTTACTTATCTGTAAGGCCTTTTTACTACGTCTTGAAATGGGCTGTTTTGTGTTGTGTGGAGAGCTCTATAAACATCAGGAAGGATTTGAGCCTGCAACAGAGGATGAGGTGCTTAAAAACAGTGTAAAAAATACTTCATGGCAAACCAGCATTAGGTACAAACACAAAGAAGGAACTTCCTAAGTTACCTAAATGCTGCCATAAGAAGGCATTAGGAGCTTGCAATTACTTGACACAGTAGGTTGTTAAACTGTTAAAGATATTGAAATAGAGAACTTTCTCTCAATTTCCCACTCACAGTAGAGTCTGAATCAGTATTCCTGTGTGTCTTTCTCATGTCTTTCATAGAACCACAAAATCAGCCAGTTTGGAAGGAACCATAGTCCAACTTCCCTCCTCAAGCAAGGCCATCCCAGAGCGCATGGTGGTGGATTGTGTCCAGCTGGTTCTTGAGTATCTCCAGTGAGGGAGAGTCCACAATCTCTGTGGACAGCCTGTTCCAGTGTGTGGTTACATACACAGTAAGGAAATTCTTCTTCTTCTTCACAGAATTTCCTGTGGATCAGTTTCTGTCCATTACCTCTTGTCCTATTGCTTGGCACCCCTTAAAGAAACCTGGTCCACCCTCTTGACATTCTCCCCTCAGGTACTTATAGAAATTGGTGAGGTGCCTGGGGTTGTTCCTCCCCAGGTGCAGGACCCTGCCCTTGCCTTGGCTGAATTTCAGGAGGTTCCTCAGTGCCCAGCTCTCCAGGCTGCTGAGGTCCTTCTGAAGGGCTGCACAGCCCTCTGGGCTCTCGGCCGCTCCTCCCAGCTTTGTGCTGTCAGTGAAATTGCTGAGGAGGCCTCTGCCCCTTCACCCAAGTCATTGTGGATAAATTAAACAAGACTGGGCCCACTGTTGGACCTTGGGGGTCACCATGAGTGACAAGCTTCCAACTGGACCCTGTACCACTGATTATGATGCTCTGAGATCTGCTGTTTGGGCAGTTCTCAATCAGCTCCCAATCTCACTGTTCATTCTGTTCACTCTTCCTGCTCACAGTTCTTGACTTTGCCTATGAAGATTGCATAAGGGATAGTCAAAAATGGTGTCCACCAGCTCTCTCAGCATTGATGGATGCATCCTGTTGGGGTGCATGGACATGCAGATGTCAAGCATGTTTGGGTGCTCTCTGACGCAATCGTCCTTGACCAAGGGGAAGTCTCCTTTCCAGCATTCCTTTATCCTGGTATCCTGGGTCAGAGGGTGGTCTTCATAAACAGGCAAAGGTGACGTTCAGTAACTCTGCCTTCTCTGCGTCCTCTGTTACCAGGCCCTCCCCTCTGTTTAATAATGAACCCACGTTATTCTTTGGTTTCATTTTGTTATTTATGTATTTGAAAAAGCTGTTTTTGTAATCTTTGACATTCCTGGTCAGGTTTAATTCTAGATGAGTCTTTGCCTTTCCGGTCTCATTTCTGCTTATCCTGATCACCTGCCTATATTCACGCCAAGTGGCCTAACTTCACTTCCATCTCCTGTGAATTTTTTGCTTATACTTGAGCAGTGACAGGAATTCTTTATCCACACACAAAACCTTCTTGTGCTCTTGGCCTGATTTTTTTTTTTTTCATTGGAATACATTATTGTTGAGGCTGGAGGAAGTAAGCCTTGAACCAACTCACCTGGACCTCTCTTCCTTACATGGTCTCTCTCCTTCCAGGGATTCTTCCAAGAAGATTCCTAAACAGGACTCTCCTGAAGTCCATGGCTATAGTCTTTCTCCCTGCAGCATCTTTTTTCAACACTGGGCTCTACAATCTCATGGTCACTACAGTCAAGGCTGCCCCCAGCCTTCACATCTCCAACAAGCCCTTCCCTGTGTATCTGTAGGAGGTCAAGCAGCACAATTCCTTGTGGGATCCTCCAAAACCTGCGACAGGAGGGTATTGTTAATGCTTTCCATTGGACAGGAAACCTCCTGGACGGTTTGTGCTTCACTGTATATATTCTCCAGCAGAAGTCAGGGTGGTTAAAGTCCCTCCCAAGAACCAGGGCCCATGATTTTGAGACTGCTTTTGGTTGCCTGTAGAAAGCCTCCTCCACTTCCTCCTCTTCAGCAGTCTGTAGCACAACAGTGTCACCCTTACAAGTCTGCCCTTTTATCCTGATCCGTAAGCTCTTGGCTTACTCCTCACCAAGACAGAGTTCGATACGTTCCATTTTTCCTCACACAGAGTGTAACACCACCACCACTCCTTCCTGCACTGTTTCTTCTAAACAATGTGTAGCCCCCCAAAACAACATCCCAATCCTGTGAGCTACCCCACCAAGTCTCTAATTGCAGTGAGATCAAAGCCCTAAGACTGCACACAGATCTCTAGTTCCTCCTGTTTGTTCCCCACAATTCTGTGTGCATTGGTGTACAGGAACTTTATGTGGAGGTATTTGATGGTGACAATATCCCCATGGAGGTGAAAAGGACAACCCATAGTCCTCTCTAGTGGTTGTGTGCTTGGTTGCTTATGCTTGGTCAAAGTATTCCCTCTTTAGCCTTCTTTTTCTGCTGGGGGGGCTTATCCAATGTTTCCCTGCTGGCTTCTATTATCTCAGGAGTCCTTGGCACATCTCTGCAAGACAGCAGGTGTGCTCTGGTGTGGCTGATAAATCTCACAGAGCCTTCACAAGTACCCTGCCCTTTTAATTTTTCCATGCTATCCCCCAATTTGCCAGAGACAAGACTGATATTGTTCGTGTTACCCATCATACCCACTTGCACTTTCTAAAACAGTAGAGTAAGAAAAACACTTGCAGTCCCCTATCTTTTGACTAAAGCCGAAAAGGATCTTTCCTTTTCAGAAGCTTTGGTATGTTTTCATGACATAGAAGGATTATGTTAGCAATTTAAAATAATTTTGATTTATTTACAAGGGCACATACTGTACTTCATCAACAAGGTTGCTATGAAATAATGAAACATTTCAGAGAAAACTGCAGGATATTCAGAGTCATTTCTTCCTGAAAATATGCAAAACCCTTTGGGGAAAATGTAAGCAGATGGTGTGTGAAGCATTCATTGTTTTTTTATGTAATGATAAACAAACACTTTAAATTAAGATTCATAACTTTAGGAAATTTCATTCTGAATTATACACCCAAACAAAAGACCCTCAAAATCCAGTTTACCTTTAGATCTCTAGTGTTTTCTTTCAGCCATTTCCATTTCTAAGGCTATCTTGCGGGGAACTGGTTTGAAGGAAGAGCTTGGGACAGATGCTCAGGTATATTATTTCTCAGGACAACATTTAAGCAGAGTCATGACAATTAACAGGGGCAGCAAACCTGGGAAAGAGAGATGAGGGCAATAGTACTCCCACTGCTGAATAGCTCTAAGCCTTTCTAGTTGTTTACAATGTCTGTGTTATTTGCAGTTTTGTATGGTCCTCTAAATTGTCACTTTTGCATGTCTCAGCTTACCTGGCTGTAAAATGTATTCTTTAAAAATACATCTTAAGGTGCTTGAATCAAAGGCCATAATGTTTGCAATAACACACATCAATTAACCTCAGTAACCGTTGTATGATTCTGAAGAGCTATCGCAGTAGTTTATCTCTGACTCTGTTCTGTCTAGCAAGGGGAAACAGCATCTTACTGAATTTCAACATCACAGCATGACAATTTTGCATTTCCATGCTGCCACACATTGCTGTCATTGCCAATTTGGCAATCAGAGCAGACCAAAAAAAAAAAGATCTCTTCTCAGAATGACAAAAAACCCCCAAATCCAAAACCAGTTGCATTTAAAAATGCTTTGTATAGTGAGTATTTCTGTTCCTTTAGTAAAGTTTCTTCTCTTTCTTCACAGCTGCAAAAAAACCCTGCAGTCTAATAAACTAACAAAGTCATGCTGTTATATTTTACTTTGGTTGACCATGATGTGAATTTGCTACAATCCCATTGACTTCAATAACAATGATTTAATTAATTAATTTATATTTACACCAGTATAACTGGGAGCACGGTGTAATTGAGCTTAGTTCTCAACATGACAAAGGGTTCACCAGTACAGGGTGCCTTAGTACAGCTGTTCAGTGAGAATATCTCACCCTCCCTGTGGAAACACACGGTCAGTGAACTGAGATCTGGTGAAGGAAAGAAGCAAGAGGAAAGCCTGTCACCACTGATGGCCTTGGAGTGATCAACAGTGATTCAGAAGAAAAAAAAGAATGTGGTGTAACAGGACAGCTTAAGGAAAAAGGGGTACAATCAGTTTTTAGGATGGAAAACTTAGGGATGGCCACATTATCTAGCACAACAAGACTTGAACTCACCTGAGATATTCACTGTCACATGATTCTGAATATTAAGTCATCAGAGGAGAGGATGAAATGAAAATATAGAAAGAGGGGGTTTATAAGCAGAGGTGAAAATAAGAAAATCAGATATTGAAATGCAAGTACAGCAGAAGTTCAGTTGCTCTGGTTAAGACCCTGCATTTAGCTGTTATCTTGCTATGAATATTCATGCCAACTGACTAATGAAACTTGATATATGATATAAGGTATGCTAGTGCATACACTTCCTTCTTTCTACATTTCCTTCTTTCTCGAAAGAAAACTTCAGAAACTTGAAAACCCCAAACCAACAGGAAGACTCTGAAATCAACATGAAACTCACTCATTAAATAAAATAATTCACAAGTCACAGACAGATTTAGAGATCACCATCGCCCAGCCCCTGCTCTGAGGAGGATCAAGGCTGTCCAAACTGATGCTCAATAGCGTTTTGAATATCTCCAAGGATAGAGAACATACACCCTCTTTGGGTAACCAGCTTCAGTGCTCAGTCAAGGTCACAATAAGAAAAGTGTTTTCCTCTGTTTAAATGGAATTTCCTGCAATTCAGTTTGGGCTTCTTGACCTTAAACATGAATTAAGTAAATAACTAAGTAGTAATCGAATGAAGCATAAGAATCATGCAGATTTTGGAAAATGAAGTGAGTAGCATGAATACAAATAGACTAATATATGTGGATTGAAAAGCAGGAGCCCAGGACGCAGGCTAGCAGTAACCGGTTTTCTTCATTTACTTCTACATTTCCAACTCTCTCAGCTCTAATATGAGTTGGTGAGCTATTATGTAGAGGCTGCCTATTAGATACAAAGTTTTACAAGCTTATTGCTGATAATGTCAATGTCATGAAGAAAATTCAGGCCAGTTCCAATACGTGGTACAAAGCTATCTAAAATTGTAAGTGTGGGTGTTTCAAGCGTGGGTCTTGCCTCATTTGAAATTGAAATATGTTTGCAATTCTTGAATGTGGGAAGATTAATTAGCACCTCTGTTTCAAAATAAGAAGTAGAAACCCACCGCAAAGAATAAGTGAAGTGACACTGTTGACAGCTAGGAAAAGAGGGTTTTCTACCTGGAAAATAGTGCAGGAAAAAACTCAAATGCATACATCTTTCTAATCTAAAGGGAAGGAAAATGACATTTGATACTGACTGAGTTTTTCAGAACAATTCCCAGGTCTCATTTTTCATAGCTGCCAAATAATAGCAAACTGTGATATTGAGTTAACTCTCAGAAAGCTACTGATTTACTGATACTTCAAGGCATCTGCTTTCCAAAATTCCAGCTCTTGATTCCTTTAAGAAAGTGAAAGGAAGTTTGAAGGCAAACAAACAAATGAGTACCCATACATATTGTGGCACATTTCACTCTGGTGTATTTCAGTGAAAGAGGGGGATACACTAAGCAGTCCTTTGAAAGCAACTTTCTGCTGCAGTTTAGGAAATAGAAGCTGCCTATCTCCCTATTTCATCTTTTTCCTGTGATCCCCTACTGGTTGGGAACAGTTCCCTTTGATATCTCATATAGGGTCACTCACAGATGTTTCTTTTATTCTTTATAAAAGCAATCTCAAGACACTGAGAGTTGGTATGCTCTTCATTTTCTATCAAAGGGACTTAATATGATTTACCAAAATGACATTGAAAAGAGCTGTCTCTTAGTGGGATAAATTTTTGACTGCAATTTGCAGATAGCAAGGTAGGTACCTCTAACATGGTGTACAGAGACAAGATGAAAGAGAAATATTCAAATCCTTGAAACCTCTGTCATCCCACAGGTGATTCTCTTTTTACTTCAGGTAGTTCAGTAATACTGCAGCGTTATGTTTAGATTACTGATTGACAGTATGAAACATTCTAAACTGGAATTTATGACAGAAAGTGGACAGTTTATATAAAAAAACTTAACAAGCCAACAAAACAAAAAAAATCCAGAAACAACTACCTGCAACAACAACAAAAAAAAGCCCCAACAAAACAAATAAAAAAACCCCACCTCCCCCCAGTAAAACAAAACAAAATTAAAAAAACCCCAAAACTAAACCAAACAAAAACAACAACAAAAAACCTCACCATGCAACAAAAAACAACCAAAACTCTATTTGGAGATGTGACTGTGCAAGAAGAAATGAGATTCTTGTCACAGGAATTTACTTATAGGAATGTCTACATAAACACACTTCCCTCTTTAATTTTCCCTGCTGGCTGGGAATTTTCCCTACCTCCTCCATTCCATAATATTCAGAGAAAGAAGCCCTAAATGTCAATTTTGCATGCACACCTGAACAGTAAGGAAGTGTGCCCTTGAAAATTATGCAGCTTTCTCCTACAAATTCTTTTTTTAAAGGAAGTTCATATAAACCTTAATGATATTTGTTTCATAAATGAGTTAAGTCTGAATTTTGCATAAGATATGAACAAACTGGAGTCTCAAAAAATTTTTCAGGAAATATGTAATATTTTGTTTTAATCTCTTGATAAGAAAATTGTACATATTGTGTATGTACTGTGGACAAAGCCTCCCTGAATCCACTGCTTGCTCTGGGGTGTTTTTGCAGCTCATGTAAGCCAGACATGGGTAATTTAGCTCAGTCAAAGTCACGCTGCCTTTTGCCAGTGCTCACATCTTCAACAACCACTCCTGAAATTGAGCATATTTTGTGTTCTTGATAGCGTTGATGTTGAACGAAGAAAATAAAATCAGTTTGATTCTCCTAAATTCAGATTCATCTGCAAAGCAAAAGATAATAAAAACCTTATTTTGATTATCAAGCTGTGCAGACATGATGGTGGTTGTCAGGGGAAAATATGTCTCAAGCACATGCCTAAACTTAACACAGCAATAGGCTGCAATATTTTGTACCAGGCCTACTTTGCATGAGTGTCTTTCTTCAAGCATGCTTTGGGAAGAAAAAGGGTGGAAGAATGAGAAAACTAAAAGACTGGAATTGATTAGAAATAAGAAGTATTGAAATTATGAAGAGTCCCTAAGATTGAGTTCTCATTTTGAAAGTTTTTCTTCAGTTATGAAGGGCAGTCAATTATGGACAAAATTTATGTGCACCTAGGCAGAATTTATCTGAAAACAGGTGTCTAGGAAAGCCTGTGGGACAGTCAGCTCGAGTTCCTAAATTCCCTGTGAGCTCACAACAATGTTTTGTAATTGTAATGACAAAGTAAATAATTATATGTCATGGGTTTGGGGGCTAAAATGTCTAATCAAAAGAAACTATCATACCTAGTTTCTAGGTTTCATGGTTTAAAATGAGGCTTGGGCTGAGGATGGCAATATTTGTCAGATCAGAGAGAGGTGTATAACCATATTGTCTTTTACCAGATACAGGTGAAATCTTGCATGTAAGAATGGTCTGGTGCTGAGTAATATTCTTATTGAAGGCTCACCAGAAGAAAAAACAAATCAAGTCAGCGAGAATAAAAGGAAACCATGCTTCTGGTATCCAAAGTATTAAATTATGTTATTAATTTTTTTAATCCAATCATTCTTCTACAAAACCTATTACGAAGAGAAGCCTGGCAACATTCTGAGCAGCAGAAGGAATGTCATACTATATAAAATTACAGAAGACTAAC
The DNA here is from genome assembly GCF_963513975.1 of Fringilla coelebs. Taxonomy (NCBI): domain Eukaryota; kingdom Metazoa; phylum Chordata; class Aves; order Passeriformes; family Fringillidae; genus Fringilla; species Fringilla coelebs. The sequence goes on from NC_140031.1 coordinate 58,409,967, forward strand.
TAGTCTTGTTTTTTGACGATTATTAGAAGCTGTGATTTTGTGATTCATTTCTTACATCAGGTCTTAAAATATTATAAGTCCATTTATTTATGGTTTGTTTATTTGTTTGGTTTGGAGATTTTTTAGGTTTTGTTTGGCTTTAGTTTTCTGAGTTAGGCTTCTAGTTTTGTGAGAATGGTAATTGTGGACATATGATTAAAAGAAAGAGAGATTCTGTAAACACATATGCAATATTTGCATTACATATTGCATATGTAATATTTCATAACATACATAGGTTATATAGTAGCTGTAGTAGCCCAGAAAAGTATTCTTCATTATATATATTTTAAACTGTCCAAAAGTTTCAAGTTTTTGAAAAAGAGAAAAAAAAAGGGACCTTCTAGAAAGCTGTTAACTGACTTCAGAGATCATAGCAAAACTTAGAGTGGCATGAAGGCTGAAGTTGTGAATGTGAGAGGTGAAGATTTTTTAAACATTTTTTACATACTACATGGACCACATGTAAAAGACATCTCTTAGTTCACCTTAGAAAACAACATTTACCTCCTTTAAAGGGTAGAGAAGGATGGTTCATACAAATTAAGTGCAAATGGAGGCTTTTGCACTGCTGAGATTTCCTTCTTCTCCGGGGAAGTGCCCAGATTATTTGGCTTTTCTGCTGGGTATTTTATCTCCTGACAAAGGGCTCACAACATCTGAAATATCAGTAATTGCCATCAGCAGCCTGACCTACCTGCTGGTTGTTCTGATGTTCTTCAGTGGCCCAGTGTTTGGATATGTAAGCACCTACATAATGTACCTTCACAACCAGGTTCTCCATCTGGGCATGAATATGTTGCCACAATGTGGCAGCCCAGATGGATTTGCAGTTAATGTTTATTATGGTTTGGGTTTAACATATTCTGATCAGATCTATAATTATCTCAACCCTGTGGGCCTCACATCGGATGTCAAAAATGTCTGTCATACTTTATACCCAGGTGGCAATGAAGAACCACATAGCTCATGCACCCCATCCTGGTGGAATGGGGAGGAGAATGAAATGTAAAACGCAAAGAAATGCAAGTTCTGCACAATACAATTACTCACCACCTGTTGATTGAGGCCAGACCCTGTCCCAGAACTGCGATTGGTGTCCCTTACGGATATCACCCCCAGTTTATATACCAGCAATGGTGCTCTATGCTGTGGAGCATCCCTTTGGCCAGTTTGAGTCACATGTTCAGGCTGTACTCCCAAAGAGTTTTTTGAGTTCCTCCTCACTGACAAAGCATGAGGCACAAAAATCCTCTGTGATTTAGGATAAAGAGTACTTATCAACAATTGTAACACCAATGAGTTATCAACAATATTCTTATACTGAATCCAAACAACAAGCACTGTACTGCATACTGAGAAGAAATGAATTCTATCCCAGACAAAAGCAGGACAAGGTACCAGAAAGTATTTACAGAAAGAAAGATATGAATTAGGTAAAAAGCACAAAGGGCAGTTGGTACACTTCCTTACCTATATATTTTTCCTCAATCAATGGTATACATTGTCTTATTTTATCTGTCCTAGTTAAAGGAAGTTTGCAACTGCATTACAGAGGTGAAAAAGTGTCCCTCTAACTAGCTGTTTAATGTAAACTAACGAATTGTTTGTGGGCTGCTGACTGGAGGACAAAAGGGATAGCCATAAAATAGTTATTTTCCACCCATTATTCTCCACCCAGCCCTTCCCAAGGAAAGCACACTCCTCACTGACAGAAAAGAAGGCACATACTAGTTGTTAGTTAATTTTGTAACAAAGGTATTGGTTTGGGAGGTTATAAAAGAAAATACATTGTATTTAGCTGCAATCTGGTTAAAAGAATCTTACATATTCCAGTCAAGAAGGACAGACACCATCAGAAAAGAAATGCAAAAATTACAGGCTATAGACATACTAGATGGCAAAGGAGTAAAATTCTGCCCCTGTATAAGCCTTGAAGATTTATCTCAGTTTTCCATATTGTAGTGTATTTTCATATAATATATATATAGAATCATATATTGAAGACTGTCAAACTGGAACTAAAAATGGAATTAACAAATTGCTTAGTGGCAAAGTGCAATCCAGACCCTGGTCCTCTTTTTTCCTCCAGATAAAAAAGAATGCTTGCCATACAAAGGAAATATCATCAGAAACATTGTTTTGAAGATACTGGCTTTTTGAGCCTCTCCATACATTTGAAGAATATTCACTGCAAGACTAGAAAACGCTGTCTACAGAGCATCATTGGAGTTATTGATGGTCCTCAAGAACTGATACTGTGAAGCAAGTGTACTTGTTCCAGCATCAAATATTACAGGGATAGACATCCAAAAGGATGAGATACAGCCTCATCCATTTGCAGACAAGACATGTTGTGGTTGTTCTTGACTTTAACTCAACAGTGGCTATTTCTAAAAATACTCCTAGAGGATGTCATTTGAAGGGTTGGAAAGAAGGACAGAATTAAAATCTGAATGGAGAAGCAATCCACTGCCAAATAACACAGTGCCTGGAGCAATTCACATAGAACTTCTTTCAAATGTCACTTACGTTGTTGTGGGGCTCCATAAAGATAGAGGCTGACCTATTTTTCTTTTGTTTCAAAACTTGTTCCCTTTGACATTTTGTTGCTGTTGTAACTGCTGTCTCTGTCTCATTTCTTCCTGGCTCTGGCATTTGTTAGTGTGGCTTGGTTATGCTGTGCTTCCACATCTTCATCTCCTCTGCCTGAGAGGGATGTGGCAGGACCTGCCATGAGTCTGAAATGACCAGGAGCATTACAGCACTCCCACTTTCCTGGAGATAGAAGGAAGCTTTCTTTTGCCCAGGGGAAAATACCACCTCCATCTACAAAGCAAAACAGAGGGCTTTTTGTTCCACCTTTTCCTCCACACGTAAATGTCTTGAAACCGGAATGCTGTTCCCTGGCTTAGCAAGCCCTGGGAATGTCAATGCACCATACTCATGACAGAACCCCAGCCTGGAGAGGGAAGCAGTGATTGTCCTTCATCCTTCTTTGCCTTCAGAAGGCTGCTCCCGATAATATGGTGGATCCTGAGGAGGAAAAGAAGTGGAGGCCGGGATTTCCACTCTCTGGCAGGATATGCTTTGCATACTTGACACTGGCAGAGAAGCTGACATTGTCTGGCATAGTTCTCTGTGAGCTGCTGTTCCCTCATTTGCCCTCCCCAGACAATTATAATGCAGAAAATTTGCAACAGAATAACAGAGAGGGATCAGGCTCACTCTATCTGCAGCACAGTGGCGATGGTCATATTAGTAGAAATGAAGTAAAGTTACCACACAAAAATCAAAGAAAGATAAAATAAATCCTCCAAAATTTATTTTTAACATGCACAGTCCCATTACAGCCTCTATGATAATACATTTTCCTGCCAGAAAGAGAAGCAGGGTGTCCATAAACCGTTTTGTGTGCTTTCCTTAGTAGTGGAAAGCAAAGACGTTCCAACAGTCTCTTTAATAAATTGTTCCCCAACCTGAGTATTCATTCTTACCTCTGGAAACCTCCACCAGAATATATATTTGACACACATGTGAGTCAGTTTCATGTCCAGGGATCTGTCAAAAAGGGTTCAACCTTTCATTAAGTACTATCTCATTACCATGGAGAATAATGTGAGACTAATTTTATACATGGGAGAAAGCAACAAATATTCACCAAGGTGAAATAACTAAAGAGGTATGTAACAGCTGACAGCACAATTAGACTGACTAGAAAAAGAAGTTTTCCTTAGAGCTCTTCATCTGAGAAGCAAACATATTCAATACTAAAATTCAGAAATTCACTCCATTTGTACTCCTAAATTTTAACCACAATTAGGTTTTAACCCTTCTTTACACAGCAGCTCCGGTTTCTAGTAGAAATCTACATGAAGATTTGTAAAAACCATCAACAAAATATTTCACAAGGCTGGAAGTATATTTTTTATGTTGTCCATTGAACCCCAAGCCTTCCCTTGGGGCCCTATCTGACACAAAATCTATAGATTCTGCCTTCAGTGGACTGAGTTGCCCAACAACTTATTTGAGATTAGCAGACATAAGAGAAATCTGGGGTATTTGACTAAAAAAGCCACTAATCATTACTGTGAAGCTGAGAATGTTGGTGCCTTTTTTCCACCTATAGCAAAATAGTATCTGAAGCAAGGATTTCAAGAACAGTGAATAACTAATAGAAAATGTTATTTATTGTAAGACTTACTTATTGTAAGATTTCATTATGATTAACAGCATAAATGTTTAAATATGGTAGCAGAGAACCCAGGACTGGGAACGGAGAATACCTGTTCAAGTGATTTGCTAAACCATGAATATACTGGCAGTGCAGAACCTTATGAAAATCTTGAAATATATGTAGATAGTATGGAATGTTCAGTGGAGTAGTAAGAATATTGAGAACCTCTTTTGATGCTTGAAAGCATGATTTACAGCATTTATAGTACCTTTACTCTAATGCCTTGTATGAAGACAGCACTTTTGAGCATGTTAAGAGGTAATAATCAAGGCCAGAACCAAGCTTCTATACCAAGCTTCTATGTTGTAAATATTTCAGAAATAAAACAGAAATAAAACAACAGAACAAAACCAAACAAACCCTCTTTGTAACTCATCTCTGGGGACCACAGTGGAAACTTGAAAAACAATAGCAAAGAATGAAAATAAGTATCTGCCTTATTCACAGGGCCCACGCTGAATAGCAATATTCCTGAGGAATTCTGTATTTGAAAACAAAACAAAACAAAACCAAAAACAACAAACAAACAAAAAAAAAAACCAAAGAAAGAAAAACAAAAAAACCAAACCCAAACCAAAACCAAAACAAAACCAAAAAACCACAAAAACAAAACCAAAACAAAACAAAACAAACAAACAAACAAACAAACAAAAAAAAACACAAACCAAGACCTGACACTAGAAGAGTCAACAAACCAGATGGGTTAAGGTAATTTTTACAGTATGGACTGAAGATCCCAAATGGCTGCTACAGATTTTTGCAAGGTAAAACGGCCAAGATGAGTTAATTGCACTACAGTGATAAGGACAGCATGTCAGTATGTGCTGATGTAGAAGGATATACCTGGATATTGTTTTTTCAGCACCCACATTACCAAACTGCATGTCAAGTAACTTTTCAGAGACTGGTTTACCTTCCTAATCCACACTAGGAAAGAGCATTAAAAGGTAAGTGGAGGTTTTGGGTACTTGCAAGTACGTGCAAGTACAGTGGAGGTCAGAGGTGACCCCAAGATCTGTTGTCTTCTAGAGCCACTTGCCACTGCATTCCTCCATTTAAAAACAGACTTCCAACACAATCTTGGGAATTTAAGCAGAATTTCTTTTGGAATTCTGGGGGTATTCTATTTTGAATACCTCATTCTGAAAGACTAAACAGCAATGAGTATTAAGGACTTCACCTAAACTACAGTTTGGGCAACACTAAAGACTTCTCTGTAGTGGTGACAATGTACATGTGAGCATAGAACACTTAGAAGAAAAATACTTCCTCAGGTGTGCAGATTGACAATGGTGCTGAAAATTGTGTTGATCCTTGGATGGAAATCAAACTTCAAAACCATGAAACCACCCCCAAACATAAATATTGTGTCAGGCTGATTCCTCTTGCAATTCAGACAGAATTAAACTGCACAGAACACCTTCAGCTACTGTGTTGAGACTGAACATGATGAAATATGATCAGTGCTCCAGTTTCTCCCTCCCTCTCCAAAAATGATTTCATGTTCTAACTGATCACAACTATGCATTTTCTCTTTTGTCCATCGTCCATTCTTCTCTCACTGAATATTACGCAATTACTTGTTACTTCTCCCTAAACTGCTCTAATCAACTCCTGCACCTAATTTACCTTGCAGAAAATTTAGTCATTTTATTGAAATATTAAATATCTTATTGAAATATTGGTTTTCTCTTGACTTTTAAGCCAGTTTGAAAGCAGGATTTAAACTTGTTTACGAATCTCTGAGAATGAGCTCCTGTGTAACTGGAAGCATAAATCATACCATTTCCCCATCAGCAGCAAACTAACTGTAATATCACCTTCATGTGGGATTTTTTTTTATTATTAGGTATGGGATATACCACACTCAAAATAAAGATTCATAAACAGTCACTTAGGGGCTTCACAATCTCCTTATGATACAGAGATGGTAATGCGAAATATTGGAATATGAATATGAGTGTTGTGTTAAAATTTTCATACAGCATGTGAGAATACCTGCAGATACAATTTTCCCACCTTTTAAAAAATAGCTCATAAGCCTTTAAGTACAGTTTAGAGGCAAAACTTTCTTTCTAAACCTTTTCATACCACAGAAGAAATGTTTCATTTGAAATGCCAAGTGAAAACAAAGATTGCCAAAGAGCAGACTTTGAGTTCCCTTGAACTCTGAATATTGGTGAAATGTTTATAGCCAAAACAAAGAAGGGACATCAGTTACATGCTTTAGTTAAAAGGGCAGAAAGCTTTCCACTCTTCTTGTCCTGTCCTTAGAAGTTATAAGTTGAGATCAAAGTCTCAAGACTTCTGCCTCTAATCAGAAGGCAAAAAGGTCTCAGATTTAACCTCATGTACAAACACTGAAGAAACTTAACTCAGGACAGGGCTTCTGGAACACTGGGGAAGGACAGTAAAAAATAGATTGAAAATGGCCATGCAATAGATCCCAAGTTAGCTGGTCTGGCGTAGCAGAAAAGGAGCTTGAAGGTGTTCTTCACACACTGGAGCCTACACTAATCATATCACATACTTTATTATTCATCATCACTAATACTAATTCATTATATTTAAACACTGGGATTTGTTAACTCAGAAAACTTTGAAACTGATTGGCACTTATGTGTACATATTTTAAATGAAATATAATCTAAACCTAACATGACTTTTGGGATAAGAATTCTTCAGTTCAAAAGTCTGGACAACAAATTGCAAAAACACTCAGTACAATTCCTGCAGCAATAGTATGAACCATACAAATAACCAAATAATGATCTACTGTTCTATGTTAGTTACCTGAAAAGTTCTAGACCATAGGTTTGAATCTGAAATACTAGCTCTAGAGACTATGCTGCCAGCACCAGGTATTATTTGTTTGTTACTTGGACCCCTAAGAGCTATTATATTGGAAATGAGAGTATTAAAAAACCCAAGTATTAAAATGAGAGTATTAAAAAACCCAAGTCCACCAAAACAAAAACATCCCACGCCCCGCCCACGCCTCCCTAAACCATAACTTTGGGTATGGGTTTTCCTACATATCTCAGATATTTCCACAGCTCAAAACTTCTGATTAGAATCTTGGATAAATCAAGAAATGGTTGGATAAATCAAGAAACACAGTACTTCCAGTTGGTAATTCCAATATGGCCATGATCATTAATCAAAGAAAGCCATAAATAAATGGCAATCTAAGTATGCCTCAATGTTCTATAGAATTTAATTTAAAGTTTTGCAAATGTCATCAGCATTTAGTTTGGCAAACAGAGAAGAAAGGTTAGGGACTCTAAATAATGGATTTCTTGAGGGTTTCAGTTAAACCAAAAATTGAAACAAAAAAATATTGATTTACATCAACACAAAATATTTTGTTGACTCAAAATAAAATGTTTTGTTCAATTTCAGGAAATTCTTCATTTGACTATTTTAAATTCTTCATTTCTACATCACTGTCTGAGATCACCGCTTTCGACATCCCAATCCCATGAAAACAAAAGTAAAAAATTAAAAACTCACTTAAAAACAATATCACAGTTTTATTAAAGCAACCTCAGCATGCCAGGATGATTATTTGATGGACACCCATGAATGCTTTGGCCTATCCTGCCTCTGAATTGATACTGAACCTCTTTCTTGCATGTGGTTGTCTGTTGCCTGGAGATGTCCCTGGTGTCTGCCTGGCTGTCCTGTTCCCTGGGTGAGGTAATGGTCTGGTTTCCAGGTCCTGGCCATCAGTCCTGAGGCAGATCCTGACATTCCTGGTACCCACCAGCCCCTGGAAGTGACATTTTCTAATTCTCCTCTTCCATGATCTTATGCTTTGGAAAAGCACATTGTTGACTTCCCCATGAATAGAGGGATTGCTGCTTCCTTTTGAAGGAGTTTGAGTGATTTATATCTGATAAGACAATAATAATAATTAAAAAATTATTTCTAGGCTCAGGCCTCGAAATGATGGAGCTCAGCCTTATATTCTTAGTGCATCAGTGACTCAAACACTCAAGTTTTCCACTTTGTAAAGTGTAGATAAATCTCATTAAGATGTTCACACTACCCAATGAATTTTATAGAGCTTAATGAAATAATTGCAGAGGGCACTGAGCAACCTGACTAAAAATTGGAACGAGGGATCAGCAATACCAGTGATCCAGAGGTATATGTTTACTGCAGAAAAGACAGAGCTTTGTGAAAAATACCTTTAAAAATATGCGAATTAGATCTTTGTCTGAGCACCCTGTTAGTACCTTAATGACTCTTTTTCCCTGTGGATGTTTCTTCCCTTCCCTGGATGCACTTCTTCAGTCTATTGATCTCAGTGACTGCAGTAAGGCCACGATCAGTTCCCTGTGGCTCTCTTGCCGCACACTATTGCCACCAGAGCCCTCGGTCCTGAGCCCATTACATCCGTCTGACCACATTCCTCACACTGGAGATTTTATTTAGCCCTTGAACTTGCAGCTGGTCAGCACTGAAACACTGCGTGGGGCACTCAGCAATGCCAGGAGTACATCTCTGCTCCTCTCTAGTGGTGAAAATGAGAGCGTTCCTCCTAAGATAGTTCAAGCAATGTTTGATCTCCAAAGACTTGCCAGAACAACTGCATTTATCCTGGTGCTGAGATTGACAAAGTAGATGAGAAAGCCCATATAGACTTATTACTGGACCAGTTTAAAATCTGGACCTTGATATCACATTAGGTTATATATTAAAAAAAGGGGAGTCACATTTGTGAGTTTCAAAAGCAGATTTTAACATGTTCCATAGAGAGGATGCAAGAAAATGTGATGCCTCCTCTAACGAGCCTCGCCCAAACCTAAACAAAACCAGGGGTGAAATACCTCTTTTCTTAGAAATTTGATGAAAAACATGGAATCCAAAGGCACTCTTAATTGGACATTACATGCTTTATGGAATCCTTTGGCAGCTGATGTGTAGAAATGTCTAGATAGCCTTATTGTGATATTGTGACCCAAAAGGGTCTCTACAGCTCTCTACAGCGCATCCCTTAACAAAGAAGCTATTACCTACTAGACATGTGGGTGTCATACTAATATTTACAATATTACTCCAAGAGGTTTCTGACTACAGGATATCTCTTCTTCATGGTAGGCTTCCTTGTCATATTTTTTAAACTATTTTTATATATTTTTGCGCTACTGAGAAAAAGCCTCTAAAAAATTGGGCAAGAGTATGTCCTATCTATATCTAGCTTAAGGCAAATTCTTTTCAGGATAACTATAGTTGTCAGTTTTGCCCAGTATAACAATTTCTTTACTTAAAAACCTTCAATTCCCTTAAGTTTTCAAATAAGCCTGTCTTTACATGACAAAAAATGAGAGAAATTTATTCATGCTAATTCTAGAATTTATCCTTGAGACAGGCAAATACAGCCAGAGATCAAATGCAGGAGTATGATTCCACCCGGCTTAATTTATTGAATTGGTAGTACCAATAGTTCATTGCTTCTCTTTAGATAATATCTACTGAAAAGTCATTTTGCTAAACTTATTTTGTATTTTTATACTAATGTGTGTAAACACATTTTTTCCCCCACTTGATTAGAGGAACAATATTTCCTTTCCTGGCACCACGTAAGCACATCGGGAAGAATTTATTAGGAGGGATTGGAAAGGATATAGTAGTTGAATATTTTAGAGTCAAACAGCAATTTCTGAATTGAATTCCCTACATCCATATTCTAGTCACTCATCTGGGGGTTTTTACCACTGTTTAACTTTAGAATAAAATGAATAGGACCTCAAGCATTGTTGATGCTGGATACCTGCAGGAAACTAGCAAATATTCATTTAACAAGATTAAAAAATAATCAAAATGCTAACAACCAAAATCTCAAAGAAGAACACTATAATAATTCGAAAATATATATGATACAAATACATATAAGCTATGATAACAGATACACAGTCTGTTATAGATAATTAAATTGTCTGCCCCCCCCCAAAAAAATAAAAGTTTTTATATCATTAATTCCAGATTTAGGAAATATTTTGCAGATAGCTCACAACAGATGAGACCATGATGTACAGCTGTGCCATCAACCTCTGTCTGCTGAAGTGAGCTCAGGATCAGCTGATTTCCACTGCAGCACCAGGTGACTCCATGAAAAGCTATGGGAGACCTGACGGTGAGTGAAATAACACTTGACAGCTCTGAAAGTCATGAGTTTTCTGCTCTTTTATCAGTCAATTGTTAAAAAGACACAAGATTTTCCACTATAACAGACTTAACTCGCCTTCACAGAAAGCAGCTGTAGTCAATGCTTTCTATTTTTAAATATTAGCAGAAAATTAATTGCTAGCTAATTGCATTGGGGAATAATACTAAGAAAATGAAAAAAGGAGTAGTCCCCAAAGTCTTTTCATAGGACATATAGCCATGCAGGTGTTAAAGGCTCCTAAATTTGCATATATCAATTTCAGTTATGTTGTAATACTCTAACATGACTCTTTCCATCTGCCTCCAAACTCCTTAGTCAGAGGAATAATTCAGTACAGTACACACTGAAAACAGGCAGAGTTCTTACTCAGTTTCATTACATGGTCATTGTAGGTCCCTTCCAACTCAAAATTATTCTATTCTATAAACAATTGCGCAAATAGTGGGAGAATCTAATTTCTATTGAGTCTTCCATAGGATACAATAAGGAGCATGTCAGCATGTTACTTAGTGAGAACCCCCCTCTTCTCACATTCTCATGCCGCTATTTTAGTCCTTCTAACTTGTCCACAAGTACCTGACAATCATAATGGTGTCAGTCAGATGGTTTGTCAGTCACATGTTATCATGGGTTTACTGTCATGCTTAGTGGACAACAGAGATTTTGTCAGTCTTGCTTGACTTTGTTGATTATTCTTGTTATTAACTCCTCCATTTTTATTGGAAGTGTGTGGGTGTGGGGATTAGTATTAAATAAAACAGAGAGAGACCTGAAAGTCGCATAATCTGAAAAACTCAGATTAAGATAATCAAGGCAATTACTGGACTGTGGCTCCCACTAGAGCTTTACTCAACCTACTCTTTACTCAAAAAGATCTGAGATTGGGTGCCAAATTGTAGTTTTTGTTGTTGAACAGGGCATGTGTAGCAGGCACAGGCCCTGCGGACCTGCCTTGGCGTTCAGAAACAGGATGCTGAGTCAGGATGACTGAACAAAAGGAGCCCCTCTCTCCCGCTCTCGGACCCTGGCTTATCGCTCTGTAAAGCTATAGGTCACTTTCCTTTAACCCTTACCATTGGACAATTCTCAATCCTCCCTAACCCTATATAAACCCCTGTTTCTGCCCGGCTCGTCGGAGCCGCTGTCCCTGAGACCCTTCGAGACACTCCGTGGAAGAGCTACGAAGAAGACCAATAAAGACATCGTCTTGGAACCTCATACAGCGCTCTCCTCTCTTTCCCGGTCTTCCGAGTGCCTGCTGGGTGCTCCAGCCAAGCCTAGCTAGCCTAAAGAGCTGAAATCACTCATGAGCTGATAATCACTGAGCTGTATATCACTAAAGGCTAGCTAAGGCATAAGCTGGGTGCACTGCCAGAGCTTGGGCTGATAAGCCCCCCTCAGAGCTGAGCTATCCGGCTTTGATGCAGCTCCTGGGTACACCCCGTAGCCCAGCCAGCGGCATTAACTGGCGCCCGAACAAGGGGATCTGAAACCCTGGAGAGCAGCATTTCTTCTTGAAATAGTAACTGCCTTCGGATCGTCAAACCCCAGAAGAAGTAAGGCCTCTGTTTTAGAAGGTCTACTTCGAATGGACTCAGTCGAACCTCACCTTCACAGCTGGACGACTGTCCGAGGAGACCTGAGACGGCGAGACCACCTACCAGCAGACCTTTTGACCCACATCTGGCTGAAAAAGTGTAAGTTTTAAAAATCAGCCTTTCTTGCGCGCAAAAAATTTACTTGGGTCCCTTTTTAGTTTTTTTTTCCTTTTTTTTTTTCTCTTTTTTCTGCTGGTAGGGAATGGGATTAATGGGATCTAAACTTAGTACAAGATCCCAGGATAAAAAGAGAGAAATTTATTTACTAATTCTAGAAATCCTATCTACTAACAACTTCTCTTTTTCTAAAGGTAATCTTTCCAAATCTAATCTGAAAAAGTTTATAACATGGATAATCCTCCAGTTTCCTGATGTTACTACAAACACTATAACGCTAGATTCTTTTTGGGATCAGGTTGGAATTAGACTCTATCTTTTACAGTCCAAACAGAATCTATCTGTAGCTCGCTTTATACCTATATTTCATATTATAACAAAAGCCGTAGAAGTAGTTAACAAAAGTTCTTCTCGTACTAACACCTCAGGGAAAAACAGAGATACAATCTTATCTGTCCCAACAGACCCTCCAAATGCAAATTGTGCTGATAAGGTCGCTGTCACATCCTCTCCTTCCCTGGGTCCTAGTGCGGCGTCTGATCCCACTGCACATCTAACCCCTCGGTCAGCAAATACTAATACAAACCTCGCGCTGTTCCCTACCCCCCCACCGCGCCTGCGGGGTCCGCGCGGCCCGCCCTCCCCCCGCCTTCCCCTCCGGACGCGGGAAGCACGAATCCCTTTCCGTGTATTGTGCAAGCTGCGCCGTCCTGTGTGCACCGCACCCCCCTGCCTACCTCTGCGATTGCTCCCTCCCCCCCTGCCACGGATGCTCTTATCTCCCCTGCCGTCCCTGCCGACCCCTCAAACACAGCCCCCACCCCTGCTGCTGCCCCCCCCGCCCCTGCGTCTATCTCTGCCCCCAGCTGTGCCGCAGCGGGAGGTTTCCCTGCCTGCCTGGCTGCCGCAGCCCCTGCGAACCATGCTGTACCCGCAGCAGCCCCCCCCAACCCCAATGCCCCCCCGCATCCCCCTTGCCCCCATCCCCCGGCTTCCCAGCCGCCCACCCACCCTCAGTGTCCCTCGCACGGAACCTCGGAAACCCCCCACGGTACCACCCCACCCCCCCATGTGCCTCAATCCTGTGCGTGCGGTGCTACCTGAATTGTTGCCATCCCAGCGCCACTGCAAACCCCCTGTAGCCAAACCTTGCCGTGTGCTTCCTCAAATCCATCCCAGTCCCAAAAAGCTCTGCCAAAGCCAGCTCCAACACAACATAAAAAGCATAAGGGTCGCTCTCGCTGTTAGTCCTCCTCCTTCTCGGACAGCAGTGACAGTGACTCTGATTCTGATACACAGTATATTGATGCATGGGCACAAATTAAGCTCGAAGCTGCAAAGGCAGGGGATTGGGAAATGGCACAGAGAATTTCTGCCTTCCCAGTAGATTATAAAAAGGGAAAAAGAGGGGGGGCCACTACCCAAAAAACGTGGGAACCTCTAACAAATAAGGAACTCATACAGCTGAGGAACACAGCTAAAGAACATGGCAGAAGCTCTCATATTTTTAGAAATTTCCTAGAAGCCATGTTCTCAGCACATATCTTGGTACCCCACGATATTAAGAATATGGCCCACTGCCTCCTTTCCCCAGCAGAATATATGTTATGGGAAAGGCATTGGAAAAAACAATTGAAAACATTATCAGATTCATATGCTAAAAATGCTGAAAGGCCAGATCTTACAGTCGAACAGCTGGCTGGTGAAGGGGATTTACAGAAACCCAATGATCAGGCTGACACCTTACCTAAGGAAGCATTGCAGGACCTGGCTATGGCAGCAAAAACCTCCTTACTTCTTACCCCAGATGATTCCATTCCTTCCCAACATTTTTCTAATATCAAACAAGGAGTAGATGAAAGCTTTATCAAATTTGTGGATAGAGTTAAAGATGCCCTAGAAAAACAGATAGAGAGCAGAGAGGCAAGAAAAGAACTGTTGTGTAAACTTGTCATGAGTAATGCTAATGAAAAATGCAAAACAATTCTGAGGGCTCTACCCCTGGACACAGAACCTACCATAGAGCAAATGCTGGAAAGCTGCACACGCCATTTGTCCAGTGAAAATACAGTGGCAGAAGCAGTTTCTAAGGGTATTGCTGAAGGAGTTTCTGGTGCATATGCAGTTATGACTTCTAAAGACCAGACTCGCTGCCTGTACTGTGGTGATTTGACACATTTTATGAGGGACTGTCCAGACAGGCTGCCTGCCCGATACCCTGGCCACACCTACCGAAGGCCCCAGCACCAGCCACGCTACCAGCCGTATTCGGGAAACGGGTCTCGGAGCCCGGTGGAGCCCCGGGCTACGACAACAAATCAAAGGCCACCCAGACCCATCCACGCACCGCCCCGGGAGATTCCAGAACACCTGAAGAGGGTCCAACACACGGAGCGACACCGATGGGAACAAGGCGCCAGCTGGTAACCACTCTGTCCATTGACTTTAAAAATAAAGATGTTTATCGTGTTCCCACAGGCAAATGTGGGCCAAAAGGCGGTCCTTCTAACATCTTAATTATAGGTGACACTGTCCATAGCCCAAAGGAGATCTTTGTTGTTCCAGAGGTGCAGACAGTGCACTCAGGACAGGAAATCTTTGTCCAGGTGTACTGCACGGACTTACCATATTTTCTTTCAAAGGGAACTCCAATTGCACAGGCTTTTCTACTCCCAAAGAATCACAGGGAGCAGCTTCCTCTCAACCCTACAGCAATGTGGGCACAAGTTGTGGGACCAAGTAAGCCTACCATCGAGTGTGGTCTCACCTGCAAAGGAGAAAAGTTCCACCTGCCAGGGATGCTGGACACCGGTGCTGATGTGACCATCATCGCTCGCTCAGAGTGGCCAGCACACTGGGATCTACAGCTAGTGCCAGGCATGATTTCAGGGATCGGTGGAGCCACAGTGTCCATGCGGAGCAAGAACAACGTCCTCGTCGAAGGGCCTGAAGGCAAGCTGGCAACCATCCGCCCATTCGTGGTAAGGGCCCCCATCACCCTTTGGGGAAGGGACATTCTATCCCAATGGGGGGCTTCCCTACGTATTCCCAGCCAGGATTTCTAACTGGGGCCGCTGAGAAGCGCGCACTGCCAGATACTCCTCAACTCACCTGGAAACTCCATGACCCGATCTGGATCGAGCAGTGGCCCCTTTCCAAAGAAAAGCTGCGCGCACTACAAGCTCTCGTGGAAGAACAGCTAACCAAAGGCCACATCGTTGAGACCACCAGCCCTTGGAACTCTCCAGTCTTCGTACTGAAAAAGCCTGGAACGGACAGGTGGAGGCTCCTCCACGACCTTCGCAGAATCAATGAAGTCGTCGAGGACATGGGCCCCTTACAGCCAGGCCTGCCCTCCCCATCGATGCTGCCTAGAGACTGGACACTTGCTATCATAGATATTAAAGACTGTTTTTTCAGCATACCTTTGCACCCTCTCGATGCCCCAAGGTTTGCTTTTTCGGTGCCATCTCTTAACAAAGAGGCTCCACTTAAAAGATATCATTGGCGTTTTCTGCCTCAAGGATTAAAGTCCAGTCCTACTATATGCCAGTGGTATGTTGCTCACATCCTATCTCCCATTCGGAAGCTTTTCCCAGAGGCAATCATCCACCACTATATGGATGACATCCTGGTCTGTGCATCAGAAAAAGCTTACCTGGACAAAGCAGTTAAAAAGACTATTGAAACCATAGAAAAGGCAGGATTTGAGATCCGTGAGGACAAAGTACAGTACACCAACCCATGGACTTACCTTGGCTTCCAGATCCGGGAAAGGACCATCGTACCCCAGCAGCTCGCCATCCGAGACGACCCAAAGACCCTGAGGGACTTACACAGCTTGTGTGGACCCATCAACTGGGTGCGTCCCTTGCTAGGAGTCACAACAGAGGACCTCGCTCCCCTGTTCAACCTTCTCTGTGGCCACAAGGATCTGGACTCTCCATGCACTCTCACAACAGAGGCCCGAGATGCCATCACCAAAGTCCAAGAAGCCCTGTCTTCACGCAAAGCCCATCGCTTTGAACCCAGCCTGCCCTTCCAGTTCGTCATTTTGGGAAAAGCACCTCGGTTCTATGGACTGATTTTCCAGTGGGACACTCAACTTAGAGACCCTTTGCTGATCCTGGAGTGGATCTTTACAAATAACCAACCTAAAAAGACAATTACCACCTTCCAAGAAATCATGGCACATCTAATAAAAAAGGCTAGATCTCGCCTCCGCTCTCTTGCAGGGTGTGAGTTCACATGCATATACTTGCCACTGACCACTGGGGACCTGGAGCATTTGCTTCAGACCAATGAAAGTCTCCAGTTTGCCCTAGATAGCTATACAGGCCAAATTTCAGTTCATATCCCAAAACACAAACTTTTTAATCGGGATGTGACCTTCCATCTGACCCCAAAATTAGTCCAAAGCAGGACTCCTCTCAAGGCTCTAACCATCTTTACAGATGGCTCAGGGTCATCCCACAAGTCGGTAATGACATGGAAAGACCCAAATACCCAAAAATGGGAATCTGATATTGAAATAGTGGAGGGATCTCCACAGATTGCAGAGTTAGCAGCTGTTGTCAGAGCCTTTGAGAAATTCAAAGACATACCCTTTAATTTGGTCACAGATTCAGCTTATGTTGCTGGTATAGCTATGAGAGCAGAACATGCTCTTCTCAAAGACCTTTCCAATCCAAAGTTACACCAATTGATTTCTGCATTAACACGCCTTATTTCCAGCAGAAAGCAACCCTATCATATAATGCATGTGAGGTCACACACCGACCTCCCAGGCATCATCACAGAAGGGAACAGGAGAGCGGATGCACTAGCCATGGCAGTAGAGACTGCTAATGTTCCTAACATCTTTGCCCAGGCAAAGTTGTCACATGCATTTTTTCATCAAAATGTACCTGCCCTTATCAGAATGTTCAAGCTTTCAAAGGAGCAGGCAAAAGCTATTGTTGCCACATGTCCAAGCTGTCAAAACTACCAGATACCATCCATGGGGATGGGAGTCAATCCCCGAGGGCTGAACAGCTGCCAGCTGTGGCAGACAGATGTAACTCACTTCACACCCTTTGGAAGGTCAAAATACGTGCATGTATCGGTCGACACATTTTCAGGAGCAGTGTTTGCATCATCACATACAGGAGAAACTGCACAGCACACCATAAAGCACTTCCTCCTTGCCTTTGCTACCCTGGGAGTACCAAAGGAGATTAAAACAAACAATGGACCTGCCTATACCTCTCATAAGCTAAAAGAGTTCTTCAGTGAGTGGGGAATAGAGCACAAGACAGGCATACCTGCAAACCCCACAGGACAATCCATCGTAGAAAGGACACATCAAATCCTCAAAAGAGTCCTCAATCAGCAGCAAGCAGAAACAAGAGCCATATCTCCAGTTGAAAGACTTTGCAAGGCTCTCTATGTCATCAACTTCCTAAACTGTACAACATCAGAGCCTGACCCACCAATACTTCGGCACTTTGCAAATACCACCCAAGCAAAGCTCACCGAGAAACCACCTGTGCTGGTGAAGGACCCAGAAACACATCAAATCACAGGACCTTTCCAACTGATCACTTGGGGAAGAGGGTATGCGTGTATTCTACTACCATCAGGTCTGAGATGGTACCCAGGAAAAAACATCAAACCATACCTAGGTACTGCAAACACTACTGCTACAAACACTGACAAGAATCCTCCTGAGTCAAACACAAGTCCTCCTCAGAACCAAACAAGCTCTGCCTGGAGACGAAGATGTCACCGAATCTCCACATGCATAGGGAAAGACCGTCCCACCACGCGACAGCCGACAAAACATAAAGCTGAATAATGTTCTGCTGCATTTAGCCAGAAGCTAGATATAGCTTGAACACAAAATTGTTCTCTGAATTTTAGAATTTTATGTTTTTACCCCTGTGTACCCTAAAAACCCTACTGTTCCCTTTTCTTGCCTCTTATCAAAAAACCTATACCTAACCCCCCTATCCTTAGCTTATTAGAAAAAAAAAAAAAAAAAAAAAAAAAAAAAAGGGGGGGGGGAAAGGAACAAAGGAACAAGGGAGAAGACCCTAACCCTCTTGTCATAAAGATAACAAATTTTGCTTATATTCCCTATCAGAAGCCCCATTCCTGTCCAAAGATGAAAAATATCTCCGTCGGTGCTGTCCTTACTGCTGCCTGGATGCTCTTCACCGTACCGTATGCCATCAGTTGGATTAGCCCTCAGCCTAGCCATAATGTTTGGGTAACCTTAGCAAAAACATTAAAACAGGATAACATGTGTTTATCCATGGGAAGTGTTGATAACCCACTTTCCACATGTCTAGTAGGAATTCCCTTCGCAGCCGATGACTGGCCCGTCTATAACACAGAGCTCCTCCGCACCACAGGTAAGAGACCCAACCTGGTAGATACTTGGGATGAGTGGACAAAAATGTTGCCCAATGCTCTAGAGGAACCCCAAGAATTGGACCTGCTGGGGTCCTCCAAGGCAACATACTGCATCAAATTCTACTTCAGACGCCCAAAAAATAATTGGCCAGAAATTGACCAGACCAAAAACACATATCGAAAAAACATATCACCCATCAACAAAGCTTACAACCCTCCCGATTGGTGTAATTACACTGCTCGTGTGATCTCTGTGTCCTCTCTCAATCCCAAAGTATTACCCAAGGGAACGTTTCTCATCTGTGGTGACAGAGTGTGGGCTGGGATTCCCTCTCGACTCCAGGGAGGTCCCTGTACCCTTGGGAGACTTTCTACCCTGACTCCAAATATCACCTTGTTGCACAATTGGAAAAAAGAAAGCTAATTAAAATGCCACAAAAGGTCATACACAGAATTTGATGAAAATTGCGATCCCAGATTACATGATTGGAACAAACCAAAAAAGATTGCTGTCTCCCTATTCCTACCATGGGTAGCTGCAGCCAAGGCCCTAGGTGAAATAAATCACCTCGGGTGTTGGCTCTGTAAGCAGGCTAATGCTACATCTGCAGCCCTGAGCGATCTCTTAAAGGAAGAAGAAACCACAAGACATGCATCGCTCCAAAACCGAGCAGCAATTGACTTCTTGCTGCTGGCCCACGGACACGGCTGCGAGGACTTCGAAGGGATGTGCTGCTTCAACCTCTCTTCACGCTCGGAATGCATCCATGCGAACATCCAGAAACTGAGGGACCTTGTGAAGGACTTGAAAGTAGAAAACAACCCGGACTGGGTTAATCACATGTTCAGTCAATGGGGAATAACAGGATGGGTTGCATCTTTGGTTAAGGGAATGTTGTGGATTTTGCTTGTGATTGTCATTGTATTAGCCATGTTCTCATGCCTTGTTCATTGTTTCAAAAGAGCTATAGGGAATGCCTTTTTTCTAAATACAGAAAGTGGAGTTGTAGCAGGCACAGGCCCTGCGGACCTGCCTTGGCGTTCAGAAACAGGATGCTGAGTCAGGATGACTGAACAAAAGGAGCCCCTCTCTCCCGCTCTCGGACCCTGGCTTATCTCTCTGTAAAGCTATAGGTCACTTTCCTTTAACCCTTACCATTGGACAATTCTCAATCCTCCCTAACCCTATATAAACCCCTGTTTCTGCCCGGCTCGTCGGAGCCGCTGTCCCTGAGACCCTTCGAGACACTCCGTGGAAGAGCTACGAAGAAGACCAATAAAGACATCGTCTTGGAACCTCATACAGCGCTCTCCTCTCTTTCCCGGTCTTCCGAGTGCCTGCTGGGTGCTCCAGCCAAGCCTAGCTAGCCTAAAGAGCTGAAATCACTCATGAGCTGATAATCACTGAGCTGTATATCACTAAAGGCTAGCTAAGGCATAGGCTGGGTGCACTGCCAGAGCTTGGGCTGATAAGCCCCCCTCAGAGCTGAGCTATCCGGCTTTGATGCAGCTCCTGGGTACACCCCGTAGCCCAGCCAGCGGCATTAGGCATGGGTCTCTTTAACAGAACTGCTGTCTACATATTGTCTACTAATTTTTGTTTTATGTTCAACTGGTTGCCCATTTTCCCCTCTTTTCTTTTTCTTTTTTTTTTTTTAAACATTGTACACATATGATTCAGTATTTCACTAAAGCCCCCCATAGTTTCTGCCATATACACTGTTTGCTGCTGGGTAGAGTGCAGGCTCTTGCCAAACAGACTAAACCCTTTTATTCTCCCTTACCACAGCAGGATGGATAAAAATCAGCTGAGTCTCTCTCATTTTAATTTAGAGCTTCTGATGGATGCAACCTGCACTGAAATGCTGCAGCATTAGCTACGCCTGAGTTAGGGCCACACATCTCACAGCGTGATGTGCTCACATTTAAAAATGAGCCCACAGCCTAGAGTTTTCACCTTTCTCATATTTGAACGGAGCCTAAAGCAAATCTCAAAGACAGACACACTAAATGATGTATCTGCTTCAAGTGAGCAAACCTAGGTGTAAGCTAGATGCATATTTCAGAAAAATGAAATAAGTGTGGCTGATCTCCTTTCATTTCAGAGAACTTATAAGAGACTTTCTTGACTTCTTGACTAGTGTAATCTTGCACTTTGTGCTTGGATGGTTCAGTGATTCATAGTTGGCTTTTCTCTGCCCTTATTGTTACATTCATCCCCAAGGGGCCAAGAGACTACTGGGATTTTTTTTTTTTTTTTAATGTATGCCTCATCTTTTGCAATAAAACACCAGGTGTGAAAGTCTCACTCCAGTGAAAGTGGTGGCTGTCTTCCAGCTGATTTCGGCATGCCAGATTTAAAGAGGGTTACCCAGACTCAGAGGGTGGTCCCTGAACAAATCTACAAACCTACAAGAGGAAACATCTTTGACACAGTATCTGCCACAGGACTACTACATTGACAATTTTGCTTACTACCCAAAAAAACCCCGGGAAAATGGCTAATTTAAATTCTGAGATACACAGATCCTAACTGAGAGTGGGTGGTGATGACTGTAAGAAGCCCATAATGCATGGAGCAATCCTCCATTGCAGAAATGTCAGGCTTCAAAGGGCTTCAACCAACACTTTTCAATTGACAGAAAGAAGTAAACAAGATTATTTTAGGGTATTGGTGTGGGTGCCATAAGAAAGAAAAATCTTAGGAAATATTTTGGAAGATTCTGGGGATTTATAAGACTTACTGTTCCATGTTTTAAGGGTATTGTGAGAATGTACAGAGCAGTTAGGGGAGTTTTGGAGGAAAGGTTAAAGTTCAAGGAAGAAAAGAATAGGGATGGAACAGCAAGGACCATCACTGACAAGACAGAAAATGGAGGTAAAAAGGAGCTAATCACTCAAGGCCTTCACTTGATCACCACAGTTCTTATAGTTTTGCCTTTTCTTTTGTACTATTTTGTACTGTTCTTTTGTACCATTTTATGTATATCTCCTGTATATGTGTATGTGCAGACGTGATCAGCTAGTGATCTTGGAACTGGAACAGTGTCTCAGTAGGGCTGAGAGATGGTTATGGGGTAAACGCTGTTTCAGGGGCAAACTGCCACAGAAACCAGGAACCTGGAACCCAGGCAGTGGCGGTACCCCAGGTCTGAGAACCAGCCTCTGAAGACAACCATGTGAACTTGTGACTCTGTGCATCCCTGAGATCCAGTGAATTTTGGGTCTGATTTGCTGGTAGGAGCAAGGCCAGGTTGTGATTACATGAGAACTGTTTATATTAATGTGGGTGCCTGCAAAGGCACTGTTCTCCTGTCTGTGCTGATCTGTGACCATCTCTGTCTGTGCAGAGCATTTGCAGCAAGCTTCACCACTTGAAAATGGTGAGAGAAGTAGCATCATCTCTAGGTGACTGGGAAGAGACCAATTTCTGTGTTGGCATGTCACTGTTTAGAAAAAACTAGGTGTAGAGCTGCCCTTGAAATGTCCTAAATTGATAGCCCTGCAGGATTTGGGAAGTCCTCCCAAGGAACACAGTGGTATGTAGGTTGACAAGCTCTACACAGTCTTCTGAGAAGTATTTGATCATTGATCATCCAAGTATTTGAGATCTAGAACCCAGTAAACCTTGATGGATTTGGATATTTTTCTTTTTCACAACATGTATGATGAATTAATATGAGAAGTATCCCACTGAATAAAGGGTATCTAAATCCTTTTCTTCTGATAGTAGCCTTTCAGTGATAGGAGACCAACAGACAGACCTGAAGAACACACACAGACATACAGCCATGCAAGTGTGGACCAGTTTAATAGTCTGGAACAGAACTATATGCTGATCCATGTCCACATTTTAATTCCCATCTTCCTCATGGAATATACAACAAGCTGTCATAAACTCAGTCCAGTGTAACCAGTGCAACATGTTCATATTTTGTTGGCAGGAATAATGGTTCTTTCTGCATTGCAAAGCTCTTCCTTTGCTTTCCTCCGCTCCATGCCATTAGGCATTTTTCTCCTCTAGCAGCATGTTCTCCATCTCAAAATGGAAGATGATACAGAATTTTGGTTTTCAGTAGCAGGAAGAAAATTTAAAAAATAATCTTTCTCAGAGTCCTATCCCTATGCTTGGAGAAGGCTGATGAGTTTCATAGGTAAAAAAATTAGTCTGTGAAAAGCATACTCATGCTGGGGAATTCTGTACACATGAATCTGGCTCACTGGGTGAGTAATTGAATGTCCATCTTTTCTTTCAAAAGCTGATTAGTAAAACAGTAGCCCTCACAGTTGCTAATGTTATGCTCTGTAAATAGCTCAGGAACTTTGTGTTCATAAAGAGCTGAATATAGTCAATGAGACAAGTGTCTCCTCCAAGTTCTAGCTCCTGGTTCTAACTGCTGAGATAAAAGGCATCCCAGTTTCTTGCTTACATTCTCTATTGTAAAAATACAGCATTTCCTTTGGACTTTGAAATTTTTCTACATTTTCCCAGGCCTGCAATACATGTAGGGCATCTTAAACACATGGTGGCTGCACAGCCTAACTGCTCAAGAACTGAACCAAGTCTAAATTTAAAACCACATTCATTGCCTTTAGGAACTCCATCTGATTCCCTTTATTATTATATTCCCTATTATATCTGATAATAATTATGATCTTTGAGTACTGAAACATGGCTTGTGCTGATTTCGCAATATCATATGGTCACCAAAAACAGATGCAATGAGGACACACCCCAAAGACTTGTCCCTCCCACTTTTTTTCACATCTTTCCTGATTAATCATGTTCACAGTAAATGGACTAACAAATCAATTTGGCTTTGTGACCACTCTGTTTCATATTTGCTAGAACAAGCTTCATCTTAGCTGCTGCTTATTGTTCTTTCTGGACATTCTTTTGAGACTTTTCCTCACGGTCATGATGTATGCGATTCTGTGAGTTTGATGTTTTGCTTTGGATCTCTATTTCTGTGTGGATTGGGAATGATTTAACTCAGTTTTGCCTTGACTCAGCTTGTTGACATGCTCTTCCTTCTCTGTCCCGGCTTTTAATGGTTCCCATGCAGACTTCTCCCACCCTCTACAATCCATTCCAACCCCACACATAAGAGGATTTGTTCAGCACTTGTTCTAGAAAAGAGATCAAGGGACTGGCCTCTTTCTTCTACTGCCTTCCCTTGCCTCCCTTCTTCCATCCCTCCCTCTCTCCTGTATTTCAGGAGGAAACAATTTTTCTATATCTGTGTCTTGGTTTGAAAGACAGGTGTCTGCTAAGGAAGGCAGGAGCCTCCCTTGGAATGGAGAATGTAACCCCCTTTCCCTGCGAATCGTTATAACTGTGAAGTTGAGTGTCTCTCAGGCCCAGCTGTGGCAGTAGGAGCAGCAGTTCGGTGCCGGTGCGGTGATGAAGCAGCCGAGCATCCCCCGCGCCGGCAGCAGCCCCGGGCAGAGCCCGCAGCCCGGCCCGGCCCCGCTCTCCGCCCGCTGCAGTTCCGAGCGCGGCCGCCGGGGGCGCCGCTGCTGGCGGCGGGCGGGGCGGGGGCGGTGCCTCCCCCGCGCCTGCAGGGGGCGCTGCGGGCGGGGAGCGCGCGGCGATGGCGGCCGGGCCCGGACGGGAAGGGATGGGGGAGGAAGGGAGGGTCTGCTCCGCAAACCCCCCGGGGGGCTCTGGGGAGCACCGGGCTGGGATGGCAGGACGTCTCGGTAGGCAGGCCGTGGGGTCTGCAGTGCAGTGAAAGCTCGGGGCAGTGCTGAAGAAGCGGCGGGAGCGGGGCAGCGGCCGGCCGGCTCCCAGCAGGGCCGGGAGAGCCGAGCTGAGGATGCCGGGCCCCGAGCAGATGGGGACAGGCCCCTCTTTTACTGAGGTCGCTGTTAATGAGCTCCCAGTCCAGTGGGAGCTCAGCAGCGGAGGCTCGCCCCACGGCAGAAGAAGCAGCTCTGGGCAGCAGCTCCGACCGCCCTCCTCCGAAGCTGGGGGACAGAAACAGGGACGGAGCCGGCAGCTGCCCCAGCCCGTCCTTTACCTGCCCATTCCTGCGGTATCTCTGCCCCGCAGAGAGAAACTCCCGGACCAGAGAAGGGCAACCAGATACCCTCCTCCTCTGAGCTTGGGCACTTCTTTTGCTTTTATTCAGTAACCAGTTGTTAGTGTTATGTAGCAACTTACGGGAAAAAATCTCCTAAGTAAAAAGGAGCAAAAGGAAAGAAACCTAACCCCCAACAATCTGGAATAATAATAATGAAAATAAGGGTAAAAATAAAGGCTTTTGGCTTCACAAGGAGCAACATAAAAGAGGGGTATGGAGATCCAGGGAACAATGGGGAACAGAATATGCTCTGCAAAAAAAAGTGATATCTGTTTTCCTTCAGAAGCAGGTAAATGAGCAATGGAAACAGAGGTCCAGTAGGACTAGCCATGAATTAATCAGTTTTTTGCTTTAAAGGGGAATGTACAGAACATGGATGTGTTATAAATGATTGAATCCGCAGCCAAATTAAATTTAAAAAAATTAACAAAGATTTATTATACTAATTACAAATTATCAAAAATCCGCCACAGCCAAGACAGCGTCAGCTCCGGAATTTGGCGCTGGGTGAACCTGGATCCGACTGACAGAGTGCCAGCGTTTCCCCAGAGGTTCACCCCGATTGCCCCGTACTGCCTGCTTATATACCCTATATTCTCCCCGAGGCCTGCATAACACAGGATGTCCCTTGTGTTTCTTCACATGTAGAGTTAGAACATAGGGATGCAAAAGTCAGTCCTGGTGCTTCTACAACCATCTAGGTTCTTCCTGCATGTTCTTTTCACATGAATAACTGAGTCCATACAGATGCAAAAGGCGTGGTGCTTCTAGACAACTGATGTAATCTGTTCCTGGTGGTCGTTTCTCCTGAAAGGCTTAATCAAGGAAGACAACATTCATGGCCTGGGAAGGCTTCATTCTTAAGCTGAGTACTTGATATTATCTTTAGTGTAGTCCAGGAACTGATTGAATAGAAATAGGACTATGCTCCCAGCCAGAGTGGTCAAGGGCATGTGGTGGGTTCATGTAATATTTTATACATACACGTATTCACTTATAGCATGAATTAACCACACATCTATAACAGATGCGTTTCCTTGTTTCTATTGTACCTAACATAAATAGCAGGGAGGAAATTTTGAGAGAGGATGCAAATCCTCTCAAATTGCTCTCAGTTGTTAAAGGCAAAGCTGTGAGAGGACTGTTTCAATGTTGAAAAACATTTCCTTGCCTTGTGCCTCTCCAGGGGTTACCCTGATATTGCCGGGGAGCTCTTAGAGCCAACACTGATGAGCTGTGGAAGGTCAGCAAGGCTCTTGGAATTGTGTCCTGAATGAAAAAGTAGAGCAGTACTTTTCAGTTTGCCCTTCCTCTGGATGTCATATCAGCTGCTTGCTTTATCATGCTTATTTAAGTCTCAGGTAATAGAATGGAACTTTAGTAATACCATATAATTTCATTCTTTACAGTACTGTGTCCACAGACAATGGCAGGCTCATTATTGCTACATTGCACAGACAAAATGATATTGTGTTCCAGAGCCCAGTGCAACAGGGAGGTGAATGATTTTGCCAAAGTAATTTGCAGAAATTCACATGATACATAAATATTTAAAAAACAAACAAAGAAACAACAATTTTCAGGTTACCGCAGAAAATTATCAATAAAGCAATTATTTAATCAGATCTGCTCAAGGTATGGCACAGATAGTAAAGGATTATTGGTCTGGATTCAAAATATGACTGTTAGTCTTTTTTTGAACAATTCATCTTATCTAAGGTTATATTTATAAGTTATAAGTTTCAGTGTCAGCTACCCTTCTGGTTAAATGGAGCAAAACCTCAATGTTATTCATACATCAAATAGTGCAGGGATAGCAGATAAATTTACCCAAATGGCATTCAGCCCATGCAATTTATAAAGTCCAGAAATTTGTTCTTTTTCGTATTTCTCTTACTGCAATCTAACAGCACTGTGTGGGAGCCTGAGCTGGAAAACTGTAATTGGCAGGGGAAGAACTTGCACATATCATATTTGGAAAAAGAATGTCCAAATGCCTTTGCTCAATAAAATCTCCTTACAAGAAAAAGTTTTACAGAACCTTAATTCCTTGAAAAGAAAGTTTTAAAATATATTGTCTTCAGAACAGCATTTATAGTTTAGTAAGACACTTCCCTTGTTTTATTTTGTGATTATTGGCAAGCCCAAAACAATAAATAATTAAATAAAATTACAATTCTTTTAATTTACCATTGCCATTAATGACATAATGCCCTGAGGTTGGTTTTAGAACCAAAATAGAAGTAAAGGTAAGTTCTTCTCAGTAGATTGTCTATTTTTAATATAATGTCTGAAAGCTCATTTCTGAAAAAAAAAAAAATTAATGAGTCTGGCAAATAGTACATGTTAGATAAAACTCAAAAAGTAAACGGTGAGCACTGATTTTTAGTTCTACTTCAAACTAGGTGTCATTCCTTATAGCAGAAAGACAATTGATATTTACTGGATATGAGTTATGATATGTTCATGTAGGGCTATTTTTGTTTTATAACTGAAAGTATATTGAAGACTTTCTAGATTTAGTAACAATTTATCCTGACAGATATGACCTTATCAAGACAGTAAGGATCATAGTTTTCATTTGCATGTTCTGCAGAACAGAAGATATTTTATGGTAGGTTGCAGAATCCATTTATTATCTGAAAGTTTTCCTGATGGTAATATGAGATTTTAAAAGTTAAAAAAAAAAAAAAAAAAAAATTTAGAAAAACTACCATTTGAATATTGAATTTGGAAAGTTTAATTGCAAGGTAGCCCACATGAATATGTATCAGGAGTATGCAACTAAAAAGTATAACTCCAGCTTTAACAAAAATAATCCATCTAACAGCTAAATAGTGTCCTAATTTTGATCGTTTACTTGTATATTTTGAGCACAGAAGTGATGTGCATTCTAAAAATCAATTTTAAATTGATCCTTTTTTAACATTTCTACCTCAGCTGTAGTTATCTTATGAGGGGATTTACAAAACTATGTAAGTGACATAACACCTAAATTCAGCAATTTTTGTTGCTCTTTTCCTGCTCCAGATTGAACAGATTCAGGAGAGTGTGTGCTTTGAAAGTCTATCACAGGTCTAATCAGAGTTGTGCTCCTGGGAAGTTCTCACACTCAAATGAGCTAATGGTGGCTGTGCCTTATGTTTTGGTCTGGTGACCCTTTTTGCTCCTCATCAGGTGCAGCCCTTGTAAGAAGAGGTATCCAGGAGAACGGTTTGATGCCCAAGATACACCTTCTCCAAGGTCAAGAATGATCTGTCTCAGGGAGCTGGAAATGAAGTAAACATGACATAAATAGGTTCTGACTAGCTCAAATATAAGACCTGGAATGTACACAAGGTGTCAGCAGGGCAGGCTGACCCACAAGGAGTATGGAGACATTGATTGGGCTGGGATGGATTTAGAAAAGCCAAGGCCTACCTGGAGTTGAATTTGGCAAGGATGTCAAAGGCAACAAGGACAATTTCTGTAAAGAGTAGAGGGATGAGTAAGTAAAATGGGGTACCACTGCTGAATAGGCAAGAATTATGGTGAGAAAAGACATGGAAAAGACCAGTATGTTCATTGCCTGTTTCCCTTCAGTGTTTACCAGTAATACCTGAACCAGTAATACCAGTCCTCAGCAATCCCAGGTGCTGGGACTGCTGAGACAGACTGCATCAAGGAAGAGCTGCCCTTCGTAATGGAGAACCAGGTTAGAGAGCACTTAAACAAGCTGGACCTAAGTCCATGGACCGGGAGAGCTGCACCCAGAGGTGCTGAAGTAGCAGGCTGAAGGCTCTGTGAGGCTGCTGCTGATTATTTCTGAAAGGCCATAATGACTGGAAGGGGTTCGTGAATACAGGAAGCCAAGTGTCAGTTTTATATTCAATCAAGAAGAGAAAAAAGGAGTATGTGAGGATCTATAAGTCAGTCAACCTCACATCAGTTCCCAGGGACAGAGAGGAGATTTAGGAGGATCTTGAGCATATGATGCAGGGGAGTAAAGATGACAGAACCAAAAACTTCTCTGTGATACTCAGTGGAAGGATGAAATTCCACTTAAGCACAACATCCCCTTTTGTTACTGTGAGAGTGGCCAGGCAGTGGAGTGGGTTGTAAAGAGGCTGGGGAGGCTCTATCCCTGAAGGTATTAAAATACCAATTGGACATGGTCCCAGACAATCTTGTCTAGCTGTCCCTGCTCTGAGCAGGTTTGAGAAGATAGTATCCAGATCTGCCAGGTAACCTCTAACAATTCTGTGATTGTGTGACTTTGCTAATCTTGCTTTTGGCAGAGGTCTGAAGATTACCATAATTACAGTATACACTGCTGTAGGAATTTCTGGGATAGAGACTTCCTGAGTCATGAGGAAGCAGTGACACAAGTCAAAATTGTGACACAAGCTTCTTCAAAGTCTACATCTTCCTGCATTGCAATCCTTAAACTGAATTTAACTACCGTCATTCACAAATGAGGCTAAAAGATCTGAGGTTTCACTCCTCCTATAAAGACACTTTTTGCTCCTGGCTGATAGGAGTGGTTGTGAAAAAAATGCCCTAAACAAAGAAACTTTCACCTTTCTTGAAAAAAAGTGTGTTTGAGACAAAGTTTTCCAGTCACCATTTTTTAGTACTGTGAAAGTTTTAATTTAAAGTACCAACTTAAAAAAACTGACTTATGGATTGTTTTTGTTGCCAAAGGTAACTGCATTTTTTCTCCTCTGTCTAAACTGGTTTTCATATAGTAGGCAAGAGAAAGACTTCATAGCAAATAATAATTTTTCCAATTTTTTAAATGTTGGGTTTTGGTTTTGAGGATTTTTTGTTTGGTTTGGTTTGGTTTTGGTATTTTGGTGCTGTTGCTTTTGCTTCTGGGGTTTTTTCTCCCTTCTTTTTGTTGCTGCTGGCATTGGCTTGCAGAGGGATAGATAAATACGGTGCAGAACTGTTAGAACTTGGTAGTTTATTTGTCAAACTTTATTTGCAAAGAGAAGCAGATAATATGCAATAATATGCATGGGCTTATTTTCTCTCAAATAAGACTTCTCCACTGTCCCACAGGATAGTTCTGATTAATAGGTGAAAGAAGGATGCAAGCTGCATCACCGTTACAACTGATGCAGGAAATAGTATGTTGTGATTCATTCCTTGTCAACTCTTTCCCAGATCTTTCAGAGTCCAGCTTGGGAAAAAAAACATTTAAAAGAATGAAAGTTAACCTTCATGGTAAGTATCTGGTAATCCTTTCTGCATTTATTTTTTTCCCCTAAGAAAACCAAAACACAAAGCCAATCTTGGTAACCATTTGTGCTTTCTGTCCTCTTGTAGCTCCATCACCTAGTCCTTGGCAAGAGCTGGTTGAGCCCAGCTAAGAAATGTTTGAGTTAACTGAGATTTGCCCATGTGAAGCCCCATGTGTGTGACCTTCCCACTCTTCACCCATGTAGTATTATCTGCAACCACTGGAACTAGGAAAAAGGTTACTGCACCAGCTACGAAAGAAAAAAGCAAAACTAGGTGATTTTCTTGGTTTGGAAGGACAGGTGCCTGCTAAAGGAGACAGGAGCCTCCCCTGAAATGGAGAATGCAAACCCTCCCCACCCCTCCGAATTGCTATGAATAAGGGGCTCTCAGGCAAAAAACATGGGAGCAGGAAATAACAGTTCTTTAATAGGGAAGGGAAGAAATATAAAATGATAAAATACAACAATGCAATACACCAGAACAACACTGTCAGAATCAGAACACAACCTGACACCCTGTGGGTCAGGGTGTTGGTAGCAGTCCAGTTGGAAAAGGGGCTGCAGTCCTCCGGGAGTGTCAGGCGTGGTTCTGTTGGAGCAGGGGAGTCCTGTAGGAAAGGGGCGTATTCTTCCTCTGCAGATCCGTGGAAGTAGAAGCAGCTGCTGTTCCTCTGGGTAGTCCAGTGGAGCAAAGGCTGTCTTGGAGTCAGAACCTTGCAGTTTATATCTGCATGGCACTGCTTGGCTCCTCCATCTGGGTGGAGCATCTCATAATGGGATGCTATAGTTCTTATCAGTCATGTGGTGACATTCAATAGCCCCTTATCAGCAGATGTCCCCCTGTTGATTATGATCACTCAGGAAGAGAGATAAGGAGCATTGCCCACTTGACACCAGACAACTGCCATACAGATGGCAATAGAATACATCTTGCCTTGCAGTCTGGAACAGTGATTTAACCACTCCCAAATTCCTTACTGTAATATGCTACTGACCTCTCTTCCAAATCAAAATTTAGTCTCTCTGATTTTTGCTGGAAAGTTTACCTCCCTCCTCCTGCATACCACAAACAGCCTGTCACTTACCAGCAAATGAACCCAACTGAGTTTGAACTGTCAGTGGTGTTGGCGTATTTTAGGTTAGCTGTGCCATACCCTGCTTCCAGGCTCCAATGTCTGTAGCTTTGAAAAGCTAATCTGCTGCGAATCAATAAAATCTATGTTTAAGCTACAGCTTCTATTTTATTTGCTGGTGATTATTTTCTTACTTTGAGCAAAAGAGTGGCATTTTTATGGTTGTATTTGTATGCAAATGCCTGTGACCGAGAAAGGAAGTTATTAATCCATATTTAGATAAAACACGCCTAAGGGCCTGAAAGCATAGTAATTATAGCAGCACTAGCGAAGTTATTCTGCCTTTCAGAGACTAAATACTATTGGATTTTCAAATTTAGGTGTACTCACAAGGTAAATAATCAAATTTTCCTTTTCTAGAGTTGTTTGCCAGCTGGGAGAAATTAAACATTTCTTGCTGTTAAACCTCTGGACATGTTCTCGGCAAAGTCTGTCTGGTGATCCCAAGAAAATTAATTCATCAGGCTGCACAAATCTGAGCTTTTACAGGGACAGAAAAATGTCATTAGGGGTGGTATCCTCACTTGGATTGCCTATAATTTCCCTAGCTGTGTGTTTACAACTTAAATTATGCTTGGAATCGCCCAGGCTACACCAGCTCATTAATGAAGAGGTCTGGTTTCCTGGAGCTCACTTTCAAAATGTTTGATTTCTTTTTTCTCTCAGTTTCATGATCCCATTTCTTCTGCATGGAAGGAGATGAGATTTTAGCATTTTGTTTCAAGGTCAAAGCAGATTTCTGTGACACACAGTACAGTAGTGGGACCAACCCATAAGCTTTGCATCTCCCAGGGGTAACAGGGCTGAGCTAAGAAAACTTGCTACCAAAAATAAAAGCCTTGCAAATATCTGAGACTATGGCAGTATTCTGGTTACTCTTCAATCCTGTGTCTTCCCAAGTCATAGACAATACCCGAATTATGCCTAAACAACATAAGGCACATACGAGGGATCCTGAGCAGAAGTAGCAATACACTTGTAAATTGCCCGGTGAAGTTTTGTCAAATTCATGTCTGGAAAGGAATAACATGGTTTTTTGACTTGTTGTCTTGGAGCTGTTGAAGGTACTTATTATTGAGTGGTGCAGAAAGCCTGCTGAGCGATCAGAAATGGAATCCACTTCCTTCGCCACAGTAGTTGTTCTTTCACTTGGCAGTTCAGTACAATTCATGCTACACAGACTTTGGTCTCTTTATAAAAATGCCATCTTTTAGTATTAAATATGAACAAGAACAACAACAAAACCAAGAGATAGTGACTGTAAAACTCAATAGTAGAGAGAATTTTTTAATATTCTAAATCTGGTGAACTGTTTCCATGAAAGAATACTGAACCCATAATTAAATTATTAACCTGATGCCCAGGTCACTCACATTTGCTAGTTTCCAATAAAATAGTCTCTATCTGATATATACTTGCTTGTTTTTCTGCTAGTGAAATCATAATGCTTGACTGACAATGGATAGTGGTATAAAGATCTGTGTACTAGAGATTATTAGGTGATACAGATCTAAGGAGGATGGGTGTTACATAACCCTGATATATGACTTTTAAATGGCCTGTATTTCTGGCACTGTGTCACATAAATTTGAATATATTATTTTATACTTTGTCTAATAATTATGAGGAGGATGTCTCCACACACAACTATGCTATCTTTGGGTGTGTGTGCACTAAAGGTAGCAAAGAAAAATATAAAAATATTATGATAACTTTGGAAGATATAATGACTGAGCTATGATCTTTGGCAAACCCACACGTAGACTGCCCAGTTTTCAAACTTGTACATGTTTTTCCTGTTAACCAATAGATTATCACACTAGAAAAAGACAGTGTGACAGCCACAGTGAAAAATAGCATAGTATAGGGTATAGTGATGGCCTGAAACTATGGTGTATTACCCCAGTGTCTCCTAAAACCTATTTTTAGCACATTAAGAAACAATTTGGAATAGGAAAATGCTATAATCTAATTTTTGCCCTTTCATTCTTACAAAAAAGTATACAAACACCCACAATACACTGACAGACAGGAAATGTGCATCACTGAGTCTGTATCTGTGACAAAGGAAATATATTTACTGTACCATATTTTATTGATGAAAGGCTTCATAAAGAACCCTTCACTCTGTGTAATTATGATAATTAGGTGGCTAGAAATAATACTTCTACAAGCTTAAAATAATTAAAAGATGAAAAATTTAACTAGATCAACAGTGAAACTGCAAAACATCTCTTTCTCTTCTCACTGTGCTTTTGCAGGAAAATTCTTGTTAGCAGACTAATTTCCACGTAACTGGATGATTTTGTGAACTACAATAGACATTGCCTACTTGCAGAGCTCCTCCCATCGTGTCTCAGGCACAGCTCTTTAAACTTCAGCAGCTGTCCCCTGTCTTCTCCATCCAACGTAGATGGTAGCTCGTATGCTGCCCTCTCTCCCATTTTCCCTCTTTCCCTCCTTTTCTTCCCATTTTCTTCTCTGAGAAGGCTTAATGGAAGGACTATTCAGTCTTGCAAAACACAGTCAATCTGACCTCCTCTTCCTGAAGTGGAAAAGCAGAAAAAGAAGAGAGAAGAAAACAGATCCTCTTAGTCACAGGCCGCTAGCTACATACAAAACTGGTCTTGTGGTCCCACTTCCCTCTAAGCTGACTTTCCATGTCAGGCATCAAGGAGGGCCACAGAGCACTTGTGGTGATGTTCTTGAGGCAGTAGATAGAAGTCAAAATAGTGAACTAAGCTTCTTACAAGTTTTAAGAGATGCAAGAAGGCACGAAGGAAACAGAGTAGAAAATACATCTTCAATAAATGAATCTACATTTGTGTGCAGAAAACACATTACTTACTGTATTTCAGAAAAGGTACATATGTTGGATTCTGCAAGAATTCGGTGCTGGATATTAGCCTCTTCTGGTGTTCATTTGATCAGGATTTTACTGTTGCTACTTTCCCAAAGAAAACAGAATTAAATAAATAAATACAAATATTATAATCCTTCCGAATGAAGAAATAGAACACTGCATGCAAATATGAATAAAACTTGTCATGGGGGCACTGGGAAAACCAAATTGCATAATTTATGTAGTTTTTAAATATGTAATGCTGAAACAAATGTATGAGTGCAAATAGTGAAATAGCAAAAGCAATGTAACACTGAAAACCTAATCTCAATGATTTTCCAACCGAAACACACAAGACAGAAAAAGTATCCTATCCCAAAATTAGTGAAGGACTTGTTTATGAATGATTTTGTGAATAAAATTTCATCTCTGTTTGAATCCAAACTTCCCCATTTTAGATTATTAGCATGAGATTGACACAAAGAGCAAATAAATTTACATTATCTACCTTTAAGGTATAGCAAGCAAATCACTACCAGAATAAACTTTTAGGGGCAAACTTCTAAATTCTGAAGTACTATGTCCAAGCAGCTAAAGAAAAAAAAAAAAAAAAACCCGTGCCTAGCAGTGACATGTAGTTCTGCAAATTTTGTTTCTGTGAACACCTACATAAATAGATTTTTAATTTTCATAGTTGTGTTAGAAGATTTGCTAATGAAAAATTCTACATTTTAACCCAGGTGTCTGTTTTTTCTATATAAGCATTCCAAAATTCTCTTTCAGCAATAACTTTCAGTGAGCAACATAAGCTATAAACAACTGAAAAAAGGAATTACATGTTATTCCATTCCTGTCACATGTTCTGTCTTGAAAGAATAAAATCTCACTCCCATTGTTGAATATTTCTCAAGTTTTAATATCTGTCAAGCCATGTGGCATTGTAGGAGGCTCCAGGCCTGCTAGGGCCCCGTGGAGGGAAGAGGCTTAAAATGCCAAGTCACGGTCAAACAGCAAAAGAAGCCCCTCTCTTCCGCCTTTTGGACCCCAGTTTATCTCTCTGTGACCCCATAGGTCACTTCTCCTTAACCCCTGCTACTGGACAATTTCTGATCCCCTCTAGCCCTATATAATGGGCTGCTTTAGCCCATTCTGGCCAGAAGAGCCATTGCTGGAACCCTTCACAAACCCCCCAATAAACCATCACTGTGGAACGCCAGGGCGAGTCTTCTCCTCTCTCACGTCTGCTTCCCGGCCAGCCTGGGTGCCTTAGCAAGCAAAAGAGCTGAAATCATAAAAGAGCTGATAAATCACTCAAGAGCTGATATCCTTTAGGTTTGCTAAGGTTGCCTGCGGCTGAGAGTGGCTTGTGTACTCGGACAGTCTGTCCTCAAAGGACTGAGCTATCTGGCTGGTGCTGCCTGCTCAGGGGCAAACTAGCCCAGCAGGAAGCCAGAATACTGCATCATTCCTTCTTTTAAAGATGGCAGCTACCTTGTAAAAAGTCATAGTCTGATCAACATGTAGAAACTTCTGTTTCTAAACAGTGTTGACCAGCAGTAATTGACCACCACAGCCCATGATCTCACAGTGGTCTGAGGACCAGCTCTTCTCTCACACCTAGGGGCTTATTTAGCACAGAAATTTCCAAATTCCTTAGATTTTGGATCATTGCTTTCAACTTCTGATTCTTAATTCCTATTTGTCTGGACATCAGCTTCTTTCTCATCTTGCTGAATATTTGTCTCATATCTCAGTCCAGATTCAGCCCACTGCTGTGGACTCTGGGCTATATGTCTCCTACCTGGCTGCTGATCAAACTGTCATCTTTCTTTTTAGGAGAACAACTTGATTTAGATGGATTTGTCCAAACCAAGGTCCTGACAGTTACTAGGAACCACAGCTATCAGGTTAAAAATTATCATTTTCCTGGAGAAAGGGAAGGTGATAAGGTGTGATGAAAAAAATTTGGCGTGATTTACAAATCACATGTGCAGGTAGAGAGGATCTTTAGCAGGATCTTATTCAGCTTTGTTCCAGGTGCCTTTTGTACTGGTTTCTGTGATATTTGAGATACACTTCTAAGCTGAACACAGTCTGAGTGACACTGCCCTTCTGGTGAGGCAAGGAGACAGCAGGTACTTCTTGATTCCTGTACTGAAAGCCCAAGGATTGCCAGGGCACTTGATGGTAATCCAGATAAATTGTAGTTACAAGCTGTTTTCAATCCTCTAGTCCTTGCTCACAGTTGTGTGCATGACTTGCCCTAGTGACTGACACATATCCCCCACACAATGTGCAGAACCAAGGACAAGGCAGAGAGGATGTGGAGCCTTTAGGCTGGCATGCCACACTGTAGATGGATGTGAGCTATAACTACCAGGCTCTTGAAATAAATACACGGGATTAAGAAAGGGAGAGATATGATGTGACAGCATTTCTGTCAGAAGAGTTGATAAAAAGGCTGAGGCTTTCCCACATGAGTACACACTGATTGTTGCTGGAGGCTTCAGGAGTTATGACCAAACCGAAGATATGTTAGCCAGTTGCAGTCAACATTTGACCAAAGAAAAAGTAAAGATCTCCTTGAAACTGGACCAAAGATCTGGTACAAATTGTAATCTTTTATCATGTAATGAAGGTCAGTGAGGTTACATTTATAGCATGGATGATGTTTCTCCTGCTGAAGAGTCTTAAAACTAAATTTCAAAAAGAAGAGTGGAATTTCAAGAAGAAATTGCTCATGTCTAGTGTCAAGTATTTTCTGACAGTCTAAGCAGGTTTTTTGTATCAAGGCTTCCAATTTTGTAAAAATCTTACCTTTTTTAAAATATGTACTGCCAGTGAACATTATTTTTTATACATAAAGACTTCAGAAATTAACAAAGTGGGCAGCAGAGGAATGCTTAAAACTTCTATCTTTTCTAGCTACCAAGCAACAAACTAATTGCTTCTGCTTTTGCTGCAGTAAAATTAAAAAACCTCAGACACACTTTTTTTAATTAGACAGTAAGACACAACTGTATTTTGCTGTTGAAAGTTTTGTTTATTTACAGCCTAGTGGGCTCTATACAGGGGGCTAATAATTGCTGTTTATTGCTGTCCTTAAGAAGATGAATATTGGAATATTTGAGATACTTGGTGTCCATTGTGCTGTTGAAATAAAACGGAGTGTTCAAGAGGCACACGCAGAGAGATTTTTGCCAAGAAATACCTTAAGAAATGTCCTCGCATATATTGCTTCACTTGTTTCAAGCATGCCACCTTGATGGCAAATAGATGTTTTTTCCATTCTGAGCCTAAGCTGTTGATGGGAGGACATAGAGCTGGGGAGAAGGAAGAGGTGGGGGGAAGGTGTTTTTAAGATTTATTTTTCTTCTTATACCCATGACAGTATTTTGTGAGTGATCTCTTGCCCAGTCCTTATCTCAGCTCATGAACCTTTGTTATTTTTTCTCTCCCTGTTCCATCTGAGAAGGGCAGTGATAGAGCAGCTTTGTAGGTGTCTGGCATCCAGCCAGAGTCAACCCACTACAGACTTTTAGCTCTGGCAGGTGTTTTGCACACATGGTGATGTACCACAGCAAGGGATTTATCATCTGAGCAATGTGAACATCAAGCTAAAATCTTCAACCAGCCACTTTTTACAATGGATTGCTCCCCATTTCAGTCTTGGGTCTTATTGGTATTGGTATTTTTTTGAAAAATACACTTTATGCACCCTTCTTTCTTTCAGGTTGAAACTTGTAACCAAGGAACTGTAAGTTTGCTGATTACTCCAGTAGTTTTGATGATATTTCAGCACTCGACTGGGTACAATATTTAATTACAAGCCCTTTGATATTGTTAAACTACTTGCAAAGTAACCAATTATAACTGCAAAAAATGGCCTGTGGACCTTTCTTCCTTTCTCATGTGTTCTGCAACAGTAAATTCCACAGAGCATATAATTTTATCTGTTTGTTTTTAACAGCAGTTTGTTTTGGTTTTCTTTTTCATTAAATAAATATTTTTTTTTTTTTTCTATTAAGTCCCTCCCTATTTAACCACACTTAAGGTTATGGGTGAATTTTAACATGAGCTCAAGAACCATCAGGAGTTCAGATTGTACTTAAAAACAAATATTTATGTGAAGAGCATTGGAGTGCTGAAATGCAGACTGATTTAGAGCCATGTCTGCTTTTACTAGATGCAGATTGTCTGAAAAATCAGGCAGCAGAGTACATGTTTAAATGGTCTTGAAATTTGTGGAAGTCATTCTTTGAGATGTATGCACACAGAGAGATATTTATATATTTGGGTATATTTATGCCCTGAGAGGAAGAAAGCGGCACTTATACCTGCAGATGCATATATCTAAATTGGACCTAATTTTATATATTTGAGCTTCCTATTCTTTTTCTTAGTCATTTTTGTGGCTATTTTGGCAAGAAACCTGGATTAAAGAGCAGTACTAGCTTGGGAAGATGCAGAAGTAGAAGCTGATAGGGTATCCAAACCACTACTTCTATCTTTCATTTCTTCAGAGCCTACTTAACAAATCTGAGGGGTTTTTGTTCTGCATACCTACATCCTGAGAGTTGTTTGTGACCATGATCAAAACAAAATAGCCACTACCTGCTATTCGATTTGTTCCTTTTCTTTTTTTTCTTTTCTCCCTTTCAGTCCTCTCGCATCTGTGATTGAGTTATTTTCTGGTATTTTGGCTATTTTGAGAACCTCTGTAGCCTGGCACAACTGGTAATATCAAAGGGAAGAATAGACCCAGGGCTGAATTAGAGGAATGCAACCTCACCAGGTCTCACCCAAGCAGTGCATTAAAATAAGCCACAAGGAACTGCGGCAGAAATATTGTGTATTAGGACATTGTGTATCCTATTCTCTCATTGGAATTTTTTGCCTAGAAGTGTTACAGGCACTTTCGTTGTCCACACGGCATTTTTTTCTCATTTCTTTGATCTTTCTAGTAAAGCAGGTGTCTAGTAATGCTATTTGTGAATCAGAAATAAAAATGACAGAAAACACATTATAATGCTGTAAAACATCAAGTTTTTATTCACTGAGAATAAATAAAATACATGTATTTGGCTGCAACAATCAATTCTGTTTTACTTTTCAGGTCCGACTTTGATGAGTATAGGTGGTCAACATTACAAATAAACAAGTCTTGGAAAGAGAAATGAGAACTCAACTGAATTGAATCCTAGCTTTTTTAACACAATCTGCAAATTATATGTGCAATATTCGCCATCAGACCATATTAGTTATTTATTAATTGAGGCTCTGCATAAGAAAATAATGTACATAGGTTACTTTGTCATCTCTTTATAATTCATACTTTTCCACAGTACTGCTTTGTTAATACTGAGAGGTTGTGGTTTCAGGTTTTCCTACTTTTTATTGTTTGATAGTTTTCTCTCCAAAGTCTTAGAACATATAATGAATAGTCTAGAAATTTGGATTTCTTCTCATATTTTGAGATTACTTACTTCCTGCAGTTTCCAGGTGAACTGCATCCTTCTTGGCAGCTTTCATTGTGCCCTCTTGTCTAGCAAAAGGCAGGGAGCTTCTGACCCCTGCATGGCACAGCCTCATCTGTTTTTTCCCTTGAGTTAAAGGGACAAGTGTCACATCTGTCAGTACAAACTTCCCCATCTAAACAGAAAACCAAGTTAACAAATAACACAGAGGGGACTTTCTGAGTGCCCTAAACTTGGGTGACCAAAAGGTGATTCAAAGGGTAGTTCTCCTTGCTGTGTAGTATTAAATAGAGAGCTACATACCGTGACATGAGCAAGAGCCAGGCTGCCTCCTGGAGACATGACCACTAATAATTCAGCCTGCATTTTCAGTGACTTCAGAGAATTAGGCACCCAGCATATTTAGGACATCTCTGGAAACAAAGTGACTTGCTAGCATGCCTCTCCATGAGGCTGTAGCAGCACCCAACAAGCTGCCTGCCCATTACAACTCCTTGAGCTGGGTTTGGTTATGAAGAAAATCTTAGTCAAGGCAAAGCAAACACAAAAAACCAAATCAAAACAAACAAACAAACAAACAAACAGGAAAGGAGTGAACAGCCCTTTTTTCAGCACAAACAAGCCTTTTGAACAACCCTCAAAATAAACCTAGGGAGAGACTAACACTTGTTTCGGATGTGGAGCTAAGGCACTGGTTAAATAATGTTCATCCCTGTTAGGGTAAAACTAACACTGTCATCACAAATTGACAGTGAGTTTCATCTTAGTTAGCCAGGAGTTTTGTGATTCTTTAAACATTTAATAATTAACTATGTTTAATTAGTTTAAAAATGTTTGACCATGATTTTAGCTGGTTTAGTTTTAGATCTGATTTTGACTGCCAGTAGAAAACCCTGAGAAATTACCTCACTGCACCTGCAGAAAGGAACTCCAGGCACCCATACCTCTTAGAGAACCTAATCAATAGTCAAAGAACAAAATTCAGTAAAGAATTGTTCAATAATTATCACATAACTAGACATGAACTAGATGTTATAGAACAAGAAAGATCTCTTGGGAAACATGAGTCAAAGGTGTATACATCCCAGAAAACTTGATTAATACATTGCATTTGCAGTAAGGAGCCATTTCATAGTTGAGTACACTCCAGAAATCTCAATCAATAAGAATTGTCTAACTGGGACAGTAAATTTAATAAAGCACTGTTTAGCTGGATAAAACTCGGGTTATCCATTGAACAAAGATAGATTCAAAGGTGGTAATTTAAATAAACAAAACACGTATACTGTGATGGGTGGACTTCAGGGAGTGTCTATAAAAAATCTTGGATGCTATAGTCTATATAAATGCCTGAAAATTGTTGTTTCTTTGATTATGCATGTGATGAATAAATTCCCAATATGTTACCAACTTTCACTCAAAATTGTTATTAGGAATGTTAATCTAACATTTTGTTGTTGTTGTTGTTGTTGTTAATCTAACATTTTGTTGTTTTTGTTGTTACATTTAAACTGTTTCAAAATGTATTTGAAGGCTGCAGAAACAAACACAAACCCCCCTGCCATGGAACAATAGAAACTAATATTTTGTGAAAGATTTCTGCCTACTTTCTTTTTTATATGTGTGGAGAGGATGCTACATTGACATTCTGTGGGGTAGATAATGTTCTTCTTCAGTCAGAGAGTGCATTTGGCAATGTTACCAGGAAGTCTGGGTGTTTTAACAATCCTTTTAGGATTTACTCACTGTTTGTTATCCAGTTGTGCTCTTTTCCAAGACAGTATAGATTCAGCAATCATTTCATGGATCATGTTAACCACAGGACAGAGCCACAAGATATTTCATTTCCAGTAACTTCCTAGTAAATTACATTATAATGGATAGTACTACATGACTTCTGGCTTTTTAGCAGCAGCTTTTCCTAATAATTGAAATGGAGTTTTGCTACCAGAGAAAGCTTCTGGACTCATGGTTCATTGTTCTACGAAAGAGTCAAAAAATAGTTGGAATTACAAAAACTTACATTTACAATTTTTTTTGATGTTACAAAAAATCCAAAAGTTGGAACTTGGAAATAGTATTGAGATTTTGCTGAATTAATCAGCAGGATCCTTCAACTCTTTTGCATTAAAGTTCTGCTAATAGCATATAAATAAACTGAGTGAATATTTAGTATTTTTTTATATTCTGTGAGACTGGCTGCCTATGTGAAAAAATTGAAGAAAAGACAACTAACACAGCATAACATAAATAATGTTATGAATACATTTTTGGTAGTAACGTTATATTCTTCTACTAGGCATCTTCACAGATCTGTGTGTTTTGTTTTTATGAATTTAATCAAACTCTTGGAGTGAGAAAACACTCAGACTTTCAGATTGGCATGTATTAAAAGCAATTTGTCTCTGGAATGAGCCAAATATATCTGAAGACTCTCTTTTCAGTCCCCAAAGTCATGAAAGTTTTCAAAATTTAAAGTAGAAGGTGTGTGCTTTTGAATGGTACACCAAAAATATGAGACACAATTCCTTTTAGCAAATCACCTCCTGCTCTGACTTCAGCTGAGTGAAGAGGTTCTAGGTCCACCAGAAAAAAAAAAGCACAAAAAGCTATCCAAGGTTGCTTTCTCATGCACAGTTGATGATTTTTCTTAGAATATTGTGCATGCATTTCATAATAGACAATTTCACAACAGACACAGGTTTGTTTTTCTCACATAATTAAGATTGCCTCTGTGATCTTGGAGACCAAAGTAACACTGATGGGCTGTGTCAGAAAGAAAAAGTTGAAAGTAATTACAGATTTTTGATGAGGCCAAACATTTTAAATCTTGTGCGTTGATCTAGTTTTCATACAGTAAAAACTGCTTTAGCAAAATGAGGGACTTGGAACTTCTGAAGATAAGTAAATATTCATTCCATCAGCCTGTGAAACTAAAATAAATTCATAATTTTTTTCACACAATCACTTTTTTCTCCTGATTATAACTTTCTTTGCTCACCTGCCTAATCCTTTTTGTCTCCAGTTTCCTTGTCTTTCTCAAAAGTCTACATTTTCTGCCATATATGCAGTGAATCAAGATGATTTATATTTGACCAGTTATTCTCTTTCTCCCCTGTCCACTTGCTGATCTCTAAAAGATTCCTTATTCTGAAGCAGAGATGGTTCTTTTTTACCTAAAAATAAAAAGGATAAACTTTGTGGATAAAACATTTATAAGTAATAGCTGTGGATGTAATGTTCTTATGTAAATTAAAGCTGAGATGTTTTAAATTTTCTTCCTAAAAAGATAGGCTCACAGAAATTTTGTCCAATATGCTGAAAACATCACAGCATAAAATTAAATTTCTTTATCTCATCTTTTTCTCAACAACAATAGAGAAAAAAAATAAGGGCAAATAATTTAAAAAAATGAAATTAAGAAAAGGAAAATTAAAATTGCTAACTCTTACTTTTGGACCTCCTCCAAGACTCAACTGGCAATTATTATTTTATTTAAATCTATTAGTCTAACTATTTGCAGCTACTAATAAATAACAGCTCAGTAAAATCTTCTGGTGTTTTTTTAATTACCACAGAGAGAAGGAGGAAGAAAAAACTGTTCTGCCTGTGTCTAAATTAGTGCCTGTTGAAATTACGTTTCAATGTTGAGATTGAGCTACAAAGATGCATTAGGACATCTGTATATTTAATTTACGTCCTCTTAACTATCTTGCAGTCTTATAAGTGTTTTGGTGTTTCATGTGTTCAAGTACATTCAAGGTTCCTAAATGTTCAGTGTGTCAAGGATTAAATAGTTGCATGAACATGAATGAAATTTTGTGCATTGTTAAGCGTCTGCTAAAATTTCTGTGTGCCCTTTCAGGTATGAAATTAGAAAATGCATATGCTACTTCTCAACAGTTTTGCTTACTGCAAAATGTTCTGCATAGGCTTTAGTAGAGGTTTTTGGGAAAAGAGGAAAACATGTCTCTTTCATACTACAGTACACAGGGCAAAAGGCAAGTGGAATTCAAATGAATCTCTACTGAGGTTAAATATAAGAGCACTTTAGATGAGAAATATGTAAGAGTACTGCAACTACTTTTGAAAGATAAGCACAAGAGAGTGCTGCAGCTGACTGCCTGAAATACTTGCAAAATTGTTTTAACTTGGCTCCTTGTGAGTATCTCTCATGAAAGTGACAGAAAAGGTAGATGCCTCCAGAAGCATGTATTAAATTATTCCCTGAGATGCTGCTCAACTCCAGCTCCCAGTTACAGCAAGCAGGAACTTTCAAAAATCAACCACCTACCTATATTCTCATGATGTCCATCATACACCCAGCTCTTATAATTTTATTTTTGCTGATGTTTGCAGTGGTGAGATGGACAGTATATGTCCCTCTTTGTTCTAGTAAAGTTCTGTAGAAAGGAAGAAAAATCTGCCATTTATTCCATTTTAATATTGTACATTATTCTCTTGTTTATTTAACTTTGACTGGTAATGTTCATCAATACCCTGAGGAATCCATTAAAACTGGAATCTTCTGTGCCTATCAATTTATAAAATGCATTGAATAGGATATATTGGTTTGAAACATCTATATGCACAATATATGAACGTCTGATTTCTATTTCCATCTTGGATGCCACATGTTATTTTTGAACAAATACTTTGATTTCCCTTTTTATTATTCACCTTTCTAAAAACAGCTAACTGCTCTTTCAAAAATAAAAAAAAAAAAACTTCCCTTCTCTTTCAGCGCCTTCCCTCTCAGCGTCTCCTCTCCAAGTCAGCAAGGAATAAATATTTTAAAAAGCATGATTTCTTGTTTGCAAGCTTGAGGAGTTATCAGTACCTATTCCAAATTGCTCCTTACTCCCAGTAATTGCTACTCCCAAAGAAGCAAGCAAGAAAAGAATAAATGTAATTTGACTGCAGAGTGGCCTTATGACTGTTAGAAGTAGAGAGGGAAGTTTTAAGCCAGTTTCTGTCTTTCCCAGCTTTAGACAGTACTTTTACTGAGGTGGCCAGCACTCCAAAGCCCACTCTCCTTGCAAGTTATTAATAATGTCTGATTAAGTCTATTACAAAATGAATTATTTATTTGATAGACACGAGTGTAAA
The DNA here is from genome assembly GCF_963513975.1 of Fringilla coelebs. Taxonomy (NCBI): domain Eukaryota; kingdom Metazoa; phylum Chordata; class Aves; order Passeriformes; family Fringillidae; genus Fringilla; species Fringilla coelebs. The sequence goes on from NC_140031.1 coordinate 58,454,401, forward strand.
CAAAATAAGACTTTAACAGATGACTTACTACATGGGATCAGCAAAGAAACAGTGCTAACAGATAAACAATACAGCACGAGAGTGAGGTCCTGGTATTACAGCTAGGGAAGAAATAGTATAGATTGGGATTCAATGCATCTTACCATCCAGTTTCTGATGGGGCGTACATAGGAGCCTTCCTCTCAGCTTCTGGAAAAGTATCCACGGAGATATGTCCAAACATCGTGGGGGAAGCCCTGCACATTTCCAGGGAGTGTGTAGGAGGCTTCTGTTTCCGTGGAAATTTTGTGTGGATTTTGTTGTTGTGAAACCAGTGTCTCTCAGACAATGATTCCTGGCTTATCTGTCTGCATCTCACTGTCAAGGCCAAGATATTTATTTCTCAGCTGGGGGTTTTGCACCCTTAGAGCCAGAGGAGAGCCCCCTGTCAGGCACCTGTCCAGGCCTGGGTTGTCTCACCTGTAGGCACCAGCGGGTGGACAGAATGGATAAGCTTTCTGGGGGAGGGGGGGCAGATGTCCTGCTACAATGGCAAAGAGAACACGTTTTCTTTCAAGTACAGTTACAAATGCAATATTTTGTGGCTGAAGGCCAAGCTGTTGGGGATGGAGTTTTGCCCAGCTCTTCAATATATTCACCTTCATTTTCATTCTCCCTTCTCCATCCAAATTTTGCACGTACTCCTAATGGCAAGGGAAGGAGGTTGCCAGTGATACCAGTAATGGTGTTGAGATCACAAAACAGAAAATTTCACACTTTCCTGGTGCTGCAAATTCTCACCCTGAAGTTTGACACCACCTTTTTATCATGATGGTTGTGCATCAGCTACAGGATGGCAGTAGTACCTGAGCACAACTATTTTCCAAACAGATCAGAGGAGTTACCCAAAGAGGTGGATCTTAAAGGTTATAAAAGTATCTTTGAAGGATAAGGATGGTGAAAAAAGTGATGGTGAGTGTATTTACATAATGATAATAAAAAAAAAGATAATATAATAAAAACATTATATTCTGTATTACAAAGTATTGTATAACAAGTGTGTATAACAAAGAAATTACCACTTGACCAACACCAATTTAAAAAAATCAGCTTTCTAAACACCACCTTCACAGTGATCAAGGTTCAAGCAAACAAGCAGATATTTGGTTGCCTGAAATTAATGTGTGAATAGAAAGAAAACTGGTTGTAGAGCTCATCCAGGATGCAATGTTCCAACTCTCATGAATGAGATAAAATGCCTCAAGTAAAGTGAAGAACATGGGCAGAGGATGGGTCTGAGAAGGCAGAGGGGCAGGGAATCTTCTAGGAAAAGGCTGCCTGTTGCCTGAAGTCTGATGGCTCTGGGAAGTTGCTCCTGTGATTCAAAAGGAGAGGATCAAAAGACAAAAAATGTGACTGCTGCATATGGGCCAGAAACTTGGTTTTCACCCTATCTGGGGGCTCCTAAAAGCAAAGCTGCCTTTGCTGCAGGATGTGTGATTCACAGCACACATTGCAGGGCTAGGTCCACTCTGTGCATTTTTGAGGTCTGTGGGCAGACTAACAAGCAGAGATACCTTAGGAGGGACAACTTAGTCTTACTCTTCATTCTGGCAGAGGGAGGTATATAAGGGCAAGGACTATATCAGAGAAACACCTGAAAACAGGAGAAAGGGGACACCTGAGGGAGTAAGGTATTGTAATCAGATTCCTTCCTCTGGCATCTCACACACAAAGACAGAATACATATGGCAGATTTTCACTATCCTCTGCCAGCAAAAATAAACAGGTAACTTGCCCAGCTGAAGAGGTTTCCCTTCCTCCAGATTCCCTGGAAGATTGCACAGAACTTCTAGCCCAGAAGGAGCACAGATGCAGAACTCTGGAGGCAAATACTCCACTGAGGCAAAATTCAAGGTAAGACAGCATCACCTGCATGCACTCTGCAGAAGAAATGAGAAAAAATGCTATCCTGCCCACTCCTATCTGCATGCACATTGCATGGAAACAGTACAAGGCTGCTTTTCCCCAGTATCAGAAGGGAATCTTGGATAAATCAACTGATGCTGCTCTGTGGTGAGATAATGGCTTTATGTTAGTAATGAAACTGACATAAAAATAGTAACACAAATTTTTTTAACAGGTATGTGAAAAATAGCACAATATGACTGGGAAAAAAATAGCCTAGTATCAAAGCAAATTAGTGTATTTACATAATTTTAAAACAATCTATAATTTTCCAGACAGACAAATGCACAGTTTTACAGCCTTAAAATCTCTAGACCTTCTCAATGTAAGTGTCTTTTGGCTTTACCTATCTGTCTTTCTCCTGAGGAAAGGGTGAAGAGGAGGAACCTTATTACTGCACCTATGAAGGAAAATTTGGGAGGCCACAATGGTAACAGGAAGTACCAGGACAGGAAACTGTCGATGTACAGGCAGGAGAATCTAGAGATGTCAACTGCCGTATTTCTTATATTTTTGGAGGGAGTTTATTGTTCTGCCACACTTTCACAGTGCTCACACAGGTAATTCACTCTGGAGGCAATCTCTGTGAGTCTCTAGTTCCAACCTGCTGCCCAAAGGCGGCTTAGCCACCATGTCAGACCTCAAATTCCCACCAAGCTTTGACACAAACAGAGTTCTGTGTGTGAAGCAGACGCCTCTCTGGGGAAGGTGGAAACCCAAGTTACTTTTACTTACCTCTCTATGTGTTTGCCTAGTAAACAAACAAGCCCAGAAGCAGATTTGAGATACCTTCTAAGTTAGTATGTGCTTTTTCCCCTTTACAGATGTTCTTCAGCTGTTTTGACAAAAATATCTTAAGGTTTCTGAGTGATGAAAGATATATTTTCCCAAACAGTTGTGTAATACTTCACTTACTTGATAATTAATCTCAAAGATACTTACGTGGTAAACAGTGCATTATGTCCTTCAGTTTAGGTTGGTATGAGAAGTCTGTAAACACATTCAGGGGAAGGGAAAAGGAAAGGAATAATATTGCAGCAATGGAGCACAAGACAGGAATTTTGACCTATTTAATAGTTTCCAGTGTCTAGTGAAATAACAATTTGAATTGCTTGTTTGGAAAGATGTTATTATTTTACTGAAAACTTTTATTGAAAAGATTGATGTGCTCTCTAAGTCAATTGTTCATAATTTCCATTGCAATTTTCTGCACTTTCTCCTCTCAAAAGACAAGTCTTTCCTTCCCCCAACCACCATCATCAGCTCTACAGAGATTTGTCTTTTGTGCCCCTTTGAAGGAGGAATTCAACTATTTCAAGCAAAAAAAAAAGGCTGTCTGTACTCCACTTGCCAAACAAACCACACCAAGAAGAATTGGCTATATGGATTAGGAGTCAGTTCAGCTACATTTGCAGAGCAGGCTGATGGCTATTAAAAAGGTGTTCAAAGAGCAAGGTTTCAGGACAAAGGGGTTCATACCAAAGAACTGCAAGAAATGCCTCTTGTCATTTTCCCAATTTGGCATTTGTACATGTTGTCTTTGACACTGGTCCTCCAGATGTGCAGTCTGCAGAGGAGAATTGAGTACTTTATGTAAAACAGATTGATTGTTTCATGCTCGTGCACAGCAAAGTAAAGCTTGCTGCAAGCATAAGCCTAGACACCCTAGATAGAAAATGAGATAACAAAAGAAATGAAAACACCAACACAGGATTTTGTATCAATTTTATGCTTACAGAATTTCCAAGGCCCTCTAAATATATCAAAATACTGTAGTTTCTGAGTTCTGTGAAATCCCTTGTTATAAAGCCCTTGCTGCTCTTCACACAGGTGAAACAGGCAATCGTGCCTGTCATCATTTTCTACAAGCTTTTGCTTCATTGGGTATGCCCCAAGAAGTAAAAACCGACAATGGTCCTGCATATATATCTCAAAAATTAGGCACATTTTTAAAAGAATGGGGTGTTCGTCACATCTTTAGTACTCACTCTCCCACAAGTCAGGCAATTATTGAGAAGACACATCAAACATTAAAACGCATTTTAGATCAACAGAGAGGGGGAGTAGAGGTCACACCACAGAGGAGGCTGAACAAAGCTTTGTATGTTTTTAATTTTTTAAACAGCTCGGGTGCAGAACCCGATCCACCAATTTTTGGGCATTTTTCAAATAACGCGCAGGCGGAGCTGAAAGAAAATCCTCCTGTTTTAATTAGAAACCCTGAGTCTGGACAAATTGAAGGTCCTTTCCGATTAATAACCTGGGGCAAAGGGTATGCTTCTGTCTCTACAGGTGCAGGAATTAAGTGGGTCCCAGCCAAAAACATCAAACTGTATCGCACCCCAGAACGTGTTGACAGGTCCAGAACTGAGGAAGCAAGTACACAGACGTGAGCCGAACAGAGGGATCCCGGGTCACGCCTGACGTTCCTTGTGCCTCGGTGGAACTTGCAAACTCTGACTTTGTATTAATGTTATTTATAAGTGTGTCAATTGTATGTCAGACGTATGTTTCGTAGAGCTGATTTTTGGCGTAGTTTAGGTTTTTGTTGGGCTATAGATCCCCTCTACTGGATTTTCCAAATCAAATTCTATCTTACAGCTAAATGCAAAGTTTTAACATTGATATATATGTGAGGATTTTGCCAAAAATTAGCTCATGAAAAAGATGGAGCAAAGGCAAGTTGTATGTTGATATTGGGTGTTTTGGTAGTGATACTGATAGTAATCCCCTGCATACTTCAGTGTGTGCGACAGATGATGAACAAAATGGTCAGAGAAGTTTTTGTCATACAAGAGAAAGAAGTAGGAAGTAGAATCACAGAGAGTGTTCAAAATCTCAGGGAGATGATGGATGAAGGTATGGAAATGGAGGAAGGATTTGAGTTAAGACCCTGGAATCGACAAGAGTTTTTTGAACAATGACTTGTAATTATTGTCAGATGTGACTTCTGTGTTTTTCACTGACTCGGCCTTCACAGCATTAAGTTGCTGTGCTGTAATATAGCAATGCTTAGTGCCAGCAAGAACAGCTGATTACAAACAAAACTATTATAGTAAAGCTATGAAACGCAAGTAGTTAACGACACCGTTATGAAAGTTTCTTTTTCTGTGAACAGAGAGGGGGGATTGTGGGAATCCATAAAATCAGAGAGTTTTAGGAAGATGGTAAAAAGACAGGCCTCAGATACAGCAGAACTGTGAAGTGCTAAAACAGCAGAAAAAATATCTAAGCGGTAGCGAAGACATGGGAGATAGAACAATAGAGCTATGTAGTTTGACTTTCTAAGTTGCAAAAAGTTTATTTTAAGTAAATATTTAGAAGGTTAAATATGAATAGTGCTCTGTGCTTTGTCTCTTATAAATGAGCCATTGTCTTCAAGAATAGGCCACCATTGTTTTAACCAAAGCTACATGTGCTTAAGGTGATTGGATAGAACTACTGTCAGTATGCTTTTGCTCTATGTAATTGGCTAAGATGGATTTATGGTATGTTGTAACATTAAGTTTCTTTGGCCTGCTGCCTGAGCAGCGAGCTGTTAGCATCTCTCCATTGTCATAATCATGTAATGAGACTGATGCTGAAAAATAAATAGCTCAAGACTCTTGTCGCAGTGGCCCCGTCCTGTTTGTGTCTGTATATAAACTGCCAGCGATACTGCTAGATTAAAATTCATGCTGATACCTTTACTCTGTGGCTGTGCAGGCATATGCAGGTAACACCAGAATTAGTTTAATGTACCAAAACACATTTTCCCATGACAAAAGCATAGTCCATGATACCACAAAAGCGCTTTATTCTGCTGAAGTGTCACTTGAACTATTATGGTGTCAGGTCTTGAGGCAAGGGGATGCAAAGTGAAGGAAAAAGTGCTTTTTGATTCCTCCCCTCTCCTGAGGGCATATTTGAAGGCAAAACCACCCAAATGTGTCCCACCACAATTAGGGCAAAATACCACTTATGAGGGCACCATTAATTCTTAGTTCCCTGAGGCAGCAATTCAGCTGCCAGACCTCTAGTATGCTCTATTTCAGAATGGGGTGCTTTCCCTGGTGTATTGTGCAGGTTTTTCTCACTTCCCCACAGATTTTTGGAGGTTGTCATGTTTCACTTGCAGCCAGCAACCAAGCTGGGACTGGGGAGAACAGAAGGGTAAAAGCTAGAAAAACTCATGGGTCGAGATAAAGACAATTTAGTAAGGACACCAAAAGCCATGCTAATGAATTTCCAGAGACATGAATTTTCAAAAAATCATGAAACTAAACAGTGGTGGTATTGTGGTGTTTTCAGCCTTGATTTCAGTTCAATAATTGTCACAAAAATAACACCCTAAAAATGATTATGTGTGACAGCTTCTATATTTGTTCTACTTCAATGTTCTTTCATATTAAATTTGTGCAGTTTAAGAGCTAGAAGATGCGTTTCCCTGCTGTCAGACAGCAAACTCAGCTGGGGACTTGAAAGATCACGCTGAGATCTTTTTACTTCTTAAGTTGTCTGCAGGTACAAACTTGGCAGCTTGAATTCCACTGACAATTTGTTTGTTGACGAGTAAGGTGGGGTTACACCCCACTCATTAGTTTGTTCTTTTGCTGATATTTTTGGACTAGGGTGTTGCAGAGATTGGAAGCTACAGAAATACAGTTTTCCTTCTGGTTTTTTTCTAAACCAGTGACTTCCACTGGCAGTTATTCTGTTAATACTTCTCGTTACTGAATTTTTCCTGACTGGAGGATTGCTGTTTAGAGGTCAGCAGACCACTGCAGAAGCACTAATTACATGGGTATATTGATGGTACCTCTTGGGCTTAAAGTGTTTTGGTATCTCAGGATTTTTGAAGATTAGTGCCTTCCATTCATTCAGGCCTCACATCCCTGTTGTGGTATTGTGTCTGCTGAAAGCTCCAACTTCTGAAAGTGGCCAGCATGAGCATCGGGTCCAATATAAAAAGAGATATAACTCCCATCAGCTCTGGTTAACACAGCACATTATTTTTTTGACATTAAGCTACATTTATGATACTATTATATTTTTGTCACTTCAGGCATGGCTATGAATTTTTTTAAAAATGAAGAATAGGCAAAATGTGTGATTTTCATCAGCTATATTACTAGTTCTGAAGAATATTTATGATGTGCTAGATGTGGACTAATTCAGGAAGAAAATGCAGCTTGGTCCTTCTTTATGGAGAGATCGTCTTATATTCCAGAGCCTTAAAGCCTAGGGAAGGAAGCCTGACGAACACAGCAATAAACCCAGGACAGAAGCTACAAAAGAGTGTACTTAGGCTGTGATTCCAGGGTCCACAGAATGACTGAATTTGACTGGTGGTACTGAGATATACCAAAAACTCATTCCTGTAGAGTCTGGACACCTTCAGTACCTCTGTGGTCTGGGTAAAGGTGGGTTTAAGCACACCTTTGAATATTTTGCATGTTTTCTGTTCAAATATGGAACTTCAGCATAGACAATAACACATAGATGTAAATTTTTTCTGCTTTGCTTTTTTTTTTTAATAGGCCCCCACAATACATTTTATTAGGAAGATTATTTTCATCTGATTAAGAAGAAAAATTGTTAGGATAAATATACACCTTAATATAAGCTTTCGGAAGAAAGAAAAAGAACAAAACAGAGCATTTATTTTATTTTTTTTCTCATTAAAAATTCTTAGACTCTGTTGCATAAACAATTATAAGTCTTTTATGCTGTTATAAAAGACCTGGTTACCTCATTTGAAATTTGCCACATTAATTTTGTTTTTCTATTTAGCTTTGCCTATTTATTTGTTTGCTGGCAAAAAGGGTAGAAAAATCTTTAGCAATTTAGTATATAGTTGTATAAGGACTGTTTATGCAGCCTTTTACACAATTATATAAACACCTCCAATAAAATGAAGGAAAACACATATCCTAAAAGAGAAGGCTGAGGTGTGTGAATCATAATGCGACAACAGTTTCAAATGCTTTCATTGTAAAACAGTTTCTCATACATTTAAATATTATTTTTCTATCTCCCTGTGCTAGGCCTGAATAAAATTAATTTTGTAGAAGTATTAAAAAGTGTATCCTTGGCTCTGCTTAGCACACTCCAGCATATTCACAAAATTCATCGGCTAAAACACAAAATTCATAAATGCAGCCAATGTCTCTGTTAAATAAGGTGTTTGGCAAATATGTGATCACTTTTCTGTGATTATTTTCTTGGTAGAAGGTCCTGCACACTTCAGACCTGTAAATTATTAATGTACCTTGTATCTCATTAGCTGTATATTATGGAAATCTACTTAAGCTGCTACCTCTAGTTTCATTAAAATAGCAAATGGTTAAAAGAGGGGGAGAAACATCATTGTGCCTTTGCAATTAAATTGGATTTGTAAGAAAGGTAGAAGCTCACAGTTTTACCATTTCTTAAGCTGTAATTTAAAAGAACCATATGACATGCAGACTGATGAATAATTCATGCTTCATTTATTAGCCTGGTAACCCTATTGCTGGCCTCATAAAAATAAGGATAATAATTTTTTCTTTCTCATGAGTCACTGGAGAACGGCGTGCATGTGCATGCACATGTGCCTGTGTCTTTTGTGCTCATGTATTTCAGTGTGTGCTTGTGTATGAATACTTTGATCAAAAATGAAGGCTCTCTAATAATTTCTACTGTGCAGTACTTGCACAAACTACATTGTGAATGGAAGACCTCAGACTTATATCCACAATAAGGACTACAATACTAAAGCTCATCAGTTTGAGACAGGTTTACTCATGGCATTTTCACACAGGCACTGAAGAACAGCTCAGCCCCAGATCATCCTGCTTGAAGCACAAAAACCTCCCAGTTATCCTTGCTCACTCTAGCATAAGTATGGGAACAAATCCAACAAATGCCTTCCTGAAACAGAGCAGATAAAAGAGAAATGGAAGATGGGTATTTCTTTGTTTCTCCCTGGCTTGTGTGCACCGAAGTCGTGACAATAAGGCTAAAGAATTGTTACTGAAGGAAGTTTTCCTGAAAGTTCTTTAAGTATTAAAAACTTTATAAAAATAGAAACTGAAATACAATCCAGTTTCCTCTTATGGACACAGCTGACAAGCTCAGTGGTATATAACCTCTTCTTGTAAATAAATATGCTCGTGATGTTGGCTCCTTATTACAATAATTAAAGCATAGCTAAAAGGGAAATCTTTATTGAAAGCAGTTAAAAATAGCTTTCAAGGAAAACATTTAGTTAACTATTCTTCAAAGCATATGTCAAAGTCTGCATGTGGAAAAAACGGATTTATTTTACAGGAAAAGGTGACCAGCCATGTGTCAACTACAAATGCAGTAATCATAATGATTACTAGCACAGAGAGATTGTTTCCTTGCATTAGCAAAAAAGCTACCATTGGTTCCCTTTCTCAAGGATTGAAGATGCAGTGACATCTGTATTTCATCACACAACATATGCATATCCTATGTTGCCCCATTTTGTTATATTTTCTATAACTGTATTAAAAAACCCCAAAAAACCAAAGAACAACAACAAAGCAAAACAAAAAACAACAACAAAAACAAAACAAAACAAAACAAAAAAAAACACATTTCAAACTCGGTCTAGGTGAGAAGTTAAAAAAGACAAGCTGCTTTGGCAGGAAGAACAGTGATGAATATTAATTGTCCTAAAATGATTTTTCAGTAAAGAGGCTGTAGTCCCCAGAGGTCTTCTGCAAAACACATGCTCTGATTAAAGAGTGAGCTCACAGGTACTCCATCCTGCAAAACCCAGAGCAAACTCTTCTGACTTTGCATACCAATCCTCAGATCCATGTGACTGGAAAAGCTCCAAATATTAGGCCAAGTCAAGTTTTAATCCCTTTTTATGGGTACATTTACCCTTGGGGTCACATCCAAGACATCCTTTCCCAAATCACACATTGCTCAACACTATTTCTTAAAGACTTCTCCTCTTTACTGCAGGCAGCCTGCAGCTTTATCTCGTTCTATGTACAGCTGATATCTGCTCAGAAGGATCCTGATCAATAACAAGTCAATGAGCTAAAGTGCTGAAAAGCATAGAAAGAAGCTTCTGGTTTTCAGTTGGGCTGCAACTTCAGCACTCCTCTAACATTCCTCTAAAAATTAGCAATTTATCAGCAACTACCAGAACAATCAGAATCTCCATCTTAAGACAAACTCTGATAGCAGGCTAGTGTGGGATACAGGACTCCTGCACCAGTCTGTGATAGGGAATGCACAGTCTCCACCACTACTCTTTGGTGAGTGATGAGCCTTTAATCTGTAATTTTGGTCAGATTTATTTGTTTCTTTGTTGTTTGGATACATTTTTCTCTTTGAAGAAATTAAGTGTATTTGAAGGGTTAGCAAATCTTCTGGCAAAGCACATGCTCTGACTGACACATGCAAAATCAGGAAAACCTCCTGTTCTGTAGCATGCATGCTACTGCAAAGTTTGAAGAAAAACTTTTTAGGAACCCTTAAGAGAGAAAAAGAAAAAGAGATTGGATGAAACGAGATGAAAGCCGCAGGTAGGATGGACCGCTTGTTTTGTGGCAAAGGAAATCCTATGTATCCAGTATCTACTTTTAATTGGAGCTCCCTTCACCTAGCTTCCAGCTGCCTCAGGAAATTTTTATCCATCTGTATATTTCCACTGTGAGAGTGCTGAGCACAGAAAAGTTTTATGTGTCCTTAGTACTACCAACAGGGAGCGTGGTGAGTGATGCCCGTTCTCTGCTCGGCTGGGCACTGGCTCTTCGGAAGCTTTTATTAAGACCTAATCTGTAGCCCAGCTCCATGGTGGACTTGAAGCCTAGTTGGCTAATTTTTATTTCACCATCCTTTCTGTCAGTTATGGTGTTTCTTGTGCAGTGCTCTGGGACCTTGTGTGAAGGGCGCTATATAAATGTAGGGATTGGTTGGCTGAGTAATTTTTTTTTTACTTCATCAAGCTGTTAATCCTCCATGCCTGTGGTGATAAACCCAGAAAATCCCAGATAGTCCTACATAATATTCAGGAAGGGCTGGCAACAGCTATAAATACATATCAAACTGTCAAAAACCATTACCATTTAGACTACTCTGCAGTCCTTTCCAAATTACATTAGAATATCCAGGCTTGACTTCAACTCTTCTCCCCCACACCCTCTTTCTTCTCTCTTAATGACAGGGTGCTGCCTGTAGCTTAGCTTGCCAGCATAATAATGCATGTTTCCTGCACACCTACCTTTTTACTACAGCTCTGTGTTTACCCTGGTCCCCCTTCCATATGACTCACAGGCACAGTGAGTAGCTGTAGCTCTGTACATAAACAAACAATTTTTGGCAGTTTTCAAAACTAAAGCATCCCACTGCCAAAAGGCTTCTGTTTACCACACAGAACAAATGTTGTTACTAGTGCAGTTCCAAAACTGCATCTTAAATACATCCTTTCATAAAAATGCTCTGGTAGTCTTAATCTCTAATTAGATACTAAAAAAAAAAAAAAAAAAAAAAAACCACCAACCAGAAGAGGTTTTTCTTTTTATTTTTCAACTCTATCTTGGATTATAACCAAAGATAAATAACAGTTTAGCATCTGCATTGCTCCACAGGAACACTGTACTGAATAAAATTATAATTATCACAAAAATGTTATTATAAGATGAAAAGCCTACATTCTCTCCAAACTGCCCACATGTCCTTCTCCCCACCTTGTAAGGGAGGAATAGTCATCAAAACCAGAAAGGATGTATCTGACAACCACCTTCGCTGGGTAATTGCACCAGCGTAAATTGGGGATGTCTCTGCTTGGATCAGTGGAAAAGCTCTGAGAAGACATTAAATACTTTTCTCAGAAATGTAGAAGAAGTGCATGATGCCATTGTTTTCAGGGCTGGTTTTTTCACTTGGCTGAATATACAGAGGTTCAGGCAGCTACGTGAGCTGGGAAAAACTGCAACCTAAAAACTGCACACCAGAACTTTTTGAAAGAGATCAGCTTTTGGAACATAGCCCTATTCTAAAACCTTTTGATCCTGTTCTTTCAACTGAATGAAGTTCATATTTTACTCATGCTGTAATGAGGAGTTCATATCCTATCTGCTTTCTATCTGGAAACTTTCTGCAGGATGTTGAGAAATAAAACATTGGCTAGATATTTCCTGACTCTTAACATAAAATATTTCTATGTCTCTTTACTTGCAAGTACCCCGCTGTCCCAGCTGCACTATATTTCATGTCTTCATTCTTCCAGCACTGAGCACATTTAATTGGTCAGGTACTAAAAGAGCTGTGTCCCTGAACAGGCTAAAGTGAGCCCTAGTCGGAATTAAATGCCTGCAGGTGGAGTCCTCTGGTGGCGGATCCTCTTCACCTGCATGGAGAGGAGATCACTCACAGTCGGGTTCTTTGCTGCCCTTCCCCTCACCAACTGCTGTCTCTCCCTGTTCTTTCATTCACTCTATAAAAAGTTTTAATTTAAGAATGAAGACACGTCAGCCAGAAAATTCCAGCCTGCTCTTCTTTTCATTGTCCTGAAAATGGAGATTTGACTCTTTAACGCGCTAATGTGTGCAGGTGTTGCACTGCAGGACACTGTAATGCCAGGCAGTGGAACTGATGGAAGCATAGTGAGATACATGAGATACAGAGAAGTATATTGTGAGATTTATACTTTCCAGTGCTTCTGCATAGCATGTGAAAATACAGACTTGTGTTAATGCACTCATCATGACATCACTGCCTCCCTGTTCTTCACCACTTTGAAATGATGTCTGCTCTTGCAGGCACCAAGAAGGTACCACAGGAAAAGCCTGACATCTTACAGGGAAAACACTACACCTTGGAAACTGATTTGCTGTGATTTGCACTTGTACCATGCTGAAGCAAAAACCATTTCACAATATTTCACAGTGCCATCTAAGTTGCTTCAAATGGTCCTTACCTAAATATGAAGGCAGAGAGATGCAGTGTGATAAAATAATGTATGATAGTGGGGAAACTAAAACCAAGATCCCAAGAAACTTTGCAATGCTTTAGTACTGAAGGGAACGGTGCTGTTTCTGTCTACACTCTCTATCAAATATGTGGCTTCACATTCCATAAGAGCTAGGGGATGAATTTGTAGTTTCTTTTCCTGTATGGGATGTAAAATAAGCCTTTATAATTTAGAATGTTCTCACCTCAGAATAGGTGGGTTCCTACCAGTCGGTATCTCTGAAGAGGCTGTAAAAAGAGTGAAAATTACTTAAATGTGAATCAAAAGACATATTGTGATTATGGCTGCCTAAAATCTTGGCAGATTTGCAGGCTAGCAAGTGTCATAATCATTGGCATTTTTGGAGTCCAATGTAAAAGGACAAAAAGAAAGGCAATAAATCTGACTGGAAGGACTTGAAATTTTGTCTTGTTTTATTTAATGTTCGATGTATTTTTGCTTGTGTACATATTAAAGGCAAGGGTGTGGCTCCAAGCAAGGCAATATGCTGTATTTATTTCTGATACATGATTTAGACCTTCTCTTTGTCATGAAGATCAGAGCTGTGTATGTTTGCTTTTCAGGTCCTTGAAATTGTATAAAATAATTTAGGTTTAACTAAACAGAGAGAAATGCATAGGCCTTTACAAAAAGCAGATTTTTTTTTTGTTTGTTATTTTTAGAAAATAGAGATTTTCTGTCTCAGTTTTTCAAATACAAATGCATTTTGCACCTTGAATTCTTAAACACCTGTCTATTTTAGTTCAAATGCCTCTCATCAAACCCTATAAACAAAAGAGAAGATATTATTCCTTTCTTAAAGTTGAAGAATATGGATACATAGATTCTCAGTGGTTGCACTACTTCCTCAAGAAGAAAGTTATAGCTAGAGAATTACATTTTTTGTGACCAAGAACCTGTCAGCAGCCTGCTGCAGTGTAGATTAAGTATTGCACATCCTTTTTGTCAGTTCAGAGTAATTCAGTTTCCAATTCTAAGTTTCTACAGAGTCAGCAACTGCTCTTTGAATCAAAAAGATAAACCATATCAGAGTATGCACTCAGACTGGTTTTTCTCCTAAAGATTTATTTCTTCCTTCTATTAAGGGTCTTCTTAAATGAGAGCAAAAAAATTATCTAGGTCTTACACAATTCCTTATGGTTAAGGAAATACTTAGCATGTTGTTTCTATCCCCAGTTTTAGCACTGGTGTCCTGTAATGGTGTATTGTGGAATTCTACATTTTTTGTCTATCAGAAGATGAAAACTGTCTCCTCCTCCCTAAACACAAACACACACGGAGTGCATTTAGCTAATTCATGCTAAACTGTATGGGCTAGAGACTGGAAATAATTCTTATAAATAGCATGATATTGACCTGTTGGTGGATTCCATGTGTGCATACACGACTGCACTTGACTGTGAAACCTAGAATCACAGAATCATAGATATCCTGAGCTGGAAGGGACCCATCAGGATTACTGAGTCCAACTCCTGCCCCTGCACAGGACAATCCAAGAATATGTGCCTGAAAGCATTGTCCAAACACCACTTGAGCTCTGTCAGCCTTGGTGCTGTGACTGTGACCACTTCCCTGGGGAGCCTCTTCCAGTGCCCAAACACCCTCTGGGGAAGAACCTTTTCCTGATATCCAACCTAAACCTGCCCTGACACAACTTCAGGGCATTCCCTCAGGTCCTGGCAGTGTCACCATTGAGAAGAGCTCAGTGCCTGCCCCTGCTCTTCCCCTCACAAGAAGTTGTACCTGCAGTGAGCTCTGCCCTCCGTCTCCTCTCCTCCAGCCTGAGCAGACCAGGTCACCTCAGCCACCCCCACACGGCTTCACCCCAGGCCCTTCCCCATCCTCACGGCTCCTTTGGACACTCTCTGGCAGCTCAATGTCTTTTTGTGTTGTGGCACCCAGAGCTGCCCCCAGCCCTCGAGGTGAGGCTGCCCCAGAGCAGAGCAGGGCAGGACAATCCCCTCCCTTGCCCGGCTGTGATGCTGTGCCTGATGCCCCCAGCACACGGGGCTCTCCTGGGTACCAGGGCACTGCTGGGTCAGGTTCAGCTTCAACCAGGACCCCCAGGGCCCTTCCCACTGAGTTGTTTTGCAGCATTTCATTCCCTGGTCTGTCTCTACAACCAGGGCTGCCCCATCTGCAATGCAGAATCTTGTCCTTGTTAAATGTCAAGTGGTTGGTGAACGCCCAGCCCTCTGGTTTGTGGACGTTGCTTTGCAGGGCCTGTCTTCCTTCAAGGGAGTCGACACCTCCTCCCAATTTAGTGTCAGTGGTAAACTTGCTCAGTGTCCCTTCAAGTCCTGTAATAAGGTCAAGATGTTGAAGAGAACTGGGCTTAAAATGGAGCCCTGCAGAACCCCACAGGTGAAGTGTGTATGCATCCATATACATGCATATACATATACATATACATACATATACATATATGCACGTATACACATGCTCACAAATGTGTAAGTCACAAACAGAGGAAAAGATTGTGGCTTGCAGTTGGTAGTGATAGCTGACAGCATATAGTGTGCTGCTCTCTATTTCTAGAGAACAAAAGATTAATTTTCCCATCCGCCACCAGCCTGTTGCACTGTGTTTCTGTGCTTGGAAACAGACCTGTGTAGAAAGATATAAGTCAGTTACCTATGAAGGATCTCCTGGAATATACAGATTTATTCCCTTTCTTTTCCTATTTCTTTTTCATTTCTTCTGCACTCTTTTCACAGAGACCTCGCTCGTCAGAGCCATAAAATAAACCTACCATTCAAAAGGAAGCCAGGCATAGTATTTTTTGGAATGATTGAAAGTGTGAATGAAATCTAATTGTGTGAGCCAAGATAAATTCAGGTGAGAAAGCAGCACACACAGAGACAAAGAACTGTTGATTTTATTCCATCCCAGTAACAAGATGACTGCTCAACTTAAGGGGACTGACTTTGCCTAGTGAAAAAAAGATCTGAAGAATAGCCATCTGAGAGCACAAAAAAGATAAAATCAGTGCAGTTCCTCATTTAGACCAGTGTCAGAATGGTGAGCATCCCCTCTGTTGCACCCATGAAATGACGTGTCTGAGCTGAGTGGTACAATCTACTACAGACATAGCTGGTCAGCTGGAATACAAACACCCCTTCTCCCTGTGGGGTTGCAGTCTGCTGCAACATACTAAACAAGAAATATCAAAACTAGAGCCCAGCACCTGATTTAATGAAGCAGCAGAATCCACAGGAAATATGCCCACTCCATGTGTAAGCCTGCTGGAGCAGATCTGGGAGCCTGGAGCAGCCTTCCCACCAAGTGTCCTCCAGGTGTGTCAGGTCTGAGGTCAGCATGTGCTGTGCCCCAAGCACCCTAAGTTCAGCGAGCAGCCCTCTTGGCGAGGTGACTGTGAGGTGGCCAGAGAAGGGGCTGCATCCCCAGGGATTGCAGAACAGTTGAGTTGTGCTGTCCAACGTGCCTCCTCCTGAAGTCAGACACACTTCATCCCAGAATCAGTCGCAGAGGGGCATGAGGGATCCCCTAGGAAAAAGCAGTGACTGATACAAATCATTTGGAGATGCAATTTCCCATGCCTTGTGGTGCTCCTGTAGTGTTTGTGCATGACTTTCACTTCCAGAGAAGCACGGTCTAAAGCAACAGGCCTTCATTTCTATTTTCAGTAGAAAAAAAAAATCATAACAGAAGCTAGTTCATCTTGGTTACAGATACCTGTGGTTTTTTTCCCTCTAGTCTCAAGGGAACTGATATAAATGAATTTCCCTTGACTTTAGGACTGATTGTTTTCTCAGTGAAAGAGATACAAACGTTTCAAAAGCAAGAAAGATACCTCTAGGTCTTCAGGATTAGTGCTACTCATAAAAATCTTCAGTTCTCCAGCTTCCAGAGAACAGTGTAATTAGTAGTGTGGAGAAATATATAATTTTTACTTAAGTTGCCCAGCTTCTTTCTGCTTTTTGTTCGTTTTCATATGTAAACAGGATTTATTAATTCATCCTTTGTCTAGGAACGTTCCCGGTAACTTCTTTACCCCAGTCATCAGTTTTAATCACTTTTACCACAGATATTGTGGATCATTAAACCCCTACAGGTTTTGCAAAAATAACTGCCTCACTGAGAGCTGAGCAGCTGTAAATTCCCCCTTTTCAGGGGAAAGGCTAAAGCATGGACTAGTGTTTCCACACCAGATGAAATTAACAATTTTTTTAGACAAAAAAACTTTCTAACCACAGGACACAAAACTAAAGTCACAGAGGTACTTCTGGCACAGAGAGCTGCTTCCTAGGGTATATTTTCTCCTTCCTCACAGGAGGAGATGACACAATAAACTGCAGCAACACCACTGAAGTTTAATCACAGCTCTTTAAATAGTAGTTGCTTTTCTTTGGATCTGAGAAAATACCCAGCTATCCAAACAACAAATTTGCTGTTTATTACATAGGGGCTGTGAAAGAACATAGGGTCTTTTTCCACTAGGATTTTGGTGACAACTCAGATATATGTCTTGAAGCTAAATTAAAAAATTGAAAACAAAAAAAATCATTGGGAAAGAGTAGTGATGATCTGCGTGATGATTTTTGCACATGTGGATACTGCATAGCACATTTAAATTCTGAGTTTAGCAAAAACTACCACTCGGTTATGATTAACATCAACTCCTGGGTTAGTCCCTTGCTCCTTACTTGCCAGACCCCACAGATCTCCATGCTTGTGAACTATTTGCTCCATGGGGCTTGTACAATGAGAATAAACTCAGTGAGACTGCTCCTGACCTCTCTGCTCCTTCCCCATCTGGATAAGTGAAACTGAAATCTCTCTCCCCCTTGTCCACAGGCAGCAAGACATGGGTGTCCCTACTCAACACCAGGGTGCATCCAAAGGTGTCCTTTACCCCTTCACCACACTGGTGAAGTGCAATAATGGAGAAAGCACAGTAGTTTTGTGATCCAAATATTTTTCTATTTGCTATATTGGAAATAAATACTCCACCTGCTTTGTTTCTTGCCAGCATCTCCATGCACTTAACACTTCTTTCTTCTTTTTTTTTTTTAATAGGATGTGCTTAGAACCGCTCTGTTATTAACATAATGATATTAATTTAATAAGCTTTTAAGTAAGCCAATTATTCTTTATACAGATTAGACCTAAATATTAATTAAATTATGTAGCTTAGACTTGTCTTTTCCCAGGAAACGGTGCAATGCCAATGGTAATACTTCTCAATATGTATTCTTAACTGATAAATGATATATTTTTTCTACTGAATTTCATGAATCAATGTAGTTTTTTCTCTATTTCCCTTTTTTAAAAAAAGTAAGTACATAAACTCATCAGGGTTTTTTTGACTGGTAGTCTAAGCACCTTGCATTTGACTGGAAACAACACAAGTAAAGCAATAATCTGTCTTTAGAGAGGTTGTAAATTCTCTGGTGTTCTATGTTTGACGTAGCACTTGCTTTCACTCTCTCCAGGATTTATTTCCTGCTACTCCACTAATTTATATTCTTACTGTATTTGCTATGTTTTAGGCTCTTTTAAAGATGAACATAAATTAAAGTACTATTGTGCAAAAAATTAAACATTTCTTCTAAAGCCTCAGGTATCAGGGCAAATATTTTCAACCCTTACATCTTTCTACAAGTATTGTCAAATTATTTACCTGTTATCCATGACAACCAAAACAAATGTAAGTTATTTAATGCTTAAAGATAAGAATTCTCACTGATAATGAAGAGGAGAAAGAAATAAGGCCATTTGATTTCTTCATATTCTCAACATCTGGACAGAAGGCGATAAAATCTCATCCCTCTTCTATGTGGTGATATCTCTCAAACCTTTCTTCCCTCTTTGAAGGCATTTTCAAGCCCTTGTTTGCTAGAGTCCTTCAGCATATGGTTTGTTCATAGTCACCCCTGTACTTTGGAAGAGCTTGGAAAGAGTGAAATCCATTCTGCAATCCCATGAAGGACTGACACCACGACAGAGGCACTCAAGGGGCTCGAGTCTTCTGAGTGTTCCTTTGGCCTTCAGCCAGGGGCTTAACGGGCCCACCAAGAGACAACCTGACATTTGCTAAGTGGAAAATTAAAATGCCAGTCAACAATTAGGCAGAAGGTCATGGGTGGGTATGACCTACTGCAGCTGTAACAAATCCATGCCTGCTGCTCAAAAAACCTACAGCAATGGTTTATAGCACAAGCACATCTTGTCTTATACTTCCTGCCCAAGACCAATCCACCTGGCTCAAACTCACACTTTATTCCTGTGAACTCACCCGTTCCTGACACCCACTATTACCTGGTAGAAAGAACAGACTGAAATCTTTCCTCTCCCAAACTAGACAGTCTATTCCTACTTGGAAAATACAGCAATTTTATTCATATATAGGCAAGTAGACGTAGATTCACACAAAAGAGATATTTACCCATTTGAAAATTGTCAGGTTTTTAAATGGCATTTCATATTGACATCACTGTACAGAGGGAACTTTATGAATACCCTGGGAAAATCAACAAGTTAAAACAATTAATTCTGAAATTTTACTGTAATATTAAAATGACTGTTCAAATTTAGAACACTTAAAACCATGTGCTACAGGTAGCTATATCAGATTTGAACACATGCCTGACCCTTGCTCTTCGAGTGCTCTTGTTCTTCAAACAAGCTGCAGTCGAAACTTTTCTAGCAGGGATCTCAATGCAAGCCCTTTGAAATAATCAGTATTAGATCAGCATGGTTTAGCATCTGCTCAGTGACATAATGCTTAAGTAGCATAAACTCTGTTAATGTAGCTGTTTAGACTTCAGGAGTGGCACGGTATCAGCTTCACAGAAATTAGAAAGCCAGAAGTATTTTTTTGTTGTTGAAAGGCTTTACTAGATATCTACTCAAGGCTTCTGAAATTAGTTTTTTGACTTTCCATATAGTAGTCATTGATGGTGTTTTATTGACTCCTTACTGCCATTTCTATTTAGCTTGAAAACAGAAATCTAGGTTTCAGAAAATGATGCTGATATATAGCATAATTAAATGTGAGCTTTACATTCATACCAAGTTATGAAAACAACAACAATAACAACAACATCAGCTGGACTCAGAATAAAAGCAAGTCAGAATTTGAGATTCCTCAGTCACTCAGCTGAGTACATCAGCTACATACTTCTGTGACAGTAAGGTCACAAGGAGAACCATATAGAAGAAAATACGAGGAAATTCAGTTTAAGGAAAAAAAAGTTACTAGTACAGAACAACTGTTGCACCTTGGTGAGTCCCACACTTCATTTTTTTTCATATATCACTGACACTTTTCACAAAAGCAGCTTTGACTCAGAGGACAGGATTTTCACTCTAAAATATTCATCTCAGGAGGATTTTAGCAGGTGTAATGTATCTAAGAACTTGTGTTGGTACTGAAAGAACTGTTAAAGCAGAAAATAAAAGTAGCTTTAAACACTTGGAAGGTCAGAGATCAGAGAACTTCAAATGGTGTAAAAATATTGGCTGGAATCTGTATGTTTGAATAGGGCTTAAACTAATAATATTCAATGGACATTAGCAGGACATTTTAGAAAGTGTAATAAAACATTAGTCCCTTCATATGCTGCCATAACTCTGTAGCAGTCTACTGACAAATAAAACAAAACCAAGCAAATTTTAAAAACCCCAAAAAACCCTCTATTTGTCTTTACATGCTGTGATAATTAAGAAATTAAAAATGTGCTTAATTATTTAATTCTTTTTGCCTTTGTTTGCAAATATTTTTTTTCTTTCCTGTGTTGGCCCCTTAGGGTTAAACAAATTTTTGCAGCCTGAAGTAGCTGCAAGGGAGAGTTGTGTTGAGTCCTTTAATTGATTACATAACCAAAGAAAAAAGGCAATGTTAAGAATTCCTGTTTATTCTTGGTTGGAGGTACAGTTACAGGTCTGCTTGCATTGTACCTCCATTGATGGTTTTTGCTTTTGCTAGAGGTGTTTCTCTGCAAAGAAACACCTCTAGCCAAACCTTTCTGGTTTCAGGAAGTTTAGTGAAAGAAGATCTGTACAAAGCAGTCTCTGTGCAACCACATAGAGAGGCTGAGGGGCCGGATTTGGCTCTGGAGTTACCAGGAATCTGTGTTTTTTATGTTTGGGACTGTCCCCACCCAGGTGCAGCATCTTGCACTTGCCATTTTTGAGCTTCAGGAGGCTTGCAGAGGTTCACACCTCTCAAGCCTATCAAGCTCCCTCTGGGTGACATCCCATTCCTGCAGCTCATCACCTGTGCCACACCTTTCAGTGCTTTACATCCTCTATAAAATTAGTAAATTTACCACCTAAAGCCGGAGCCTTTTCCAAACAAGATTATTGCCCAATTCACTGTCCACAGTACATGGTGCTATGTAAAATGGACCCCAAGGAAAATTACAAACTAGTCTTACTTTAGGCATGTGGTTTGTGCTAAAACAATAGAAAATAGGAAAATTAAGTAAGCCTGACATTCAAGGTTACAATATGGAAATGTGGGACTTAATTTTTTCTGACAATTTGTAATCTACTCTACATTACAAAAAATTAAACAAATTTCTGTGAATAGGCAAACAAGAACACCCCAGAGCTGATTCCATGAATCTAGTTCTCTCCTTGACAGTCTTTCCTGCTTCTTCTCTTTCAGATGTAGTTTTAATTTTCTGTTTAAGACTTTTTCATTTTTACCATTTCATTCTCTGTTTCCTCCTTAGTGCCTCCAACTCCTGCCTACAATTTACCAATTCCACATGAAAAGCAATTTCACTCTGATAAATCACACCCCCTAACTCTTATGCAATTTCTTCTGCAGACCTGCAACAGCTGTACAAAAGGAAGAAAGTTTCAGCACTGAGTTTGTGTGAATTACACTGGGGAAAAGCGCAGTATATACTTTATGTAAGCAAGAAATGGAAGGAAGGGGTCATTTGTTCTGTCTCCTTTCACACCAGGAATTACTTTCTATAATACTGCTTTCATGTAATTTATCTGCAGATGGTTTCACTGTGACAAGAAATAGAAAGTTTGCAGGGGGGTTGTTGGAGCATATTGTTCATGTCACCCATGTGGTAACCTTATCTGGCTCTCTATTAACCCTTCCCTGATACCTTTTAAAGTTTTCTATAGAACAGTTCTTTGTTATCGGTGCTTTTTTTTTTTTTTTTTTTTAATTTTGTCAGTGTAAAGAGAACTCTTTCTTCCATTAAAGAAATACATGCTTTGTGAAGTTCTCATCCAATCTAGTTGCATGATTTTTTTGGTGTGTGTTTGCAAGTTCTGGTTAGGGGCCAAATGGGGATATAGTCATGGGCTGGCAAACATTGCTGGGGGTGTTTGCTCAACTCTGTTGGGTGTAGACCTAAAACACGTGTACTTTTTGAATGCTGGGTCTTTGAACTATCCCCAGAGGTCGCTATTCCCAAGACTCTCCCACTGCCACTGATATTCTCTGTGCTTTTCTAGATCAGCAATCCCTTTTTAAGTAAGACAGAATACAGTTTCAGGGAAAGGATATGGCTATAATAGCCACACTGCAGCGAGAAAGAGTAGGAAAATGCCTCACTGTTCTGTGAAGTGACACTTTTCCCACAAGAAACTTTATGAATTCACACATTATTTCAGCATCATCCTGCAAAATCTGTCCTGAATGCTAAATTATACAAAACAATTATAATTATAAATTATAATTTATAATTTTTAATCCTCTCATCTATGAAAGAGTTGGAAATCCTAATTGCAAAATGGTTTATTGCTCTAGTCACAGGTATGCACCCATCAGTAAAGAATTCATTTCTGATCTTTTTCCAAGTTGCACCTCCTTCTGTCACCTAGAAAGAACCAGCCTGGGAAGGGGGAATGCCCTGCTCTTCCATAAAAATTCTGAAGCTGTCTGCCTTTGGTTCTCCTGTAATAGACTACCAAGTACGTCACTTCTCACTAACAGATTTAGGGGTTACAGCATCTGTTGCACCTAAGTAGAAGTGACTGAAGAACATGATTTTACTGAAAACCAACAAAGACAAGTCTAAATATCATCATTGTTTTTTCTACTATATTATCAAATCCTTGCATATCAATTAACTCTCTCAGAATCTGTACTATTCCTATGGAAAATAAAGCTGTTGGTTGTGACTAGTTATGGTAGTTTTGCCTGGGAAATATTTTAGCCATAAGGACAGTTCCTTGTACAGGTCTAAAAAGAGCTTTCACTACCAGTTCAGCTCCAAAATAAAGGTTTGCACTTATTGCATTTTGTGGAGTTCATTGTGTTTATGTGAGTCAGTGATCAAAAGGACCCATAAAGATTAAAATTCTGACATTAAAAGAGTACTCTTATGTTGTATCATATAAGGTCATGGACAAACACAAACTAACCATCAGTCTGACATTAAGTTTAAACAGGGAAAATGCCAAATGACTGAAGTTTATTTGCTGAAGATGAAGGAGGAAGAATGTGTATGGAGACAAGCTTTTAAAATGTGAAAACACAATTCCTGTTTTTTTAATATAGAACATTTTGAACATTTTGTCATGAAGTAAAACCATATCCTGTGTGTGTGTCTGTCAGGAATGCCTAGAGTGGACATGCAGGCTTCTCCTTCACTCACTCAGACAGAGAGCTGCTCAGCCCGATTCACCGAGCCCAAGAGGGTCCCAGATAGATCTTTGATGGGAGATCAGATCAAGGTCCTAAAGTCTATGCAGTGATATTGGCTGCTTCTCTGTGCTTTATGGCTATGCTTAGTCAAATAAATTTGGTGAAATTTATGTCAACTGTGTAGAAATTTCACTTGTTCTCATTGCTTAGACAACATAAACGTCTTCCAGGGGGAAATTTGTCCAACAAATGACTTCTGCAGAATGTTTCAGCCTCAGAGGAAGAATATATTTTCTTGCATTACATTTTGTTGCATTATCATGTAATATTCATAGGTTCTGTGATTTCTTCCTCAAACCCTATTTTTGGTTCTAGAGAGAAAAAAAAAGCAGTTTTCTTTGAATTTTTTTTTCTCTTCATCAATTAGGACAATTACTATAACCAGGGCTATGGAATTTTGTTTTCATAAGAAATGTTATCTACCCTTTGAACTCATCCAGCTTCTCCACAGGATATGCTTTCCTGAAGTCACTTGAGGCTATATTGTAATCTCTCATTATATTTTCTAAGAGATGAACACATAGTACCTGCTAATTGACAGAACTAGCTTTCAAGAAGTCAGAATGGCTTTTGTTGAAGTGTATCAAATGGTGCTTAATTCTCTTTCTGTTTGTCTCACATTTGACCTTGGGCTGAACTTTTCATTTCTGAACAGTTTAGTGATCAACTGCGTTTCACTCCTTCATCTGCTCCAGTTATTATATACCATTAATCACATTAATCCTGAACTCCACAGACCTTCCATGGGGCCCAATTTGGATGAATTTGTTCCATCTCTAGATGCCTGACATGGATTGGAGTGGACTCACTGTTTCTGATTCCACCTTACACCATTTATCTGCACCCGCCGGCCAACCCATAATAAATGTCTGTTGTCAGTAAAATAGACCATGCTCCTTAAGCTGCCAATGCTCTGAATATTAACTCAGTGGAGGAAAACATCTCTTTCTAAAGTGAAACACTGCTCTGGCCTGAATGAGAGGAGTAGATGAGCTCTGTCAAGCTCTGTCTTCTGTTGGTGGCAGCCCAAAATGTCCCTCTGAGAACATGGTTTCTCTGCAACTCTTCTGCTGGCACATTTTGCTGCCATTACAAACTTCAGCTCATGACACAGAGCAAACCCCAAATCTTGTAAGTCTTACCATGGCAGTGATGCTTGCTGGTCTGGACCATGGCAAGTTTCTACTTGGGCTGCTCCATTTGTAGGTGATGGTTTAGGTGCCATCATTAGTTCAAGTCACAACAGGGAGAGATGGAAAATGGTTAGTCTTCTTCAACTAAATAAAATATGGCAGGCTGTTATATTTTGAGTATGAGCATGAGTAAACTGCAGACTTCCTTAGTTTCGCCCTGAAAAAAAAAATTGAGATTATCTTCTCTATTCAGCTCACTGAAGCATGCATAGTAAACATGACAAGAGTATGCAGTACTACATATCTGAGTAAGTCTCCTGTTGTGTCCAAACTTAGGCAAATAACCACAGGGGACCTTACTTTCTGAGGAGGTGGGCATCTTTCTTCCCATTAACATCACTTGTTACTGTTCTGTCAAAGAAACACAGTTATACAATAGTTTTGTACCTTTTCATACCTTTTTAGTGTAATCAAAAACAACCTTCCTGTCCCTGGTGACCCAGCATAAAAGTTACAAATGACTAATATAACTTCATGATCTGACTTGATGCAATCTGGGGTTATGAAGTTTCACATCCACACAAGGTTTTACGTGTTTCCATTTTTATGGATGTGCACCTGAAGCTTCTCTTACTGTTCTTCTTCTATTTACGTTGTGACCTGACTGCTGTAATATTAAACATAGCCAAATTGATTACAAGTGAATATAATTTGAAAAACTCACAATAGATCATCTTTATATACATTGGATTTCATAATGTGTTGTGTTCGACCTAAAAAAAAAGATGGAAAAAATAAATACTTATATTCATGGAAGTGCACATTTGATGTACCTTGATGGGCTGTTGGAGACAAGCAGCAGTTTGTATGGTGGAAGAGTGATTCAAGGAGATCAGGGCAATATGTAAAGTAAAGGATGACACAGGAAAAGGGTTTTTTTCTGCTCTTTTCCCAAAACACAGAGTAAAAAGTGCATTCTCAATGAAAAGTCATGCATTGAAGGGCTGTTGGTGATGTCCCACCTACTTCTGGCTAGTTGTTCTGCAAGCTGGCATTTTGTGACTGTCATTGTCCAAAGCATAACTAATCTTTCAAGACAGCAAGAACTTGTGAAGACTGAGGCAAAGCAAAGAGTTTAGCCCTTCCCCAGAAAATGTAGCAGTGTCAGAACAAAAGGAAAATGAAGGTGGTTTCATTAGAAAATGACCATATTACACCAGAAAGAGCCTCCCTGATTTCTGATGGTTGGTCTTGAATGTAAACAAAAGACAGCAGCCTTGGATTCACCTTCCCACCAGGGCTAGGCAGCTGTGGGGAGTGTGTGCTGAGCAGATTGCTTGTTAAACAAACACACCTGGGAGAGGGAAAAGGAGACAAACTGTCACAGCCTAGCTCTCCCTGCTCCCAGTACACCCTCAGATCTAACCAAATCCTGTTTGCATCTCATTTGGGGTATAGAGGCGGATTCCTGGATGGGAGATCAATTCACAATATGAGATCAAGGCAGTTTCTGGACACGCTTTTTGGGCAACACGGCAAAGAGTGCAACCTGTGCAGGGCTCAGTTCCCAGATGTCACTTCCATTTCTCTCATCCCTGGCTCCCAGGGGCTCACCCTGATGGCAGATTAAGCAAAATGGAGGTTAGTATATGGCCTACCATGCATGTCTACTCTGTGCTCACTGGCCTTCTGTATTCATCTAATTAGCAATTCTCCTTGCAAAAGGCTTAGACATTCAAACCTCTACACTCATAACACCATCAAAGACTCATCTTTATCTCAGCCATAAAATCTTATGTTGTCACAGCTGTCCTCATTATAAATGATAAACCCTGATGAACAGTATTATTTTGCTATTATGGTTGTGATTATTATTTTAAGCCACTCATTAATAATATAAATCCCTTCCTCACTGTCATTATGCTGACAAAATATTTCTATTATACATCTTGAAAAATATCAAATCACCCTAAAGTTTAGGCAACACTTTAAAAATCAACCACATGGCTATCAGTTAGGTAATAAAAGAAATCTACAAATGCCAAAACTTACTAATCGGAATGATTGTAGAATCCTAACATACCTCAAAATGAGGCAATGTATACAGAAACTAAAAACACAACCAAAAAAAAAAAAAAAAAAAAAGTTACAGCAATTTCCAGGACATTAAAACCCTACCTGATGGCTGCGTTGTTGCATTTTAAGGTGTTTAAACCTTGATAACATGGTGACTTACTGGTAGCAAGTTTTTACTGATTCAAACAACTGCATATGAGAAATCCTTCTTTCCCATGAGATACAAGAAAGAATTTCACAAGAGGGAA
Organism: Fringilla coelebs; assembly: GCF_963513975.1. Lineage (NCBI taxonomy): Eukaryota > Metazoa > Chordata > Aves > Passeriformes > Fringillidae > Fringilla > Fringilla coelebs. The sequence goes on from NC_140031.1 coordinate 58,481,428, forward strand.
AGCAGTGGGGAAAAAAAATAGCTTTGCCTGTATTTATTTAGCCTGTATTTTGAGACCTGGGAGGAAGGAGATTTTTATAGTGCAAACGGTCTCCTGCTCCTTTATAAGTATGTAAAGGAAGATAATCCTTCAGATGTCATTTGCCATAAAACAAGGTGTATGAAATGTGTGGACTCAAACTAAAATATTTATTATGTAGCAAGAGGCTGAAGCAATGATACTTTTTCCTTTGGAATTGTAGAAGTTTTACATAAGAACCAGCAGACTGGGTAAGTCAAAGTCCATCAATCAAACTATTTATGGTCCATATTATGGGCTTCATAAATCTTTGTCCCTGTGCTGGACTTTTCTAAGCAAAAATTATTTGGAAACACACTGGCTTGTCTCTGTGAAATTTCAGATTAATTTCTGGGTGCAACCGCTTTCCTTGGCCCTGCAGCACTGTTCCTGCCTTGCACAATTACCAGTGATGTGATGAAGCCTCAATAATTCCCTGTTTCAGCTACCCATTCACAGTGGATATTCAGCACACCCCGCCCATCCCCTTCCAGATTCCATAATGGGATATCTCCAGTTTTGAAATGTACCACATACCAAGGCAGATAGCTTTTTTCTTTTTGCTGTAGTAAAGCACGTGCAACAACACAAAAATGGCACTTTTCCACACATATCCCTTTAAGATCTCACTCCTGCAACATCCCTCCTACCCGCTAGACTCAGGTATTTTCTCTTGGCTAAAAGATGGATTACTTGGCTAAAAGATGGATTTCACACAGACAATGAAATGATCATATAGTATTTTTCAAGATCAGAGCTTAATTATAAATTATAAATAGTAAGAAATCCATAATGCAGTTATCACATGGGAGTTAATTTCAGAACAGACTTTAACAAATACTTCCATAAAAAGATTAAGTGATCATATTTTATTTCAAAAGTTTTATTTACCATCCAAATCATCAATATATTGTAGTCTCTTCAAACAAATGGCCTCTCTAGTTCCTCTTAGCATATTTTTGAATGAAAATTCACTTGAGGAAAGGGAGGGACCCCAAAAGAAAACATGTATTGATACTTCTATATAAAAGAAAGCACTTAATTACAGAGACAAAAAGCAGAAATTTCTAATGAAACAACAACAACAAGCCACATGAATGTTGGCTAAGGAGCAGGCAGTGTGCAGCAAGCAATGGGGTTTCTGCCTTTGCAAAGCCCTATGGACCATGTATCCTGCAGACTGCATTCTCAATGACAATTGCATGTTTAAATGAGCACAGGTAAGGTGCAGAAGGAAGACACATTTTCCTCCACCAGCACTGGCTATGTCACAGCAGGACAGAGGTTGATAGATAAAAGATGCATCTATAATATGAGGAATGCAGACCACCCTCAAGTCCTCCGTCTCATGACTGCACTCCCTTCCTTCTGCACAATGTTAATATTTTTTTTTACCTTTTCTTTTTTTCTTTTTCTTCTCCACAGAAACATCCTGAAAAATTCTGCCTCCAGCCTACCCTGCTCCCTGGCTGGGTGTGCTGGGGTGGACCCAGGTCGTGCTCACCCTTCAGTGTCACCATAACCTGAACAAAGTCTGACCAAGTAAAACAGTTACATGTTTGTAAGGAATTTCAAAATCTTTTCTGCATGTGGTCATAGTCAGTTTCGAGCAACAAGTGTAAGCTCCAGGATAACAGCGGCCTTACTAGAAAAATCAAATTTTTATCCCCATCTGTTTGGAATGAAAAGCTGTTTTCAGTTCCTCATGTGGAGGATGTTATTGCTCCACATCCTCCACATGAGCAAATTGAAGGAGTTGACTTTTATTTCACCACTGAAAATTACTGAGTTCTTCTGTAGTTTCAAAGACAGGGTCTTGGGCTATGAAGAATTTTATATATTAACAAATAAATTATATGTTCTTATGTGGCTGGAGGTATAAGAAGGATATTATATTTCGTTATTTTTCTCTCCTAACCTTCTGATCTAGTATGCAGTTCTGTGTTTTCTGCTTAGAAGGGAAGGATCTTTCTCCAAAAGAGATTATGAACCTTTTATAGTTACTCATCTCTCTTGCAGGAAGCCCACGCAGCACATAGAGTGTCTCACCTATCCAAATTTTTAATCATCTTCTGGGATCCTATCTCCCAGAAACAAAGAGTGAAGCCCTTTGCATCCAGGAAACTGAAATTTGGAGGAGAAAATATCTTCAGTGACTCATCAGCATGTTTGGAAAACACAAGAAAGATTTATGTGCACATTTTGTGGTGTTAAGAGCTGATTTTCTGCTTTATCCTGATGCTCCCTGAAGTTTTCTTTCCACTCTAACTGTGAGAACCAATTCAGACAGGCAGTTTTATTCATTTAGGCAGTAATTATTCAGAAATTTCACAGCATTTATGTTCATTTGATGCAATCTTACACAACCACCTGCTAGTACACACTGTTCAGGGTCACTCTGACATTGTATAAGCTTTCAAACAGAATAACAAATGCAAATCAACAGTTCCTGGTGGGAATGGCTCCACTGCTCACTCTAACACTCTCTGCTGTGCAGAGCTGGGACAGAAATAAAGCACATCTTCTTAGACAAGCAATTAGTGTTTCATAATATATGGGAGTGTGTTTTCAGCCCTCAGATGTTCATGGCCCTTCTCAGACAGAAATGCAAATTGTCTTCTCCCCAAAATGCAGCATTCTATCTTTAGCTCAACTGACTCAGAGTCTTGTATAAATTTTATTTTGGACAGGCTGCTCCAAGAGCGTATGTATTCAAAATTTTTCAGGGGAGGATCACGTGATTTGTTTTCTTTCTTGTTTTACCTCAGTAAAATAGGTATTATCAATACCTAAAAAATTCTCTCTCTTGACTTTGAGTAGAAGAACTTGTCCAAGGATGGATCCCCATTGCCTAGTGAAGTGCAGAGCCTTGGCAGTCAAACTATTTTCCACCCATATTTCATCTGAGAAGACAGCTCTATTTTGTGTTGCCACACATCACTCAAACACAGCACTGGCCCAGCTCAGGGTCCCCATCATCCCTGAGCTGGACTGTGCTCTCCCCTCCCATACTGGCTTGACCCTGTCCTGAAACTAAGCCACTCATTTACTCTCCACTACCCTTCCCCACCCCCAGCAGGATGGGGGAAACAATCTGAATAGCAAAAATAAGATAAATATGGCGGTTGAGGAAAAAAGAGGGAAAAAACCAAACAAGTGATGCAGATTAAATCTTCTGCAATCTCCCACAAGCACACAAATGCCCAACCTGTCCCTGAGCCAACAGCTACCTTGGGAAGTTCTGCCTGCTCCCACCAACTTCTTTTGCTGAGCATGATGTTCTGTAGCATGGAAGACACCTTTGGACAGTTTGGGTCACTTGTCAGTCTGTATCTGTCCCCAGCCTCTTCCCTACCCATGGCCTCCTGTCTGAGGAGGTCAGAGTGAGAAAAGGAGAAGGCCCTAATGGTGTGCAAGTACAGTTCAGCAACAGCCAAAGCACTGGTGTGTTATCAGTCAAAAATCCAAACCACAGCGCCATAAAGGACCCAAAAAAGAAAATTAACTTCACCCCAGCCAGATTCAGTACACCCCCTGCACTTCAGTGGTGAAGGAATCACCTGCATGGAGGTATCTCACCTGCTGAGCCCACCCAGGCAGCTAAAGCAGCCAAAACACAGAACCTCCATCTCAGCTTGGACTGCTGGCCTCAGTAAGGTGAAACTCTACTGGAGAAACGCCAGAGACCTGAAACAAAATGAGAGATGAAACAACGGCTACAGCACACCAACACTGTGCATTTAGTGGAAAATGAGGCTGTTTCCAGCACCAGAGGTATTTGCTTGTTGCTTATTTAACATTAACTCATTTAATGAGCAATGGCTCTTTTTTCTTTTAGCATCTGTTTTCTTGATACTTGTTATCTGAGCATAGTGCAAGGGACAACATCCCTAATCTCTGCATTACCCTAGTAACTACATTGTAAACTTGCATTGTTTTTGGAAGGTTCATTTGATCTTCCTAAAATCACAAAAACCGCAAAGGAACATCTGAGCTGAGGACAGCAAACCACTCCACATCTCTAACCCCCTAGACATAGCTAAAGCTATGCCTGTGTTGTTAGTGCTGTATTTTTGCATTCCCTGCTCTAAACTATTCTGCAATAGCTGATATTATGCAAATGCCCTCAGCAAACCTGTTCTACTGGAATGGTTTACCTGATACCAAATTTCTCACTGCTTTCACAGAAACATAAGCATATAATTTCTTTCCTAGCTAATACAGTCATCATGAAGAGGTTATTAATTTCCTTGGCTGTACCCAGGTACAGATTTGAAGAATATTGCCATATTTTCCCTTGTTTGCTTTCATTTCTGTGGGTGATGCAACACCAGCTAGTCCACTGTTTTTCCAGAAACCACGCTTGGTAGACCTGTATGATTCCTATCACTCTCTTCTCTCCAGTCACAATGACTCAAAAGAGGTGAAAAACTTCTGGCCTGTAGGGTCAATCTGGTGGGCCCATCTACCCTTCTACTCTGTCTTCAGCAGTGAAAACTGGAAATGAGCAGAGGGAGCACACAAGCCGGGACACTTAGATAATGCTAAATAGAACAAATGGGTTTGGATTATTATTTCAGGGTATAGAATCACTTATTTATCTCACTGTGAGGTTGAACCTTCAACCAGTCACTGCAAGCATCAAAAGATGTATGCCCATGACTTGACAGGATAGCTCACAAATTTGTCTGAGAGAAGGTCTGAGGACCAGTAAGTTAGAGACACAGAATTATCAGTGACAGTATGAAGTTTTTTTCCAGTTCCTTCTGCATTGTTGAATCAGAAATCAATCCAAAGTTTCCTCTAATGTAACTCAATATTTTTGCTTTCTGTGTCAAAAGAAGCCAGAAAGTTTAGTAAGCGTTAAATGAACCAGTATATATCCAACTACCTGAATTTTTGAAACATAAATGGATTCTGCTGAAATTTTGGATGACAATGACCTATTTTATTTTTTTTCTTTTTCATTCAAACTAACTCACTGATAAAAGTATGGTAATCCAAAGGCCTCAGTGATAAAAAGTGTAGCAAAGATGAGTAAAATGAAGTTGAAAAAGAGTGATGAGTGATTAACAATTGATGGAAAATGAGCTGATAATCACTCAGGGGATTATGCAATAAACCAAAGCATTAAAAATGTTTACAACCTAAGGACATAAATATCTGTCTGTCCAAGCAGCATAACTTTTTCAGAAAAATAGTTAGAAATTGTATTGCTTCCCTTACAGGGTTCATGAAAAAGACACCGAAAAAATATTTGATCTGGATTTCAGCTGCTATATTTTAAAATATGTCTCATTATAAATTTACTTCAGTCATTAATGTGCATCTTGTAAAACCGTCTGTCTTAAATTAATTTGTACAAATATTTTTCTTTTTCCAAAAGCAATTTATTCCTCAACAGAAGAGTGCATATGGCCCAACATACATACACACCTCTTAGTCAGAGTCACTGCTGACACTTGAAATCCTGCACTGCTGGTCTACAGAGTCAGTGTCCTCCATATCTGGAGATCACTAAGGGAGCTCATGGTGCTGGCAGCACAAATCAACACGTGAGGTGCAGGCTGTGATTGACGTGAAAACTAAGAAGAGAAACAGCTACAAAAGCAAAAGTTAGTGTCCTGTGAACATAGTGCTAATAACCTGCTGTAATCCATAAATATGATGCTCACACTATGCCACCTGGACTGGCTTGCACCTGCCCTGCACCTGGCTTACTTTTCACCTGTGCAAGTAATTATCAGGGTCTCTTTAAAATACAGTATCTTGTGCACATAAGACAGGGAGACTCAAATAAGTTTTACACAGAAACCTTTAACTAGATTGGTCTTGGAGAAAAAAAGACCATCCAGCCTTTGAAGCAGCAGGGGTAACTTGTTCCCTGGGCTTCTTTCCCAGTCCTCAGGATACTATATGGGCATAGGGACTGTCAAACATATGCTTTTGTAATTCTGGATTTTCCTACCTCAGCTAACATTCAAATACCCTCTTCATTAAAATACATCTTATCTTTATTTAGTACTGTATGTAAGAAAACTTTTTTATAAATTTAATCAGAGTTTGCTGTTACCCTAAATATTTCAGAGAGTTTGTACAGCTAAATTCTTTTCATTAATTTAGTTTGTTTATTCTAATTACTATCTGAATCATAGCATTCTAAGTAATTTATTATTAAAATTGCCTCAAGGTGATCAACAGAACCACTTCACTTCAAATATTTCCACTCCTTCTCTCTTCTCAAAATGATTGAATTTCAGAGGGTGAAGTGCCTGGGAAATAGTACACAGAAATATTGAAATGTGGCCACAAATGAAACCACACAAACACCTAAACAGGTTCTTCAATTATAATGATGCACTTGGCAAAAAAAGGAAATTAGCAGTGCAGGAGAATCTTTCTGGCAACACGTATTTCAGTGATAGCACATTTATTAAAATAACTAACTAGCTGCCTTAGTAGGTGCTTTGAGAGTTTAGATGGAAGGTAGAGGCAAGACACTTGAGTCAGCAGGAGCCAGCAGATAGTTGAATATAGGATCTTCTGTTAGGAATGATATCATTAAACCTTTTTTCTGACAATACTGCTGGTGCCTTGCTCCCATCTGCTTTTGAAGCCTATCCTAAATCTTCACATCCTTCCTTTGTGTATCTATTCTTTTCTTCTGTCTCCTTGTACTGACCTATTTCTATGTGGTATTTTTAACAATTCATTTCCCTGCAATCTATTCCCTGCCTCATGTTCACTTGAGTTAAGCCAAAATACCAGCCTGGAATATGGCAAACATCACAGAGCATTGTCTCAATCTCTTGTCAAACTTCTGGCTGAAAGAGTCCGGACATACATGAATGTGGATATGGATTAAGCCCATAAATAAACAATTACCCAGCAAATGTTTTTTAATCAATCTCTATCTAATAATTTGAGGACCTATTTTCAGCCTCTTTTGAACAGTTTTACACTTGAAATATGTAGAGAAATAAAGTTTCTGTTCTCAGCTCTAACAAGGACCGAGATTTCCATACTTTCTACTTAACAGCTAATCCACAAAAATACTTTTCCTCCCTGATTTAGGGCTGGCAGGACTATATAAGAAATTGTGTTTCTGCATGTTTGATGTTAGATTCAAGTCATATTATTTTGGATACAGTTAAAAGATATTAATCTGCACTCTCTGGCATTGCATAGTCTTCACAGAGGATGTATAAAACACGGTTCTGTCTAAAAATGTTTTAGAAATCCCAAGTTTTTTATCTCACTCCTCAGAAACTCTCTGTGACATAGGTTATTCTGTTCTTTATCAGAAAGAGCCGAGCATTAAGTCTGCACTGGAGTTTTGATTCGGTGCTTTGGCACACACAATACTGTGTCAGTGGATCCACAATTAAACCGTGTAATGAGCTCTCAAGTGTAGCTCAGGGGTGGGTGACTGCAGAAGTGACTGAGCAGGTGGTTTCTACCAGCAAAACATTTGAGAACTCAGCATTACCTTTAACTCATGCTCTTGCATGAGGAATTGCTCCAAATTCTAAGCAACTATGAACTTTGTACCCACAGCTGCAATTTACTTTATTTGGTGATTCACAAAGATCTCTGGGTGGTGGAATTTCAAGAGACATTTCTGACAGGTACTCCCTCAGTCTTAGAGGGAGACAAAAGTTTTACAGTAGTAAATGTTTGTTGTTTTGCAAGAGACATCAGGATTCCAAGCCATTGCAGGATCCAATCCATTGCAGGACCCTAAATTCCTACAGGAAAAGGGTATAAGACTAATAGTGAAAATACTTCTGTGTCTGTATGATTCCAAAGGAAAATATGTGTTGTTCAAATCTTATCATAATGGAAACATGAATCATTTAAATACTTGCTTGTTTGTTATATTACATAACTTCTTCTACAAATATTTTAACCAAATATGACAGAAGTAGAAACATTTTTCTAAAATCAGACTTCTAAAATGTCTTTTAGGGAAAGTTATAAGGAAACTGCTCTACAGGACTTTGTGTTGTGCCTCTGATTCTTCACAACAGTGTGACTGTCCCTCATACAACAAGACCAGCCTAGTAAAGCCACATGAAAATTGTACTAATACTTACTGCTCCAGGACAATTCATACCATGTTGTATTCAATTGTCAGTCTGGAAGAGCTAAACAGAAACCTTTGGCAAATCACACAGTCTTCAGAAAAGAATAATGATTGGCAATTGTCATCCTTGATGAAATGATTTGAAGTTTAAATATTCATTCTCTTCTGCAGCGGCCACTGATGGAAGTGACTCAACTTTCCTGCATTGTCCTTACACACAGTAGATCCCAGACTGTGTTTCCCATTGGTTCATCGTTATGAACTCTGCGACACTACTGTAGACAAAGTTTTCAATAATGTGTTTTGACAAAACATGAAGAAAATAAAGTCTGATGCACTTTGCTCAAGAAAGTGGAATTTATGTTCAGGATAACCTTAGGGAAACAAGAGACCTTGGTGAAGGCTACAGCTCTGATGATGACCTCAGCTGACTTGGCTGTCTTTCCTTTCTGGGTCACATTGATGTGAAAGGCAGAGACAGCTCTGAAATCTGCTGAAGAACCACCCAGCAAGAGCCTGCACACACCCAAATTCCTCACATCAACTGTGTGTCAGCCTGTTCTGCAAACAGACCCCACAGAAAGTGAGATTGGAAAAGGCTTTGACTTCATTTAGCTCCTTGTCAGCCAAATCTTTAGTGTCCCATTCTGATAGAGGAATGTCACCCTGCCCACTTCAGGGGGTTGAAACTAGATGATCTTTAAGGTCCCTTTCAACCTAGATCATCCTAAGAAGCTCTGAGTAGCTCTTCAACTATTTTTGTGTTTAGCTGGTGGGGATTCTTTACTAGTGTCTTGGTAATTAAGTGGATTGGGAAAAGTAGAGATGTTTGTATCCTAGTAGGAATACTTATATCCCAAGCCACTTAGAAATCTGTTGAAGGGCTTTGGATAGAAAATTATCATTTGCACAATTTCAAGGTCATATTCCAAGTGGAAAAACACATGATATGTCAAATATGAAGAGTTCAGAAGTATACAAAAAGGGAAAAAAGTAAATATTTTCCTCTTCCTCAGCAGTAGAATGCTTGGTAATAGTTTTCTCTAGCACCTTTTTACAGTGAAAAATGAAAATATAACTATTCAAATATTCTCTTTAGCTGAGAGCTAGCAGAGACCAAGCTGTAAGAGAAAGTCCGGGGACAAATGAAAGCTGTCCCTACTTAAGGGAAACTGGATTTGTTTTAAGTATTTTCTGTAATAGAATTTTTGCAAGACATAAGTGTAAATGCTTAGTAAGCAAATGAAAGAATTAGCCTAAGAAAAATCTTTTTTTTTTCTTCCCTGCAGACATGACAGTTTGGGATTTAAGTCAGGTTTCTTCAACATAAAGCAGCGCACATTTGTGGGAAAAATAAATTTCTGACCTCACCTATTCTAGCTAAACAAGACTATGAATTTTGCTCACAAGGATGCTGCATGCCTGTTGTACAGCTCTGGATCATCTTCTCGTGCTCCAGACAAAAATTAACACTATTTACTGTTTGAATGAAAGACATTTCCCTGCTCATTGATGACTGTTCACGTGCATAGTTGCCAAAGAAATCTGATTTCATTGGTCAAAATCATATTTATTCAAAAGATTTGAAAAAATTTTGATCAACTTTAACATTTGGTGGAGATGTGAAAGGCATTTCAGAAGAAAGGAATCAATACTGCAGTGAGTAAAATGCATATTTGACATTAGCAAAAAATTCTGTCACATTTCCCTCACAGCCTTAAAAACCCAGATTTATTTTCTCAACACATTAAAAAATAAATGTAACTCTAGCTGCCTTAATAAACATAAGCCCTACCCCAGACTCCTTGATCTTCAGTTTCTCAGCACTGTTTTAAGACAAACACTGAGTGAGGCTGGCTGCATAGAGAGGATTGACACACTGTTGGTACAAACCAAAACCCTGCGTGGACACAAAAACAGAGGGGGCATTTCTACATCACCCACAGGGGACCAGGCTTGAAAGTGTTATTGCTACTTAAAAGAGCATTCACCATGAATCCATGGGAATGTGCTTTTATTCCATTAAAGCAGAAAGGGTCTAAAATACTACACTTGAAAGGAGTTATCAAATACGCACCTGTTGGGACAAAAGAGCAGGAAAAATGGTTTTCATTTTACATTACCACAATTGGCTGAACCAAAACTATTCTAGCTGTATGAATTTAAAATCCTCTCACCAACATGCATATTGAAAACTTCTAGAAAGAAACAAATCCTGAATTAATTTCAGTTGAAACAACTCAGAAAATTTAAAAACTGATGCGCTTTAAAATGACACATTAAAATGCAGCTGCTTCGTCAGCTTTGAGTAAAGGCACTTTTGTTAGTTACAAACCTAGCTTGTGCTTAAAAAAAAGGAAGGAATAAAAGAAGGTGAAAAGTACTTGAAAGCTGGAGCAACTCTGGCTTTCATTCCCATTGCTGTTGTTGGCACAACACTTATTAATGTTGTGAGTTTCTTTACAATTTACTGCCAACAACAAAGGAACAACAGGTCCCCTTTTAGTCCAATTATGACCATTGTCCACGATTCCCTTGGCTCTGAATTAAAACAAGCACACCTGGCACTGAGTGCACGCCTGGTGCAAAGTTTCCAGCCAGTCCCAGCCCAGGGTAGATACCACTGCTGGATCCTGGTTTACAGTTTAGGTCAATCATAAACATTCTTTCCTTAGTAGAAACATATTTATTGAAATGTTGGCCATGGATAGAGATAAGAATGATCTGCTCAGGTTTTACTTCTGTCAGACAGTAATGAATATTCATTTGGTTGCAAAAGCAAACCCAAAAGACCCATAAATTCTCCACAAAACTTTTGAAGAATCTTGATCTTAAAAACTAAAAAATCAAAACCCACTGAAGATTGAGAAGCATGATTGCTTTGAAGCCTTTTCCATTTAAGTTCTCACTTCCATCTACTATGGTGACAAAGGCATTATAAATGAAAAAAAAAATATTAGCTTAGTAAGATAAACACATAAAGTGCTTAAGTAGTGTGCAACAAAGAAGATATTTTTCCTTCTAGACTAGGGATTATAAAAGGTATAGTAAGTATCTTTGAATCCAAGAAAGCTTTTTAGTTACAATAAAACATCTGAGGACAATCAAAGACTCATTTTGGTAATATTGCCTGATTTCTAATTCAGGAGGAGAAGGCAATAGAGATTTACTTTACATGCAACATAAACATTCAGCCTGGAATAAACAAGAACAAAACTTTTGCTCTGTTTTGTTTTCAAAGTTGAAGGGCACCACTAAGTTTATAAATCTCCTGTTTTCTAGAAATGCTAATGGATTCATCTTATTGCTTAGACAAATTATTCAAGCTATTCTAATTCCTTGTCAGGTTTAATTTGTTTTCCAGAAAGTGAGAGGTAAAACTTGATGTCTGAGTAAATATATACATTTTCCTTACAGATAGTTCTTAATTTTGCCTGACGAAGCACAGGTGAATTCACTTCTCTTAATACTGCTTATAAGAATCTATTTAATTGCAGAGTTGGAGCAAAGGAGGTTTTAAATTTGAAAAGTAAAATAAAGCTTTGTTTGCTACCACATAGTAGATTTTGCATCTCCCTTTCTTGTAGCTATTCTGTTGTGGTACAACATCCTGTCTGAAGCATTACACGATGTGGCAAAGAATCCACCCAGTCTGAAAGAAAAAGGGTTCATAAATAGGTCATGATTTTAAATGAGTTAATTTCTACAAATGGGTCTGTAGGGATTCAGTCTTTGCTGAAGGTGCATGCAACTCCTCTTCAGGGTCCATATTTAAGGCAAGTACCCAGAAAATTCTGCCTCCAGGAATGACTCTCCAATGCAGAATCCATGATGCGCTGGAAACAAAAAGACAAAGTATTTTAAAATAAAGTTATTTTAGAATTGCTGTTCCAAGTAATATTATTTTTGTTCCAAATACTTGTGTGTATAACACTATGATCATTTTGATTGATTGAACATCATGTACGGAAAGATTTGTGTTTCTACAAGAACTTTTGAAATGCATTTTTGTTTCATTTTAAAGCGGTGAAAATGAGCAAGGTTATTTTTACAAAGCAGAAAAACAAACCAACACCCTCAGTCCTGATGGAGATTAGAGTCTGTAAGGCAGTGAAGGCTGGAGGACCTACAGTGGGAGGGCAAAGGTTAGAATAGCTTTTGATCACAGAAGATGCTGAATTGGAAGGGATCCACGTGGATCACTGAGTCCAGCTCCCGGCCCTGCGCAGAACCATCCCCAAGAACCACAATCTGATGGTTCCATAGCCCCCTATTTCCAGTGCATAATGACAGGAGAGGAGGAATGCCCTTTGATAAGTTTCCTGAAGGTCTGACTTGACACCTTTTTTGTGCTACCCTGTTCCAAAGGTTGAACTTGTGGCAAAAGGTTGAATTTGTGGCAAATTTGAGAACAAGACTGCAGAGCCTTAGCAGACACTCAATCCTGTTGTCTCATCTTCTGGCACGGACCCTCACATGGACTCACAGGGGCTGTGTGCAGGACACTGCTGCCTTTGCTGGCAGAACGCAGCGCATCATCTTCACATCACACACCTACCAACTGCAGCAACGTTTAATTTTCAAAATAACAGTGTTGTTCTTTAGTGGCAGTTATGAAGGTCAAGTTAACACAGATTACCCCAGGTTTTCATGCTGCTTCTCTGTTTTTGGCTCCAGCAATTTCTTATCAGCAGGGAAGATTCCACACAGTAAAGTTTCTGGAAAAAAAGTGCCATTTTCCCCCTATGAAAAACACTTAAAGGCAAGATAAGGCCTGAAGAACACAGATGGCTAAGTAAAAAATACAGGAAGAAGAGCTTTCAAATTTTTCACCTCTTGAGGATCTTTCAATCTTTCCCTCACCTAATTTCTTCCTCTACTCCCTGGAAGGAGGGAATAAGAATGAATGAGCTCTTCAGTCCTAACACCGTCCAGCCATTGTAGCCTTTCCTAAATCCTCCCCCCACCCCCACCATCAAACAAATTATCACCAATAAAGGGATGCTGGCATGCTTGTTGCAAACTATTTTGACATTTTAAGTGGCAAGTTAAGAGAGAGAGACAGCAAACATATGAGGGATGAAAATTTGCAGATATGATGACAATTGCCAGAATTTAATTTCTTAAAGGGATAAGTAACCACAAAATTATCTGTTTGTTTGGTTTTGGGTTTTTTCTCCCCCTTCTTTCTTGTACATTTAGCTAATATTTTGCATGTATCTGATTGTTTAATTCCATCCAGAGCAAGAATCTCTTTGATACGTATGAGAAATTATATTAGAATACATTTTGGGAAAGAAAAGTGAAAGTTGATGATAAGAATAATGGTAATATCTGTTGGTCTGTGAAATAACATGCTGTGGGAAGGCCAAAATTTAAAAAACAAAAGGTAATGAAAAAGCAAGCAATGAACCATGCTGTGGTTTTTAGGAGTTTCAGTGCAATTTGTACACTGATTCTCTGCATTTTTGACAGAGTTTGGACAGCCTAAGAGAACTTCTTTTCCCGCTCACATTGGCTGCAGTTTAAACTTCCTCTTTTACAGGTCCAGAAGATCAAGGTTTTTTCCTGACAAAATATTTCAGCAAAAAGGATTATGTTTTGTTGGAATAATTCATGTGTAAGTGAGAATAGCAGAGATAATTCATTCAACCACAATTGAAACACAGTAAAATTTTTCAATATACTTTACCCTTTAACACCAGCTTCTTTTCAGTACCAGCACATGCTTTTGTGTTTTAGTGTGAGCTGATGGTGCTTGACACACTTGAGTGTGAACATTTCCATTCAAGGAGACAAGAAGACAGTGTATGGAGGAGAAGTGTTGTAAAGTCAGCCTTGCTCTGTCTGTCTGTCTGTCATGAGCAATCTGCCACAATGCTGAGCCTATGAATGAAACCATGAACAGACACAACATGAAAGCATCTCATGCAGTGTGCCAGGACCTGGGCAGATAATAAGGAGAATTTTTGTGCAGTGCTGCACATCAATCCTCATGTCACCCTCCTACTATCTTGCTTAGTTCTGGTCCAATGAACAGGCCTAGAAAGAATAAAAGCAAAGCCCAGCTGCGCTGCTAGCCAAGTAATTTGTTCTAGACAGATGTTCTACTTGAAGACACAGTCTAATAACACAGGCTCATTTCAGAAAGTCTGACAAGCAATACTGAGACAGTTGTCAATGAAACGCCAGCTACATTCAGATGAGAGATGAAGAAGTCAATACATGTCATTACAAAACCTATCATTTTAGTCCCCACCAAATCTTTCTGTTCAAATTCCCTTCATTGCTACAGTTTTTTAAAATAAGACTAAATTCTGCTTTGTATATTCCAAATTACTTATGTTTCCATTTTTAAAACTAGTTAGAAACATACCTGTGTTCATGAACTGCATCGTTGCCTCAAATAAATCCATTCCCAGTCTGAAACCATATCTTTAAACCTAAAGATTCTGGGAATAGACAGAAACCCTTGCAGAGAATCCAGCATTGAGCAGTGTCTGACTTGAATGTTCCAGCATCAGAATCAAAATATTTCTCTCTGTGTTAGTCTCATGGAGGCTGTGTTCAGGGTGCTTGGCAGTACAGCTGTCCTTGAAAATCGAACCTGTGAATTTTTTCATGTGAAATAATGCAGTAGTTGTCACCCAATTCAGAACTCTTTCCTGTTCTACCAACACAATTCGCTTTCTTCAATTCCTGTAAAAGTATTCTTCGTATACCTCAAAGCATGAAAAATTTGTGTCCTGTTTCTGCAGCAATATTAGAACTGTTTTTCATCATCATCCTCCCTTTGCAGAAATTTGAGATATGGCTGTACAGATCTCCCACTGGAAAATGAAAGTCCCCATGAACTGATTCCTTCTTGGTCCTCTCTTTGCCAACCCACAGACCTGTCAATAACACTGCCATGTAATTGGATCTCAGGGTTTTCTAGAAGCACCAAAATTTGGGAGAAAAGGAGAGACAATCTTATACTCTGTCAGCCTGAGGCAGAACTAAAACCAGAGTTCCATCAACAGTCAGGGCCAACCTAACAGACTAGAGTCTTCATGACTATGTTCTCAAGAGAAAAAAATGTTCTGGCCTGTTCTTAAGATGAAAAAATATCTCATAGGCAAATGATATCTGAAATGATATTCAGACTAACTTATTTTGATGTAGCTATGAATGGTCCATTGCACAAAGGAAGCTCATGAGTGTGAGCAGATAGGGGAAGAGAAACACATAGCACACTCAACAGTGATTTTACAGTTCATATAAATGGGTAATTGACCACTTGCTGCAGTTTTACCAGAATGGCATCTGATTTTGCATTGTTCTGTACGGCTACAATTCTGATAAAGCATGTTCAATTAACTTGCATTTCATTTTTAGTAGTACCTTGCAATGTAGTTTACCAGCCAGTCCTATTCAATGAATCACAAGATGGGAAAGAAATGTTCTAGGATGTTTCTGTTAATCTGCAGGATGAATTTCCATAATTGTTTTCACTGTTTTTCCAGAATTATGCCCAAATCTTGTTGCCACATTGCTTAAATCCCATCTGTGCCAGAAAACCTGCCACTGGGCAAGAGAAAACCTGCATCATATCTGTTTTCAGACACAAGACTTGCTGCCAGCACAGGATTTCACTTTGATTCTCAGCCTCTTTATTTATTTAATTTTTTTTTTTGGTACGGTTTTTGTTCTTTCTTTCAACCTGGAGATAGAAGATGACCTTGGAGATTCGAAATCTCATCAGTTTCCTTTTGGAGATGTAGGAGTTATATATCTGTTTGGATATCTTTAATGAGCCATAACTGGAATTCTGACTTCAATATAACTGCAAAATGTCTGCACAAAAACTGCCAAAAGCCACAGAAGAAGTACACCCTTCCTTATCTCTAGACATTCCCATTGCCTTGTCTCTTCATGACAAACCTTTTTTTAGTGTCCCACGAGTACATTAAACTTCATGTGGCTGAGCTGAGCTCATTTAATCTTTTTCCATTCTGTTGATGCTGTCATTGGCACTCTCCTCTGCTGCTGAAGCCCATGACCAAGGAGGGGGTTTTGCAGCACAGCGGCTCACAGGCTGTGTGAAGACAACTGCTCTGTGTGCTGACATCACGTGGAAGTTGAAGCATCAGTAGCTATTTCTCTGAGCAGAGTCTTAATTATTCCTTGGCAAGCATTGTCAGTGTCTTTATAACACATTTGCAAAGTGAATCATTATTTTTAAGTGGCAAATGGACCAATTAACTTGCCAAGGAACCTAGAGGGACTGTCAAGTACTGCCTGATATCTGATGAAGTGATAAAATACCTCACATTGCCTCTGACAATATGAGGTATTTTATCTCTGTCCTAAGCCTCCCATCCATTGCAGTGGTTCAGAAAAGATCTTGCCCCATTGCTCCTGTTTCTGTCCCTTCTTGCCAGAGCGATCCCCTGCCATCTCACAGACACATGACCACCTCCCCGAGGAAAGGCGATGCTCTTTGTGTCACCAGGAAGGTCCCCACACAGCACAAGGGCCACGAGGGGATCCCCAGACATCACAGCCTGGGAGACAGAAGCAGAAATGGGAACCTTTACCATAGAAAGGGTTCATTCCACTGTTCCCACTCCCTTTCTCTCACTCTCATCCTCTTCTGTATTCATCCCAGAATTAATTTACTGTAAGTGTAGTAAACTATTTGAATGAAGGAGTTACTCAAATTGTGAAGGGATTATGTACTTATGTTTTCAACCTCCTTGTAGGGAAAAAGAGCTGAGTTTTTAACACAGTAATAAATTGTATTTAGACTATACTAAGCCCCATGATAGTTCCCAACTTCTTATCTGAAAAAACACCAGAAAATCAACACTGCAAAGAGCCAAAATGGCATGCAGGCATTTTCCATTCAGCACCTTCAAATAAGCAGAGGTATATGAATCACAGATAAGAAGTTGAAACAAAGTCAGGCAGTGTTTGCATCATCCTGACCAGTTGCACACAGATACCCTTGGAACTCACACCTGCCACTGAAGTAAGTTCAGCCTCTTGGTGTTCAAGACAGCTTTGCTACAGATGGCAGATGCCATCAACCTTTTGCACATGAATGCAGCAAGAGCCAGCTGGGCTCCCTTGCTTCTGCACAGCTGAACCAGCCCAGGTTCTCAGCCTCCTGCACTTCAACACCCAGAACTTTCATGATGTTTCAGATTGGCTAGCCAAAAATGTGTGGCACTGGTGGCCCTTACTTGGCCTTTGAAATGTCAGGTTGGAAGAAAGCAGAAAGCCCATCAGTCTGATCACTGCCAGACTGTGAAAATGGCTGGTCTTGTGAAGCCATCACCATGTTCCACATCCACGCTGTCTCCCAAGCAAATGTACATCACTGGTGTAACCTCTCCAACATAAAAGCTGCTTAGAGTGCAAAGAGAGTCATATCTATTTCAAAATTAATTTATTTCATTTTTTGAAAATAAGTATGATTTAAACTATCAATTTCTCATACTTCTAAGATAATTTTAAATAAAGCATGCTGAATTTTTGTGAAGTATGCAGAAGGAGAAAAGCTGTCTTTAGGAAATCAATATCAAGATCAGGTGGCAGTTTCAGTACTAAAAGATCAAATCAAACCCTTCTCCTGAACTGAACTGTGGTTATCTGAATGTGTCATGAGGAAAAAAACCTGGATTGTCTCTGCAGGACACTCAGCAGAAAGGCATCGATTTCAGCAGCTCTTAGAAAGTAAATTCTTATATTTGGTCAATGTTTAGATGTTCTTTGTGGTCAATGGAGTGAAGTGGTTCTTTGGAAGTTCAGTTTATCTGACCTGTTTAAAAAAGTCACTATATGAAGGGGGGAACTTATCCTGAGGAGGACATAATTTTTTCTGAATTTCAAAGGCAACTGGTGCTCTGGATGCCAATCCCACCTACTGTACAAGAAGTTATGAGAAAAGTGTTGAGGATTATTCCAGGTACTAAGAAGACCAAATATGTCTTTCTGCAGAACAGAGAATACACATTGCAGGGGGACAATACATCTCCAAATGAGAAAATGCCACAAAATCATATCATTCAGATTTTCTGAAGAATAATAAGGGTAGATGTAGGTATTATTGCAACTCTTTCAGTCCTCTGTACCCTTTCCTCCTCACAAATGTTTAGGCCCTAATAATTTGAGGAGGAAAGTCTATCAAGAGATGAGGCAAGATTGGTGTAGAAACACAAAATCTCCCCAAAACCCAGTGGCATAGTCAGGTTGTAATATTGACTAACAATATCTGCAGCAAGCAAATAAGGTCTCAGCTACCCAACTCAGGGTGAGTGCTTTCCACTTAAACTCAGCTGTTCCCAAAGACCTTCAAATATCCTGGACAGAGGTCCAGAATAGGGAAAATCACCATCACCCCAAATAGAATGGCTGGGGGTTTTTTTTGGTACAGCTGAGTTTGTTTCCATTCCCAGAGTCACAGAGGCAGTACCATCCCTGGCAGCAGCTTCCTGGAGACAATATCCTGAGTACAGTAGGAAGAACAAGCATCAGCCGTTGGTTTTTCCTTTTCTTTTTCCCTTAAGCCATCCCTGCCCCCCTGCCTCAGTCATCTCAGTGATCTTGTTCCCTTCATTCTCTGTTGGTAAATGTTATTTTACTGGTCAGATCTCACCTTGCAAATGCCTTTCCCTGACAAGAAACAAAGCCACTAAGCTTGGTAACATCAAAAAATTTTTTTTTGTTAAAGCATCCTTAGAAATCCAGACCCTGCCCTGTACAGATATTAAGCAGTTTTTGCTCTCCTCCTAATGCAGGTGTTGGGGTCCTTCAGGTTCACATTAGAGTTATGTTAGCATAATAGAGAAAATAAACCAAACAGTGGTCTGACTGAATCCTTAAGATTCCTGAATTACCAAATACAAGTTCAGCTCACTCATTTGCACATTTGCACTCACACCAGACTCCTACATCTGCTTAGGAGTAGACAACAATGCTCTAAAATACAACAGTGTTTTAGTGACAGCTGTCACAGGGGAACAAGCCTCAACGCCTTTGTGACCCCCTACTCTGTCATTTTTTGTTGGGAGATGGATTAGTTGTTTAGATTGTTCCTGTAATTTTACCCTCGTTAATGCAAAGGAACTTTCCCCATCATAAGGCTAAAAAGGCAGCAAGGGGATGAGTTCAAGAGAGAAGGCATATTTGACTGAAGGGACTCACAAAATTTATTTGATTGATTACTCATTCTGGGATCTCCTTGCTCCTTCTGCAAGCCGCCTCTGCTTCTTTCACTTGACTGTCTCTTGGCACACCACAGCAGACGAATCTGCATTGGCCCACATCTGCACTATGGAGGTGGAGCAAAATGGTCTTTCTGCCATGAATCACTCTGAGTAAAACTGTGAGTCATAGAGAAGAATTCTCCAGTCTTCAGCTGCAAACAAGAAAGCTTGATTTTTACTGCCACATCTGCACTCCCTCAAACTCACTGCAAGATCAGCTGGCCAGGAGGCATCTTATGTGCTGCTCCCTCCACAAGAAATTCTGCCTTGCCTGCTGCCAGACCTTGCACCACAATGGAGCACAAGTCATGGAAAGCCTGCTTTGTGTACTTCCCTGGGATGGAGGGGAGAGCCTTTGAAGACCTGCAGACGTAAAACCTCTGTTCTTCTGCGTTTTTAACACTCTTTGAGCATCACAATGAGAACAGCATTTTGTGTGTATTCATCCATCTCTGGAAAAGGCAGGGAACCAGAGAGGGTGGCAGGGCTTCTTGCCACACGATATTTTCAGGAGAGCACAGCAACACTAGGTGTCAGAGCTCAGTATTGGCCAATACTTTGGCAAGAAGGGGTTCTGCTTGTTCAGAAGATTGGTCAGTCTTAACCTCAAATTCTCAAAATTACAACTGTCATCTCACCATGTCAGGGCCCTACTATTTCTGCCATTTGGAAAAAGATGCCAGAATGATGTTTTTTCCAAAGACTGATTAGCATTTCTTGACGGATTACTTTTCATTAAATTAAATAATGCTCCAATTAATTGATCTGTTAGAAGACATTCTTAATTTAGCAAATGCTGAGGAGAATGCTAAAATTACCATTATATTTCTGACAGAAACACCACTGAAATCTGGTAATTGATAGCTTTACTGCTTTCTCTGATGGCCTGAAAAGCTTTTAAGGCTAAATTCTGTAACCATGTTCATCTTTGGAAATTACTTTTGTGAAACCACACATTGAGCTCTTGCTGAGAAATCTCATTTTAGTAATTTTTAACACAATTTATAATGCATAAAATAAATTAGCTTGTGCAGCTAAGCCAGCATATTTTTCTTCAATTTTTATCTCTTTCTAATATATATTTGACCTTGAAAACGGCAGTGTCTGTAGGATACTGCAGCCTAAGAACAAAGAAATAATTTCCATTCCATCACTATGGTTACACTTTCTTCTATCCCCAGCACTGCGCCGTCTGGAAGTATTTAATACAGAGTCCTCAGGAGGGCAAGAAAACTTCATTTAATATTATTTAGCTCTGGTTACACAAAGCCACACTTCACAAACACACACACATAGCAGAGCCCTGGCTGTAGCAAATGACTGCCTTCTCTTGACATTGCGAATTAGGTAGGACCACAAAGGAGGCTGGAGTATCATGGACTTCCATCCCTCACAGGCAGTTTTTCTGTCTCATATGCCTATGTCTGCTTGTCTCAAGTCAGGGTTCAGCAGAATACCATGCAAACACCAAGGCTTCCTGTGGGTTTAGCTCAATGCCAGCTCCATGGACACCTTCACTCCCTGCGAAGACCGACGTGATGACGAAGACAGACTAGAACCGAGGATCATGGCTTCCCTCTGATCACTGTAAATTTGATTTGGAAATCATTGTGAAATGTCCTTTAATGCCTATCTTTATTCTGATCAATCAAAGCAAGGCATGGACCCAGGAACAGAGAATACTTGAGAAAAGGAAGAATCTTTATTCTGATGGTACTGCGCTCTTTCAAGTAACTTTTTCACCTCTTTGGCAACTGAGTGCCATAGGTGAAATTGTTCTGTTTCTTCTCTTTTCCTATGATGCCATCTTGGTATTTTACCTTTTTTTTTTTTCTTTTCTATGTTCTCTGTATTCTTTGCAGATATATTTGTAGCTCTGTAGCCTATTATTGTATTCTAGTTAGTTTTCCTAATGCTTTTCCATGCCCTTTCCCTCAACAGAAAGACAAAACAAATTCCAGAGCTCCAGGCCCAGGAGGTACAAGGCCCCAGGGCTATCTTGGTTCTTCCAATGTTGAAGAACAACCCTTCAAGACACATTTTCATTACAAAGCTCAGATTTGTCCCCAAGGTGGGGACTCCAGAGGAGGAGCTTGACCGAGGGGGAGAGAATCGCATCACCACTTGTCCTCCTAATTGGTGCTTTTTTGTCAATTATGCTGATTTTCCAAACTTATAAGAACTGTATTCACCCCATGTGGGTGGGCCTTTGTGGACATTCTCCATGACAGCCCCTGGAGGCCTCCAAATAAAGATACACTTTTCTATTACCTCCTATAATAAAATTACTATGAGTCCCATTTCTAGGCTGGAAAAGGCAATACTTAGGTAGAATCATGACTTTTGACACTTTGGACACTTTTTTTTTTCAATAAAAGTCTTGCCTTCTGGTGGCTAGAACATATCCTGTATTTATGCAATATTTGTGCAATGTCCTGTAACAGGAATATCTCCTCACTAAGAAAAAAAGCTCGCCAAAACCACATTTATGATGTCTACAGTATGAAAAATTCTATCTCTCATGTGAGCTCAACTCATCAGAGACTTCATTCAGATTTAGGAAGAGTTGCTAGGAAATAAAAACCTGAAAAAATTGAAATTGATTTCTAGATTTCAATTCAGCAAAGACTTCTTGTTCCTGGAAAGATTAAGCACATGTTGAACTCAAAAGAGAACATCATAACTGATAATTCTTAGCTCTATGTCATGGTCTTTAAAGTTCATCTCTTTCTTTGATAGCTTCCTTTTCCCTGTATTGTTACAGGGCAAAAGTTTTCACACCTCATGAAGATTTAAACAAATATTTTGGTGGCTTTTTTTTTTCAGAGTTTTAAAAAAAAATATATAGAGACAAGTTTAAAAAAAATATCTTTACCAAAAGCCACACCTGATATGAGCCCTCTCCAAAATGGGTTTTCTTACCTCATCCAGTCAGAGTGTCACAGGAATCAGTTGTACTGCTGAGAGGACATCAAGAAAGGAGCTTCTGAGATGTCACAAGAGGGAAAGGAAATAATGCTCTCTCCTACAGCTAACCTGAGACAGATAAATAGTATATCTTATAAGAACATACTATAAGGTTCAAGGATATGAAGATATATCCTATAAGGTTCAACCTTCAAGAGTGCAAACAGAGCTGAAAAGCAAAAGAGATCCATCCTGTGCTAGGAATAAGGAAGAGGTAACAAAAAGCCCACCTCAGGCTGAGCCATGCTTGGTAAGCCCAAAACCTGAGGTAGAGCTGTGGTCTGATTTCTCCCAAGACAGAGGTGCAGAAGCTGAATGTCAGACTACACCCATTTTCCTCCAAATTTCTCTCACCCTGTGGACTATCCAGAGTTTGGTACATCTTTGAGCTTCTACTGCCATCCCTACTTGTACTTCTCTGAACAAAGTGACATCATGTTTGTGTACTTAATAGGAGCAATTCCAATGTGGTCATGCTACATCATCATACAAATCATCAGACAAAGTGTCATAGCACCAGAAGAGCAGCAAGTTTTCTGCTATCCTGTTCACCCTTACCTTTTCTAGCAAACCCAAATGGCATATTTTTTCCCCTTTTATTTATCTTGTATTCCTACCCACTGGAGCTGGGGATACTACCTTCGTGTCTGTGAAGGCAGTGATAGTTGTTTTATGAGTGTCTGGTACAAAGAGACCTCAGCCTCTACACAGAAATTCCTGTTCATTAGCAATTCATTTGTCTGAACAGCGTAGCTCAAGTTGTGAGCCTCTTACTCATGTAACCCATATCTACATAAATCTTCTTCAGGAAATTAGATGTAATGACCAATTCTACATTGAGCAAAGTGAAGAGGTGTAAGTCCAAAGGAAAAGAACTCATTCATCTGCTCCCTTGTGGAAATGGTAGGAGAAAAGAGTACCTCAGTTCCAGGTGTGAAGGACCAGTAAGGTTCTATACTTTGAAATATGACAGGGTGGGATTTTTATGGAGTTGACTTAATATGGTTTAAGAATCGACTGTGGGAGATGATGAATTTGAAAAATGTGACTTAAGCTTCCTGTACAGGGTTAATTCCTGATTGGGCAATTAAGAAAAGAAAATGAGTGCATGCAGAGAAAGCCTGCATGATGTCCACTAGCTGTATTTTAGAGCCATAAAAGCAGTTTTTTACTGCCCCTCTCTAGTTTCTTTCTGGCAGTTTTACAGCCCATTCCTCTAGCACTGACAAACTGTTGTTCATCTGGGTTTTATTTTTTGTTTGGTTGTGGTTTTTTGGTTTTGTCTCAGGGGTTTTTGTGCTTTTTAAAAAAAAATTCAATAATCATAGTTTTGGAATTGTCTTCAGATAATGTACGTGGGCTATGAGTGAGAATAATTAAGGGAAAAGTGGTAATAGCAATTAACAGTAAGGGGAGGTTTTTAGAAAAATGTCATTCTTTTCAAGAAGACTTGTAACACTGTTTTCTGTCAACACAATTTTCCGTTTCATTGGTAATGCTTAAATAAGAATATGTTTTAGGATCATCCATATTGACAAATTAGCAGACCTCTAGAAACTATTTTCCTTGTGTTCCTTATTTGGCTAGATATTAAACTTTGATTCCTACTTCATCTCTGTAAGTTTCCTTATAGGAATGGGTTATATTTTCTGAAAGACCTTAAAATCACTGTTTGCAATATGAATTTCTGGTCTTGAACAGATATCTATTCATATATGTATGCATATACACATGTACACTTCCTTTAACCAGATGAGTATATGAAGTTCACATACTGAATTGGTGTACTGATCACAGCTACACACACTTGACTTAAGAAAGTTATCATTTTAAGATTGCTTTCTATTGATTATATCTTGGCCTGGGGTCTTCCATGCTGGGGATTTCCTTCATGCTGAATGGTTTTGGAAAGTTTACATGTTTCATACGCTTCTGAGAAAGAGGTAGAGGAAAAAAGTAAGTGCTTCCTCCAATTAAAAAAAAAAAAAAAGAAAATCTCTCTATGACTCATCTTTGAACAGAGAGCACTATCTTCTAATGATTTGAAGTAAAGATGCACAATGTTGCAAGGGAGTTGGTTTTTTTTACAAGAATATGCTCTTTATTGCCACCATACCTTTGAAAACATAGCAATTCCCACTTGTTCAGCCCAGACATGCCCAGCAGTGGGTACAGCTGTTTCCTTCACAAATGCCCCAATCTTTGCACCTTCTTCATGGTCACAGCTCTGTGCTTGCAGAGCCTCAAAGCATCCACATCCAATCCTATTGGATGAGAGCCTATTACTGCTTGGAATGACCACCCTGACAACACGTGGGACTCACCTCATCTAAGCAAGGAACAGAGGATGATATCTGGACTTGTGCAAAAGTGCCAAAGACAACAAATTGGGATAAATGGCTGGGAAATCAAGTTTGGAAGGAATGAGCAAGATGCTGAACCAGGAATGTAAGGTTAGAGTTTGGTCTGATTAGGGAGAGAAGAGCCATTTCTTAGTCCCTGTGAATTGAAAAGGCCTTTGCAAAACTATGCAAAGAATTCATATTATATTTATGTAAAACAGAAACAGGAACAAATTAAAATTGCTCAACTTTCATTATATTTGCCATTAGATGTTGATAATCAGCTTGTATATTTTGACCTCTTTATTGTGATATAATTTACACGTCTCTAAACACCTCCAATTAGGTAAAAATAAATCCAACCCTGAAATTTTGGTGCAATTGGAAATTGTTGTAGATTTACCTTAAACTTCAGCTGACTCCACAGAATCTTGATGAAAAGCACATCTCATATTACCCCTTTTTCAGGAGTTTTGGGCTAAAGGTGTCATTATTGTTCCATTAGGCTTCCAGTGGTGTGACAGAATTAATAGCAGCACAAATAAAAGTCTGTTCTCTCAAACAACTATCAGCAATCAAGTGGTTTCTGAAAAAAACTACAGGAGTACATATTTCAGTCTCAAAAAACATCATAAAGCATAAAAAGGAGATGAAGGAACAGCACCCTGTCCCAAACCTCCCCCCGCTCCCCACTTACAGCTGATGCCTGATGACTTTAAGGAAAACAAAAAGTTCTCATTAGGCATGCTATTATCAATCAAAAACAACAACAACAACCAAAAAAAAAACCCCAAAACAAAGCAAAAAAACATACAAAACCAAACAAACCCCCATCAAAACCACAACTTCACAAAACCCCCATTGCAATAACCTCCCACTGCAAAGAGCAATATTTTTAGTGTTTACATGCTTCATGATTTAAAATATGAAGCAAGAATCTTGCAGCATAGCAAAAAACAACTTGCAGCACTATTAATGCAAATGTAGATGTAAAAAATTATCCTTTTACTGGAACTACTAGATGATCCTTCAAGCCTTTGAGCAGATTGCACAGAGAAAAAAAAATCTAACAGAGACTAGCTATTTTTTTGTAGAGGTCTTCAGCTGAAGAAGATCAAAAATCATTAGGTGTTGTGCAGATTAATGGCTTGTCTTTGGTCTGCAGCTGCTGAAATACTGGGATTTCTCCATTGCTTCATTTCATGCTATGAAAAAATCAAGGAATTTAAACCATTTAGGTATGCCTACTTCCAACAAAAACCAGGTAACTCCGAAGCCTGGTAAGCCAAGTTTTAATAGAAATACATCAGAAAAACATATTTTTCCCCTGAGATCCCAGGCCACTCCAAATTCACTTTGTTATTTAGGCAGATGAATGAGGATGTGTCAGTCATCTTCAGGGGTATTTAGCTCTCTATCACTAGAATTTGGGCCCCTTAAAGGCAGCCTAAAATCTGAAAGGAGAAAAATTAAGAAGAAATTAAGTTTACTCCTTAATAATCTTATCCAGAACTGGAGGGAGAAAATGCCATCACAATACAGGATTTCGTCCTGTTGCAGGTGAAGTGAGTGTCTACTGAGCCCAGTGCCACACAGACCAACCAAGTCAATGGCATGTTTATTTTTTACTGCAGACCCACCTTTGAAAATCCTACCTGCTGTCTTGCAGCTCTACTTAAAGTACTGAGGGCAGAAAAAGGAGAGCAACACACTCAGTTCTTAGGGTGGGGCTGTCACCCTCAAGGTACTTGAGCTCTGCACAGGGGTCAGAGAGGGAGTGACCCAACTACACCAACCACATTGCGGTGGGGCAGGGAGAAGAAGTGACCAAAGCCAAAGAAAACAAAGTGGCCTTCTTGAGTGGGTCATTTGACAAATCTCCCCAGAAGCTACGCTATAAATGAAGTCTTGTTTCTAGAAGCCTTTGCATATTTTATGTGTAATAAGAGATCTGCTCAGCTACTCACTATAGTGGCAATTATTTTAGCTCCTCACTCCAGCTGCTCAGGGGCCACTAGTGCTCAGGTTATCCTCTGCATCTATTAGCACCAGACACATTGCTTTTTACTTTTCCCATGCCTGACTCTGCTTGGAAGGGAGCAGAGTGGGAATCTTCAACTTTTCATCTTGTCTCCATTTCTGTGTGATGTGAGCAACTGCTGCTGGTAAGTTTTGCCTTTGTCCAGGGTAACACTGGACTAAACAGGACAAAGAATCATAAAGAGTGCCTTTGTTGGGCTGCATGCCTATATCATAAAGGAAATGGCAAAGTAGCTATTGCAGAAATGGTGAGAGACAAAGAGCACTCAAATCTTCCTGGAATCAATGTGATTTCCTTCAAGTCTAGCAGGAAATGGCTCTTAAAGTAGTACATAGTTAATGTAGCACTTTTAGAGAGCCATTAGAGTTCTGATATATTATTAATTAGATGAATTAGGAAAAA
Organism: Fringilla coelebs; assembly: GCF_963513975.1. NCBI lineage: Eukaryota > Metazoa > Chordata > Aves > Passeriformes > Fringillidae > Fringilla > Fringilla coelebs. The sequence goes on from NC_140031.1 coordinate 58,508,575, forward strand.
AAAAAGACACAGCAGATACCCATTACTGTAGCACAGGCTGTAAATACTCTAACTTTTCAATTTTTCAAGTCTTCTAGGTAAAACTATATTAATGCTTTATTTAATAAATAATAATTTCCTATCAAAGTGAACAGTCTTATCAAGTAGATTTCATGCATGTTGTGCAGGTGATGCTAAACATCCTCTGGACATAAACAGGGTTCATTCAATTCATTCAATTTTCACTTCAAGGTCTGCCTCATTTTAAGAAATGTACATACACTGTATTTAAAGAGGGTATATATATATATATATACAGGTCTACCAAAAAGCTATTTTCAACTACCACTCTGCTCTAATAATTCCCAGTTTCTATACAAAGTATTATTCCATTGAAGGGCTGTTAATTATATTTGACCAAGCTTATCAGAAGTCAACTAGCATGCTGCAGACTTCTCTGGGATAGAGTAGGAGCCCTACAAAGGTGGTTCCAATGTGTTTAGTGCTTTTTAGACAGCATGAACTTCTGAGAAATTTTTGGCAAAAGAGGTTTGGCAGCAAGATGAGCAGCATATAGCTCTTTAGGGTTCTCAGCAGAGAAATTACAAGGCTAAATCCTGCCAGAGAAGGCACAAGAAGGAGAAAGAACTGGCTGATGAGTATTCCTACAGGAATAGCTTCCATTAATCACCTTTTGAGAAAGCAGGGGGTTATTTGCTTTTGGGGAAAAGAGATTATAAGTGCCACTAACTTGTCTTCTTTTCCTGGTAAGTTTAGATATCCTGTTGAGTGGGAATAAGCTGAGGTGAAGCATGAGAGAATAGAAAAGAACTCAATTTGAGCCAAATACATCCTATTATACAGCTTCGAGCATTTCAAGATAACTGCTCAGTTGGACAGCAGCATATTCCTAATTTTAACATTTTGTGTGGACTACTCTGGTGTGATGGAATCAGACTGCTGAAAAGAAAATTATGTTTAAAAAGTTGGAGCTGCTGCTTTGCAGAAGGTTTACTGAAAAATGGATTTAATTATAACCATACAAATATAAACATATTCATTGTGCTTATGCCATATAAGCCATAATAATATAATTTTTAATTTCTAATTTATATTGTAATTTTAAGATGTAAAATCTAGAAATTGTATTCCACACTACTGTGATTCATTGTAAGTGCTGAATATTATCAGAACAGCTCTGTATGCACATTACCCACACTTCACACAGGACCATGAACAATGATGCTCACTGAACCTCGGCCCACATGGGGTTCAAGATTCAACATTTTTAGTAGTTCTGGGATTATCTCTGCAATTAAATTCTTCTCCACTAAATGTTTGTGACCAATATCCCTATCAAGGACACAAACAATCCACACACACACTTGGATGTTAAAAAGCTGTTTCCATGTTTCTCCAAGCAGAATAAGAAACATCTTTAGGAAGAAATGAGCTTTTAGGCTCCTTAAATTTAAGAAATTATGACCTGAATCCAAACTTGCAGTGCAGCACTATACTGAGGCAAGTAAATTATCCAGAGACACATTGAATTATGTGTAGTAACCATTCCAATCTGCAAAGATATTACATACTGGCAGAATAATACTTGGGGTATACTACTACTACTGTACTGACACAGTAGTTGCTACCTCTGCCAGGGATAAAAGAAAAAAGGGGGCAGCTGGGTGATGGATGACTGAGAGCAAACTTTGGAGGTTGTTATTCTAACAAAGCATCATCCCAGAAAGAGCTCACCCCCTCTGGCCACTTCTCAGGTATTTTCTTTGAATCTCTGACAGCAGGCAGAGTCAGTGAGTGCTGCTGTTATTCTGCCAGGGGAGGTGCTGTCAGGGAGCAGGGGACACAGCAGCCCTGCAAATCTGGATGTGCAACAGGTGTGGCACAGAAATTCTGCATCTCACAGGAAGGCAGAGCCAGAAGGTATATAGAGTAGGAGACTAATTTGCTGATTTCCTAATTAAAAATATTAAGAAATGAGATATGGTCAGAGAGTAAGTTGAAGAAAATCCCAGTAAAGCTCCTTGGCCAGCACTCCCAAAGATGGCAGATAAATAGACAGATAACAGAAAAAGCCTCATATAGATAGATAGATAGATAGATAGATAGATAGATAGATAGATAGATAACAGAGAAAGCCTCGTTTGCCTGGAGAGGCAGAGAAAATGATTAGGTCTTTTCTCACATATAAAATCTGGGAGACAACTACTGCAAATGTGGAAAGCAAGCTCAGACCACTAAAGAATTGAAGTACACATCTCATGAACCCATGTCTGCCTATAGGCTAGGGCTGTGTAAAAGTGAATATCTGCCTTTTTGCAGCAGTATTCATAGTCTTTTGCATGGCCTTGGGTCATCTGCTTAGCACAAGTTAAATAAATCTTTAAAACTGTACAGGTTTTCTTGGAAGGTCTACAGGTACACCCCTATTAAAGAGGTGAGGCAGGGTGAAAAATTAGTGTAACAAAGAGATTTTTATTTTGCATGCAGTCTTTCTTTCGATATCAGAAGGGAAAAATATAAAAAGGTGTCTGAAACAAAACTCCCATCAAATTCTAATGGGAATTGCACATTCAAATCATTGCATAGATTTGAGAACACTAGTCAGAGAGTCTCAACCTCACACTTCCTGTCACAGAAAGTGACAGTTTACCTTATTAAATTGCTGTGGCTAAAACACAGACAAAAAAAAAAATCTTTCCCTTTTATACTGTGTCCATTACTTCATCTTTTAAAACTGAGCACACCTCTATTTCATACCATTTAATTTTCATTCATTCATAAAAATTATTCACCTTAGACATAAATAATTCACTCTTTGTCAAAAAAATAAAATGTTCCTTCATCTCTGCCCAGTAACTAGTCTAGGTGTCATTTGGATTATATTTCTCACCTTTCTAATACATAACTACAAAAGTAAAAGCAGAGTAAATGAGAATTGAGGAAAGATATAGAATGTCCACAAAGTTTCAATCACATGACAAACAGCTGAGGTCTTATACAATTTTGGGAAACCTACAAAACATTTTGATAATTGTGACATTGACTGCTTAGTTGATTTCTTTGTTGGTGGTAGTTTGGGTTTAGGGATTTTTTGTACACAGTTTCTGTTGGTTGGTTCTGTTGGTTCTGTTTGGTTGTTGGTTTTTTTTTTGTGTGTGTGTCTTTTTGGGTTTTTGGCTGGTTTTTTTTTAAGATGGCCAAAGAATTACAATTAATGATTGCTTGTTAATTAGATTGCATTCTATGCTGTGAACAGAGATATGAAACAATGGATATCCTAGAAGGGAATAAAAGCTAAGAAATCTTTTTTTTTTAAAGCTAAAACCCACCAAAACTCTCTAAGGACACAACACTGATAAAAAGAAGCCTTGCTTATCAGCAGTGATGCACTGTCCTATCAGTTGAAAAGAATGAAAAAGTTGCATATCTGGAATGAGAATAGAAAGAGCATATCAGTAATCAAAACATGTTCATGATTTTCAGACCACTTCCCTTCCAGCCCTATATGTGATCATCCTTGCTGACATAATTTAGCAGTCACCATCTTTCCTCCTTCTACAAATTTAATATCATGAAAAATGTACTGTGAAACATAGGCTCGATTTTGGCATCTAATGACCCATTGTCTACTTGGAGAAGGAAGCTAGAAACATCTCTAAAAGCTAAACTCTGCACCTTGTCCTCACAGGTTTTTCTAAAAATACTGCACAAACTTCTATATTTTTTTTCTGCCTGGTGATCTCTTCTGATCCATAACAATCAAGCTGCTGCTTTTTTATATTAAACATGTAGCAATGAAAGGACAGCTAGGATCTTTCTAAGGTTTATAGTCACCATCTTATTTGTAATGTGGAAATAGTGTTTTTTCTCAGTTATACAGGCTGCAAAGTGTGGAAGTTTGATACACCTCTTGAAATACAATTGAAAATACAAGGCTAGAGTAAAAGTATGAGAAATATCATAAAAAACCAGAGCTCCAGGCACTTATTTTCATTTATTGGCAGAACCAAAGGCCACATTTATGCTTTCCAGAAAAACAGAAAATGTGTTTGAATAGACCTCTGACAGGTATTCTTGGGTGCAAAATGACTGAATAGCAGGTATCTTATTACCTCATAGCAAGAACCAAGAAGAAAAATCACTACCCTGACAAACTAAAATATGCTCTAAGAAGGACAAAATTCCCACCCCAGTGGCTATCCACAAAGCTTCTTTCTAGGAATGAATTATCACAGTGTGATTGAATTATCAATATGTGACAAGCCTCTATTTGAAGTCACTGGAATCAGGACTGGATGTCCTTTGCCATCAAAGAGAATGCATCAGAAATAGTATGCACTAGTTTATGTTTATTTTATTGAAAATAATAGAGAGCAGGTAGTTTGGATGGCATGGATTTTAACAGGACTGTACAGCTCTTAACATAGTTGCAGTCTCTGCATTATTAACTAAAGGCTGTGAACATAACTTTTAACTAATATCTGCAGTGCAAATAGCTCCATGTGTCCTGTGGTCATCCACAACACATAAAATTTCACTCTTCAGTAATTCATATGGCTCTTTCACTGAACAGGGCACAATGTGATAAAAGAAAAGTGGAAGAAGAAAAAAGAAAGATGAATGAAAACTTCAACTGACAACATTAATTCAGTCACAAATTAAAGAGAAATATCTTGAAATGCTAGGAGCGGCTGATCTTAATTTAATTCAGTATTTTTCCAATACATGATCTAAGGAAACACACCAAATAATATTTTTGTATTAATTTCTTGCAGGATAATGGCATTGTAATTGTAATAGCATTTTTGATGAGTGGGACAGATTTCTACCATTTATGTCCTGTCGTTGGGAACACAAATTAATTTGAGATTTGCAATTTCCATGGTGAGCAAAACAGGTACAGAGCAATGTGTGGAAATAGTATAACACCTTCTGTCTGTTTTTGTTTCTTCTGTCACCATGAGACCTGAACCAGACCTGTGGAAACACCTTCATGCTACTCAAGGGAGCTGCATTTTTTGTGTGGATGAGAGAAGTGAGACTGCTCATTTTCTCTGTGGGACATAAATTCTCTCTGCCCTGACTCTACAACCTTCAGTCTCTGACTCAAGACCATTCTTGGTGCACTACTATTGTGTCAGTGTACAAAAACATCATTGAAATAACAATGAAGTAAAAAACCAACAAAATGAAGGGGATTTTCATTTTCAAATTCACTGCTTGGAAAGAATCCCAAACATTTGCTTACTGCATGTATTTTATAGTATGAAAAATTAAATAAAAAGCAAAGATTGATCAGTAGTAACAATTTTCAAAACCATTTTGTTATAATTGCCCTAGAAAGATTTGTCTTTCTACATGAAATAGAAAAATAACTGATAACCAAATAAAATTCACAATAGTTTTTCTCTGAGGTGGCCCCTTATCTGGACAAGTAGTGTTTGCTGGTATGCATGCATCCATACGGTCTTACTAATTTCTATTCCAGTTTTTTCTTAGTCATAGTGAGATAAAGCATTCAAATGGAGTGTTTCTTTCTGTCCTTTGTGACAGTCATGAAACCTGAAGTGGGAAGACTGTATTTTGGGTTAAAAATAAGTATTGTAAATCAGCTTCGTTAGCCCTGCTTTGAGTGGCTTTACTAAAAAACCCAATATCCTCCAAAAAAAGACCCCAAACCAAACAAAAACCAACTCAGCAGACCATAAAATCAAATCAAACTACAAAAGATGCTTTTATTTTAATGTGCATTTCTCTACTATCAATTTTCCTTTCAGAAATCTGAAAACATTCTTTTCCCCTAAGCCCGTTGTCCCTTCAAGTGCCAGGTTTTAGGGTATTTTTTGGCTTGTATTGTGAAAGGAGGTGGAACTGACACAGCAGGTTTTTCCAGAAAGGAGCAGCAATTTAACATAGCTCTGCAGTGCAGGAAATTGCCAAGAACAAGGGATGCAGCCCCAGGATCAGGTGTGAGCTGGGAGCCAGGTGTGCCTGGTGCTGCAGCAGCATCTGGTATCAGCTGCTCCTCTAGCACAAAACAATCCCTGGAGCACAATCCCTTTCATTTAAAAGAGATGCACTTATGCAGAAAGATGTGTTGGTGATTTATTCTGTCACTTCACTGTTACCTCCCTCTTCTACTGCAGTCCTGTTGATTTTTTTCTCAAGACTCAGTGACCCTGATAAACCGCTCTCTTCTGAAGTATGACATGAACATGTCAATTTCACTGCTTTTTCTTGGTCCACTGCAGAGAATTGCTGCAAAACTCGACTCAGTTGGTGTCAGGGCTGGCCATATCATAGGAGTAAGCATGAATGGCTGGGCTGCACTGCTGAGCGTAGGAGACTGCGAGCTGCCCAGGGGGAGGCAGAGAGGGGGCTCCAGAGACACCAGTAAATGACAGAAGATGCAATTTCCAGTAGTAAAGCACATTTCCTCCTGAGCTCTAACCAACAAAACAATGAAAACAATGAAAGTGAACCTCCCTGAAAAACTGTTATAGGCTGAGAGAAATAACTAGCACGCGAGAAAGTCTGGCTGTGAAACGTGAAAAATCACAGAGTCATTTGCTTGGAAAACATGGGGTAGAGGCCAAGAGGAGCAAGAGAGCTCAGGAAAGGGTTTGCAGGTGGATATCCCAGTGTGTGCACACAACTGCATGCAGAGGGGAGCGCTCAGGAAGGACTAAAGTTCCACTTGCAGCCACAAAACTCTGGCTTTGCTGCAATGCAAACCAGTGGGTTGGACTTAAGTCCTTCCAAAATTCCCATTAGCCTGACTTGTCCTCAGATCCTACAGTCCTAAATAGAACATCTTTACAAAATAGAAAATTCTCCTCTTTTTCCTGCTGGAGCCACAAAAGCCAGAAAGATGTAACTATCCTTGGGTATCACAGGAGAATCAAGATTAAAAAAAATCTGAAATGCAAAACTAGAGTCTTGGATTGTAGTAAAAAAAATTACTCAAACTCTCATAGGTCTTTATTATGGGTTCAGATTTTTCCAAGGTCAGATGCAGTGATTAAACCCAGCCTAAATGCATCTGAAATCACAGAACACAATCCAGAACAACCTGCTTTGCTTCCGCCTACAAAACAAATTCACAAATATGAATCTTGAAATGTTGGCTGTGTTTCTTAGTAGGAAAGTGCTCCTATTAATTCATTTATCACAAACCATTCCAGGTTATAACCAAAATAATTTTTCTTAGCTGTAGAAGAAACAAAAGCAACAATCACAAATTTTGAAATTTTATTTCACTTAAATCTGCAGCATTACTACTGTAAAATGCCAAGACTATCAAACTCCACCTTAGAATCATAAAAAAGAACCATAGAATGGTTTGGTTTGCAAGGGACCTTAAACATCCCCCGTTTTCAACCCCTCTGCTGTGGGCAGGGACACTTTTCAGCAAAAAAAGGTTACTCAACACCCCATCCTACCTGGCTTGAACACCTCCAGGCATGAGGCACCCACAACTCTTCTGTGCTGCCTGTTCTAGTGCTTCATCATCCTCACAGTAAAGAATTTCTTGTTAGTATCTAACTTAAGGTTCTCCTCTTTCAGTTTGTACCCATTAATCCTCGTCCTATCACTAAAATTCCTGATGAAAAGCCGCTCTCCAGCTTTTCTTGCAGGCTCCCTGCAGATACTTGGAGGCTGCTATGAGGTCCCCACACATCCTTCTCTTCTCCAGGCAGTCCCAGCTCTCTCAGCCTGTCTTGATCAAGGACATGCTCCAGTCATCTTATCAACACTCAACACACATGCAATTTGCCTAATAAACGTACAAGTTGCATCTGAAATGAAATTATGCGATTGCCTAAAACATCACCAGCTGAAGACTACTTTATAAACTTGAGTTATGTTAAGTGTCTTTCCAACTTAACATCACAGAGCAAATGATCTTCATAATAAAGCTTTAAATCCTTGGCTATTCTTCAATTTTAAATATCAGGATACTACTTTTGTGGATAGGTAATTTTCTTCGCAGTGAGGAAATCTCATGCTTCCTACCTGTATATTAGAAAAAAATGAGGGTTTCTTTTGCCTTGGTTTTCAAGACCTTCCTGGAAGATTTCCAATCCATCCCCTCACTGCCTCTAAATGACTAAAAAGTTCTGGAACAAGGGGGTTTGCTTACAAGTTCTTCAGGAATTTCAGGAAAGAGCTCTGTGTTCTTCCTCCTCTACAGGCAGCTAGTTAAGATTTTGTTTTTCTTTCCAAGTGTTGGGGAAGAAACAGAGGCAAGCAAGTTACACCTTAAAAAAAAAGACCAGAACTATTCACTGTCAGGATTAAGGGTGGCTCTTAATCCAGTTATTGCCAGAACAATAACTGTAGGCAACTGATAAACACCTAATGCCTTGCAGGAACTCGGATCACAGAGCTGAAACAAATTTTTTACCAAGTTGATTCTGTCACCTATCATAACAAAGGAATAGATAATCAGCAAAATAGCAGGATAAGGAGCCAAGTACTGACCAGGCCCAGGTAAGGAGATAAATTATTGTTCATATACACAGTGGACACAGCAATGGCAGGAAGATGGTTTGTGGGTGTCAAGAACAAACAAGATTTGATCCCTGTAGGCTGACGCTAGTGAAATCATCCCCCAAAAGGATGTCTCCAGTGTTCACTGAGCCAGCAGCTCAATGTCACCTCTTACATTAACAACTTTAATGAGCAGTTTTGAGAGAGTGACTTGAGTTGGCAAGGGCAAGGAAGATTGTCCAGGCCGGCTGTTGTTTATCTCTGCCCAGACAAGGGTGAGATGGGTTCGCTCCCCGGGCTTCAAAGGACGAGGGTGGACTCTCAGGTTCAGTCTTCAAGGTTGTTTATTATTTCTTATCTACAAAGTTTTCCTTTCTGCCCAGCCGGGGTCTGACCAGCAAGGCAGCCAAAGGCACTCTGACCGCCCACAGGGCGGTCGCATCCTTTTATAACAAAAACTATGTAAATCTTATTTACTTTTTGTCTTCAATACTTATCATTCTTATTAGCAAGTGTACCTTCACCAAGAACTTATCAAAAAATATCTGTGTCACACAGAAAATGGAAGACATGAAGAAGGAAGAAGAACCACGAGGCAGGCCCCAACCCCCTCCATCTTGTCTCCACAACCCCCCTGTACCAAAATCTTAAATCCTGTGTTTTGCCCAGTAATTATACTATTTCTATACCCTTTAAACCCCAGTGATTCTCATATCCCCACATACAGGTGGTACATCTCTCGAAGGGTCACAGTCAAGCCACCAGGCACTTTTGGCAACATTCCAAGACTCTTGAGCCTCCTAAGGGTTGTCTCGGTAGCTCTGGACATCAGGAGCGATGTGCTGAGTTCCTACAGAAGATGTTTGAAGCACAGAATATGGGAGACAGCAATGAGAGCAGTGACAGCTCTGGTCAAACAAATCTTCCCATCATAGACAGAGGATATCAATCCCAAACCTTTCTAATCCATGTTGGTGCAAACCCTCCAAAAATTTTAAAGGGGGATAGGGAAGGAACACTGAGTCAATCAAGGAAGAGATTATGTTCCCTGGGCTATTTTTTTAGATATAGTAAAAATTAATAGAGACATGAGCTGGTAAAAATAAATGAGGGCGTAAAAAACAACAACAAAAAAATAACATCAGCACCAGAACTGATCACTGGGTAAAAAGCACAGCCTGAAATTTCATATGGTAATCTCACATTTCAGCCATCAGCACAGATGCTGGAAGAAGGCACCATTTTTCACAAACCTTGCACTTTGGGAGAACTCAGTCTCTGGCCAGGAAAACTCATATCAATAACTTGGAAGCCCAGATAATTTTATCACACCACAAAATTCACCACATCACCAAAGCATTCATAAATAAATGTTATAGAGGGCAGTTTATAGGGACAGGAGGATAACTGAGCTAGGGGTGCTCTCAAATACCATGCTCTGCCTTAAGCTCAATTTTTGGGTCAGGCTAACAAAGAGAATAGTACTAAAGAACACTGCTTTTGTAAAAATATATTACTTCGGGGAAAGTCTTCACTTTATTGTTCTTATGTGTGCACATGGAAAAGTACACCACAGTCATGTCATCGTACAAAAATGAGTGATAATTACTGAGAGCAAGCAGCATGTGGCACTGAGGGTTGTGGGAGCAGTTAATAAGGTATAAGAGACACAGCTTGCACACAACGTCAGTGGTTTCATACCAAACCAGGTCTATCAGGCCCAAAATCACTGCTGATAGTCATCAGACCTTGAGTCATTGTGACCCAAGTCAGCAAGTGCCAAATCAACAACAGGCAGATGTTTTCAGCTTAAATAAAAAGAAAAACATCATCCCACTGGATGTGTTTCACCTTGAGCTGAGGTTAAGCTGGCAAGGAAGCTGAAGCAGATCAAGAAACCTCTACACAACAGGAATGATGAGGGATGGGCTCGTCTGTGCAGTGCTGGCTGCTCTTGGGTTGTAGAGTAGTGAACGAGCCAGTCTCGGGGGTGTGGGCTGACAAGAAATACATCTGTCTCTGTAGATGAGATTTTGAAGCCTATCATCTTAATTTCTGTAGCAAGGCCTTAACATAAAGCATGTGCTCTAAAGGAGTCTACAGTCTTTATGTAAACACAGCATGATGGAGGGTCTGATGCAGGAATTTACAAATTATTCCTGTGATTGATCTCATCACTGCCCAAAAAGTGTGTGCTGTTCTAATCAGAGTTTATTTAGCTTCAGCTTCCCTCAATTACTGCTCTAGTTGTGATACAGTGAGGAGTGATAGTTGTGAGAAGTGATAGTTGTGTGCAAGTGATACAGTGAGAAGCCCTTCTTATTGAGTTTCTATTCCTTATCTAAATCCTAAATTAAAAGACTGAACAAGACCTTCACTAATCTTCCCTTCCACAACCGAAGTGTATTGACAATATTTTTTCCCTATAAAGGGCATTAAACCTAATTCTATAACCAATAACACTCACTGCTGAGGCTTCAGAAAATCTCATTTACGTACCTCTGCTTTAAAGTTCGGGCACAGACCTCAATGTTATGATGCACTGGCTGTAACATCGTAGCCAAATGCTCAGGAGCTGAAGCCTGTTTTACTGGACAACCTCTTGCCCATTCTCAAGTGCACAATGCCAGAGCTAATCCATGCATCCAAACCACAGTGAGATTGAAGAAAATCAATAACTCCACAGTACTCACATCCCTAGAAATACATAAAGAGGTGGTTGTTTATTTGGAGACATTTTTGATTTCAATGTTATTCAACTTAATTTCTCTAGAATCTCCTTAAAAGTTTGTCTACACGTACACACACACACACACCTATGTGGATGCCTTACCAAAAATACCATTGACATTTCCAAGAGGCAAGCTTGGAACTTGCTGAACTCCCACAGTTCAGGGCAGAAAAACATTTCAGTGTTAGCTCATCCAACTTCTAGCAGAGGGCAGCACTCACGTAACATCTTGGGAATGTTTTTTTCATCATTTAGAGAGGAAGGAATTCATAAATAACATAAAAGAAGCAAGACATCTTTATCTACACATTTCTTCAGCTGACACTGGATCTTCCAAGAGTGTTGTAAGTTGGTTCTTCACTATATTCAAAAGCTCTTGAGTCCTAACACAGCTGTTGTGGCAAATAGGCTTTTTCTCAAGATGCACTGTAATTCACAAAAGCAAAACAATAAGTCAGAGAGAAGTTTCTCCTTTTATGAAGTGTTGTTCCCTGACCTAGATCAGTCTTTGTCTTTGAGTCATTTTATCTTAATCCCTATTTAGTGGACTGGTTGCTACTATGGCAACCAGCTATCCTGCTCTACAGACATAGGTATTATTCCTTAATACAGTTATGTTCTCCCATCAAATATACTTTGTACAAGTCCAAAATCTGAAAATATCTGGGAAGTTAATTTGCTTTGACAATGCTTTTATCTAGGTTTATTTATAGTATATTGCAAATATAAAATAAGACTGAATGTGTAAAGTTTGCATCAATCCCACTAAAGGCATGCTCAAGGAGCAGTACAGGGAACCAGGTTCCCCACATTAATTTTTCTTATCTAGGTGTAGTAGAATATCAACTCCATGTCAAACCTGACATGTCTCAGAGAACTAAAGAAAGCTACTCCTCTAATTATGAGAGGATCCTAGGCAATCCATCTCAGATGGAAGAGGAGAAAATGGGATGAAAATTATCAGACTTAGTGGCTGCTGCTGGCTCAAACAGCTATCATGTAGAAAATTGGTGACATAGCCCAGAAGGGGCTGTATCAGTCTTGAAATCATTTAATGCTGTTAATGAAGGTCCAACGACAGGGGTTTGTGGGTTTCTGGCAAAGAGCTATCAATGTTCATATCATTGCAGCTAAATGGAAGGTGTCTGGTGGGAATAGGCCATCCATGAAAACAAATCTTTCAGATACTCCCTCGACAGGACGTTTGCTTTCATCCCACAAATTTCAATAGCATTCTGTGTGACTGATACAAATGGATATCACAGGAGACATAGAGCTCTCCCACACTGCTTTTATAAGAAATCCCTTTCTTTCCTCAGTGTTTCATGGTTTGGACTGGTAGTCAGAATTTTATTGGCAGAGAGGACAAAAAACCCTCTGTAGAATATCAATGGGAATGAAACTAAAAGGGGTGTCTGGATATTATATTTTAGGCAGTAGAGATTTTAAATGGAGAAGAACCTAGTTTGTATTTTTAAGCCTCCATCCTCTACAGCTTTTAGGGAGGAAAGAGATACTTTTCTTTCTATTAAGCTTTCGAAGCTTACATACAAATTCACTGAAACTACCAGTTTGTATTTATATTTACAAGGATTTTCTACAAAGGTAGAAATACACTGTTTTCATCCTATTCTCAACCACTCCAAAGATTCACTGCTTTCTTGGGCATAAAATTGACAAGCGCATACTTTTCTGAGCAAACTTTAAATATATGTGTCCTTTCCTGGGATGCAAAAAGCCACACACACACACACACACACCAAAATCTACAAAGTAGATTGAAACCCTACTAATACAACATAAATAACATCTCTAGGGGAAACCTCTCAAACAAACTTGTAAGAAAATATTTTGTAAAGCCTTCCTTAGTGAAAATATGAGGATGTACTGATACTTGTACGGTGGTTTTGTCATGGAAGAAGAGGAGCTAAGATAGTTAAAGCTGACAGACTCAAAAGCTGAGAGTCTCTAGTGAAAATCTAGGTGCACCTTGATTGATAAATGTCAAAAAAAAAGGCTAAAACTCATTTTCTTCCTTTCTCCCTGCCACCCAAATAACACAGAGCTTAAAAAAGCAAAGGAACATATAGATGGGGATGGGTAGAAAAGGAAAGAAATCAATGTGATCCTGATCTTCCCCTTTTTTAATAAAGAATCAGCATCCTCTGGACCAACTGCCAATGGACATCCATGGAAGAACAGGACACTGAGTAAATTTATAGTGGAAATTTACCCTCTTCCAAAGTGGGATGAAAAATAGTTACACATTGCTCTGCAGAGATCATTCCATGGGTTTCCTCAAATCCAGAAAAGAATTACTAACAGATCAAGTGCTGGCAAACATATGAACTTGGTGGCCTGGGTTGACATATTTAATCATCATCAATTCCATCATCTTAGTAAGGTTAGACTCATTTGATCATTTGTTGCACACATATGAAAGCACCTGTCCATTCTATCTGAAGTAGCTGCAGCTAAAAAGTGGTCCAGGTAGAACAACTGCCAGTATCTCCTTTAACCAGCTGACCTTGCACCACAGGTGACCATGTGATTTTCCTTTCACACCAAAACACCTACACAAAAGGATTTTTTAATTCATTGAAGAAATCAAGATCCAAACAACAAGAACAAAGATGCCTGAGCAAGACATGGCTTTTCATGCCAATAAGGTAAGGGTCATCCTGAACTGTCAGATGCAGAGAAATATGGTAAAGCAAAGAAAGAGGAAGTATGTGTATGAGAGGAGCAAGAGCTGTGAGCAACCATCAGAGTAGGATGAAGTGAGAGCAAAGGAGAAGTCATAAATCTCACATAGAGGGAGCCAACACAGGTAGGCAATGGGTAAAGATAACAGCAGACACTTCAGTTTAAAGGGGTTTAAAGAGGTCTCAAGAGTGGTTGGAGTGAAGGAGGCAGGACAGGAAGGTATGTCAGTAACTGAGATGAGAAATGCATAGAATGAAAACATTTACACTGTAATTAGAAAACGCAAAGAAAATTGTGGTGAGACAAAAATTCAGTACATAGGGTAACCAATGATGGATCTTCATCACAGTGATAGAGCAAAATGTAAACTATAATGTTCATTGGGGTTTGCAATGGCAGAGCTGCAGCAATGAGCTCTGCTGTGGTGTCATCCAAAAGTTATTGAAACTGCTAAGCTGACCATGGGGCTCCCCTAAAGATTTCAGCCCAGCTTCTTGCCATGCTAGTGGCACACTTCTGAGGCATTTATCTGCATAACTCACAAGAAGACCTGACTGTGAGTTAAAATGTGCACTTTTGCATGTGTGGTATCAGGTTCAGGCAGATGAACTTCTCAGCCAATTGAGAATATAAAAGCAATGATAGGGAAGTATATTTTGAAAAGTCACTTGGTAGATTTGGACAATCACAGTATTAGAATTTATGCCAAGGCAGGGATTGCCTTATTCACAATAGAGCCATTTTTATTTGTCATTGCTGTGATGCTCTGCACTCATATAAATATTTTTTTACATTTTTGTCTTTTTTGTTTGTTTGGTTTGGTTTCTTTTTGTTGTTGTTGTTGTTGGTTTTGGGTTTTTTTTGGTTTTGTTGGGTTTTTTTGTTTGGTTGGTTTTTTGTGTTGCTTTTTTTTTTTTATTAGCCTGTTCTGGAATCTCATACAAACAAAATTTACAGGCACTTTTCCTAGGACATTCAAATATACATCACAGATATTAATATGTCACACATATTATATGTTATATGAACTTACACTTGTCCAGGACAGGTTATGGACTGGACAGGTTATTATAACTCATATTTGAATTATAATTGTAAAGTCATTCAAATTGTCAAACTACAAAACCTTTTTACTTGCTGCCAAATAGCTTAAGAGCAACAAAAGTAATCCAACAAAAGAACTCAACCAACCAACAAAAAAGTGTAATCATGAGGTAATCATGAGGTACAAAACCTCATCTGGAAAGGAAAGAATTCATCACCAAACTACTTCCAGAAAACTATTAGACACCTTATTTAGGATGCCTGCATGTAAAACATCTTCAGGGCTTGTTGAAAAATAGATCTGGGCACTTCAATACTTTGTCAAATCTAGTGATTCTGCCATTCTAACCAAGAATGCAAGAGACGAATTTTCTCAGTCTGTATCTTGCATTTCCATTCAGTGTAGCCACTTGACCTTGAAGAAGCTTTGACAGCACCTCTCATGTATATCATCCCATAGACAGGTCAACAGAGCTGCATGTCTCTGTGTGTGTATGTGCACATCTCTTTCTCATTCTTACTATCACTTGAGAAGTGTTGACCCAGTGTTTCTGTACTGCAGCATTTTTTGATGTAACTACAAAAGCCTATTTACATGATCTCTGTTGTACCTACAGAGCCATCTATCACAAAGGGATTCAAATGCATTAACTCTTTGCAGAACTGTCTCATTGCTGAACTAACATGCCTTTACCTATAATGAATCATATCTATGTCATTTCTTTGCACACTCAACCCCAGAATAAGTGTGGCAAGAGTGAATTAGCATGTGACAAAGAGTCCCTTTGCTGCCACAGTGCAGGGGACTTGGATACCTGAGAGAGACAGATGACACGCTGCCCTGTGCTAACTCATTAGTTTTACTCCTTCACTACTTGTGCACCATTTTTCTGTCTGTATAAAAGGAAAAAATAGGCTAAAAGTACTTCACACATGCTTCACACATGAAAGTCTAGATTAATCAGCCTTTCATATGTATTGCAGCCTTCATTACAATGGAAACATTCACTTCAGCTTTTGAACACTTCAGAACTTACACAAATTCACAGAAAAAATAGCCATGCAAAACTTACACTTATGCTGGGTAGTCTTTCTGTCATATTATATTCCATTCTGATACAGGTACAGGAACTCTGTACTTTGAAGATGCAACATTTATTTTTTTGATGTTTAAAAGATTTACTAGTCAATCTCCAGGGCAAGCTCTGCACATACTGCAGGGAGTTCTTCTGAGCTTAATTCTTGAATTGCAGATTTTATGAAAATCCTTCAGAGACAGGTGGCAGCAGAAGGTCACTGAAGAAAAATGTTATAAAAGAAACATCACCCAGAGAGGTGTAGAGAAGGCATGCATGGCTTTTTGGTTTTGTGGACAGATGATCACCTCTATGAACACTGCTTCAGAAGGAAGTTTGCATGGGCATTGCATGAACATTTGACGGGACACAAGGTATTGTTGAAATTAATTTTTTCTAGGTCTAGATTCATAAAACCAAGAAAAACAGCTTGCAGATTCAGTAAGAAAACTCAATTCCCAGGCTACATCACAAGAAAATTTGCCACAGTTCCACCCAGTGACTTTTTTTTTCTATTGCAAAAGCAAAGTAGGCAAGTCCTAGAATACTTTCAGAGTTTTCATGATAAACTTTGCAAAAGATGTCACTAATATCAGCTGATACCATGCCTATTTTTTTCATCTCAGCAGTGTTCCTAAAGATGCAATTTATATCTCTCCTAAAACAGGTATCCATTCTCCAGAAAATGGATAGAGAATACATATGTCCAACCCCTTTAGCATGAAGTATAACCACATACAAATGACAGAACAATTTATTTGCAAATTTCTGTGCACATTATTTTCTCAGTAATGTACTATTTGAAAATTAGGTATACAAATATAACCCAAATTCAAAAAAGAAGACATTAAGCTTCACTTGGGATTTGCCTCCTGAATTTCTGCTGACTTTCTTCTTCAACCAGAGATTGCTTCTAGAAGATCATCTTATTGGTGATCTTACTGGTGAATACTTTGTTTCATGACACATCATGTTCTTGGTGGCCAGAGACCAAACTTTCAGTTACAAAGCCATAGATCTAATGCAGCTTCAGTGAGAACGATGAAGTTAATCTGATATATACAAAGTACTGAAATTTAATTCGCTCCCCAAATCATGGATAAAAAAGTGAAAACTTTTTACAGTTTCTATTAACAAGTGAACTTGAAGACTCGGCCTTATTGTCAAAGACAGTGTATGGAAAGCAACAGTTCTACAACACATGGATTTGGCAAACTGAAAGGAAAAATACAGGCATTTACAGAAGGCAGCTGGAAATTATCTTAGTTATGGGTTTCAGATTACTTCCTTCATGCACCATGTTCTAGAAATGGACAAATACTAGTTTATGAGATGTGTTCTGCATTTTTGGAGTCGCTCTCCGGTCCCCTGAAACACTGCTCTGCTGTACCCTGCACCTGGGAGCCGCTGTTTCCAGATGGTGTGGCACAATGTCCAGAAGGAGGAGGGCAGAATGTTTTAGTTGTGGGACAAGATAGGTGAGGTGGCTTTGTAAATAAACAGCAGCAAATTGGTTGAGATGATGAAACTGGAACTGGTAAATTCCATGCCTAATTCTTTAAGTTTAGCTGGGTCAGTTTGTCTCACGAACAAAAGATAGCTCAGTGGAACCAATTCCACGGGCCAAGTCATCTGAAAGCAATTCAAAAATCTATGTTGGCAATTCCAGAAGAAAACTGATCAACTAATTTTTACAAATAGAAGCTTCAAAATAATTTTTCAGATTAAACCACAGAGGAATTACTGAAGGTTTTTTTTTCCCTCAGGTGAGCAACCTGTTTGACTTACCTGCAGATCTTGCGCCACAAGAACATAAGACAAAACAAAACTACTATTTTTATTGGCATATCCGCATTCTCACATTTGTTACTGCTGTATCTACTCAAAAGAACCCATTCTTTTCTTCAAAATATAGATTATCAAGCTTGAAAGAAGTATTAAAATATTTACAGAATCCATTAGGTTTCCATATATGGCATACTACTTTGTTTTTAAGGGCCTAACCTGTGTCCTTTTTTTGTGATAACATCATTATTTTGTGAAGGTTTACTTCAGGAATACTGCTTGCATTTCAGAGCACTTTTCATCCTCCCATATCCTGTTAACATGCTAATTATTCCAAACATACTGAGTATGCAAGTAGAAGCTTTTATTTGCTGAAGTATATGATATAAAATATAGGTAAGTAAGGATGTAAACACAGTCTAAATAAAAAAATTTTCAAATTACTTAATATTCTTTACATATGGGAGAACCTAGCAGAAGAGATAACACTCTGTTCCCCATTAAGTAAAAAAATACTTATTCAAAATCTCAGATATAATTATTCAGCTGCTTTTCATAAACTTAACACCTTTCTGCTGTGTGTTGATTTACCTCCAGTATTTTACAGCAAGTGCTTGACATCTTTCTGCTACAAGATTAGGATTTTTTAGTGCTGAGTGGAAAAAGAGAACTGTAAGGCAAGTTATTATTTCACATTTCTTTTGGTGTTAAACGAAGGATCGTTTTGCACCTATGTAATGGTTGAAGGCAGTAGGAGTCACCAAGTCGATCAAAGAAAAATCACAGTGGAGTTTTCTAGCTAATCAGTTGGTCTTTGTTACGCAGTTTTTATGCACAACATCACATCTAGCAAAAAACACCGGACTGCAAGCAGTGCAGGAATAAGTCCTGCACTTATTGTCTAAGTGCTGTCCTGAAAGCAGTACCAGACTTTATAGCTGTACTTCAGCCACCAATGCAGCCCTTGCCTTGTGCGTGCCAAAATTTGGTGCCTAATCATAAACATCATGCTGGTTCCAAAATCAAATACGACTTACTGGGACACAGCTAGTGCTTTTAAGCATAAGGTATCACTAATTAAAAGGACACGAGAGAGTTACAGTTAGATAAGGCAAGCAATGTATAACATTATGTCCATGTAAAGACATAAGACAACAGCTATCCCAACTTGTATCTAATGTCCCTCAAAACTACCATCTAACAGAAAATGAGTGCATGATTAGCACAGCCAGACCACGACTTGTCTTGGATTTGGTAGGACTTCCTAAGAGAGATCAGAAGGGGTATGAGTGGGATAAATCTTGGAGTGCTAAAGCACCCAAGATATAATGTCCACAAGAAAACAACTTTTCTACTGCCTAAATCTCAGTTCAGACAGGTATTACAGAGCACCTATTTGCAAATGTGACAGTACTAATAATGGCAACTTACAGGTTGCTCACTGGAGCCCAACAAAATCTCACTGTGTTCATCTTCAAAGCCAAACAGCTCGGCAGTGAAGTTGCCCGAGAAAACAGATGGGCTCCACATGGTCTTACTGAAGTGAAGACACCAATGTCCAGCACCACCTCAGCCCACACCATGGCCATCATATTATGCAACCAGAGGAAAAATGTATTGGTATGTAGAAATTTCTCTGCTCACAAGAAGAGGGGACCCCTTCTTTCCCACACAATGTCTAAGACATGCCTGTTGAAAACACTCAGTCCAGTTTTGCACAGCAGTGAGAGAGAAGCATCAAAACAGACACCACTGCAAGGGTGTGGAATCTGCATCTGCAAACACAGGTATGCCCTAGCCAAGCCTGGGTAGCAAAGAAATGTTTAAGTTTGCATATCTTTAGAATACCTACCTACATACCTGCATACAAAAAGATTTCTGTTCTCTACTGTTAAACAAACCAATATCAATTTGCTATAAAATCAAAATCCAGAGAAGTTTGAATTAGTTTAAACATTATGAATATTCTTTACATCCCTACAATCTAGAAGAAGAAAGGTTTTTAATAGTCTTTTATCTTGTGGGACATAGAATCAATTTTTTCATTTATTACCTATTACTTGCACAACAGTGGCAAAAAGTTGGGAACAGAAGGAAAAAGCAAGGATCACCAAGGGATTGGTAGCAAGTGAAACTGTAACCTTTTCATCACAATAAAATAAAATGAATAAAATAAAATAAAATAATAATAATTGGGAGGATAGCAAGATTTAGACACTAATATATAATGTTTATTTAGGTCCAGGAAATCAATGTAAGTGAATCTTAACTACTTTAAATGGTGCTGCAATGGAAAACGGTAGCTTTTCTTCAACAAGGAGTTCTAGGCCCAGAAATTATATTTGAAGTGAGACTTTTCATTGTCTTTTGTTTTTGCAGTGAGAAGAAGCCAGGAGTACTGTCTCGGTGGAATGCAGATGGAAGTTAAAATTACAGAATATGATTGACTTATTGTGTTTATCAAACATACATCAAAAATGTTTCAAATGAAAGAATTCTGTAAATAAATATAATTGCCAGATAATTTGCCATGCTATGTGATTTATTTTTACATAAAATATGTTTGCTGTTGCCAAGTTGCAAGAAAATAAATAAGCTAGAAGGGTATTTGTTTTATGCCAATGGATGGATGAATGTACTTGAATCTCGTTTTACTTGCAAAAATGGGGCAACAAACACAACTGTGATGTGCTCTATGCTCAAATATAGTCCTGAAATTCCAGAACCCCTTAGCTAAGATACTTTAATAGTATAGAAATCTTAAGTTCTCTATGTAGAAGCATTAAGGTGATGAGTGAGTAGGAGGAAAAAAAGAAACTACACAACAAAAGAACTGACAACACCGACCAGTGTTGGTGTTGGTATAATTGGCACTCTAGTGTCTTCCCTGGAAAGTTTGTTTGTACAGCATTCCTGTCTCTTTTTATTTGGTTGCTGCAAATGTTCTTGAAGTTGCCTTTAATGGCATCTGTGTTTGTTTGAACAATTCATGCCTCATCAGCACCTTTCTGCAGATTTAACAGCTCTAAATTACAGCATTTCTCCATTCTGTGGGACCAGGACTTACAGGAAATGTCAACCATGCAGCTGAAAGTGCTTTCCCTGACAGGGTCCTTGAATTTGTGCTCATTAAACTCTGGCATTTGGTCACTCACTGGCCTTTTTGACCATAATATTTTGTTTAGTAAGGTCATCAGAGGGAAATGACAGTAATAGTCTATAATAGTTTCTAATTGTCTAACATGTATACAGCTTTCCCCTACTAGGAAAAAAGTGTCTGCCAATTTCTGCAGGGAGACTTTACCTTAATTTGGCTTGACATTTTGGCATACACAACAAGCACTTGTTGCATCCTCAGTGTCGCAGTTCATTTCAGAACAACATAAAACCTTGCTGCCTTGAAGTCCTCTCGCATCTGATGACGTTTTGTTCAACACTTTTTGCAGTAATGTCCATGAATCAGGCTGGTGCTTTCCAAAGAAAACTTCGGTTGGCATCAAGACAGGGACTCTCATATATCAAGGATTCATACCAAAATATACCAAGTGGAGGCTGGAAATGGACATAGCAACTTACCAAGATAGTATTCTTCCCCATGTTCCTAAAACCGCTGTCTCCCACTAGTGTGATTGCTCACAAATGCACATTTTCTATTACACCTACCAGAATCTCAGGTGACAATTCAAGGGTACCTCTCCATTTAGCAGAGATTTACGAATTCGAAAAACATGTATAAAAAAAGGTTTAATCTTTCTTCTCTGTGCAGCCTAGGCCTTGTTGACATCTCTTTGTACTTAGCTTATTGCTGAAAGCAATTAGGCTAGCACACACCTCCTCCAGACTTTTCCTACAGGTAGGATTGTGGAAGTTTGGAAGAATTAACAGCTCTGCACTACATTCAGCCTACATAGTCTTGGAAGGAGGTTTTTCCCTGTTGGTGCCATGTGCCATATTTCCAGACATTCTGATCATCTACACTCTTTGCAAGAATAAGCTCACCTCAGTGAGCCAAGGAATTACTGTACCTACAACTAAATCTAAACTCACTTTTGGTACCAGCATTTTCAACAGCAAATTTATTCACTTGTTCAACTTCAACATAAATTTGGTTTCTAGATTGAAACACAGTCCACATCTATTCTAAAGCTGTTCATTTCTCTTTTTACATCAGTTTATAATTATATTTCCTATTCCAGCAAAATCTTGCCAAATTTATATAGTCCTTTTAAATTTTCTTGCATATTTTGGGAAGCATTCTTTGTCTTCTTTACTAAACATGTTATCAAGCCTTGAAGCAGCCTACCCAGGAAACTGGTTGAGATATCCCCCAGCGATACATAAAAATCGTGTAGACATGGTGTTTTAGTGACAAGGCTTACTGGTGGTCTTGGCAGCTCTAGGCTGAGGTTAGGCTAGATGATCTGAATGGTCTTTTCCCACCTAAATGATCCTATTATTCTGTCAGTCTAAGTTGTCTGAGGAATTAGCCTCCCTTTCCATGCAGAAGGAGCAGCTCTTCATCTTCCATGAGCTTTAGGCATAAGAAATGGGTAGGCTTTAGATCTTCAAGTTTTGAACAACTCATGATTTATCTCCTACCACAGCAGTTTCCTTTGCTCCAGGAAACATCAGTATCTGCCAAAAAAGCATCCCAAAAACATATCCCAGGCAACACATATTTAAGAGGGCAAGGAAATGCTGAACCTGAGTTCTCATTTACTTAGCTACCTGTGGGAGCCTACGAGAAAGATGGAGAAACTTTTTGAAACTTTTTACAGGAGCATGTAGTGACAGGACAAAGGGGAATGGCTTCAAACTGGAAAGGAATAGGTTTAGATAAGATGTTAGGAAAAAAGTTTTGACTGTGGGGGTGGTGAGGCCCTGGAACAGACTGTCCAGGGAATTTGTGGGTTCTGCATCCCTGGAAATGTTTAAATCCAGATTGGATGGAACTCTGAGCAACCTTTTCTATTGAAAGGTGTCCCTTCCCACAGCAAGTGTTTGGAGCTAGATGATCTTTAAGGTTCCTTTCAACACAGGGCATCCTATAGTTCTATGATTCTATTATTCTTGGCTTTTCCAGAAACTACAAGCTTCTTCCAGTCCCAAGTTCAAAGACTATGAATAAGCTGACACAGTGTAAAGCTCCTCTGTATTCTCTGATATGATTGGTGGCAAAAGTAGAGATAGAAGATGTTATCCAGTATTTCATAACTTATCTCATTTTGGGATAAGGTATGAAGCACTCCTATTAACTAGAAATCTGTCAAAGTGTCACTGGGTCTAGGGTCTTCAAAGAGACACGAGAGACAAGAGTGGGCTGCTATAAGGTTGTTTATTGCATGAATACATCAGTCTCAAAGGCAAAGAGTTCAAGGTGCTAAAGTCTGTGCAAAAGCTTTCTGGAACAAGCCCCAAGCTGGAGCAGCAGCTGCAAGGATGCTATGGGGTCCCAGGTTCTGTGCAGGAACAGCAGCAGCAGCAGTTGTTCTTAGGCACAGAGTCCTCTGTCCTGGGCAGCAGCAGTAGGGACCACAGACTTTCTTCTTTCTTCTTTCTTCTTTCTTCTTTCTTCTTTCTTCTTTCTTCTTTCTTCTTTCTTCTTTCTTCTTTCTTCTTTCTTCTTTCTTCTTTCTTCTTTCTTCTTTCTTCTTTCTTCTTTCTCCTTTCTCCTTTCTCCTTTCTCCTTTCTCCTTTCTCCTTTCTTCTTTCTTTTCTTCTTTCTTCTTTCTTCTTCCTTCTTCCTTCTTTCTCCTTTCTTCTTTTTCTTCTTGTGGTTGCTGATGTGTTGATGCTGTGATAGTCGATGATGATGATGAAGCTTGTACCCCACTACAGGGCTTTTTATTTATTAAATGTCCAATCAGCTAAAAACACGATTCTAAAACATTCTTTCTAAACCAATCTGAATTTGATTCTGATGTGCAAAAGTAGTAGAAAAGTACTGTCAGTTCTTACCTTAAAAAACTACCAATATAATATTATCTATTTACGCAAATGTACTGTCGGTTTTCTTACTTAAAATTTATGTGAATAAGTTTATCTATTTACATCAATAGTTCTATCTATTTACCATGTATTTTTATCTGTTTTACATTAATAATTCTATCTATTCCAGTGACAATATTCTGCTATGTTTTTGTTATGACTAGGGTTAAGTTGCTGAACTTTAAACTAGGCTTTAAGCCTTTTTCTAACTAGCATAGTTTCTTAAGGCTCTTAAAATATATTTCTAGTTACCTAAAACCTGAAAATTAAAGCTAAATTTACTTAAAAATATAACTTACACGTTTATTTTCTTAGAACTTAAGCCTAAATTTCCACTTCATATCCGTGTGGCTTAAGATATCTCAATTTCTCTAAAGGCCTGCGTTCATTCAACCCCTGCATTCATCTCCCTCTCTGAGGAACTCAGAGAGGCTTGCATTCCAACATAAATCCAACCTTGAAATCTCAAAATTGTCCTTAAATAGTCTTGACAGAAGTATGGGACAGCTTAGAATTGTACCACAGTGTTGATGAACATTAAATTTAGAGGGTTTTTTTCCTCCATTCTTTTCTTCAGGTTTCAGTTGTTTGAAAGAATCACTACTATGCTGTGGTCTGTGAGAACACACTCATTACTTCTTTCACCTCCTGCAGTTTTTTTTTTTTCCCCCAGTTAGGAAACACTGAAAAATTGCCTTAGATCATGACAGTAGTTTTATCAAAAAGCTAGGACACTGTGCACTTCTGTAGAGAATCTACAGGTTTATTGATGGATTGTGTTGCCTGAATTCCTAGACCACTAGCAGTAACACTGTCAATACATC
The DNA here is from genome assembly GCF_963513975.1 of Fringilla coelebs. Classification (NCBI taxonomy): domain Eukaryota; kingdom Metazoa; phylum Chordata; class Aves; order Passeriformes; family Fringillidae; genus Fringilla; species Fringilla coelebs. The sequence continues at coordinate 58,533,222 of NC_140031.1, forward strand.
AACCACATGACTGACCAAGATAATCAGAGAGAAGATGTTGCACAGAAAACCCCATTTGCCTTGCATTGCATTCTGACATCAATGCTTTTTAAACAATCTAAATACTACAAATTATAGCAATATCAAGACACAAACATTCGATATTGTGCTCCAAACTAGCTTTAAAGTCCCAAAAAGAAACTCACTTTTTTTTTCTTTTTTAAATTGTAATTTTATTTAAAGACAGAAACATATGAAACAGTTTTGAAAGCACTGGAGCATAATACTTGAACTTCTGACATGGTCTTCCAAGCCATCCTGTACAAATCAGACCACAGGAGGTAAAGAAACTCTCGTCCAGCCAAGCAAAGGCAATCAAATTCTTTACCCTCATACAAGCTCACCTTACAAAATGAGCCACTTTAGGTAACTGATAGTTGCAGAGGAACTTTCATTAAATTATTTGAATTTTCAAGTAATGGCGTACATAGGATTTCAACCCCTTTTAGACTTCTAATGCCATTTGAAAGATACTATTTACTTTAAAGCCTCCTAAATAAAAGCTTCCCATCAAAGAGCCATCAGCAGCAAACGCATCATAGAAGTTCAGGTGAAAAAGTGCATATTTAAAAACCTGCAGTAGTAATCCCAAAAATTGTGTTTCCTGTCAGATGACAGATGGAGCATTTTCTAACTCTAAATCACGTGTGTGGAGGGAGACATGCAACTAAAATCAGTTGCTTGACAGAGTCTTGGCAATTCACACATTTACTGCAACATCACTGTTAAGAGAGCATTTTCCATGTATCTTTTCTCACATTCAGTAGCTGGTCACAGCAGCATCTGTTTCCCTAATCTGAACAGCTCGATGGTGTCTAAAAGTTTCTGTTCTTAGAGCTGCCGATTTACAGCAAGCCTTGGCCTGCGATAAAACAACAATTACCAAAGTAAAGGTGGTTATAGATGTCTGGAAGCACTGGAAGGAAATGAAACAGCAGATGCTCTAAGTTCTGCACTTCCAGCATACATCCCAGACCTTTGTCTTGCCTCCTCCCTGCACAGAAACACCACATTCAGCTCTGCTGCATGAATTGATTGTGTGCATGAAGGATTTAACACCACTAACTGCACAAAGCCCTTCTCATGCAACACAGAATCCTCTTCTTTTTATTCACATGTGGGGCTTTTTGCTTGCTTATTTGCTTATTCCCTTTTTTTTTTCTTTTTTTTTTTATGCTATTCTTATTGGTGTAAGGAATAGAAAATCCCATAATCATGCACCAGTTCAAAGGCAAAAATAGCACCTCAAATATCCCTTTGATAAACTCAGTTGGCTGCCTTCTACTTTATTACTAAAGAAGTTTTGTTTTTCAAAACATACTTCTTTTAAGGTGACATGTAAAGCCAAGTACATAAAACTCCCAGACAAGAAAAATCTACCTGAATAACAGGTTAATTTTACTGCAGTGGATGTTTAATTTGGGTTTGGTTTTTGGTGTTTGGTTTCGGTTTTGAGTTTTTGTAATTTTTATTTTTTATTAATACACTGAATGTCAGAATATAGCTCAGAATCACTGGCTTAAAACAGGAGGATAAATCCCATGTAATCATATAGATCTAAGTTTTTCTATTTTTAATTGCCTGAGGAGAATTATGCGCTATAAATGAGGTCTTCTTTTTAGTATATTTGTGTTTTGGATATTAGCTCATAAAGATTACCTATTTGGACAATAAATACTCATATTAAAATTTCAAAACCTTGCAGGAGAGGTTACTTAAAATCAGGAAACCATATTTATTAAACACTGTTTATGATCCTATGTGCCTCTGAGTACTGTAGGACTGAGCACTTATTAGGGTAAAGTGTGACGAGACAGTGGAGTTAATGAGCAAGTGAAGGTTCTAGTAAGATTCCAAGGTTCTGTTTCCCTGCCATTATGACCTGGATTTTGCTACCTTAAATTTCTTTTTCAAAGACATGCTGTACAGTTTTCATTGAAAGGAAGAATAATTGATTGTAGCAAGTACTACATAATGAACCTGTCAATAAAACCATAGCATCTCCAGACAGGGACTGGAAGCTACATGGACCTGGCAATGTCTGGAAACCCTGGAATCCTTGGAGGCTCATGATTGCAGCCACAGGACCCCAGCTGTTTCCAGCACAAGACCTCTGAGCTCACAGCTCACATCAGTGGAGGCACCAGCTCAGTCTCAGCCTTCAAATGCTCTGATGCTTTGAGATGTTGCCAAACATTGGAGGAAGAATGAAAGCACAGGTTGACATTTCTTACAACTGAATTGTCCAAAATCAGTGAAACTGAGCTCTGAGATAGAAACACCATCAGGAAACACTCCTCCGTTTCACAGCTCTTCTTGCTGAAAACCAGGGGATTTCATAAAAGCCTTCATGAGGCAGTGACTACATATATTTCTATTAAGATTGCTTTTGCTTTTATAATGCAGTGGGCCAGGAACCACAGAGGTAACTCCCAGTTGTCCCCATGGTAATTTCTTCCCCCCCACACACACCTCTCCCCAGTTTATTCACCACTAAAAGGAAGCAACCCATTAGTCAAGAAAAGCAAATTTCACTCTGAAAAAATGTAAAGATTGGAAATAGAAGTACCCAAACAACAACCTCCTATTTATTCTGTAATTATGCACAGTTGTCTCCAATACCCTATTTTTATGCTGCTCTTGTTGTTGTTAACAATATGGCTCAATCTGCCTTTCCCTTGCCAGACATTTAGGGGAGCTGGCCTGATAGCAACCTTGGAATTTTATTCCGGTTTCCAAATGGAAATTGGCTAAACTGATAAGACCTTTTTTCAGTTTGAGGAGTTGTGAAAACCTTGTGAACCTATATTCAAGTTAAAAATACTAACTTGACTCATGAAATTGCAGATCCTCCTGCCTTATCATTATCTTTTTTCTGCCCTCTGCCTCATATGACTCTCACGGGTGTAACAAACAGATGTCTTAATCCATGACTGCACTTTAATTTGAGAGCCAGCCTGGTCATAGAAAGTGTCTCCTGGCTGTGGCTGGAAAATAAAATCTTCTTCTTGGTGCCAGGTACAGTGCTGTGCTTTGTGTTGAGTATGAGAATAATGCTGATTACTCCCTGATATCTTGGTTGTGTGTCAAGGATAGCTCTGTGTCTTGTCCTCTGCCCACGAGCACATGCACGAGAAGCTGTGAGGGAACAGCCAGGACAGCTGACCTGAACTGGCCAAAGGGATATTCCACAGCATAGAACATCATGTCCAGCATATAAACTGGGGGTATTTGCCCAGGAGCTACCAACTGCTACCTGGGCAGCATTTGTCCTTTGTGCAGCATTTGTCTTTCTTGGGTTTTATTCTTCTCACACTATCCTTCTCATTGCTGTTGCTGTTGTTGTTGTTGCTATTATTATTGTTATTATTACTATTATTATTATAGTGATAATAATAATAATTTGTTGATAATTTAGTTAATTTTTGTTTCAATTATTAAATGCTTCTTATCTCAGCCCCTAAGGCTTATCTTTTCTTTCCAGTTCTCCCTGGGAGATCGGTAGGGACGGCAGCGAGCAGCTGCATGGTACCTAGTTGCCAGCTGGAGTTAAACCACAACAGAAAGAAATAACTGGAAGCTGGGCAAAGGGTGTCCTGTCTCTGTTTCTTCAGAGAAAGAAGGGATGGTATTATTCCCTCACAGCTCCAGACAGAAAAGACTGGAGAAATGAGAAGCACTTCCCAGCTCCCGGGGAAGAGATAAAGGGATTAACAGTCCTAGCAAAAATTACCTTCATTAAGAGAGAGGATTGGCCGAGACAAAAAAATTACAACTGACTGAAACACACAGATGTGTTATGGTTGAGTAACAGCCCACAGGAGGACACAATGCTTCTAAAATCTCTGATCATAACACAAAAATCCTGCACATGGATAAGGAAATCAGCCAGGGAAAGTCAGTTTTCTATAGCTCTCACTTCTACCTCTTTTGCTGAACTGCAATTAGAGGACAATTGTATGAAGTCCTTATTAATCTTATATGTTGCCTATTTCAACTTGCATGTCCCTGAACACCAGAATGTCCTCAGGGCTGATGCAGTTACAACTGTTGTGTTTAAGCTGGTGCAGTATTTTCACAGTTCAGCATTGACTCAGAGTGCTTTATAGAGATAACCAAGAAACAGGAGGAGAGAGATATCTGTCAAAGAGGATAAAATCTAATCACAGCTTACTTCTATCCTCAGCCCAAGGATGCTCAGACTCTACACATGTAATCCAGATGTCAGCTGGAGAGTATTTCATAGGGTTGCTACCAGACTCACTCAGAATTAAAAAGCTAGGCTTTTTTGCAGTCATGGCTTGTGCTTCACATGTAAGGGTACCGCATAATTTTTCCAAAAAGTTTCAAGAAGAAAACTAATAAAATAATCTATTGTAATTTACTGGGGAGAGAATGGTGTTATGTGGATTTGGCATGGATGTGGGAATCAAAATCTTGCTCTTAAGATTTTGCAGTCTTTGCAGTCATGAATGTAACAGGAAAACCTTAAAGAAACCCCGCAGAAATTCACTAGACACTCCTGACAGTGCACTGCCCTGCAGTGTTCCTCTTCTTCATTGCTCACAAGTCTTCCCTCAAGGAAATCCTTACCAGCAGTTAGTTTCTGAATTTACTACCTGAGACTACACAGCTGCTGAGCTTCTCTGATCTTCACATTCTTCCACTTTTTTATTCTTTTAGATCCTTCATGTTACACATCACAACAGGAAGACAGAAAGTTAATTTTTGCATTTAGAAGGTGCAATGGCTAATGCATCTGAAAGCAGGGAAGTTTCACTCTAATCCCTAAGTTGCTGTTGAATCCATTCTTTGATTAAATATAATGAATGGAAGATGTACACATTCTAATGTCAATAAAATACTGCTTCTCTCACAGTCATTGCCATCAAATAGAGGTTGTTTGATCTGTTTACAAAACAAATTATATTATTCTACACCCTTGGGTAGCATTTTAGTCATAGGAGGCAATTTCATTCTAATTTAATAGAGGAGGTATGCCTAACTTAAATACCCATAAAAGCCACTTTTGAGCTTCAAGTAAATTGCATATTGTGAAGGGATGTAAACATGTCTGCCCTTGTTAAACTGTTAAAATTAATGTGTTAAATTTTATTTACTGTACACAATTTTATCCATTCTCCAAGGACCCCTTAACAGACGCTTGATTTTAATGACTATTTTTAATATGTTTCAGAGGAAGTGGAATGTGCAGCATTCCTCACAAACCCCACAAATCCAACCACCCCTTTGAAAGCAACTGCAACTCTCATTTATCACTAAAGAATCCTACACCAACTCATAGCATTTCTACCTTTAAATCCAGCTACTGTGCTCCATTATTATATAATTTTCTATTGAATTCTACATTTATTCATGAATTTCCTTAACTCTGTAACTGGTGTTTCCTTCTTAATTGCTTGTTTGAAAGCAGTAGTTACAGAGACACTTTGATATAATGGCCTGCTTATACTAAGTGCTAGGGATACTACAAGAGATGCCTGAACCTAAAGAATTTACAGACCAGATCACAGGTCTTTCTAAGGATAGTCAAGGCATGTATAGAAGCTGCTATGGTGGACAGTGTGATCAGAAAACAGCATAACCTTGTATTTGTGAACACACTTTGCTGTCTGTATGTTCCTATTAAGTAGCTTCTTTCATAACTGTACTATTATACAGCCAGTAGAACATCTAAAAGCAGTCTGCAAACTTCTAATCCCCCTGGAAAGCGGTCTGATGCATAAAGGCACCAAGGGTTAGCCAACACGGTGAGAGCCAGTCAAACTGGCAGCACTAAAGCTCTATTTCCTCAGCCAAAACTCACTATCTCAAGCTAAGAAACTCTCTGGAGGAATATACTGCCTTTGTCTACCAGGCAGGTGTTTCAAGCACAACAAAAGCACAACAGGGGAGTAAGTTAGTCAAGCAGGTACTCAGGCGCCTTCATATTTATCTTGAATATTCTAGCTCTATACAGAGAAGCTGGTACTTCCAATCAGATCTTAAAATTTACTTATCTGGTAAAGGTTTATCCTGCTAGCAGGAAGGGATCAAAACATTTAGTATCATCTACCTTTTTTAGCTTCTTTTGGAAAATAAAAAGAGCAGAAGTTAATACTAAGTAGATAAATTATTTTTAGAGAAGAAGTTCTCTGCTTTGACTTTGTTTGTGTCGTTATGTAGTCAAGAAGGGTTCTTCACAGAGTGCTTGGAGTCAGCCTCTGTAGATCAGCTGCCATTTCTACATGTGAAAAATATGACTTTCTTTGTCTTTTTGTAGGTTCTCCTTCATGTCTATAGAGAATGAGTAATGCATCCTTACCAGATGCAGGCAGCTTGACATCCAGTTACCAGAGATACATATTCAACTTTCCACCAGCACACAGTGCTGTCATTAGCAACACGGTGACTTCAATTTTCTACCATGCTAACTGTGAAAATTCATACTTATAAAAATATCTTAAGCCAGGAACAAAACAGATGTAATTACAAGTAAGTGGCTGCTTCTCTCTGCATGTGTGCACAGTGATTTAAATGAAAATGTTTTTACTGCTTCTAGCAGGCCAAAAATTATGATTTTGGTCATGATGAATTTGAAATTTTTATCTTCCTTGAAAAAACACATTATAGGCCAACAGATAACAAACCTGAACATGATGACATTATTAAGGGCCTGCCTATGCAGCATGAAAATTCTGTAAACACGAGACACTGAGTGCAAGTACCATACTTTAACATAGGCTTTTATTCCGAGTTCACAACTATGCTAGGAAGCTGTCAATTAGTACGGCTGTAATGTAGAGAAAATGCAGACAATGGTTCCAATTAATAGCATTCAGGGCATGAGATGGGATGCATGCTATGTGAAATCAGTTTTAGAGATCTGATTTATCCAATAGCTTTTTTCCTCCCCTGTGTAGTCAAACATAATATACAAATTTATATATATATAGTCAATGCATTGAGGAACAACCTTACATTTACTGAGTAGTTTTTGCAATTCTCTTCTCTCTACCCTTAAATGTATCTTGTTTGCTCTTATAGGATACCTTGAACATTTTTTATTCACTAAAAATACCATATACTGACTGATATCCCAAAGATCCACATTATGCTTTTTAACAGCAAAGTTTTCTCTTGCCCTTTCAAGGTCTCTCACTAGTAACTAAATAAGATCTCAATATTATTAAATAAAAATCACAATGCTATTAAATAAATGTCCTTTTTATACAAAATTAACTCATTGAAAGTGAGAGAACTCTTACTAATTATTTAAATGGAAGAAAAAAACGTAAAAAAAAAGTGTGTCTTCCCTTTCACTGAGGCTAATAGAATGAATTATCATTTAAAAAGAAAATTTTTATCTTTCTAATATGGCATATACCTGTCTCCTGTCAGAGGTTTTTCCCCTTCCAACTTCATTTAGATCACTAAATGTTAGATGCTCCACACACTATTCATGGAGCATCACTTGAAAGTGATGTTGATTTTGTACTAGTGATTCCCCCCTGCCCCCACAAAAAAAAAAAAAAAAACAACAGCAAGAGAAGGTGCTCCTTTGCTACTCAGGGAGAATAAAAGCTGTTTTCAGTTTTCCTGGTGCTGTAATGGCACGTGGAGTCCAAAAAAAAGAGCAGTGTTTGAACTGCTGCTCTTGTCTCTTTTCAAAGCACTTCATCTGGGAGGAAAGGTGGTCTCAAGAGAACAAGGGCCACAATTCTGCTTTTGGACTGCAGCCAGCTGAGGTTTGCTCATTTTGATAAGCACATGGAGTTGTGCAATACCACTGATACAACTTTTGTGGATGTTCATAAAAGAATAGAAGAATGTAATTATTCTCTCTCTCTTTAAACCTCAACTTGTGCTAATTCATTTTTCTTTGATGCAGTTTTGGGAAAACACAAAAAATTGGAACAAGGTTAAACATTAAACTCTATTTGAGGTTCTGTGCTTATGAAAATCTCTTTCTGAAGAAAATGTAGACTTGATCAGACTTATGACTTTTGCTATTCACAGCACATCTGAAATTTCCCAAGATTTTATGTATCCTGTAAAGTCTGTTTTCTCAGGTCGCTTTCTGAGACCCCATAAAGGGATCTGATGACTAATGTATTAGCAAGTTGCCATCCTTTTATATTTAGGAAAAAGTAATGTGAGTAGGAGAACTACTTGGTCTTCTATGTTTATCTTGTGTACTGCAAGGAAATTCTGTCAGGACACAGAAAGATCAAGAGGGAATTTCTGGTTTTTAATTTAAAGTTTAAATCACAGTACACAGATGAAGTAGAATAACAATAATTAGCTGGAAAAATAAGTTCATATGGACATAATAATATATGCTGCACAATATAGAACTACCAGAAAATGCCCTACTTATGATGTACAGTTGAAAATGCTTGCATCTATAGTCCTCTGAATAAAATGGGAATTTTCAGGAAGCATTTTAAAAGTATTTGTTCATCATGGCTTAGAGAAAACCATTTAAAGGAAAGTAGCATCAGAGTTTCTTTGCCTGATTCTGAAGGACTAAAAATGTAGAGGGTTGAAGTTACCAAATTTTATAATTAAACACAAAATTATTATTAAAAGTATAATTTCTTGCTAAGCTTCTTCATTTAAATCACACAATAGAGTATTTCTGGTTTTATCATTTCCTGCTCATTCTCTGAGAATGATAGATATTACTGTTCATTTAAAATTGTTCCTTCTCTTTTCAATGCAGAAAAATGTATCTCCATTACTCATTCTAAACAGATTTTCTTCTGTTAAAGAAAATATAGATTGAGTTAAATACAAGGTTTTTTTGCTCCTGTATATTTTCTCTATTCTCTTTCACTTGAGAGCTGCTCATATTCTCATTTTGTGTGCCACAACGTGCAGCAGAGAAAGAAGACAATGCCCTGACAACTGCAACACTTGACAAAACTCAGTGCTTTTCATAATTTAGTCAGGTGGTTGTGCTGAATACCTGTTGACAAACAACTAAGATGTCCATGTCCCCCAGAATCAGTTACTAATAACTGAAACTGGAAAAGGAAGAAAAAGGTATTAATGCAAACAGTTGACTAAAAATTGTGTGGTTTTAGTTTGTGGTTTTCAGAATCCTGGAGTTTTCATAATACAATTTTAAGGGTGTCAAATAGGTCATAATTTACAAAAATGAGTTTGCATACACCACGTAGCAATGCACAAGGATGTACTTTCTAAAGGGTCTGTGAGTTCCTTTAAAATTATAAAAAATGTGAAAAGAACTGGCTAGATAAATCCACTGATTTCAGTAATTTATATTCAAATAAATTTACATAGTTATATTTCTGTCACAGAGCAAACATGAAAAACCTCCAACAAATTCCAATTGTTTAGTAACAATGAAAATGCACCATTGACAGCAAGGATGAAGAATTACCAGGCCATGGAGCCAACAGGTTGCTACATTTTATTGTGCTTAGTCACATTATTGAAGATTTTAAATATTCATTATCAAAGTGAGCCTGTTGTGATGTGAAGTCACATGTATGAAGTTACTAAATGTGTGGATTTGTACAGTCATTGTTAGCATTGACACTTTTGGCAGGTGTGTCTGAAGAAGGATTTGACAAATTTGTCTTTACAAACTCACTTGCAATACTTACATAAGTTCCTTTTATTAAAAAAAATTCCTGTTTTACCAATAACTCAGTCCATATGTGGCTATACCAAAAAAAAAATCTAGAAACCCACAATTTGTGAAATGAAAAACGTATTAAACTCTACTATTCCTCTCCCTTGAGGAATCAAAACACTTTGATTCTAAACCAGTAGATATTGGGTTATTTGGGAATTAACAAGTGTTTTTCTTTTATCTCCCTTTGGCCAGAGAAGGGCTATGGATGTAATTCATCTGGATTTCTGCAGGGCTTTTGACATGGTCTCCCACAACATCCTTCCCTCCATATTGAAGGGGAAAAGGATTTGACGGGTGGACCATGGTGGATAGGGAATTGCTTGGATGGTTGCATCCAGAGAGTCATGTTCAACAGCTCAGTGTGCAGGGATGATGGTGTCCCTCGGGGTCCATTCTGGGGCCATGCAATTTAGCATCCTCATCGATGATATAATGGCATCAAGTGCACCCTCTGCAAATTTGCAGATGACATCAAGTTGAGTGGTGCTGTTGACACTCCTGAAGGATGGGATACTATCCAGAGGGACAAACCAGGGGACTGGTCCCATGGAAATTTCCTGAGGTTTAACAGGACCAAGTTCAAGATGCGGCATCTGGGTCAAGGCAACCCCAGTATCAACACAGGACCAGGGATGAACAGAACTAGAGCGGCCCTGTGAGGAGGACTTGGAGGTGAAATGTAAAAGCTTCAGCATTAATTCTCATTGTTAGATGTGTTGTATATATCATACACAAGCAATCCTTCCCTTTACAACTGCTCAGTAATCTGCAGAGGCACAAAAGCTTTCACCATTATTATGCAGCTACAGTACATCAGTTAAAAAATCCCCAGTATAAATACTGTAAACCATAAACACTTATGAATAATTCTGAAGGTTGAAGAGTTTATATGCAAATAAGAAAAACTAATTGCTCAGTTTTTAAACGGAGATATTTCCTAAGATATTCATCTCTAGGTCTTAGTGCTTCTTTCATTCTACTTTTCATATGTTACAGGCTGCATCCTGTAATTTTATCTGATGCGCATATAACACAGATTTAGGCCAGAATATGTTCATGTGGGAACTTTAAAAGGCAGAAATTATGATCCATGGAGAAGCAATGTGAGTGAGACTACAGTGCATGACATTTTGCATTTCAGAAAGGTTATTTTTCCTCAAAGAGTGCATTCTTAATAAATGCCAAAAGAGTGCATTCTTAATAAATGCCCCCACACCACATATGAAATTAGTGAATGTAACTTAAGGACATAAAGTTACACTATGGGCAAATATCAAGAAGCATAGCTTTTGCAGCTTCATACCCTCTGCTAATTTGGGAGGCTGTTTTACAAGACTGCTGCCTTCTGCCTATACCAAACATGTATTATAAACAGCACTGTTACATAATTCTGTTTTCAGGTAGCTGTGGGAAGCTCACCAATTTTCCTGCTAAGATACAAATCCACAGCAGGTCACAGAGCCTTTATTAGTCTGAGATAGAAACCTTAGGTTTCTAAGTTCTGCAAACTCTTTGAATCAGGACCAGCCAAGAATGGAGGCTCTTGCAGGTGGTTTCTGTTAGACTGAGAGATCAGTTGGGGAAATTTCTTTTGATAGAGCTGTTTTGCCACTAAGTAGGCACAATGTCCCAATTCCTGGCACAAGAAAGGAACCAGCATTTACGTTAGAGAGCCCTACTTAAGCAAAACCTTGTAGCCAAGAGACTCCAGTCTTTCAGGACCAGAAAGCTGGGATATTTCTGCTGGGATGTGTCAGCTGGGATATTTCTCCATTTGTGCTGATCCTTTCTACTTCATGTCCATAAATGAGGCCTTTACAAAAAGTAAAGACTCGCCAAACTTCTTTTCCAACTTTCTTTGTGCTTTCCTGGAGGACGGCAGAGAAGAAGTTGGAGCAGATAGTTGCTGTAATCAGCACTGGGTTATTTTCTACAACTTTTTTAAGACGAGAAGTAGCTATCAACACCTCCCAAGAGTACCCTACTACTCTGACAACAGTGCAAGAGTCCTTTATTCTATGCCACAAGCAGTCCCATGGAGATTATACAGCTTAGAGTTATGTTGTACTCACTCAGGGAAAGAAGAGGCCTTGACCATACCAAACCATAAATGAAGAACGAAGTAATCTTGCACTTCAGTGACAGTTCTTGCATTTCTAATTGTATTTACTTTTTAAAAATTAATTATAGTTCTATGTGTAATGAAGAAATTAAATATCGTTTTCCACTGATTTATAACAGGTATTTCTATCCTCTCCAACTCTTTTTGGCTGCTTGAAATATTCTACCATCTGAAACTAAAGTGCTTTGGCACCAAGGAAGCCTCACCACCACAGCTGGAGGAAATAAGCAGGGTGATCTTTATGAAACAAAACCAGGTTTACACTTAGCAAACACACAGAAAAGATGCTTAGAGCTTTCAAAAAGAACTACAGACACTTGGTTTCTCAGCAAAACACAGATTAAAACAAACAAAGCAATTGTGAACATTTTTTATGGATTTTAAGATGTGTGCAGTGACTTGCATGTTCAAGAAGGAGCTGAATTTTGTACTTCCCTTTCATACAGGCATAAATAGAGATATCAATCAAGTTGCTGAAACCTTAAAAAAAAACCCCTATAACTGTTTAAAGAAATAAAATTCAAGCAGAATGCCACATGTCTAAGGCAACAAAGAGAAGGAGAATTCACTGTGTTATCTGGTAGTCCATTATCTACTTGGTCCCCCTGTCTTCTATTGCACACAGACATGTCTTCTTGTCACCCAGAGTGTATATATAGTACAAATTGTTGCCTCAGATCCCAGCCATTAAACAATTTTTTGAAAACAGATAAGCTTGACATTTCTTTGAGGTGTCACATATGGAACTTTTTAAGCTGTCCTTCTGCAAGCTGTGAGTTGTCCAGCATGTCTGACTGCTGTTCTCTCTTCAAAGGGATTGTAACAGACTGAGTAAAGGACACACATACACACAAATTTTACTGACAGTTAATGGAAACATAGGAATTTGGGTCTGGCAATGTCTGTTTCTTGCACTCTGCTCTTTGGGGCTTCACAAAGTCGTTTCCAAAAATTCCAGAATACTTTATAAGGAAAGTGATTTTAGGACACTGGCAATACTCCTGATGTCTCCTGTTCTGTTCTAGTGATAGGTTTTTTTAGTACTTCACAAACAGGATATGATAAGAAGATCTTGTTGTCTATGCTCTACAAGCATTTGTAGTCTACCATTTTTGTAAATCCTTCAGGTTTAGAGATAATTTTTTATTACAGATGACAAGATGTTACCATTACCCTTTTTTTTCCCCACAAATAGCTGCCAGAGAGCTTTGACAACAGCTTTATACCACAAGTGCTGCCTCTTCCACATCCTACTGAGGTTGCAAAAAGATGATTTAAATAACTCATGCTATCCAAAATGCCATCCCATATTTTCCTCAAGAACACAAATAATCTCAAGAGCAGCAAGAGGACAAGAGCAATTACTTGAATGTCAGTAACAGGAAATTATCAATGACTAAATGTTAAACTACAATTAGATCTACAACAGTCTTTCTCCTTCTACTCAAGAGAAAATCCACCTACCCTTGGATCCTCTTGGTCCTTTCACCAATACTGAATGAAATACTGAATGAATACTGCTCTCAATATTCAATTCAAAAAAATAATAAATATGTCTTATGTGAAAAGACCGTCTTCAACATCCAGTTATCCTTTCCAAACTGGGTAAGGATAACTTCAAAGAATTTTAAGGAATTAAACAAACTAGAATGTTTTTTACATATTCTGGGGTAACGTGCATCCACATGCACCCTCTTTTAAAGGGAATATTTTTTATTCATCCCCTAGATTTGGGAAAAAGAGCATGAAATATCTTGATGTAGAAATAATTATAGTTATGGCTAACAATAGAACTGCCTCTGCTATTACAAACATAGTAATGGAACCTGTTGTCTTCATGATTTATGACTAAAAACTACTAGGCATTTCAAATGCATTTGGAAACAGAACAGGAATGGAGCTTTCAGACTCCTCACATCTAATCCTACACCATTGTTAATGAAAAGCATTACTCACTTCCTGATCTGTATTTCCATGATAGCTTCTAATCAGACCATGAATACACAAATAAACTTGTCCATCATCTGTATGGAAATGTTTTCTGCAACAGCATCTTATAAAAAAACCCCAAATGAACAGCTAACCAACCAACCAACCATACATATTTAAAGCTGCAGCTGAAACTTCATAAGCATTTAAGAAAAGCAATTGCAGAAAAAGCACAAATATTACCACTTTCCTGGAGATTAGAAGCAAAAATGCCATGCTCTGTTAGTTTATCAGTTTACCTCATATACTTACAGGGAACATTTAGAGATTACATTGTAAGGAGCAACAATCTTAAACCAACACAGTAATTGAAATTTCTCTGTCAAGAAATTTTCAACTACAAACTTCTTCCCAATTTACAGTCTTGCAGTGGAGAAATAACAAATTGGTCTGGAAAACAGAGCAACAGAAGATGGAAATGGTTTCAAATTGCCACATTTAGTGTGATGTCTCTGCTTGCAGGGTGCTCAGCCCTTCCAATGACTAAAGTTCTGGAAGAAAAATATTTACACATGCATTGTTCCCCCACATCACCTTAAACAATGGTTTTTACATCAGCATTAAATGAGCAAAAATTGATCACCTATGCTGTTTTGATGTTGTGCTTAGGCTGATGAGATACTTTTTATTTCTAAATATCATTAAGAGTCCAAACCTATGTATGTACACACCACATCTATAAAATTTCAATGAATTTTTATATAAATTTTAGTTTAAAGGGTTTTAAACTCTATAAACAATTTTACCTCATCTTTAAGTACTTTCTACTAATATATAAAGGGACAAGAAGTTTCCAACACTATAGTTTGCATATATATTCCTTAAGGAACATCTCAACTTTCCTTCATACACTTAGTCTCTGTTGACAACAGGAAAAAACCTCAAAACAACTATGATAATCTCTGCTTAATTTAATGAAAAGCCTGCATGCTTGCAACACAGGAGAACACATACAAAAAATAAGTGAGTTCCAGCTCAGATAAAAATAATGCCTTTCTATACTTCTGTGTCCTAAATTCTACTTTAACAAAACGTGATCCAAAGGACCAAAAGTAAATTTCACAAAAACTTCAATAAAGAGCTGATGCTATCTCCTGTTCTCTTCCCTTTTCATGTCTAAACATAAATATAATTTATATTTGGTGTCACACATCCTTGTTGCTATACACAGGATATTAACCTCCCTTGGAATTCATATTTGAGAGTTATCAGAAACCCAAGAATTCAGACCCATCAGTAGATAACCAAGATCTTGAACCAAAACGAGACTTACATGGGATGTAAAAAGACAAAATGGATCAAGTTTCTTGATTAGGTTGCAAACTACTTAAAACATTTCAAAAGGCATATTTTGCTAATGTGTGAAATGAGTTACAGTAATTATTTAATTTAGAAAAGTCAGCAAGTGTTTTTGGCCAAAAGCACTTTCCTTCTTTTTCTCACCTGTGTGAATATTTTTGTGACTAAACTAAACACTAAGAAGAGGTGAGAGGCGTCTGAAGCCCCTGAACTAACAGCAGTTCTCCATGGATGGAAGTGGTCCCCACAGAGCCCTCATGGTCCTAACCCACCCATCTTATCCACTCAAGAAATGTCTTCAGATACCAATTATGGTACACAATGATTTCCCCCTCACCTCTAGCTGACAGCTGAGAAAAACAGTCCTGGTAATATTGACGTGTTTTCTTGGTTCCTATAAAACCTGTCCAGGGAAGGAACAGAAAACATGCTACCTCTCAATTTCTAAAGCAGAGTAATTCCTGAAAGAGATGCCAATTATTCCTATCTTAGTTTTACAAGTTTTATTTGCAAAGGACCACCAGAGAGACAGCAGGAAGCCACTGCATATATTTAAAACCCACAGACCATAAGCAGAGTTACAAGCTTCTAAATGGGTCATAGATTCATGCCTCAGGGGTTCCAGCACTTAAGGTGGAAAATACAATACCTAAACCTGACTCACTCGGGGGATTTTGGTGTTGTTTTCTTTTCCTCTCAATAACTGTTAAGGTCACTGTTTTTCAGAGATATTCCTATGTTATCACAAAATTTCAGCAGAAAAAGACAGTAAGAGTACAATGTTGGCTAAGACATTTTCTTCTCTTTGCCACTCATTTTCTGTAGGTGAGCCTTTAACAAATGCTAGAAAAATTTCTAATTTGGCTGCATGCGGGAACACAAAGCCCCTGGCAACAGAACTGGAAACACTCTAAATGCTGTAGTAAGAAAACTGGAACACAGCAGATATCTTACAACTTTATAAGAGCTTTGTATCTGGAGAGCACTGGTCTTCAAAACATAGTTCATTTAAATAGATTAATGTATTTCTTACATAAAAACCATAATATATATTCAATTTCAAGCCACTTAATGGCTGAAACAAAACCACAACTTCAAAAAAGATGGTATGTACTACAGTATGATATTCACCTACAGTGTTTCTGGCTGAGCTGGAGTTCATTTCCCCCACAGCAGCCCTCACCTTGCTGCACTTTGCATCAATAGTTGGAGAGGTGCTGATAACACACCGGTGTTTTGGCTATTGCTGAGCAGCACTGGCACAGCATCAGCGCTGTCTCTCCAACATTCCACCCCCACCAGTAGGATGGGGTGGGCAAAACCTTTGGAAGCTAAATAATCAGGACATTGGAAACAAAATGAACAAATGGATATTCCACGTCATATGGCATCAACTCAGATGTAAAAGCTGAGGCTATGGAAGGCATTTGTTGCTTACAAGGGATGTCTTCCAGAGAAACCAGTACTCATGCTGAAGTCTTGTTTCCAAGGGGAAAGTGCCAAGTGGAAGTGGCCAGATGTCGCTTGCTGATGGTGAGTAGGTAATAAAATATTTGCAAGTTTTGTTGTTTTGGGTTTTTTATTTTGCTTGCATGCAAGCAACTGTCCCCATTGTTTCAATAAATAGCCTTTATCTTCACCCACAAGGGTCTCACTCCTTATTTTGTCACCCTGTTTCCTGCTGAGGAGGGCAGTGATAGAGAGGGCACCTGGTGTCCAACCAAGGTCAACCCACGACAGTTCCTTTGGCTTCTCAACTTTGGGAACGAGCCACCTGAGATAATGATAATAACTGGCAAAACAAGAACTGAAAAATGTTAGAGAGTGGTGTGATCATGGGGAATTCCTGTTGTTATAAGAGGTGTTGTGTTGATATGTTGATTTTGATGTGGGAATTTATTTTTTTTTTGTTAATGGGAGTGAAGATTGTGTAACAAATGTGAATTTTTAATTATAATATTTTAATATTTAAATATGTGATGCAGATAGGTAAGGGATTGAATATATTTACTTTCCCATCCTCCTGTGCTGTTGGGGGCAGAAGGTAAAGAGTAGGGAATAAAGTTAAGCCTGGAAAGAAGGAAGGAAGGGGTGGGGGCAAGGTGTTTTTATATTTATTTGTCATTATCTCACTCTGGTGTGACTGTAATAAATTCATTTCCCCAAGCTGAGTCTGTTTTTCCTTAAACAGTAAGTGAAAAATTTATTTGCTTTTAGACAAGTGTTGTATTTTTAAGCTGAATTGCTTTAAATGTATATAAATTGCTCTGTTACAGAATAATTATTTGAGACAAAGGTGCCAGACTTACTGTTTTTCTAAAATGCCTAAAATAATTCCTTAAATCAAAATAAGCTTTTGCTTCTGCATTAAGTATATCTGCCTCAAATATTGAAATAAAGCAACATTAAGGTTTGAAAACATATTTCAGGATATCTAATGTTTTGGACATTGGCCTAGATAATGTTATGTGCATAGAGAACAATGGAAAATGCAAGAAGTTCGTACACACATTCCAAGTTATTCCTGTAGTTAGTAATAAAATATTTGAAGAATCTACAACAGAATACATAGGTACATAGGATCACCTTCAGCCTCATTTTCGCGTGGAAAAACTTCTCAGTGAATTTACGGACTTCAGTTTAAGGGAGTGTTTCAGACATTATTTATTTGTCTTGCTTACATGTAACTTTTTTAAGGTGTAATTATTTCTTTTTGCAGTTCTCCACCCTCAATCATACAGGTTAACTAATTATGTGAGAAGTAGGTGCTCTGAATATAAGTCCCTTCATAGACATCAAAATCTAAAGGAAGCACTGCCATTTCAAGACAGCAGAAGAAAGCTACGTTAGACAATACTCTATTCCTGCATTGCTGTGGTCAGATATGATCCCATATTTACTGCTAAAGTTTTGCACTTAAATTATTCAGCTGTTTCAAATTGTCAAGAAAATCCTTTTGGTGTTATACAGACTTAAAGATGTATTCAGTACAATTACAAAAATTATCTTCAAATGATCATGCAAAGATAAACTTTCACAGGACTCACCAACAGCCTAGACACATTGAAAGAGAAGAGACACAGTTTGCCCTCAAGAGTAGTGTGTGCTTGTGATCTGAGAAGTGCAAGAGCTGCTCCAAATTTTCAGGTATCAGTTGGTTAGTATCTTAAATACAGCAGGGCCCAAACATTCCATGGCATTACACTTCACATGCACACCTGTGCGGGCACCAGCAAAGATACTCTGGTTGGCAGGCATCGTTTCTCCAACAGTACGTGTGTGGCATACTGGCTGCATTATGAAACAGGCTTTTTTTTCTCCCTGCTCTAGGAGGGAGTCTGAATAATTTATATGCTTTGTGCAGCTGGACAAGTGTGTGGAAAACAGTCCTGTGTACAGCTTAAGGTCATGCCAGTCAGCCCACAAGCTGCTAGAGAAGTGATTAGCTACAGCCTCTAGGGTACTTGTTAAACAGAGATCATTACTTTATCAGATTATGTCCTTCCACCAGGTCTTCTCCCACTGTACAGTACCAGCTGGAAAAATTGTAACAATTCTTACGGGAGTAACTCTGAATTATGTAAAGGACTGGAGATTCCTTTCAAGAAACAAACCAGAAACCTCCTTCCTCAAACTAAGCCACTGACGAAGTGGGGCTGCTCTGCTCCAATGCACAGCCTGATCAGTGACATCCATATGTGTGATGTCATATGGGAGCTGCTTCCCCTCAGCCTCCCTGCCCAATCAATCACCTGTGTGCCAGCCATAAAAAACAGAGGAATTTCCCCAGTTTATATCCAGCTGACAAGTCTGTGACAATATCCATACAGGCATAGATTTTTTAAGTATCTAAGTGCCAAAATACCTGTGGTGTTAGGCATCCTAATAACACCTCTCACTAAAGGCTGCCCTCAATAGTCCTTTCTGCATCTGCTCCATCATAGCCCAATAAAGCAAACCCAGGCCACAGATCTGCTCCTCAACATGGCCACAGCTTGTTTTCCTAGTGCACATTGTGATTGCCTTCATGGGAGTAAAAGCTGTGGTGATGAATAATGCTGCTCTTGCCTAAATCTCTCTATTAAACCCAGGCCCTCACAGAGGCAGAGGCTATAATGTCAGTCTAACAAAAGCTGGCGGATGTATTAATGAGAGAGACTCAATAGCAAAATTAGATCTGCTGTTCAGCAAGGGCTGGTGTCGTCTCCTTATTTGTATTAGACATGCACTGGTTGGCAACCCTGATGTCTAGCAGCAAACCCTTCCCTCTGCAACTCAGCAGCTCTGATTTAAAAGCACTACAAGAAACAAAACGACTTATTCTCTGGCTGACAATCAGCAAATATTTTCAGCTGGTTGTGGGGCCCCTGCAATGTATGTGTTTAAGAAAAAAGCTTTATACATGAATGACAGACTCTGTGTCTGACTCAAAGTGCCACTGCTACATCTGTTAACAGTGGATTTGGCTGGTGTCCGCTTGTCATTTTTCTAAAACACCCCTAAAGAAAATACAGATTCTTTGGGCAAATGAAGTAGAGGTGCAAATTGCCGCCACACCTTTCTGTCTCGCTGCAGTATCACTTCTTGCCTCTAAAACCAACACAGATTCATTTGCCCAATCACAGCAGGTAGTCTCAGCTCACACTTGAAGTAGCGATCAGTCCCAACACATGAAGTGACAAGCTTCTATATAGCAGAAAACAATTAAGACTTCAACTTTCTTATGGATCTGAATAGGCGCAATTCTTTTGAAAATGTTCCCTGCCCTCACCTCAGGGCAAGTGTGGGTAGGGAGAAGAGACTGCAACACTACATATGGGGGCTGAGCATCTTGACATCTCATTGTAGGTTTTACTCTAATCCAAGGACAAAGATTACATGAGATGTAAGTTCTGACAAATTAACCCTCCCAAGCGGAGAAAATTTAAAAAAAAATCACAGAAAACCCCTAAGCACGTGGACATAAGTTATTATGTCAAGGTGACTTTTAATTACTCATTGAAGGGTTCACAAAGCACCCACAATCCCCCTCTACACAGCATTTTCCTTGAGCAAAAGAAAGGAACAGGCATCCTAGAAGTCCAGGGATAGTTCCCAGAAAACCCTAACAGAATATGAGATCAACACCTTTGATAGTCCACTTGCCAGCAGAAAAATGACTATGAAAGCAAATCTTTAGTTTGGACCAGTGTCTTGTCCAAGTGTGTTCGTTGAACAAAAAGATGAAAAAATTCCTTGGATTTTGCTGCTCAAAGGTAGATTTTTCTTTAATCTTAAAAAAATATCAGTTGTTGACCTGATAGTTACTAGTGAGTGTATCCACAGAGGAAATGTCCTGAGTAGCTATCTGTGCACAAAAAAGGAAATTGAAGCCATACCCATGACTCATCAGGAAACAATTTTTGGGTATTTAGTCTCCTGTGCTCACTAATTCCTACACACATTTTGGCAAAGTGATCTGGAATGCAAACTGCTATGAGCAGAAGAAGAATAGAAGCTCTAGAACCAGGATCCTTTTCGGTGTTACTGATCATCAGTTTGTTGGATCAGTATGTATCTGTAAGGAAAGAGCAGAAAAAATTGAAATGCAATTAATTTTGAAGTTCTTAGCTATAGCACCTTTTCCTTGTGCATTGTGAAATGCTTGTACAGATTTCAAACAAGTGACATTGCTTTCCTCATCTTGGTGAGAAAAAGTAACTCTTTCAAAAAAACTGAGACACATAAAATGCTCTATTTTACTGCACAATAAAGTTTGCTTTTTGTTTTACAGCTAACACAACGTTCTCACAAATTGTAATACACAAATTGTAAAGCTCCAAGGATAATCCATACTTTCATTTATATTGTACACTCTGTAGATGTGTTTGTTAGGTATGGCAAGCAGATACAATAAGCAATTATAGACTGAGTGAGCAGATAGCTTCTGCTTTTTATGCACCATATTCCAAATGTTTCTTTAATGAAGACAAACCACTTCTTGCTGAGACTGCAACCCTTTTTAAAGTATAAATAAATATTTTCAGAGCTTATTAAAACTACATCTTCTAAATTTTTAAACATTTAGCTATTGCAACCATCACAATTTCAAGGCAAAAAGGAGGGATGCATTAAAACGCATTACTGTGCATGTAACAAGCAAAGACATGGTTTTGTAAGCAAGACAGCTTTAAAAAGCCAAAAGAAAATCACACACTAATCTCCTATTTTCATATAAATTACTATAAATTTGAATCTAGGTTATCAGAAATTATTAATTTTGTGAACTCCTCTGCATTTTTCTGTTTCAAACAAGCCATATTTTCTATAGGATTATTCTAGATACATTGTCTTTTATTTTGAAATAATTTTTAAGTATTATGTCGAAGGAAATGCAAAAAGAGAGCTTAATTGAGAAAAAACATCTCTTATGATATTTTAAATATTATTCTTTAAAGAACTTACATACTGAGAGGATTTAACACAAATTCTCCATCAAGACAAGTATTTTAGAATTTCAAGCACTTTGATTTCAGAATAGTCTTATGTTACAGTATTGATAGAAGAAAAAAACCTGTAACACAAGAGATCAGTGTCTGCCCCTCCACTTCTCCTCACACGGAAATTGTAAACTGCAGTGAGGTCTCCCCTCAGTCTCCTCTTCTCTAGCCTGGACAGAACAAGTGGCCTCAGCCATTCCCCATAGGCTTCACCTCCAGGATCTTCACCATCTTTGGTGCTCCCCTTCAGATGCTCTCTAGCAGCTCAATATCTTTCTTATTTTGCAGCACCCAGCCCTCGAGGTGAGGCTGCCCCAGAGCAGAGCAGGGCAGGACAATCCCCTCCCTTGCCCGGCTGTGATGCTGTGCCTGATGCCCCCAGCGCACGGAGCCCTCCTGGATACCAGGGCACTGCAGGCTCATGTTCAACTTGTCATTGACAGGACACCCAGGTCCCCTTCTGGAACACTGCTCCCCAGCCTCTCATTCCCTGTTCTCTCTGTACATGCAGGGCTGCCCCACCACAGAATCTGATACTTGCCCTTTTTAAACTTCATAGGTTTGGTGATTGCCCAGACCTTTGGTTTGTGGGGTCTCAGGGCCTCCTGATCTTCAGGGGAGTCGACAGCTCCTCCCAGTTTAGTGTAAGTGGTAGATCTACTTAGTATCCCTTCAAGTCCTGTGTTCAAGTAATTTATGGAGAAGTTGAGGAGAACTGGGCTTAAACTGGACCTCTGCAGAGCCCCATTAGTGCCAGCATGAAGGCCTGAGATTCCTTCCCCAGACAGATGTAAAAGCAATAGTAACAAAAGAATCACAGATGCAATGCCACCAGTTCTTTTCAAATACTTGAAGAGCATGAAGACTTACCGACTTGGGTGTTCTGTCACTTTTGATAGAAGCTGCCACTGAACTAAACCTGAATAAATAAAGAAGTCATCATTGATGCACACATATGATATTTCCTCAGAGATAACTCAATATGAAGCAACCTATTGAACTTCAAGCAAGAATTTTTGTGTCTTTTGAATGAGTAACCTGCAAGGGAAACTCAATTTCCTACATGGTATCTTTGCTGCTGCAAAGCATAGTTCCATGAACAGTAAGAAAGTTAGGCTGTTTTCTGAAAAAAGACTAAAACCAGAGATGAGTACACAAGAACTCAGCTATGGCCTTCTATTAGCTCTGTTTTCCATCTCTGCAGACAGGGAAAAACCTACCAACTGATGCTTATGTTTGTCTCATTTCAGATGAGAAATAAGCAACATCTATCACTCCAGAAAACAGTTTCATATGCAAATACCTTTCTGTGCACAAAAGAGAAAAAAGGAGGTGTCGTGAAAAAGCAGACTGGCAGAGTGGGCATTTAGTTGTTTCTCGTTTCTGGTTTTTTGGTTTTCTTTTTTCCAAACTATGCATTCTCCAAATGTTCAGATGATAAAACCTAGGAAATTCATAGAGGTCAATCTGGTTGTTGGGGTTTTTTCACGAACCCAAATTGGGTTGCACAATAAGACCCCATCTGCTCAACTAAGGATTAAAAGCATAAGTTCATCTCATTTCTTTTAGCAGAACCACCAACTGTTGAAAGTACTCTCTGAAGTAAACTACTCTGGAGACTCAGTGGTTTCCAAACAGGACCTTAACACACACAAAACCTTGATGATCTCTGCTGGAACTCAGTGTGCCAAACAGCTGCAAGCGACTGTGCTCTAGCGAATTACTACCACCAAAAAAACCAGGATATACAATCACTACAGGAAGAAGGCTCTCTGCCAGAGAAATATTAACACATTTTTAGGCAGCTGGTCCCTGCTCTGAATCTTGGTTCAAGTTTTCTCAAAGATAAAATTTTGCCTCTAAGTTGTTGTTCCTCTACCTGTTTTTACAGATCAGTAAAAAGGGTAGCATGGTCTAGAAGTTATTTCAGAAACGATCTTCTGCACTTTCTTTTTCAGTCAAAGTTCATTATAGAAAAGAGCTTTATATTTTTCCTCTTTCAGAGACTTTGGCTTATCTGAGAGTCTATACTCTTGTATACTCTTCATGGAAATATTTTATGGCATACCATAAGTAAGGTTAAAGTTTATATTAACTTGCTCCCTACTGAAGTGCGATCATAAATACAACTTAGGAATTGCTATTCAGTGTGCTTTTGAGCACATTTTCTATAACATCCTGGTGTGCCTTATCTCAGATGAATGCAGCTGCTTCAGTGACTCTTCAGCATTCATCTGCTCTTTAGCAGTCATTGATTAGGCATTTCAAATCAGCAGCACCTCACAGCGCACCAACTGATACGGCAGTCTGAAGGCACCATCAGAGATGCTCCCTGTTACAGCAGCATAAACCATAAAGAATAGCAATTATCAATAATTATAATATGCATCAGAACTCTTGGACATTGACAACTATACTCTGGATGCAACCTCCCAACTACTTATCCATCCAGCAGCCCACTCATCAAATCCATCTCTCTCCAGTTTAGAGGAAAGGCTGTTGTGCACTTAATAATAGAATCATTGAATGGTTTGGCTTGGAACACCATCCAGTTCCAACCCTCCTGCCATGGGCAGGGAGCCTTCCACTAGACCAGGTTACTTAGAACCCCTGGCCTGGCCTTGAACACAGGGCCAGTGATGGGAGCCCACAGCCTCTCTGGGCAACCTGCTCCAGTGCCTCACAGTAGTGCTTTGAGATGAATCAATAATAACGAGATAGACCCAGTCCCTGTCATGGTATGGGAAGCATTCTGTAAAGAATGGTTATGATAATATGCTCACATGATTAATACACATGAAGGACAAGGTAAATCAGCTCTTCTGCTGGAGAGGAGTGATTCAAGTGTCAGCATTTCAGGAGCTCATTCCTGTTCTACACTTATGTGAGGGCTTCATGAACTGGAGCCTTTGTGTTTGTGACACATCCGTGGCATGCCACTGGGTTCAGTGATGTGGCATTAGCTGACCTATCATGACTGATGGGTGCCGCACTTTGAAGCCAGGAGGTCTCCTTGGTCTTGATCAGGAAAAGGAGACATGTGGCTTTCTGAGAACAGAGTCCCAAAAAAATTGCTTTTTGTGAGTCACTTCCAGCAACCTGTAGGCTTCTAGCTGCTTTTACAAATTTGCCTGTTTTGCACAATAGTCCTATTTTTTAGTGAATTTTGAACAAATCTTTTTGGAATTGCATATACCTGGATAAAGATTTCATTTTCTTAATCTGTCTCTTTTCTTCTCCTTGCTATTGGTTGTACACAGAATATTTGCTTCAGTGTTCCCAGACTACAGAATTAAGCATGAAATTCTAACTGATTGTGTCAGGTAATTACCCAGCTCATCATGTAACACCTCTTGGTATGTAGAAAAATCTGTTTCCACATCATGGAAGAGGAAGACTCATTTTGCCGCTGATCTTGTAATTCCAACAAAATTGCACATAGATTCACCTTATAATGCTACAGTTGGAAGTCTGGTTTTTGTCTCCACAGTGACAATGTGTAATAAATAAATTTACTGCTAAAATTTTGCACATTAAATTATTCAGCATCTCTCCTTGATTCAGAGTTTTGGGGGAGAAAGCATTTTCATAAATACAGGCCTTTAAAGATTAGTTCAACCTTAATGATCTTTCTATACACATTTTTTTCACAATCAGCTTCTTGCTTTCACAATGCTGTCTGTGTTTCATTAACCTTTTAAAAATGTTAAACATTAAGAGATAAGATAACCACAGAGGTTAGTATCTTCATTAATCATAAATTTAACCTTAACATTTCAGATACAATTTCTAGCACCTTTTAAACATTTAAGTGTCCTACTTTCAGGAAAAGTAATAACCCAGCAACTTTCAAAAACTTCAATATTTACAAACTGAGTTTGAAGGGGAGAATATATAAATAGTTACAGAAATAAAGGTTAAGAAACAGTAAAAAATTACTGTTATTTTCCAGTTCCAGAAAAACAATGCTATGCTACCTCAGTGGCCTTTTTCTCTTTTTTATTCAACATCACACAATTTTCTATTTTTTACAGTGAATTTCTGAAATTTCACAGGGCAAAACCTCCTAAAAGCCAACCAAACAAAAAAAAGAGTATCCCAGTAAGTCATATCAACATTTACCATCTCTTTAAACACTAGTTTCCCAAAAAACCTTTAACAGATTTCAGAAAGAGAAGCGAGGTCTGCCTTATTGCCATGGCCTGCCCCAGACAGTGAGCTATCACGAGTGCAGCAGCCCTGTGGCTAGAGAGAAGCTACACCACAGCCTCCAATATCCTCCAGCAGTAGTTTGGACAACTCTGGACTTGCATTTTGTCTTGCCTTCACTTTGTGTTTGATGAAAAGTGGGGACAAGGGATGGATGGTTCCTTTTCAGTCCTTTTCTCCTGGCACAGGAGATACCCAGCACAAATCCTAACTCTCACCTGCAGAGACCAAGAGCCCTGTTTCACCTTTCCCATGCAGCTACTCCTGTATCTTTAGCACTGTACAGTTTATGATTTCCTGATGTGTGCTTTTAGGGGTCAGCTACAGCTGTGAAGTATTTGAAAGTTTGGAACCTATTCCTGTCAAAAATTCACTCTGTTATTTAGAAGAGCACACATGCCAGAAATACTCTGTGGGTGAAGAGTGGCATGAAAAATGCCATGCTTGCTTACATGGAATAAGAGCTGTTCACACATAACATGATGGATTTTCCTACCTCATGAGGGATCTCTGCCTCACTAAGACTAACATGCTGAAGCATCAATATCAGAGATTAAGGAGGAGGGGAAGAGGCTGAGGACTATCAGGGATTGTGTGAAATAGACTGGTGGAGTCACACCCTTTAATCCCTGAGGGAAATGCAGCAGATGGAGACTAGGCAAGAGTCAAAGCAGCCCCAGCCCTCTTGCCATCAGGCAAAAGGAAATTCAAACATACCCCTACTTGGGGTGGCAGAAGAATCCCCTCTCTGCCTCTCTGGCCTTCCCAAGTGCCCTTACGGAATAGTTATGAGGCTCTGCAACTCCAGGGTCAGGCAAATGATAGTGGGGATGAAGGTCTGTCTGGGGGCTGCCCAGAGCAGGTCAGTCACTGGCCACATCCCAGCTACAGGTATTAAGAAAGAAAGTGTAATTGTTGTGGGTGCCTCCCTTCAAAAGGGAACTGAGGGCACTGCATTCTGGCTGGACCCATCTCACAGGGGAGGCTGCTGCCTTCCCAGGGCCTGGGTAAGAGATATTTTGAAAAGGAGGGGTGGTAGGGTAGCTCTGAAACCCTCTCTCTTTAGGGAGGGCTTTTACTGTACAGAGCAGTGATGATGTGGCTGGGTGCCTGGGGGTAGGGATCAGGGGAAAGAACAACAAAGCAGACATCCCAGGGGGAGTCTGTTACAGACCACCCACAAGGGGGCAGATGAAGTATGCCAGAAAAAGGTGTTTCATGATCACCAGCCCTTGCTCTTGTGGGAGGCTTTAACTTGTGTGATGTCTGCTGGACGCTCAACACAGTGGAGAGGAGGCAGTCCAGGAGGTTCCTGGTGTGTGTGGAACATAAGCTCCTGGCACAGCTGGAGGTGAGCCTGGCAGGGACAGTGACCCACCAGTGTCCCACCCACCAAAGCTGCTCTTTACAAGCAGAGAAGGGCTGGTGGAGATGTGGCAGTCAGGGGTCATCTTGGGCACACTGACCATGAATTATATAGCTCTCTTTGTGAAGTAGGAAAGGGGGTGAACAAAACCTCTGCCTTGGACTTCCAGAGGTGGACTTTAACCTGTTCAGGACACTGGTTCAGACAGTTCCTTGGGAACTTAAAATCCCCAAACAAGGGGGTGCAGGAAGGATGGGCATACTCTAAGGAGGATATTTTGAAGGTGCAGATGTGGGCCATCCCTATGTGCCAAAAGAAAAGCCAGAGTTAAACAAGAACAGTCTGGCTGAACAAGGAGCCTTCACCAGAATTTCAGGGGGAAAAGAGAGTTGACGAACTTTGGAAGAAGGGACAGGTTGCTCAGGAAAAGTACAAAGATATTATTAGGTCATGTAGAGAGAAAATTAGAAAGGCAAAAGCTCAGCTAGAACTCAATCTGGACATTGCTGTGAAAGATAATAAAATGTGTTTTTATAAATACATAAACAACTAAAGAAGGAGCAAAAAATCTCCATCCTTTTTTGGACACAAGGCGGAATATTGTCATCAAAGATGAGGATAATGAGGTACTTAATGCCTTCGTCTTTAACACTACAAACACTTATCCTCAGGGCAACCAGACCTAGAGTTGGCAGACAGGGATGGGCAGCAGAGCAGATCCCCTGAAATCCAGGAGGAAGTAGTTAATGACCTGACTTAGACACACAAGTCTGTGGGACTGGATGGCATTTACCTGAGGTTACTGAGGGAGTTGGTGGAAGAGCTCCCAAAGCCACTCCCCTTCATTTATCCCCAGTTTTGGCTGACTGCCGCCAGGACTGGAGGTTGGCCAGTGCAAGACCCACCCACAAGAAGGGCCGAGAGGTGGATACAGGCCTGCCAGCCTAACCTCTGCGAAGGGAAAGATTGTGGCAAAAATCGTCCTGAGAATCATCATTTGTCACAAGCAGAGGCACCAAGGGAGCAGGCCCAGACAGCCTGGGAAAGATTGTGGCAAAAATCATCCTGAGAATCATCATTTGTCCCCTGCAGAGGAACCAAGGGAGCAGGCCCAGACAGCCCGGGGCCAGGACGGGCAGATCCAGCACGACCAAGCTGACCCTCTGTGGTGAGGCCGGGTGACTCGGTTGGTGGATGAGGGAAAGGCTGTGGATGGTGTCTACCTGTGGAGTCCACCTGGACTGCAGTAAAACCCTTGATACGGATTCTCCGTGGCTTGGACAGGAGCACTCTTCACGGGGTGAAGAGGCCCAGGTAAGAACTGGCTGGGCTGGGCCCCGAGAGCTGGTGAGAATGGCGCTGCATCCCGGAGGTGGCTGGTCACTGGAGACGCTCCCCAGGGTTCAGTGCTGGGGCCAGTCCTGTTCAACATCTTTTTAAATGATCTGGACATAGGAATTGAGTGTATCTGCAATCAGGATCTGGGCCAACAATAACAGCCAGGAGTTTGAGGTTCAACAAGGTGAAGTGTCAGGTCCTGCACCTCATCCGCAGCCACCCCATGCGGTGCTACAGTCCAGGGAAGAGTGTGCTGGAAAGCTTCCCAGCAGAAAAGGACCTGGGGGTGCTGCTCAACAGTGGCTGAACGTGAGGAATCTGCATGCCCAGGTGGCCAAGAAGATCAACAGCATCCTGACCTGTATCAGCAGCAATGGGGCCAGCAGGAGCAGGCAGGGACTGTCCCCCTGCACTGGGCACTGGTGAGGACACAGGTCAAGTGCTACATCCAGTTCTGGGCCCTGCACTCGGAGAAGGACATGGAGGTGCTGGAGCATGTCCAGAGCAGGGCAAAGGAGCTGAGGAAGGGTCTGGAGCACAAGTTTTACGTGAAGTGGCTGAGGGAACTGTATTTTTTCAGGAGAAAAGGAGGCTCAGGGGTTGTACCAGATGGGGGTTGGTCTTTTCTTCAGGCAGTCAGGGACAGGGGAAGGAGAAACAGCCTCAAGAGGCATCAGGCAAGGTTCAGGTTGGATATCAGCAAGAACTTCCACACTGCAAGGGTTGTCAGGCACTGAAATGGTATGCCCCGTGAGGCAGTGGAATCACCATCTCTGGACTTGTTCAAGAAACAGCTGGACATGGCACTCAGTTTAAATTTAGTCTAGTTTAACATGGTGTCTGGTCAAAGCTCAGACTTGATGATCTTGGATGTTTTTCCTGTCTTAATGATCCTATGACTTTATGTTTCATATTTAAAACCACTTGTGTTTTTGGTGCTACATTCCTTCCAAATCCTCCTTTTAACTCTGTGTCCTAGGTTACAAAAGCAAGATGTGGCTGGGGGTGTATATTCTATTGCTATCTGTCAGAGGTGAGGCAGTTATCTTTTGTTAATTGGAGCCCCTGTTAAAACCAGGTGGAGCAGTTTTCCTTATCTCTTCCACAACCAACTCTTCCCCTGGGGAGATTTCTTCTGCTAATGGGCCATTGAGTCTCACTGCATGACTGATAAAATTACATCATGCCATTGTGAGTTGCTCTGCCCAGAGGGAGGAGACAAGCATTCCTACCTGGATATATCCTGAGATTTGGAACACCAGATTTTTCCCCACTGGATTCCCAGAGGAGCAGCTTTCCTCTCCACTGGATTTCCAGTGGAAGACCAGGCCCATCTACACCACAACTGGACCTTCAGAGGAAAACTTCTGCAGGATCATTGCTTCAACAGAATCACATCTATCACTCCAGGAGGACTGCAGCCACCATTTAATCAGACCAACACCCTGACCCACAGTCATATACTCACTCTGCCAGGGCTGTTTTATATTACTGCCTTTTTTTTTTCCCTAATAAAGAACTGTTATTCTTACTCCCACATCTTTGCCTGAGAGCCCTTTAATTTCAAAATTATAATAATTCAGAGGGGGGAGGTTTACATTTTCCATTTCAAGAGGGCCTCCTGCCTTCCTTAGCAGACAAGACACCTTTCTTAGTCTTGAAATGACACCTGTCTTTTCAAACCAAGCCACTGCAGTAATGAAAATATTGTGCTTAAATGCAAAGAATGAAAGAGATTACATTGAAGGTGTGAACAGTGCAATCCCTTCTTAACAGTGAAGGCCTCTGTGACAGGGAATCCAGATGAGCTTTCAATTGTTTAAGAGTCTTTCCACCCTCCTCAGTCAGTGAGGTGGCTGGATTGTCTTTGGGTCTTGTCCCTACCCGCACCTTGAAGGGATGCATCTTGTCAACTGCATCCACACATCTTACAGCAACAGCAAAAGCATGTGCAGTCGAAATTAAAGGGAAAATAACCCCAGTATTTCCACATCAAGGTAAATCTCATTCCAGCCTAAATCTTGCCCCCATTAGTTTTTCCCTATTGTTTGGGAAATTGTTTTTATTCTGCTTATCTACAGAAACTGCAGAGCACATAATTTCTTTTATAACTAGAGCGTATGGTTTTCTGATTGCAGCAGTAATTGATGCAAGAGGGCACTACAGTAATTTTAGGCAGAAAGAAATTAACACAGACATGTTTGAGCTAAATGCTGCATTTCAAGCCATACAGTAAAAAAGAGCACAGCCCTGGGAAAAAACACTCAGCTTGCAAGTTTATGCTACTAGCCAAAAGGAGAGAAAAACATACCAGTGTTCAAAGTGAAATGACACTCTCATATCCTTCTGCTCCCCTCTTCTTCAGAGTCCAAAAACATTACACTGGCCAAACTGATATACAAATATTAATATACTTCAACATGACGCGTGCTCTTTTCATAAAGCATTATGCACAAAATATCAGACCAGAGCTGAAAGTGACAATACATAGGGAGCTGACAGATGAAACAAAAAATCCTCCCCCAAATTCACTTTGCTTGATTTCCTAGGAAACACTGATTTTTAAGAGGGCTGAAAGAGCCCTCAGCCCAGCTGGTGATCAGCTGTCTAGATTTACAAAGAACGGTTCAGAATCTGTAAGGTTTGAGAATATCCAGTACCAACATGAATAAAAATGTTCCCAAACCTCTGGTATGCAAAAAATGTGGAAAAAGTAGGTCCATTTAGGTCAAGAAGAGGATATCAACATGTCTGATGGAAGATTCACATGAAATACCTCCAACAGGCTGAGCTGTTTAGGAAGCTGAAGTGCATCTCTTCTGGTTAAATAGGCTCCCATATTCAAGTACACAGCTGCTCACTTAATCCCATTTTTTACTGTGACTTTGCTGACTTCCACTGCATTGTGTACAAATTCTTGGAGAAACACTAGAGAAGTTCAAAGCCATGTTCTGAACCCAAAGTATCAGCTCTTTCCCACGTTTCTTAGTGACCAAGTGAAGACAGAAAATGTTAGGAACATGTCTCTCCTAGAGCCTGACACCTCTTCTTCCCCGTGTGTTAATACTTGGAGAAAACTCCTTTGCCCAAACCAGTGCAAATAAGCTTCCAATCCAAAAACCTGCTTGTTACTGTGACTACTTCTGGATTCTGACAAATAACTTTGATTTTGCAAGTTTACCCTTTAACTCTTCAAAGTCCCTTCTGCTGAAGGAATACTTAACAGAGGGTAGACTCACCATATTAGAGAGTTGTTTCCTAAACAGGGTATTTGAAAAAGCTAAAAATCAAAATTTGAGAAGGAATATTTGTGACATCTGTCACAATGCTGCCGTATTACTGAAAGAACTTTCACATTTAGGAACCATCTACAGAGAAAATGATGTCAAGTAGCAGCTAAAATGGTCTCATAATGCCTCGACAAGATTCCCTGAATCCATACACCACATATGCCCCAGGTTAGACATTGTAAGGCTTTTTATAGTTCAAAGTTTATAAAAACAAAAGATTAAGAACAAGACCATGATGTAAGATGGTCACAGCTTTAGCACGCTGACGTTAAAGCACAAACATTTCCAGCCGGCTATTTAATGAAATTGATCTATGGAAGAAAGTATCTGCTAGTTTTGAGAAAACAGATGAAAGAAAGACCTTGTGGCAGAATCTTCAGGAATTTTCAAAGCTTTTTTTTTTCACTTTCCATGAAAGGAGTTTCCCTTTGAGAGCCTGGCATGGACAACTTCATGATACTATAGAAGTCCTCATCTAGAGCCACTGCTAAGGCAGTGTAATCTGTGTAACTGAGTATATAGTAAGGTATTTTGCAACATTTCATCAAATTCCATCATGAGGGAAGACATTTGATCATTAATTTCTTGCAAGTTTTCTTTTCCTTTTCTAGATGATAGCTACAGAATTTTATTTTGAATAGAAGCTTAGAGCAGAGGCTTTCAAAGTATTCTTAAAACTTTACCAAGAAGTTCTTCAAAAATTTACAAACTTCACTATATTCACTGTGGCAATTCAGCCAATCAGACTTCACTTTTAATTTACTTAATTAAAATTTTATTAGAAGTTCACTTCTAATTTTTTACCTTTATTTTTTTTTTTTTTGCCTTCCATGTTTGTGCAAGTTTCAAAGAGGCACCTTATCAGCTAAGAGATCTGCTGAAATTTGGTATCACAATTTGAAAAATCTTTCTCAGGCTTCTGATGCATTTGTTTATAGTGGCTTCATATCTTTTTTATCTCTGTTTCTGCTTTTCTGGATAAGCTATCTTGGTAGCAGGAAATTAAATACCTGTTTTCCTTGAGTAAGTCATAACAAGCCCGAGGACCAAAGAGAGTAGTCTTTGAAATGAGAAGTCTTCATAAACTTCAGACAAAACCTGAGTTTTCAATAACTTTGACAGCTCTTTTGGTCCAGATTTGACATTTCTGGGATTTCCTCCTCTCTTTCCCCAGGTTGGTCTGAGGGATGGCCACGTAAGATCCTAAGGCATTAATGTCATCTTTATGGCAAGTCTTATTAAGCTATTTTGAATGTAGAAGAATGTTTTCAATACAGAAAGCAAGCAGTGTCATTCTGGAATGAGCACACTTGAAAGTAAGTTGCTAATCAGGTGAGGATCAGTTTTGTTAACTCATGGACAGACAATCTAGTGGAATTAATTGAAGATTAATTTTATCTTTCTGGTCTCCCCTGCAGTCTATAAAACACAGAGATGCCTACGTTTCCTGCACAAATCTATTTTCATGGCTTAGATGTGCGATGCACCAGGGTTGGTTAATAACAGACCAGAGCAGTGGGACAAGGACAGTCAAGTGTGACTGTGGAGTGTAAGCATAATAAACAGGAATCTGAGGAAGCCTAAATTCCTACTTTAGAAAAAAAAAAAAAGGCAAAAAAAAAGAGCACCTATCATCAACAGCCATCATTTACTGCAAGAATTGCATTTACATTCACAATTCAGATTTATAGTTTATCTGAGTTAGTGTTAATACAACTGGATAATGTATCTGTGCACAATGAATATGCAACACAACGCTTCAAGAAAAGAGTAATTCAACCAGAATGTCTCTGGAGTCTTAACTCCTCAGAAAAGACGAACTGTTGAGCGGGGAAGGCAAACAGCTTGAAGTGAAAGTTACAAATGAACCATTTTGGATCCATCAGATAGAGTGCCAATAATAATGAAGGGCAGAAAAAATAAATTTGCCATTCTTTTGCTTGTATTTTGAATGATGGCACAAAGCACTGACCAGCAGTAGGAATGAAGTGTTTCACTTTGACCTATCTTCACCTTCCTCTTGATATCACAGGTTGTTACAGAGTACCTTATACCTTATATCTAAAAGCTATAGGGTATAAAACTTTTGAGAAAGGTAGATATCAAGAAGTGGTGAATCATCTTTCAGGGATATTTAATTTTTATTAGAGAATATTGTCTTTAATAAGTGCTGGAAAATAGCACTCTTTTATCAGGGCTTTTAATAGAAGAAGTTTTTAACAGCTGTAGAAGCTGTTAACATTCAAGTAAACACTTGAAACTAAGAACATCCTTGCACTCAAAGCAACAGAAATACCAGCGCTGTACTAATGAAGTGCCCTGCTGCATATAAGAGAATAATTTAGTAAGAATTGCTTCAAAAGAAAGTTCAGCTCTTAAGTTTTTGTAAAGTATGCAGTGTTTATAATCAATACTCTTCCAGCACTTGTAATGACTTCACTTACAGTATTACAAGGTCACTAAAAATGTCATATTGATCTAAACTCACTTATGTACAGGAATCATATTATAAAATACATAAAATAAGAAATCAAGCTTTACTAAGTCTGTTTGTTTTTTAAAGTGACCTTATAAATATTGCAAACGATATTGTTTTCCTTCTTCCCAATTACGTCTAACAGAAAAGTTGGTTGAAAAAAGAATAACTACAAGATGAGACAGTAATCCATCTAACTTCATTACATGAAATCAGAAAACCTCTTAATCCACTGAAGTTGCCCATATTGTTTTGAAAATACCTGAAAGTTTGCATTGTTTCCTTAATTTTTGCCACAGTTACTGAAACTGGGCAACAATTCCAGCTTTTCAGATTGTTACTGCTCTTCACCCCAAGAGCAGCCTTTCCAAGACTAGGGCAGTGTGCTACCTCATTCCACCAAAAGACCCAATCTCTCCCCCAGCTTTTAAGCTGTTTGGCACAGATGACCACTGATACGCTAGCCCACCACCCATCACAGCAGTAGTCTAGCAGAAGGTGCCTCTAACGTGACGTTTAATTAGGAAAGTGTCAGTGTGAAAAAAGCTGCTCTTCATTATGAAATGTACACACAGAAATGCTGAGGTCCAAATGCCACAACTGGGCAAACAAAGCCCAGTGTTAAAACACGTGTGCAGGCAGAGCTGGATCAACAGTGTTGATGTGGTTGAAATTGTGCAGTCCCAGGCTACTATTTCATCCAAGATGAAGCATCTCTCAAATTGTATTAATTTCTCAAACTGCTATAGATAATAAAACAGAGATACTATCTCTAGTCATAAAATACATCTATAATTCTATTGATAGTAAGTCCTAATTAGTTGCTGCTTTTTAATGCTTAACTAAGTCACTCCTTCTATACATTTAGTCACCTTCATGTAGTAACAATACAAAGGTGTTTAACATGACTCAGGCCTTCTCAGCAGTACTGGTAAGAGTACCCCAGACTTCTCAGCACTTGATGACTTCTGGGTGTTGGAGAAAACAAAGAATACACACTACATACAACCCCAGTGGACAGTCAATCACTTTAAAAATGTGTATTTTTCTTTCATCCTGGGAAAACACTCTCTTGCCAAAGGAAGGCTTTTCTAGATGTAGGTGGGAAAGTCGCCTGTCACAACAAATCTTTTTGCATGTATCTTTTGCAGAAGAGGCCACACAAACCTTGAGCATGTTTTGCAGTAACAAAGACCTTCCACAAGTGCCCCAGCTAACACTCCAGTTCCCACACGGGTATTTACAGATGTTCCTGGAACTCCTACTATTTACGTACAATAGAAACTAGTCCTCCACAAATGGCCTGAGGCAGCTTCACAATTTTTTCTTTACCTTTATAAAACTTTGCCATAGTAAGAAAAGTAACTAGTATAAGATGGTCACCTACATATAATCAAATCTGTATTTTTCAGCACTGACAGCTCCTCTGTGCAACTGTTCTTATAACTGCTAATTTTTAGTGTTCCTCGACTGCTGCCTCCTCTGCAGCTAAAGTAGTTTTGATTTTAAATTGAAGACATTTACATAAACATATTTTGTCCTATTTTCCTATAACAAAATACTTCAGCAATGGTTAGTTAGACTGTACTCAAACTGGTCTAAGTTGAGAACTACAAGCTATCCTCCTGTGAAAGCTGAACATACATATGTCCCTGCTGGAGTACAAACTCCACATATAGCTCCTCATTTGCTGCCAAGTAGTGTCTTGTATCCTCTCATTACTCCAGCCATCCAAGCATGTAGCTATATAAAAAGCTACCAGCGCCCAACTATTTCCCCAATTAGTCAGTTTATAAACTATGACTGACATCTTGAGGCGCTATTATCTATGTGTGTTGTTCACAGACCCTACCACCCATGTAATCTCAATTCCATAACACTGTACTGTGATTCTCAACAACACATGCTACACAGTTTTGTATTAAAAAATCTCACAGTACAGATGAAAAAGGTGAAAGAAAACACTTAAAAATAAAAGCTATACTGCACAAGCCACTTTTGGAATTGTGTTCTCAATGATGGTAGTTCACTCTCATTCAACTGAGTGTAGCAAATGAATTAAGATGTGATTGAAGCAAATTAATTAAGATGTGTATGTACCTCAAAAGAGCAGAAGAAAGTTGACTAGCTTTTAAAGATTTACTTGAAGTACTGGGAAGGGAAGAAACCCAAGCAAACCACATCCAATCAATGAAGCCCAGGAATTAAAGCAGTAATGAAACAACAAACAGACATTATGATAAAGAGTAAATCCTCCTCTCTTCCTGTCCTTTGTAAAATCACAGAAAAACTAGGGTTGGAACCTGAGGATGGTGAACTGTCAATTGGCAGGAAAAACAGCCCTAGTGCACACATGTCCTCAATCGGAGCAGGGGATCAAGGTGAGCAAGGCGAATTTCTAGAGCTGAGGAAACTGCATTTGGCTAAGCCAAGAGAGAAGGACAGCAGTAGCAATTTAAACACAACTCTCTATTCCTCCCAGGCTACCTTTCCCTGCTTTCACCCTCTGTAAGCTGTGTCTAAAGTTTGTCCAGGAGCACCTTTTTCATATGTGCAGGCTGCCTGCATCCTTGTCTGATTTCCCTCGCAAGGAGACAAGCCTTGAACATCATCCAGCTCTTGGGGCCCCCTTCCCTCCCTTTAGGGCTCGATCCCCTGGTACTCTATCGAGAAGAGGTTGAAGAGGTCTGCCCACCTAAACTCCAGGGTAGTGAGGTTGCTGTGCAACCTCCTTGATGCTCTAAGGATCTCAAACTCCACCATTTCACAGACACTGTAGCCCAGAACATCCCTGAGCTTCACATTCCCTATCAGCCCCTCCTTGTCAGAACAAAATCCACCATAGCACCTCTCCTCCTTGGCTCATCTATCCAACCTACAGAGGAAGTTATCACCAAAGAATTCAGGAAGCTCCTAGTGCAAGAGCTCTGCATTGTCCTTTCAATAGACACTTGTGTGTTTGAAGTTCCCCATGAGAATCAGGGTTTGTGAAGGCAAGGCCACTCTTGTCTTTCTTTCTGGAAAGGGCCTCAGCTGCTTGGTCTTCCTGGTCAGACGATCTGTAGCAGACCCTAACTATAAAGACACCTGCCCCTTTTGTGCCTTTAATCTGGACCCATTAACTCTCATTCAGCTCCTCATCCATGCCCAGGTGAGGCTCCATGATCTCCAGCTGGTCATTGACACTGGGGCAACACCACCTTCTCATCTCCCTTGCCTAACCTTCCTAAGGAGCCCAGACCTTTCCATTTGAGTCACAGGAGTCAACATACATTTCCAGTGACTGTAGTCCTGAAGGGCTGCACGTATCTTTTAATCCCTCCTCTTTACTTCCCCGGCTGTGTGTGTGTTAGCATAGAGGCATTTGAGTTGGGCCCCTACGAAGCTTTCTGGCTGGAATTCCCTGATACTGTAATTCAAGCACTCTCCTGCTGACCTGCTTACCCTCTCCAGGCACTAGGCACCTCTGCTGACTGGAAGAGCATGTCACCCCACATCTTCTCACCATTAAATCTGATTATATCCCCTCTTCCCCCAAGGGGATATCAAGTTTAATGCCCTATCAATAAGCTCCATGAGTCCTTGACAAAGGCATTCCTTCCCCTTTTAGAAAGGTGAATCCCCTCTGAATTCATCACGTCCTGGACCATGGAGGCCAACCCATTATAAAAAAAAAAAAACAAAACTGTGGCAGTATGCCACCAGCCCCAGAGTCAGGTATTAAGACTGGGTCCATCTGTTTTTTTCCATGTCACTACCTGCACCTAACAAAAGTAGAGGAAAAAATAACCTGGGCCCCTGATTACACCTCTCCAACCACCCCAGGACCTTGAAGGTGAAGGCTCTTTTGACAGCTTCTGGATTGTGCATTGTGGCTTTGTAACCATGCACATGGAGGACTAACAAGTCATATGAGTCTGATGGCTGAACCAGGCTAGGAAGTTTCCCGGTGACATCCCAGGAGCTCACATCCCAGCGAGGCAGACTTTTCTGTTGGAGAAGGACCTTTGTCCTAATTATCCACTGATTTTCCTATCACATCCAGAGCCTCACACCTACTGCACAGAGGCACCTGGGAGGGGGAGGTGGACAAGTTTTGTCTATGGTGCCAAGTAAGGACTTGCCTCCTTTCACACCTTCCTTCTGAACCACTGCCTTCAGCCTGGGGGAAGGTTACACAATGCTCTTGATATGGATTTCTTTCTGGTCTCTGCTCCTGTCTCAGGAAGGCCAGAGCACAGTTCAACTGGTGCATCTCCATCTTGGAGTTCCTGATACTTAATCTTTCTATCTCATCTCTTGGAAAACACACTAGGACATTCACTTAGTTACACTGCATAGCAGCTGCTAGACAGACAGCAAATTAACTTTTACTGAATGCATTTAATGACACTCATTTATTATTTCAGCCTAAGTACCAAGTGGTTAATGCAAAACTAAAGTGAAACTAGTGAAAACTAGTGAAAACTAAAGTACACAGCCTCACTGTCTTACCTCTTGTTGGTAACTAGGATCCTAACCTAAATTACAAGCAGCTCAAGAGCTTTGCAGAAACCTTTCACTGAGATTGCTTACTCATTAAAGCAGTGGAAAATATGGTAAAAGACCAGCTTATGAGACTGTTTTCCCTTCAACTTTGTTTATTGATGTACTGAACATGAAAAAGTACAAAGAATCCAAACACAAAAGAAAACATGTACAACCTCTTAAATACCCAACAGAATATATTCTCTATTCCAACAAATGTGAATTAAGTCATACTATACAACTTCAAATAAATACCAGCCTTATATTTTACTAAGTGCTCTGATAAACACTGTAAAGTGAAGCCCAATTTACATGCCTTCTCATCAATGCCGTTAGTTGCTACAGTAGTATAGGAAAGAAGCATGTAGCCACTATTTCTCCCACATCGGAAAGTTTGTGATTTCTATACTATATACAACTTTTAATGCAGAGGATTAGCTTTAACAATCTAAATGCATCTAAGAATGAAGAAGTACTCAGGAAGCCAATTGATTTTTGAATAGCATTGAGTGGGTCAGCATGAAAACTTGCTTATTCACTTTAGCACGCGCTTCACAGTATATGTACTGTACTATACTGAAAATTTTATAACTACAATTTAAAAGAATAAGAACCAAAAACAACTGCAAAGATAGTGTACAACTATGTTATGCATAGAACATTGCTTTTTCTAAGGGGAAGCATATGAGCATCTCAGTTTATACAAAAAGCAGGACGTAACTACATAGTTGTCAGTGCATCCTGGTGAAGGCATCAAACCCTCAGCTTTTTTTTAAAAATTTAATTATAAGCTAGATGCTAATCAGAAAATATTCTGTATTTGTTTTCCTTAAATTTCTTCAATACATGGTAGACTTTTTCTATTTCCCCAAATAGTGATTTAAGCATCATACAAAGTTAAACTTCAATAGCATACAGGTATTTATGGTTTTCATATGAAAAATGTAAGGAAATTTGCTCAAAACATATGTTTATACTTGTTTTTTTTTTACCACAAACATATTTATAAACAAAAATGTTGCATCACCATAAACAGCTGAAGCTAGACTATCTACAGACAAAAATAGCAACAGATCTGATGCACTGTAAATTCAAGTCCTCAGGACCAAAAAAAAAGAAAAAAAAAAAGAAAAGAAAAGAAGAAGCAGACCTCAAGTAACAATGTTAATGCCATTTACAAAGAAAAAACTTATACAAAAACATTCAAAATTGAACATCACTTGGCATGTAACTTGTAAAAAAACTATAATCAAAATTAGCTGAAAGGTTCATAACTTAAGTTCTTATTTACATTACACAAAGCTCAGGTGTTAGCCTTGAACATAACTTTCAAAATACCTCCTAATGTATCCAACTCAGGCCACTTTGGCTGATTTGCTACTGCACAAATCATGCTTGATGTCTTTTCTTAAGACAAAACAATTCTTCAAACAATAGCAAGTACATCACTAAACACCTTGAGCTCTATCTGAAGGGAATTCTTTAGGAAGAACAGATTTTTTTTTTTCCCCCATATCTCAGTGTTTTAAGTTTTCTGCTTGCTCTTATATTCTTTTTTTGTAAATTTTCATTTGCTTCAAAATCACAAATTAAAGTGAGCCACGTATCACTTAATAACCAGGATGATCAATGACTCCACTGATGATTACAAAAAATGAAACCAACAGTGCATCCCATTGACTTTACTTCTTAATACAAAGGTCTCAAAAGTAGTTCTACATCATAAATCTTTCTAAATTTTTTCCCAACAACTGCAAATTTCCTGGTAAGTTTTAAAAGCTCACTAGGTGTCATACGAAGAGATTTCTCAAAGTATTCAAGTCAAAATATTTGTTCCAGGACCAGTAAAAAGTTTCTCCAAATTTTTTATTTTTTTTTATAAAAATAGATGCTTTTTTAAACCCACATCAAAGAGGCTCTTATCTCTTTGGCAAGGTACTGCTTTACGAAAAGTTTTCCAGTATTCTTACAATAAGCTTTTATAATGTGTTCCCACTCCCCAACCCAAATGAAGATGATGAAATAAATACTGCTTATAACTTTATAAATAAAATGTAAACTTCAGATAATTCTCTTGAACAACAAAACAATAATGCATTACAATGTAAATTAAACACAAAGCAAATCAAGAAATGACAAAAAAAAATATAGTACTACACAAAGCCTCGATATTTACTCATAGATTAAAGGCAGTCATGTAGAAAGAAAAAGAAACTTCTTCCCTTAGCTGAAACATTTTAAAAGGTCCACCTTCTTCAAAGAAGGCAATAGAATACGCATTGTGACAGGTAAAAACCCTGTACCTCTTGTCAATACTCAAACACAAAAGATAGTTAAGAAGTTCTAATTCAAATATTACCAATAAAAAAATCTCACATATTCTTAGGATGCTAAGTAGTCATTTTATCCCCATTTCCACACTGGCATACAACAAAGGCATTTACTAATGCATAAAGCTTCTTGTAAATTGCCTTTGTTGTATAGTTTTCACGTATTAATGCACTGAGAATAACTGGTTAGGCTTTGTGCGTTTTGTTTGTTTTGAAGGAGACCTGCAATACTCTGTCACCAAGGCG
Source organism: Fringilla coelebs (assembly GCF_963513975.1). Classification (NCBI taxonomy): domain Eukaryota; kingdom Metazoa; phylum Chordata; class Aves; order Passeriformes; family Fringillidae; genus Fringilla; species Fringilla coelebs. The sequence continues at coordinate 58,574,599 of NC_140031.1, forward strand.
GTATCCGTTCAGGCTGGCTATTGCCATAGCTGCCTCATCGTAGTTTGTCATAGTCACAAATCCAAAACCTTTGCACTTGTTGGTGTTAAAGTCACGGATGACCTTCACATTGGTCACTGCTCCGAAGGGTCCAAACATTTGCCAGAGGATACTCTCATCAGCATCAGGGGCCAAGTTGTACACAAAAATGCACCACCCTGTTCCTGCATGTCCTGGGATATTAATTCCAGCCAAACTGGTCATTCCATCAATGGTCATCGGAGGAAACCTACTAAAGAATGAGGGAAAGCAAAACAGCATCATCATATAGCTGCTCACACAAAACTCCAGCAAAGAAGTGTCAAAATAAAAGAAGAGAATGATACAGAGCTTTTCACAGAATGAACATGTTGCTCAGACTAGAAAGATAAGATCAAAAAATATTTTTTGCCCCCTAACTGCGCAAATACTATGTAAAAAAATTATACACAAGTAGGGAGAACAGTGCTAGGTATGTCTGAAATGATGTAACAGAAAATCAAAAGGAAAGCATGCTATAAAACCAGCGAGGATTAGCAAGTCATTTGAAACAGGAATTCCATGGAACTGCTACAAAAGGCTTGTCTATTTCATGCAAAATGCATCAAAATGAACAATCTCAGCTGAAGTCTCAACATGCAAAAATCCAACATAAGTCTTACTGAAAAGTAAGAGTTTGCAAAATACTTCAAAATAATTTGGTTGTTATGAACCAACTAATCCTTTATTACCTCTTTACTCCATAAGCTATGTTGAGCAGATTGTCCAACCTGCAAAACATTTAGCAACATGTTCAGTCTTCAGACTTTTCCACCCTTTAAGATTAAGGAAACTTAGCATATTACTGTCACATCTACCAAACCTCAAGCAATGTTAAGTTATCACCACTGAAAGACCCATAGCACCTTATTACACCTGATAGTGAAGACAAAACATATTTTTTGTGGAGATGCTTACTGGGAAATAGGTGGCAGCATCCACCATCTAAACCCCACACTGCTACAATTCCTGTGTAGTAACCACAATCATAAGAAGTTAATTTTATAAAGTGCACCACAGCCACAACTTTAGCCTAAATCATATACTGTTACCATAAAGTTACAGTCAGTGACCACATCAGTCAAGTTTTCCACACTACCAACCGGGTTGAGAAGAAAACTTTTATTAAGGCTCCTGATGTGTTTGCTGACATGACTATCAACACAGATGCAGTATTTTGGATCACTTGCCAACTATTGTAACATGAACTCCAAAAAAAGATTTTTCATGTTCCTACTCCTTCTGGCAATTCCAGAATGTTGGAAGGCAGAAGGCTGGTTTGGCTGAGCACGGCTAAGGCAAAAAAATAAGTATGGAGGCGAAATCAGGTGGATATGGAAAAACACAGAGATATTGCTGGCCACTGGGGGAGAAAATTTGTATGGCCAAAGCTTGCCAACAATGTGGGGGACAACAAGTTTTTAAATATGTCAATCTCAAAGAGCAGTCCAAAAATAACATCAGCCTGTTACAGAATGAAAATGGTCACCCCATTATGTCCCAAACAGGGACATAAACAAGACAGAGAAACTTAATTCTTTCTTTGCCTTTAATATGGATGATGGGCTAAGAGGGTCCCAGTCTTCTGGGCTGTGAGAACAGTGAACAACGCTGAACTTGTGTGGGATTTCCTGCTCCAACTGAGTCCCTACAAATTTATAGGGCTGGATGGGATTCAACCAAGAACAGACAAAGAATTGGCTGATGTCTTTGTGAAGTCTCTTTCAATTATTTTTTTAATGATCTTGGGAATATGGAGTTGAATGGAAACTGGCTAACACTACCTCAATTTTCAATAAGGGCAAGAAGGATGACCCTGGACACTACAGGCCCACCAGTCTCCCTTCAGTGCCTGGTAAAATTAGGAAGATTATTCTGGGAAGTATTCAAAAACACAATCACAGCCAGCACGGCCTCAAGAGGGCAAAGTCCTGCTTGTCGAACTTACATTTGCCTTTATGACAGGATAACCCACTCATCTGACCAAGGGAAGTCAGCTGATGCAATCTTTTTGAACTTCAATAAAGCTTTTGATACTTCTCTCCCAGGATCCTTCTGGCTGAAATGTGCAGCACACAGCTGGATAACTGTATCATGGGATGGGTGAGCGACTGGCTCAGGGCTCAGCACAAAGGGTTACAGTGAATGGGGTGACATCAGACTGGTAACTGGCGCTACTGGGATTCCACAGGGCTTCAATTTAGGCTCAGTGCTCTTCAGCATTTTCATAAATGACCTGGCTGCAGGACTTAAAGAACGTATATAAAGTAAGTTTGCCAATGACACTAAATTGGGAGGACCTGTTGAGGTTCTTAAGGCAGAGGGACTCTGCAGAGAGACCTTGACAAATCAGAGGGTTGGGCAATCACCACCTACATGACATTTAAAAAGGCCAAGTGTCAGACTGTGTACCTGAGATGGGGCAAACCATGATGTACAGAGAGACTGGAGAGTGAGACACATAAAAGCATGGCAAAGGACCTGGGGCTCCAGGTCAACAGAAAGCTGAACCTGACCCAGCAGTGCCCTGGCAGCCAGGAGGGCCCCGTGTCCTAGGGTGCATCAGGCACAGCATCACAGCCGGGCAAGGGAGGGGATTGTCCTGCTCTGCTCTGCACTGGGCAGCCTCACCTCGAGGGCTGGGGGCAGTTCTGGGTGCCACAACATAAGAAAGATATAAAGCCATTAGACTTTCAAAGAAGGGCCAACAAAATGGTGAAGGGTCTGAAAGGGAAACTGTACAAGGAGCAGCTGAGGTCACCTGGCTTGCTCAGCCCGGGGAGCCTGAGTGGTGGCTGGCCTCCTCACACTCTACATTTCCTTGTGAGAGGAAGAGGAGGGGCAGGCACTGATCTCTTCTCTCTAGTGACAGTGACTGGACCTGAGGGAATGCCCTGAAGTTGTGTCAGGGGAGGTTTAGGCTGGATATTAGGAAAAGGTTCTTCACCCAGAGGGTGGCTGTGGACACTGGAAAAGGATTCCTAGGAAAGTGGTCAGGTCACCAAGTAGCCACAGTTCAGGAATTATTTGGACAATGCCCTCAGGCAATGGTGTGACTCTTGGCCCTGTGCAGGGCCAGGAGCTGGACTCAATGATCCTTGTGGGTGCCTTCCAACCCAGGGTATCCTACGACACTATGATTTTCCAGGATGAAGTGTTTCTATAATACACACATACACACACACACACACATATATATATATTATTTTCAAGATTGCTCCACATGGTTCTTGCCTCACCTTCCCCCAGTTATAGAATGCCACCACAACTCTAAACCCCTTGAAATAATCCAGCCAATACTGGAAATATGCAGTGCCTATCACTCCTGTTGCTCTAATTCCTGGAGTCCCTTAAAGCGATTCTTTCAAAATATGTTAACCCTGTAGAAGTTCTTGTTTCTTTCTGACAAATCCCAGATACATGAAGAAGTCTTACTATAGATCAAGACTCAATAAAATACGAGCTTAGGTAAAAACCGTACACTTGATTTAGTTTTCCAGAGAGCACTGATTCTGCAGTGAGCTGGATTTGCAGAATACACTGACAAGAAACTACTGAACCCCTAAAAGAGCAGAAAAAGGAAATTAAAAAATACTTGACTATTATCAGTAGACTGTGGATGACTGAGGTCTACTGTCACTGACAAGCGGTGGAGAGCAAGGTGAAGAATTCTAGACACACCACCACTTGTTACAAGGGCTGTCAGATGAAGACTTAATCTAGTAATGGTATCACTTGTATGATTTTTTAGCAGTTACCTTGAAGACTTGAAAATACTCTGGAAATATTGTCGGACACTTTCACTGGAAATTTTTAAAGATGCTTTGTTATACATCTTATAGAAACTGAGGAAGAATTATATAGATGTGCTTTTGAAGTCCAGCCCAAGTTTTCACTTAATAAGAAAAAAAAGAAAGCATTGTATTGATCCTGTTGCTTTTATTATTGAAGTTTAAGCTGTTTTCAGGCCTCTGTCAACTATTAACAGAGATGGGGCAACTGCATCAGGTCATTGCCAGAGTATGTTGAATAAGCTTGTGACAAAATCCATGATGTTATTTTATACAATGCACTTGAGTCCATCCTGCAATTTCTGCACCCAGACTTCGTCTATAGAATAATGGCAAGTCTACTTTTATGCAATACTCACAACAATGTTGTAAGGTAGCCCTTTTATTACCTAGGAGATAGTAAGAAGAGCCTCACAAAAGTAAAATTTGCTACCCCCTCTCCTACAGCAGAACACCTACTCCTCACACCTGTGAGATGCAGCACGTAACGCCAAAAAGCTGAATGAAAGAGAAAAGTAAAAAATTCTGACAGAAGTGCAGGCCATGAACTCTTGAATATTTGGAAAAAGCAAGCCTAGCCAATGTAGACCATTTGAAATTTGTTATATTCTCTTTGAAGCAAACTGTCAACTGGTTTTGTTTCTTGAAAAACAAAATAGAGATACTCTTTCAGTGTATTACTATTTAACACAGCCCATTAACACAGTTCAGGGGCAGAGGGAGGGAAGAAATAATCAAGATCACCGAAAAACTCCAAGGTACTCATGGACATAGATTGTACAGTGTTTGCTTCACTCTGTTCTCACCATCTGTTCTTTTCAATACACTAAAGAGCACAAGGAACTATATAGGAATAGTTTCAACACGATGAGAACGTAAGTTCCCAAAATCACATGCAAAAAATATGCAAGCAATCTTCATTATGAAAGGTTTTAACAAGAAAAGACTTAAGTATGGCATGAAGAACATGGACAACTAAACAGGAAAAAAAACTGAAAGCCAGAATGCAGAGGAAAAATGAAGGGGTAGATAAAGAGGAACCCGGCTGTGGCACGCCATATGGCTAAGAAAAAACCACTGTATCTCCTAGGTCAGTATTAACTGAATCAACTTGCAAATAAATCAAGAATAACTTCGGAAATGAAAAGTAATCTTTGAAAAAAAGAATTTAAGTGACTGAGTACACGAGAGATGCCACCTTGGTATAAGATGCTTATTAGACACTGAAACGCTATCAACAGGATGGCATGCATTTTGGCTTTAGCTGTACTGCGGTAGCACAGCTGAAGTTCAACATTCACGTGTTTCCTTCCCACACAGAAGTCAGACAACCAGGAATGCACAAGAGTGGAGGCAATCAAACAGGCCTGTGGGAGCATGCAAGTTTCAGCACACCTGTGCACATTATTTGACTTACCTAAAACGTTGCGCCTGCTGAGCTAGAGGGGCAGGATACCTTCTGTTTGGAGAATGGTACAGCTGGGAAAGAATGGCCTGATTGGTTTTTTGGCTTGGATTGTTAGCAAACTTTACAGTGATGGGCTCTGTGGCACTTGGAGGTTTCTGGCCATTCAAGCCCTTGATAGCTTCTTCTGCTTCAATTCGCTTGTCAAACCGGATAAACCCCACGCCCCGTGACACCCCTGCACAAGGTGAAAAAAGCACACAGTAATGAATTCACAGACTCCAGAATATTGGATAGTAACTTTTATTCGTGTGGCCAAGTGCTAGGTTGATGGTTGAATGCTGTGAACACATGGTAACTTTGAGCTTAACAGAACTGATCTCTAGCTTGAAGTAAGAATTTTCTACTGTAATTTTGATTTTAATTTTTCATTTAACTGATGTAAGACACATTTGTGTAAAGAGCTTGTGAGTCTGAGGGAAAACAGTGGAAAAAAATGTAGTGAGCCAAAGCAGAATTCAGAAACAAAGCAATTTTGTTGGATGGAGATGAACCCAAACCAGCTGCACTCTTAACTCTGGTCAGCTCATGCTACTCTGCAGTACCTAAAGTGACAAAAATTCTGCATATAGCTTAGTTCTCTGCTCTCTAGCAGCAAAAAAATGGCTTTTTCTCTCCTGCAGTATCCCCCGAAGCTCTCTTTGGAGCAAATATGCTCAGAGGATGATGATGTGCACAAACTATATTGCAATAGTGGGAATTATGGCCAGGTTTTTACAGTCAGTGGTTACCTCTGAGTAAAAGACTTGGTTTCGGTGAATCACCATACATCACTAGGCATTACTTTAGAAGGAAACTTTTCTTGATATAGAAAAGTCAAAGGCAACACGCAAAGGAATCCTAAAGTGTTTATGGAAGGTCTTATGAACATCACGCTTCAAAAATTGCAAGTGTCTTAGACATAAACACATTGAGCTACATTGGATACTTGAACCAATTAACATTAAAGCTACTAACAGCCAACATTAATTAGACCAATGTTTTGTTGTAATATTTCAAGTGCCATTTAGAGCCCCTTTACATTTTGGTTCATGAATAACCAGATGAGTTAGACACTTGTCCTCAACTGAGAAAGACATTAATGACAAGAAATGTATTCTGTTCATAAACAATGATTTAAGCCATCAAAAGTGACAGTGAATAGGCATAAGAAAACTTGAAAGAGGCAAATGTCACAGCTTCAACTTTGCATTTTTTATCTGTCAGTTTGTGTCATAACCTTATTATTCATACTATTCTGAGCCTACCTCTTCCAAATTATTAAAAGGAGGCAAGAAAGCTTAAGCCTTAACAACAATCTATATGCCAGAAAGTACGCTGCAAATAGCAGGATTTATGAATATGAAAAGAATTATAACACATATTAGAAGTTAAATTATATTTACTTACTGGTCCATTTGTTAAATGTCATCTATTTCTATGCATGAATATACAGGAACCTACTGTGAATAGCTATTTATTGCACAAAGACTAGGAATCTGTCCTGCAAATCTGCTAAATCTACAAGTCAGTATCTGGCCTTTAGCTTTCTTTTCCAGGCCTCTCTACACTCTCAACAACTCAGCCTATTAAAACACTCTCTAAGTATTATGTGTCAACACTGAGATTTCTTTTAACTTAGTGGAAGTCAAAGGAGTACACACAAGTTCCTCTAAAGGTCAGCCGAGACTCAAGTGCTGGCATGTGCCAACTTTTCAAAGTAAGACAATTAAAAAACCTTATGACCTTCTACAGCTGAAAGCTGTTTGCCACCCAAGAGGATATGCAGCTTTGAAAAAGTACAACTATTAAAAAAAAATAAAACAATCAAATGCAGCTTATTCAGGGAACAATTATGTGAGTAAATGACTTTATCTGTCCCAACCCTTAGTGCTCTGGAAGGGGGAGAACTTGAAGAGTTTTCCAAAGCTGCTTCTTTGTATGTTGCTTTGTACACTCAATGCTCCTGTCATGTACTTGGCTTTTCATTCAATTGCTTATTTCTGGCAGAAACCTCACAGCAGGTGATTCAGAAAACTACAAAGATCCTCAAGATCAGCCATGTGAGACAGCAAAAAACCACACACATTATTGTCCCGAGTCTGAAGAGTAACCACAAAGTGCCACTAACAACCATTACCTGACTGACACACATACTGTAATAATGCAAATAACAGCATGGGTAATCACAGAACTTACCTGCTCCTGAGGAACTCAAAGTTCATGTGTGTGCCCAAATTTAATGAATTAGCCTTGAAAACAGTCTTAATAGCAACTGCCAGTCTGGGGCTTCTGTAATCCTAGCCTCAGAGAACCAGCTGTGCATTTCTGCATAAAATTTTCTTTTTAAGGAAAAAAAGTTTAATAGCATTTTGTAAGGCACTGGAAAACTATTTTCATACAGCAGCTTGGAAAGAAAGATTATGGCAGCTGTAAATTTATTACAAGTCATCAAACAAGCTTCAGACCTGCACCTTCCGGGTGGAAATGACTCAAGCTGGCTCAGTCACTACACAGTCTATTTTTGTCCATGCATGTTTATGAACAACTCCAGGAGACAAAAGCATTTTCTGGCCTACGTACACCTTTTATACATTATAGAGACAAGACAATTGTATTGAAAGGCGAAATATCTCAAACTGAGTCCATGAAAGGCCATGCAAAACTGCCTACTTACCAGTGACTTGATCAACCAGAATACGAGAAGTAATAATACGTCCATATTGGGAAAAGAGCTGTTCCAGTTCTTTCTGGGTCATTGTTTTTGGAAGTCCACTAACATACAAATTTGCATCTCTGATAGAAGCTGAACTTGGTCGTGCATAAGAAACCTTAGGGAAAAAACCATAAAAAATCCTAGAAAACAAACACTTTAAAACCAGCTGAAATAGGACAGTGTTATCTGTTCTGAGACATAAAAACATCTCCAACACCAGACAGAACAGTTACTCTGCAAAGCCAGTTCAGTGGGGTTTTTTGTTTGGTTTTTTTTTTTTTTTGTTTGTTTGTTTTGGTTTTTTTTTTTTTTGGGGGGGGGGGGGGACTAGCTTTCAACACATGGAAGGAATGCAACTTAGACTACACAGGTGCAGCTGACTACATGAATTCATATATAAAAAGTACTTCCAAATAAATGAGAAAAAGCTAGGTACATATTCCAGCAAGCCTTGGTGGAGAAAGTGTATGATTAAAGCAACAAATTTAACAAGTTCCATGAATGTCCCATGTTCCATGAATTCTTATTAAAAAGCACTAAAACATACCAGGAATTAAGATTTCAGTGTGATATGTAGGCCAAAGGCACAGAAAGACAGTCTGAAGCACTTAAAGGTTTGCAAGTGTTTTTCAAGTGCTGTGTGTTTTGTACATGTCGAGCTTGCTACCAAATGACTCATAATCACAATCCTTCATGAGATCAAGATAAAACTCTGCTAAATCACTTTCACAGGCCTAAGAATGAATGGCAGAAGTAGGACTCCAACCTATATTTTGCCTGTTCAGCAGCTTGTCAATTTCTGCAACAGAGGCCTTAAAAACAAACGCCATTTATCAGTGAAATTCTTGTATCCTTTTGGAAGTTTTTTACCTGCTGCCTTGACGTGTCAGTCAAAATATTTTAAGGTGATTAAGCAGATTCTTTGACCTTTAGACACATACTACAAAACAGCACGTTCACTACTTCCTACTGAAGTTTGTACAAGTGGTGTTACTACGAAAATGATTAGGACAGAACACCTGCACCTCTCCAAGAGGACAAAATACTTTATTTAGGCTTTTCACCTATGTAAAACATAAAAGTAAAAAAGGATCCTCAAGAAGTAGTCATATTTACCTCCTTTCCTTCCCTCCCCCTTCATGTACTGTTAGCCAATACTGGGCAACTGGAACTTGATTCTGTCATTCTGTCTTTTTGCCTTATTTTCAAATCCTTTCTGTCTCATTTCTGGGCAGACCAGCAGACTCTTAAGACTGCTATGGAAGCAGAACAGAAGACAGCATGCTGGAGAAGAAACAAGCAGTACCCTGAACACTGCCCTGATCACACCTGTGATCAAGTTCTGCCCAGAGGCTTTGTGCAAGGTACCTTTGTGCTGGCTGAGGAGGACTGACCTCGAGAACTTGTTGCTATTCAGCACAGAACCTTCTAAGTCACACTGCCTTGTCCTTTCCACATATGAGCCACATAGAAGCTAAAGCCCTACGATCAAAGTTACAGGAAAACAAAGTAAAGTGTGCCTGCATTCAGCCAAAGAAGCAACAAAGACAGTGACAGCTACCCTTTTGGAATGAATAAACTTGTTCTACATGCCCATTTAGCCCTGAGCTTCTCTAAGAAATAAACTTCCATGCCTCACTTGGCAGGATTTTAAGGAGACCCAAGGCCAAGGAATGGAGACAGACTGCCTGGGGAACAGGACTAGTCCTAGTAAAATCATGAATTACCAAACCCATGCAGACACTGTCTTGCAAGGGGGAATTCACACTGCTGGACACATGCTGCCACACATAAAAATATAAATTAACAAAGATTCTACCAGCACAAAATATTTGCTAATTTACTGCAAGTTTACCTTATGCTACAGAACTGGTACCTGTCAAGATACAAAGCAGCTTTTGCAAAACTCTCTCATTTTGCTCTGGTGAGTATGAGTTCTTGCATTATGATAGCTGGTCCACTATTGCCCATGCCCTCTCTGGTTAAAAAGAGTTCAAATTCAAAGTCAAGGCCTACACTTAAGATAATTTCAAGAGTGCAGGTAAATGGAAGCAATACCAACATACCCTACTCTTACATATCCAGTTTCACTGTTATTACCTTCAAGTGACTACTCCAACACAACGAATTTTGGCACATTAATCACAGTAATAACACATATTAAACCAAAACCAGTGGTTCATCACCAGTATCTGTACAATATACTTAACCATCTTGCTAAGCACCAGAACTACCAGTCAGGCAAAAAATCTGAGAGAAACACGTAACTTCAGAAATATGACGTAATTTAAGTCAGCACCACTAGTGAAAAACAAGGACACCTCAAAATATTACTGGTATAAAATTCCTATTAAAGGAACCTTGCCTAGAGTATATGATATACATATCCCTCTTCATTTCTGATGTCAAAGTCCAGTCATTTCACTTGTGATATATGCTTAAAGCAGAGACTCTCCAGACTAATCTCCCTACCTATATCCTGTCAGTTTGCTCATTCAGTATTTACTTGCTGATAGTTCTATATTTAGTCTCTTTAAACAACTTTTATATTTTCATTCCACATCTAATTCAACAGGTGAACATTTCAGTTATGTGATATCAAAACCACTGAACTCAAGGCAAGTCAAGAACAAGGCTGAAAGCTGAAATACTGAATGACACACTGTACAACACTGAACAGCACTACTCTGGAGATACCAATTTTAAAACAGTTTTACTGAAATTTTCCATGGCAGCTAGTAGGAAAAACGCTTGCTTCTAGAAGTGCAAACATTACACCACTAAATCTGAGTATTTTCACTGCTTTAATACTTAATTTCCTAACATTAGGATGGACTGATTCACGATTTTCAAGTGAAAACGGTGAAAGCAGGTTAAACAAAGAAGATACCAAAGATTATAGAGGCATAGTCCCTGCAAGTGAATGCTTCAGTTTCTTATTATCTGCTACTACCAATAGACACCTCAGTACCATGCTTCAAGCTCTTTTATCTTATTATCAGTAGAGTAGCAGTATTATTAGTACAAATACAAACTATTTGTATTCTCTCAAAAAACTCGAGAATTTAATATAATTTCCTCCTAAACACCTCTACTTAACATAGTCTTCTAAGTCTTTAAATCTGAAATCTTTAAACGCTAAAATCAGTATTTCAGTAAATATTCACATTCACTAGCTCAAGTGCAATCTTTCTGCTTAAAACACAACTTGCCCTTAAGAGTAGTATCCAGTTCTTTTAATATACATGTTTCTCTGTGGGGGAAAAAAACTCCAACAAAAAACTGCTATTCAGTACGTCCCCATGAAAATGGCTTAAACCTACATCCAAAGCAGACAGATTTATACTGAGAAAAGGAATACATCAGGAACAAGTATGCTTCCTCAGCAAGGATAGTAAAAACAAGGACATACTGCTTTTTCTTACAGCAATGTTGCCAGGCCATTGTGCCAGGCAAGTGTTCTCAACTTGCACTTAAATTTGTATGAGATACCATGATTCAAGAACTCTTCTTCATTTGATTTCTAGTAAGACGCTGCAGCACACCACAGAGATGGGGTCTCAGCTGTCACTAGCCAGCAACAGGTTGTTGCCCAGAACAGGAGAGTACACTGCTGTATATTCATCAAGCTCACTTCCTGTCTCCCCTCAAATAAGGATTGTTCCACTCCAAAGCTTCAAGGCCACTTTTTACACAAGACTACCTTACTGAACATATACATGCTGTGCTGAGTTCATGGTGGAAGCCTGCAGTAGCACACTTCTGTGGACAGAGCAAACTGGAAATCCAGACTTCCCTTTGTAAAGGCAACTTAGATCCAGCTCTGTGGAACTAAAAAACCTCAACACAGCTCACTTACAAGTTTAGCTGAAGCTGATAAACACAACCATATCCCATAAAGGTCCTGATTTCACAGTCTGTTGTACAATGGGGAATGCATTGAAAAAACAGACACTGAAGCAACAGCCTTTCAGCATTTATGATCAGAAGAGTTTCAGTTTTAGTTCACCCCTCTAAGTGTTCCAGCTCTGACAGCTACAACCCACATCAGAGTCACAGGCCTGAGGTGGGCTATAGGATCCACACCTGTTGCCATTCAGCTGAGTGCATGAATGGACAAACCTGACAAATTTAGACTTAAGACCAGTCTTTATATATCTGAGGGAACAAGGACCAGAAGTCTTCATCAGGATATAACCAATTAAGGGCAGGACACTGCTCAGAGAGGAAGACCTCATAAAATGCTGCTGTATGTAGCATAGAGGAAGACCAGAAATGGGCTTTCAGGAGACTTGGTCTAAAGCACTGACACCCAAAAATCCACTTGGTGAACCAAAGCAAACGTATGTGTTAAGAACAGAAACCAGCTGCAAATCTTGCCCCTGATGGAAAGAAGCAGAGGTTTTCCCAGAAGTCTCAAGATACTGTAACAGTTTTAAATCAGGGTCACAAATGTCTGATTAAAATAAAACAATTATCAACTTCACTGGAATAAAACATGGTATGGGAATTATGCACTACAATCACAGAATAGCAATTCTGTTTTGCCCTTAGAAGGACTAGTACAGAAGAGCACTTTAAAACTTGCAGTCTGCAACTATCACTATCTTGCTAAAAGTAAGAAATACTCAACTTAGAATTCATGTACGAATAGAATATATGATATGAAAGAAGATCAAGTCTGCAAACATTTTCTGTTTCCTACTTTTCACATTCTTAAGAGTCTCAAAGGACCTTTCCTCGTACTTCACATTCATGATTCTGATCCCCATTCGTGCCCAAACAATGAGAGCACAGGAATTTCAGATGCACTAGGAATAAAAAAAGCACTTACCTTTCAAGGAGGACAGGAGTATAGAGTATAATATTAAGCCCTCCACATGAATAATATAAACAGGAATAGAGTCTTAAACACAAGACCTCAATTATTCTCCTGAAGGAAATGAGTAAACCTCAGGCTACACCTAAGAAGCTTCTAATACTGACAAGAGACTCTGGCAAACACAACACTTGGGCATCTCTTGCACTATTCCACAGACACATCTAGAAACACACAAAACACATCCAGGGCAACTTACAGTTCACTGGACTATCTTACAGCCCTTCTGGAAAAACTATTACTGCATGGATGAAAGACAAGAGAGCCAACTCAAGACTACCATAATTTCAAAAGTAAGCATAACCATGTTTTATATTAATAAAAACCTTACAAAGAAAACAGGTACTGGATTTAAAACAAATAAATTAACAATAATTAAAAAACCTCAATCAAACAAAGGAAAAAACCCCTCAAAACAACGGACTGTAACAGATCTCCATGCCTGGCATTTACAGCATTTTGAATCCATGCAGAAAGCCACAACCTTCATAGAGGACTTTGCATAGCATGGGGAGGGTAGGGCACAAAGATGCAGCATCAATATTAGTAGTAACAAGCAGTTTTTTGTTGGTTTTCTAGTATTTTTTTTTTGTTTGTTCTGGCTGCAGAGCTGCTCAATAGCCTTAGGGTGAGCTGCACTGGTCCAAGAATTCTCTCCCCCAGAGACACAGGGATGGGCTCTTGCAAGACACTCTAAATCAGCAGCAATATGACACTTGGGGGTCTAACAGGAAACAAACTGTGATTGCAAAACATGAGGACAGCACATCTCACAGTATGGCCCGGCACAGACAACCAACCACCTGCCCATAATGTGGTTTACAGCAAGTGACAGTAACGTGCACTAAGAACTGAATCCTCCTCCCACTATTATTCAGCTGCATGAAAAAGAAGCAGCCAGCTTAAGCTGGGTAAGTAAACATTCAAAGTCTGAGGAGATTTGAATTTCAGTAAAGTACAAATTTTACCTAGGAGTGAAAAGATGTGTGTGTGTGTAGTATTAAAATCAAAATGCTGTCAAAGCTTTAACTTTTAACATAGCTAAAAGATTGCATAATTTATGTAACTTCTGCAGAAATTTAAGGGGAAAAACCCCACCTTTACATTTCTTCCAAGAAAAATTGCTCTATTTCAGGTCTGCTAGAACAATGCAATTTGACCCTAAGAATACAGTCCTGAGGTATTTAATTACTCTGTCAAGACCACTAAATGTTCTGGCATCATAGCCCCTCTCAGCCTTTGCTGACTGAAAACATCAGTAAAACTCACTAGCTTTAAATTAAACTTCCACACAGGATTCCCTTTTGCTCCTTAGATCACTCCTTAGAAAATTCCTTAGAATCCTTAGAACATTAGATCAGTGTTCTTTAATACAAGCGGTGGGAAGGTAGGAATCAAAAAAAAAAAATCAAGAAGGTAAGGAGGGTTTCTCTCACCTTCACAGTTCACTCACCTCTGGTATTTTAATAGACTTTTTACACAACTTGTGTGTACTTCATGGCTACCCAAGGATATTAGTTAATCAAAGAATTATTACAAAAAGGGGACACTACCAAAATTTTTCTCTACAAGTGTCAGTGGTGAAGAGAGGAACAATCTCAATAGTTTTTATCTGTTGCACCAAACTCAGAAATCAAACCAGCATCTCTCTTTTCTTCAGTAATTTGCTATTTTCCATTAAGTGTTTGAAGTGTTTTCAAGAGTACCATCATTGGTAAAATTTCTTAAGGGTGCAGCTACTGAACAGTTAAGTTAGAGGATAATTCCTTTACAGTGACTCTTCTTGTAAATCTAAGTAGTAGTTCCAGACACCAAGTGAAATCACAGGCCAAGTTTTAATGACAATGATGACAATGACTCAAAGAACACTAATGAACCTGCAGCATAGCCCTCATTTCAAGTCCTCCCTTGCTATATACAGCACCTTTTTGAACATTTGTAAAGCTGAATGCTTAGTAGTCACTCTTCTACTGCAATCTTAACTAGCTGTTCTCAGTACACAACTTTCTACAGTAGAGCAGTCAACTGGGTGACAATGGCAAAAAAGGACATCTTGTGTTTGTAGCCAAAGAATTTTGATTTTTTTGTCAAATTCATTCCAATAGGAAGTTGGAAGAATGATACATATTAAGCCTTTTTTTTTTGTATTACATGCAAACTTATAAAAGACTGGGAAGAAAACCTACAGATTTAACTTCAGATAAAATATTCCTTAAATTTCTATTCCCCTGACAGGTAATAATTACCCATGTAAACATCCCAATAATCCAAAGAACTTCAGCAAAGGAAAACCTTATTAAATTTGACTTTTAAGCAGCACTGTGCTAAGTAGAATACATACATCTTATAAATGCTGTCTTATAGAAAAAGACAACTCCAAGGCCTCTAGCCTGGACAAACTATTTTTCCCCCCTTTCCAACACATACTTGCATGCATGTCTACACATGTCTCACCAGCATTCTCTATTAAGAGAAATGCCAGGTCCTGCATGCAGGGGCTTTGCCACTTCAAGCCCTCAAAAGGGAAGAATGAGCACAGCATTACTGTCCTCTTCAGTGTCCCCTTGGCAGCTACAATCCACAGAAGACTGTGTCCATCATTAAGGACGCCTAATATAATAAGGAAAAGTCAAAAATATTGTCCTGTGTCTTCCTGTCTACGAAAAAAGCTGTCTCCTACTCAGCACGCCACCCAGTTCTCAGCCCGTCCAGAAAGGCCATTCGTTTGCCCACTCCTTTTTAGACAGTGAATCTTACAACACTCTTGTTAATGCATAACTCTTTTACTTCACATTGAAAGATATTCCTGTTCAGATAATCTCACAATAACTTTACTTGGATCTTTTTTCTTTGTAGAACTTTTCTTATAAAAACCCCCTAACGAAGGGGAGGGGAAGCCATGGAGCACTTCTCCTCTCCCAGGCAAAAGCCAAGAAAACATGCTCTCAATTTTCTTAACCCTATGTGTAAATCAGTGACTCTCATAACTTGTTTCTCTCAGTTTTCCACATTTGGGAAGAAGTGATCTTCCCAGGACAGCCTAAATGAAAAAAGAAAAGTCATGGATAAGCAAGCAGGTAAGAAGAAAAACCACTCCAGGCACAAAAATCCATGTTTTTACTGTCTTTTAAATAGAACAGAGATAAAAAGCTTGCCAGCATCATCACCTTCCAAAAGAGAAGCCACAGAAAATATTTTACCTTTTATAGGATGCAACTTGTTTCCACACTACAGTTGCATAACTTAGTGAAGCTCAAACTTCACAGGGTATGTGCAGTACACATTGCAAATAAACCATAAATTATGCAATAAAGGGCACTATATAATAATGGATGCATACTGTCCAGCTGAACAGGGTTCACATAAAGTGGCTTCACCAGCAGAGTATACACCCACCCTTACTATTCTGTTAAATCGTATGGCAATACAACAGCCACCAGGTTAGACAAGACTAAGACTGCTAATCCTTGCTTTGGAGATATACACCTGAAAATCGGTTGAGATATTTTGCAAAAAATTCAGTAAAGTATTCCATAAAGCATTCCACAGGATCTTCCTTTAAAAAGGAGAAGAGGTAATTGTATTTTGTGTTGCTACCAATATTAAAAAACCCAACCCATAATCCAGCATTTTGCAAATCCACATTTTTCAATGTATTTTATTTCAAGAAAACACTAAGTGGCCTGCCCTTAGGTATGAGAAAAAATATATCCAATGACATGCAGACTAGTATAGAAGCTGTGGTCAGAGGTATCTGTCACAGCCCCAATCCAGAGCATCACACATCAAGGTCAGGACAGTCAGTTTCCTCTGAGTCGGATTACACAGAGTTCAGTCACAACATGAGGATACACCACACTGTGACTGAACCAGAAAAGTTCCTTCCAGTTTTATATATCAATGGGGAACAGACTTGAACCATCAATCTAGTAAAGTACTAAGCATTCCTGTAGAAGTCCCAAAAATGTACAGAGAGCACAAACCCCTAATTTTTTTCTTTTGAAGCTTAAATATACACTAGCACTCCTATTCAATAATTTTTCATATGAACGTATACATAAACATCCCAGTTAAATGCATTATTTGAAACTGAAAGTTATGGGTAAGACTCAGTTTATCAAACAGGCTGGGTTTTTGTTTTGGGGTTTTATTTTGTTTGGGTTTTTTTGGGGAGGGTTTTTTTTGTTTGGTTGGTTTTTGGTTTTGTCATTGACTTGCCAACTCTGGACAAATAGAACACTGTGGTCTATAAAAAGGAAGTAACCTCTGCCAAGGCCCTGGGATTGAGACCTTGTAAGAGTCTTCCTCCAGCCAAGATGCTGCCTCCAGAGACAGAAAATACCTCAGACATCAACTTGACCTTTGCTCACCATTGCTCCCTGGCCGATCTGAGGAACATGTAAGCTACAAAATGCCTCACAGTAGGCTGGGCACTTCTAATGCTTCACAGATAAAAGCAGTGAGGTTGGGACTAGATGATCTTTAAGGTCCACTACAACCCCTTAACATACTATGATTCTGGGATCTTGGAAAATCCAGTTACAAAAAACTTGGTCTGAAACTCCATGTCCAAGAAGAAGAGAAGTAAATAAAGGAGAAGATAGTAAAGCAGTTTTTGCACTCAAGTCATGCCCACCAACACTGAAAGGTGCTGCTGAAGTTCAACAGACTTGACTGGGAGTAGCTAGAGTCAGAATTTACTTGTACCATTAACAATCAGCATTTGAAGATACTTTTCTCTAATTAAACACAGATTTTCTTATTTTAGCAAAGAGGCTATCATTTTGCCTTGTGACAACTCCAGAGTTTCAGCTTTGCTTTAGCTAAAGATATCTAATGTACAAACACATGAGTTTAGTCTCACTGCGAAGGTCTTTGTCTGGTATCTAACCCACAGTTCCACTTTTTAGTCCTGGGAAGGCAGGAAATAAAAAGCATCACTGTCATCACTCATATCTGTCTACTCAATTTTACCCTTTTTTTTTTTTAAAGGTGAAAACTGATTAAATTAATCACTTAGCAAGATGAAGGAGGATTAAAAATTCAAATATGGCCAGAATGAAGTAAGTTACCACAACTCCCCTGAAGGGAAGGTTTTGATTTGGGAGACCTGGCTTGATCTTCTCTAACCACTTCCTTTTTTTTTTGCCTACACAGTCAACAGCGCTTCCAGTTTACCATCCTGGACATACAAGTAATGTTGGCTCAGTCCAAGGGATTACACACCAAACAATAATACTGGAATACAAATACAATACACCACCACAAAAAAGACAGCTTCAAAAGTCTTGGAGCACAAAATTAATTTGCTCAATTTTCCCCTAAAGTAGAAAATGAGAGAGGACTGTGGACAAGACATCTGCCAGAAACACACAGGGAGCTTTCAGCAGATAAGCATCTGTCCATGTCTTTCATCCACTGTGCTTGTGTGCCATAAGCCACCATTTTTTACAAAGCAGTATTTAAGTTTCAAACAGTGTAATCCACTTTATTAAATCTTATGAATAGAGAACAGGTAAGACACTTTTGCCAAAACTACTGGTGTTTTATTTTTGTTTCAGCAGTCTTTTAGTGGCTCTGCGCTGCTTTTTAAGCACAAATGTTTTTAGAGGGGAACTTTGTTTCATGTCTCAAACATGCTCCTAGTCAGAAGGGAGCCACTATCCAAGTAATCAGCTAGCAAACCCTGCTGTTTAATAGGGAAGAATGAGCTAGGTGAACATATACCACCTTCAGGCACCTACACCTGTGAAACATGTTCAAAAGTCTGCATTTCCTGACAATTTTATTTAATCTGCTCTCTCAGAATTTTGGAGCTCAACTGCTCAAATGAGTATCCTCAGTCTTCTGTTATTGGATTAAAAGAGGAGATGAGAAAAGCAACTCCCAAGATTTGTTTCTAGAAATCTGAGAAACTGAATTTAGTAAACAAGTGTGTGAGGAGTTGCAACATAACAGAAAAAGGAATACCAAAAAAATCGAGATGTAAAGACCAGAGCCCTAGAAACAGAGTAATTAATAGATAACCAACAGTTATTTCAGTATTTCATTGAAAGGATTTGTAAAAGGAACAAGAAAAACTAGCAACATAAAAACTGAGGTATTATTAAGGAAGTTATACCATCTTTGAGAAAATGAGGAAGCACACAGTATTCAAACAACATGCAATATTACATTTCTTCAACTAAGGTATGTAACAATTCCTCAGTTAAAGCAATTCAACTGTTCATCTGAAGTGTTAAGTTGGTTAAGAAAATGTAATTTTCTATACTTTCTATGCTTAATCTAACTATAAATTTAAACACTACAAAGGACCATTTACTACATGAAATCCTAGTATATTTTACTGACATTAGCTGAAAAACAAAGCAGGAAGTCAAAACATTTCAGTTTCTTTAAATTATATTAACCCTACATACCTTTATAGTCTTAGTTTGAAGTCTCAATCCATTCAGGGTATTGATAGCTTTTTCAGCATCCTTGGGGTCAACGTAGTTCACAAAACCATAACCCAAGCTCTGTCCTGATTAAAAAGACAGAAGTCATTATTAGTACTGCAGTGCCACACAATGAATAGCTAATTATTTATAACCTACTGACACACACTGAGCAAATATTGCTTATATTGTAGAACAGCTCCCACTCCAAAGGATCACAACATCTAATTTTTCCACTAGCATTGGTAGATTTCAAGTACCTTCCTCTGTTCTTGCGAGCAACACAGAAATTACTACATTCTGTTTAATGCAAGTCTTAAAAACTGATATGCCTACTGAACCTACTAAGAGTAGGTTCAGAAGTGTATTATAATCTGTTTGACACTAGAGGATGTGCAGAAGCATCAAGTTTGAAGCGACATCAGGAATCCACTACTCACTCTTAAACTTTTTTATTGAACATAAGAAGTATAATGGCAAGTCTGGACCACTGTTTGAAAATGAAGTACATCTGAAAGTCACTCAGTGTCAGAATTTTTTGTCTTCTAATTTGAGCCAAATTAGAAGCCAAAAAATTTAACAGATGTTATTCATATATGACATGGAGCCTTTCAGTAATAAGGAGTTTAAAGGCTCATTTTGTTCCAATATTCAAACAACAGGTACAAGTATCTGATCAAGAACTAAACATATCAGCCAAAGATGCAGTACTATTTTCAGGGTTTTTTAGTGTTGGAGATTCAGATAACAGATGGACATAAAGCATTTTTCATTAGTTTTTATCTCTAAACCACAGCCCCTTTCTAATCATCAATTTTGCCTAAGCACTTAAACACTTGAGTTTAGCAGTAGGCATCTTTTGACAACTTCAAAACCTACAGTACACTAACCTAACTAGCATGCTACTTTAGAAGTACTTTTAGCACATAAGAATGCAAAAAGGTGGAAAAATTTAACATAGTGAAAAGATGTACTTAACAACAATACTATCCTTTATTAGCATAAATTTTTTCCAGAAGCACTCCCATACTCTGAGGCAGTCTTGTTTGTTGGTTTGAGATTTTTTGGGTTTAAGACACCAAAACAATGTAAAATAAAATTGTCAACAAGCCATAGGGAAGCATACGACATATCTAATTCACAAAATGCTAGTTAGAATTGTTAGCTTGTTTACACAACACTGTAAAAGGATAAACAACATTACATAAAGCACAAATGGCATATTTATTCATTGTCCAAAAAAAAAGATATAACGGAATTCATGCTTTATCAAATTCTTGTAGGCTATCTATACAGTATGCATTTAAAAGTATGGACTGCAAAAAAACCAGCAGGAAATTTTGCACTAAATTAAATACCATAAGAGGGTTTACTAACTAGCTCATCATCACTGGCATTTACAATTTTGCACCTATTATGCCTACCATGGTCAGAGGACACCACCACCCCGCTCCCCAAAGCTACTTCCATTCTCTCATATCTGCTCCTCAAAGCACCTCAGGCAAACATAAATTGTCTAGATGGGTCCATGAACAGGTTAATACACACATTAATAGAGAATCCAAACCCCAGCAAGACAGAAGACTGAGCACCTGCTCTAGAGAACCCTGCTCTGAGCAGGAGGTTAGACTCCATACTCTTCATGCTTTTAGCCTCAGCAGTTTGTCATGCTTATGTAAAAAACCACATGGAAATACCCAAAAGCATTTCTATACTCATTTAGAGCTCTGTCTAGATATTGCTATATTTCTAATCCTAGAAGCCTTTTTACTTATTAGTTTGATTACAGTAGAGCAATTTCTATACCTGTCACCTCCATCACTCCCACTGTCTGCATGGTCTGCAAAAACTCTTCCCAACAGCATCTTCAAAAAAGAGGAATCTCTCTTTTTGTGCACTCATTTTATGTGATATCAGTGTTATCTACTAATACAGATATGCTGATTTCAGATATTTTGTTATTAATCTCCTGAGGTGCCCTTTTAAATGACAACCTTAAAAGATGTTAAAATCTCAAAGTGAAAGCTATTTCATACAGGCTGTTTCCAATACAACACTTATTCCAGATCTAACAAAAAATTATGGGAAAAAATTATTCTTCTTTTCACCCTCAGTGAATCTTTAAATGGGATTCTATTTAATTCAGTTTTGTTTTACTTAAGTTATCACCTAAAATTCAAAAGTATTCTTTAAAGTCCTTATTTATTTAGAAAGGTTAAGAAAATGCAAAACTTATTAAACATTAAAATTATGCCTGAAGATTAGTAGTTTAATTAGACATTAGCAATACTTGAGAACCAAAAACCACCTTCTTCAGAGCCCATAAGAAAGATAAATGTTGACTTTAGACAAGCAATGCAAATAATTGTAAATCAAACCTGATTTCTGGAATCAGTGTTTAAGGAACCACGCTTACATCTTCCTGCTTATATTAACCTCTTGTTAAGTGGTTTGTCTGTTCACAGACAGATGGCTGAGTTCCAGAGAATTCAGACAAGCATTAATAAAACGCAGTGGAAGCAGCTATTCCAAACACCCCATCAAATACCTCATTCCAAGCTATGTTTGACAGGTGGTGGGAAAATACAGAGCAGGTTACAAGGAAGTACTGCGTTTCTAAGTTGTGACACGAACTTCAGTCCAAGCTTATTCAAGTACCACTACGTCTGTAAATGCTAAAGAGAAGTCTCATCTTATTGTGGATTTCAGATAGAGAGACCATCGCATCCACCGTGCACAAATTTTACTCCAATAAAATTAGAGGCAACTGGCCAGGGTTAACTCAAACCAGTTCTCCTTCTGTGCAGTTTTTCCTCATTCCTCAATGTCTAAACATCTGCTTTCAAGATAAAATGAGGAGAGGCTGGATTTAAACCAAATCAGCCACCACTTAGGATGTTTAAGAGGAACTTCATTATTTAATGAAAGTAATAACTAGTTGCATTGCCTGCAGATAAAGACTGGACTGAACAATGACAGAAATGGACTCTTCATCTGCGCTTCTTCCACACCAAACTCCATTTGCCAAGACAGCAATGTCCTGCAGAACACACATTTGTATCTAAGTCTAGTAACACGCTTCAAAATAGATCATGTGTCCGAGTCTGCAAAAAGGTGACAGAACAAAGAAGGCAAATCTATAGCTATCCACAAGTTAAACAATCCCCAGACTTAAATGTGTATCAAGAAGCTGTTTAGTCTCCTACTAAGACAGGGTCAGCTCCACTAGGCTCTTGCCTTGGCTTTGTGTTCCCAATTTGTGATTCATGACACTGTCTGAAAAAACTCTTACACCTAAGTCAGCTGTCTTGGTGCTCTGTCTGATACTATGTGTTTAGGTATTTTGAATAACCAGTTTTACTTTTTTGAGGATCTTCAAAATTAAGGCCTCCTCAGCCTTAACAGACAAGAGACTATCTGTGTCATTTGCTCTTAAACAAATAACTCAGATCTACAAGTATTATGAAATTTTACAAGTATTTATTAAATTTATTAAATTTAAATTTATTAAATATTGTCAAGAGTTTCTTATTTAACTATGAGCTGACCTTAATCTCCTGGATAGTTCTTGTGGCTACTTTGCAAACCTGTTTAAAGATGTTTCTGTAAACTTCCTACTAGATTTTATGCTTTTGACACTATGAATATTAGACAACATGGTGCAGAAAAATCCCAACAGTTAGTTAAATGATTGGTTAAATCCACCTGGATTAGGAAAAGTAAAAATGATTAAAGTATCTGGAATGAATGAGGAAATAAATGGAGAATAGCAGTCTGACTTGAATTTTCTTAAAAAAAATCTGAAAAGCCAAAAGCCACATAGTAGAAATAGCGCATCTTACAAGCCTGTAAGACAGCAAAGAAGACAGAATAAAAGCTATGATTTGAAAGTTCAAATTGGAATATCACAATTATTACTTACATTTTATGTTTTATGTAACAGACACTTCTAACAAAGTCAAATTCAAGCACAAGTGGAAAAAAATATTGTCAGTTAGGCATCTCTTTGAACCTAGACATACTATATCCATTAGTGATTGACAAATGTTCAATCTCTGTGGCCTACAAGAAAAAGTGCAGAAAGCACTATGCTATTCAGTTTAATAGGGGAAACTATTAATTCAATTTTTATTGCATGTTTTTAAGCTTCATAAATATGACAAATATGATCAACATATATGATGTTTCAAATTAAACAGTAATTAATTAAATAATACCAAGCCGCTTAAGTTGGCCCTATAGTCAATAGATGGAATGGATTTTGAGAGGGGAAGGGCAAAAAGTTATTTCAAACAATTTAATTCTAATCAGTCTAATCAGACTGCTCAAGACTCATTGGACATCCAAGAGTACACCAGAAAAGCATAAATGAAGTAATTATTACAATTTAAAAACAAGTAATGAACCCACTAATTCAGTATTTAGGAAAGGAAAGCAGACAGACTTCGCAAGCACCTATCACTAAAAGACCAAAAAAGTTTCAAGTTGAAATAACTAAATAGGAAATCATAGCTATGGTCACAGTGCTCCTGCATTCACTATTGTGCCTTGACAGATGATTTTTTTTAGCTTCAAAAATACACAGGCTAATTTCACAATACTTATCAGAGAAGAACCAGAAATAAACTAGTTGTATCTTACCCAAGTTGTTTCATAAATGTTTCCTATAAACTATAAATAATGCACACAGCTCCAAAAGCCCAAAGAAAATCCTCTGCTGTCCAATATTCAGAACAAGTAGACACTATCCAGAGAGAAAAGAGGTCATGTAAAGTAGATGTGATAGAGGTGACACTCATTTTTAATGTTTTGCTTTCAAAGGTAGGAGCAACATTCCTTGAAGCAGGATAGAATCCTCTCTGAAAGCTAAAAAATTAAATCTGGCCAGGGATGTCAAAGCAAACAAGAAAAGCATCTACATAGAAAGCTGGTGAAAGAAAAGGTTAGGAAAAATGTGGGCCCTCTCTGGAACAGGAAGATGACCTGGTTATCAGGGATATAGAGAAGTCTGAGGGATGCTGAACAACTTTTCTTTCCTCAGTCTTCACCAGCAAGTGCTCCAGCCCCACTGCCCAAGTTGTAGAAGGCAAAGAAGGGACTGGGACAATGAAGAACCACCTATTGTACAAATGCATCAGGTTCAAAACCATCTAAGGAACCTGAAGGTGCACAAGTCGGTAAGACCTGGTCAGACACATCCACGGGTTCCTAAGGGAACTGCCAAAGGAAATGGCTAAACCACTGTCCATCACATTTGAGAAGCTGTGGAATCTGATGAAGTCCCCCCAAAGTGGAAAAGTGGAAACATAACCTCCATTTTCAAAAAGGGAAATAAATACAGCAGGAGAACTACAGGCTCGTCTGTCTCATCTCCGGGTATGAGATCATGAAGCAGATCCTCCAATTACAGTAAGACACAAGGAAAACAGAGAGGTGACAACAGCCAGCACAGTTTCACTAAGGGCAAGCTGTGCCAGACAAACTTGGTGACATTCTATAGGGTTGAAGTGCTGGTAGATGAGGGAAGAGTTACTGATGTCATCTACCCACAGTTAGGCAAAGCATTTGACACTGTCCCATACAACATTCCTACCTCTAAGTTGGAGAAACAAGGATTCCATGGTGGCTGAGAAGAGTTGCAGTCAACGTCTCAATGCCCAAGTGGACACCAAGGACAAGCAGCAAGTCGTGTTTGTATGGTGTCACTATTGGGACTGGCTCTGTCACCAACATGCACAATGAGATCAAGGGCACCCTCAGCAAGTTTGCTGACAACACTGAGCTGCATGGCACCATCGATACATTTGAGGGAAAGGATGCCACTGAAGGGATGCCATCCGGGGCGATCTGGACAGCTTGAAAGGTGCGTGCCATGCATGTGACGACCTCATGAAGTTCAACAAGGTCAAGTGCAAGGTCCTGCAGCTGGGTTGGGGCAATCCCAAGGACAAGCACATGGAGTAAGTACAGCCCTGCCAAAGAGGACATGGGGGCTCTGGAGGGTGAGAGGATGGACACGACCCAGCCATGAGCACCCTCACAGCCCAGAAAGCCACCTATGTCCTGAGTTGCATCCAAAGCAGCGTGGGCAGCAGGGCAGGGAGGGGATTCTGCAGCACCTCTCCTCTGAGGACAAGCTAAAAAAGCTGCATTTGTTCTGCCTGGAGAAGAGAAGGCTCTGGAGAAATCTTACAGCACCTTCCAGTGCCTAAAAGGAGCCTAAAAGAGAGCTGGAAAGTGGCATTTTACAAGGGCATGTAGTGATAGGACAAGAGGGAATGGCTTTAAACTGGAAGAGGGAAGATTTAGATCAGGTGTAAGAAAGAAATTCTTTACACTGAGTATGGTGAGACACTGGAACAGGTTGCCCAGAAAAACTGTGAATGCCCCATCCCGAGAGAAGATCAAGGACAGCCTAGATGGGGCTTTGAATAACTTATTCTAGGGGAAAGTGTCCCTGTCTGAGATCATCCCTGTTAGATAATCTTTCACGTTCTCTTTCAAAACAATTTTATGTTTCTAAGAGTTCAGTTATCTGAACTGTTAATTTTGCATGAAAAGTGTTCAAAAACTACGTGATATACATTAAAGTAAGATTTCAAAGTAGATGAATACAACTTTTAACCTAACAGTAGTTAAATAAGCCCTTTCAAAAGAGGTAGAGTCCCTCATAAATGCACAGTGAGCTTAAATGCTGCCTTTTCAGTAGTCCTGCAACATTTATAGCTCCTGAGAAGAATGGATATTGCTTTCTGCCTAATACCATGATTAGACAGCAGCTGATTAATACAGTAGTTTTATTTCATGACTGATTAAAGCATCTCGGTATTCTACTAGGTCTTTGAAGTTTTTTTGGGCACACATTTCAATAGGTTTGACCCTAGACATTTCTGGACTATATAAAGCCTGGTTCTGATGTTTTCTGCTGTCTAGATATGTACTAAACCTGTATTCTCATGATTTCCATCTCTAAAGAGCTGCTGCTGCAAGATAATTTTCCTGCATGCATATCTGAGGACCTTGTCTCTCCCGACAGAATCTAGACCCAGTGCTGTTGAACTTCTTGGCCTGAGCACGCAGCTGATACCTTTTTTCCCACAGCACTGCTCCACTAGTATACAATGGCATTATTACCAGGTAACTGAAAGGAGGGCTATTTCAGCACCAGAAGAGCTTCCATTGCTGCATTTCTTCCCACAGTCAACCACTTGCATCATTCCAACACACACTTTCTACTCGCATGAACCAGAACAGCCTTTTGACAATGCAGCACAATTCTTCTGGAAGTCTGGGACACCCACCACATGAGGGAGTCCTTGGCTACTGTTTCCCATCAGAGCTATGGAATGCCTAGTGAAAGGCAAGCTAACTTTTGGAAGCAATTCTTCACTATATTACCAGAGTACCCAGATAATCCTGCATCTGACTGGAATTCTTAAACATTCCTGCAATGTCTAAAGGTAAAAAAAAAACCCCAAATAATTAACAGTATCAGGTAATAATTTTTTCCACAAAAACCAGAGTCACGACAAATTCTACAATCAGTCAAGCTCTCAAAACTTATTCAGAATGTACTGATCAAATAAGACTAAATGAGTTCTATGAAATGTACTGGTTCATTTTAGAAACAAGAGCTCTTCTTGCTCCATATGTTCTCATTGTCGGGTAAAAGCAAAGCAGCCCCTAACTGAATTCACTAATTGAATTCTATTAATGCTAAATTTTGGAAGAGAAAACCCAGAACTGTCATAAATGACCATCCCAATAGGCATAACAAACAAAAAAAAAGAAAAAAAAAAACCTAAAAAAACACCAAAATGTTTACAACCTCATTAATAATACATTTTAAAATTAATACACAACACCTCTTATACCTTTATGAGGTATAAAAGGTGTTTCAAGTTCTAATATAAAACCTAAGCACAGACTAATCATACTCTGCAAAAATAGAAGTCTGAATAGCAAGCAACACATAGATTTCCAGAGGACAACCAAAAATTACTGATAAGCAGGCATTTAAAAAATTGGATTTTTCTACAGTAGTCACCACACCATCATTTTAGTCATATCAGGCTATTTCAACTTCTGCAAAAAAGATCTTATTGCAAAAGACTAAGTTATAGGAATATAACCAGCAAGAACTTCAATACCACAGAAGAAATCACAGGTAGAAACACCTGTCTTTAAAAAAAAACCAAATGGGACATACTATTTGCATCAATATCACAGTGAAGAACACAACTCTGAGGTTAACAAAATCTAGGAACTAAAATTCATTGTCTAGAATTAATTTCTACAGAAACAGAACCCATAGGAATTCCAGAAGATTGAGTGTCTTATTTCTTTATATAATTTAACTTCAGCTACATACTCCACTTGCAGTACTTAACGCCTCTAAAAACTGTTATCCAGACCTTGACTGAAAGAGTATAGTCCATTTTCTAGTGAACAGTAGTGTACTTCTGCTTCCAGCCCGTAAGTGGTCATTTTACAAGCACTGTTTTCAATAAAATACACCGTTGTTTAAAGCCATAAACTTCTGTCTCAGTGTATGAAGTTAATTGGCAAAGACCCACTAAACTAGTGCAAGAAAAAGCCAGCTTCATATTTTTGTAATCAGTACCGAGTCAAGCTCACAGAAACTTGGCATTAGGTTTTATTCTGCCTTTCATCACTCTGAAGGTTGTACGCACTGGTGGAAGAACGTTGTTAAAACGTTTTTTCTTCTGTTAAAAGAAACATCCATGACAACATATGAAGACCATATATGAAGCTGTCATTAGAATTCATCTCATGGACTCAGATAATTTTTGCAAGTCTCCTAAAATTTCACAGTGAAGATATGTTCCATGACCAGGACACAAAAGTGGCACTACAGGAAACCCACAGGATTATGTAAAGATCCATCTAAAAGCTGCAAGTCTATGTTGTCCTGAAAGCAAGCCAGCGTGGCCATAGAAAAGAGAATACTAGACTCCAGCCCAACTTCAGAAGCATGAGAAGTTTAACAGAGTTTTAGATAAACAGGAGTACAAAGCATTCAACCCTTTTGTCTGTGTGGATTTGCAATTTAAGAATGCTCTACAATGTGCTAGAGGGATTCTGCAGAGTGACACCCCCACAGAGGACTTGCGAGCCAAGACAAGGTATCACTCAGTTGGTACCAGCTCTTTACAAGAAAGTTGCCTCATCTTTGTAAGTCACTACTGCAATCTGTGATTAATGCCACAGAGACTACTGCAGTATTATCTTGACACTGAATAAGGCTAGGAGCACACACTCAGACACAACTCAATTAAGCATACCACTGTATCTGAAACTCCCTTCATGACCGTGGTCTAAAAAGAAGGGCTAAATGCATAAATAGAGGATACCATCAACCTTTCTATTTACTCAATGTAAGTTACTGTTCAATTTTCAAACTATATTTCACTTTGCATTAAGGGCTGAACTGAATTTTAAAAGCAGTTTAGCAAAACAAGGGAACCTGCATAAGCTATTGAGCAATCCCTAATTTAAATGCAGTTTGCTTATAGTTCCAGCAGATGGATTCTATTTACTGAACACACAACTCATACATCACTGAGCAGGTGAGGCTGGGAAGCTTGTAAGAAAACACCTGTAAACTATGATCACTACTAGATTTCAGTATTTGATACTTCAGTGCCTTTCTCCCAAACCATTTCTCAGCTATCGCTCTAAATCTGGAATAATGAAAGTTGAAGAATGAATGAAAAGGATAAAGACTGATCAAAGTATCTGACACAGTAAGTAGATTGTGTCTGATCTCAGCCAAGTTTAACTCTCTATTAATTTGGTGCACCCTTCTGCATTATAGCTTATGGTCCTTCACATGTGTGGAACATCATCATCTGGTGCTTCATCAACATAAGCCTGTTGTTGCTGGATATGAAAGTGATGGTGCAGCTCTGGTGCAGAAGTGATGGTTCTTCCCTGCAGCACAAGGAAAAAGTTCATGGTGGCGGGTACCACAGATGCTAAGCATTACATGGACCCAATAAAAGATGTTCAGAGCAAGCCAGAAGAGAGATCAGCTGAAGGCTATTAACAGAGATCCACCATGTCCAAATAGAAAATCTCAACATCAGAAAGTGTGGTTGAAAGCAGGAACTGCATGGAAAGGTGCATGCTGTTGCACAGGCAAAAGAAATCCTTACTGACACTGCAGGAGGAGGAACACTGAGAATCACGCCCATTACTGCCTTGTGTTCAAACATAACAAGTCACAGCCAAAACCTACTTAAAATAATAAAGACTGAAGATATCCAGGCCTTCTTACAAAGCAGCCTGTCATATTACAAGAAGATCCTTACCACACCAAGGTGAAAGAATACCACGGAATTTGCCAAACCAAATGCTTTTCTGAAAGCTAGCTATACCCTTTAATTTTTTGCCACTATTAGTAGTAACATGTTCTAGGCATCTCAGTTTTGTCTTTTGCAGTCAATTTACTCCTTGTCAGGAATACAGCCAGCAGCACTAAATATTCTGTCTTATTTTATCCACCTAGCCACCTTAAATAAGCAAGTGGATGTAAAGCACTTCTTTCTACTTCTTGGGTGTTTCAAAACTGTGGTAACGTGCTCACCCAAGTAAAAATATGGCATGACACTTTGTTATGGTTTAAACCCAGCTGGCAACTAAGAACACACCGCCATAACTAAAACCACTCCCGCTCACATCCTGGCCAAAAAGGGGAGAAGAATTTAAAAAAAAAAGCTCGCCAGTGAAGACCAGTTTAGTAATTGAAACAAAATAACATGCAATACTACTAATAAAAGGAAATAAAAGAGAACCCCCCCCCCAAAAAAATGATAGACAAAAAAATTTCTCATCATCATCCACTGGCTTATACTGAATCCTGTCCTTGAACTATGAGCACCCCCTATATTTCAGGTAACTCCCCCAGTTCATAATTTGGGCATGAGGTCTATGGAGTAGAATCCAATACATCACTGGCCAGTTCAGGCTCCTGAAATGTCAAGGCTCCCACACCTGCTCGCTGGCAGAGCACTAAACGTGTAACAGTCCTTAATTCAGGGTAAACACTGCTCAGCAACAGCCAAACCATCAGTGTGTTAACATTATTTTCATACTGATTTCAAAGCACAGCTCTCTAGCTACTGCTGAGAATAAAGGAACTCACTCCCAGCCAAAACTAGGACATACCTGAACTCTAATTCTTTTCCCAAACTTCACAAAAACACATATTACTTTGGAACAGTTGTTTTGTTTGTTTTTTTTGTCCAGATTTTTACTTGCTACTTAATCTCAAGAGTTTTGAAAGACATCCCAAAATGTGCCACGATCCTAAGCTTGAAAAATATTTCCCTGCTCTAGGCAACTTTTTTCATAGGTTAACTTCCAATGTTACTTTCAATCACATGCTTGGTTTTTGTTTTGTTTCTAGTCTTAACTGATGAAAGAAAAGTGTAGAAAAATGATAATTTGTCTTCAAAACAATTTCTTTCCCTAGTGTAAGTCTTAACTCAAAAAATATGTGCTTGAAACTACGACTAAGGGGAACAAATTTTTTTTCAGCTTTAACAGCTGTAATTAACAAACAAGAACAACTACTAATCTGCAATACTAAGTAGTTGGAAAAAGCCATTTATTTTGGCAGTTGCCAAATGAACATAGGAAAAAAATGCCCTGAGAAAATCTGAAGATTTCATTATTTGAAACTGAACTATATCCCCACAGCAATTAATTCCTACATGAATACAGAGAATTTCTTCCATAAGTAAGCCTGGCTTTTTTAGTTTAGCAGGTGGTGGGGAAGAGTGGGGAATCAAAATAATCAATGCATCTTACTATAGGTGCGAGACTTTATAACCATTGTGTGGCTTCAAGTCCATTTCAAAGAGGGCTTTGGTTTAATATGCACAAAGCCACAGCTACCACAAAGACTGCAAAAAAAAACCTCATCTACAACGGATCTAGAAACTCAGAAGACAGTAAAGAATTCACATTACAAATCCCCTTCTGTTTTAGTAAATTCTGCTAAATGCCTGAAATAAGCAAAGGTAAAAAAAAAGTAATTGCAGCAACTGGTCAAGAGCACAGAAATTTTGAAGATTATTTGGCTGTGTCCTTGATAACTGTGGGAATTAGTAGACTTACAAAAAATATTAAAGGAATCCTAAAATGAAATAAAATATCTGAGCCCTCTCAGTTATTTTTTCTTTACTGTGGATTAAAGTATTAGGTCACTAAAAACACAGGCTTGCGTAGTTTTCTTCTGTGGCATTCTACAGCTTTCCACTCTGACTGGACATACTGCAGGGAGAAAAATTCCATAGAGAATAGTATAATAAGCCCTCTTCTGCAGTTGTACACAGAAAACCACAAGGGCAGTCTGGCAAATTTTCACAGCAAGAGCTGCCAGTTGAAGCACCATGATAAAAGAAAATCAAATGCAGATATACATATATTTTATAGAAAACAAACACATGCAGTTAGAAAGTTTCTTGCATGTATTTTAAAGGTCTTGCTTCTGTAACACAATCTACTAGCTGCTTCAGTACATAATGGACCAGCCATGAACCTGTCAGAACCATCTGCAGCTTGAAGTCTTACCACTTACCCTTCAGCTTGTGGAGGCTGAGAGGAACTATCTGCTTTCTGTAGGGATATCCAGGTGGTCCCTATAACGCAGGTGACATCCTTGGAGTGAAAGAGCTTCAGGGTTTGCAGGTCACTTAGATCACTACACCCAAACTGAGGCAGACATCACTGAAACATACCTTCATTATTATAAATACCCTGCTCTAATCTCACAGCACAGTCACCCTGAAAAGCAGTTATGCTCTAAGAATTTCAGGTTATGAGAGGTCTCTCTCACACACTAGCTTCCACTAGAATCAACATTTACTCAAACAGCTGGCCCAGGATCACTAAGATGCAACACCAACATATACCTACATACACATATGAAATAGTAAACAGTGTAACATACATCAAACTGGCAGGCTGGGACTCCCAGTGTGGAAGCAAAAGCCTTAGCTAAAAGTACACAAGATAGTCCACATCACTACAGGACCAACGCCACTCTGCAAACCTCAATGCTTTCACAGGCTTCTTGTAAGTTATGGCAACCACTGACAAGTGAATGGTAATCTGTTTGCTGAAAAGTGCAAGATAATGTATATTGCAATTATCTCCATCAAAAGTAACCATGTTTGCTGAAAAGCAGAGTGATTTAGGGATCAGAAAGGTCCCTAATTATATTTAGTCATATAAAAATAATAAAATTTTTTAAATATCAAGTTCTTACTTATGCTATATATCAAGATCAACACATAAATTCAGGTTAATATATGATGAATAATAATTTTAAAAACCACTTGTTTCCACAAAGTTGGCGCTAAGTGAATCCCTGGTGGGTTTAGTCAAACAGGTCTTTTCTACCTCTTACTTGTAAAATAAAGCCTATGGACTTCTGAAAGGTCAAAACAGTATTGTGCCTGCATAACAGTGAAAGCCACATGAAATTATAAAGACATTAAGTCTATATTGAGTAACAAAAGGTGAAACAATTTCCTTCATCCTCACCCGTTTATATGACTCATTTCCAGGAGACATGAAGTGCAGTAAATTATGCTGTTTACTATGAAAAGGTACAGTACATGCAGCTAAATACTTCTTAGTAATATTAAATAGCAATCAGAAGTATAAAACATCACAGAATTGCCTGGGTTGGAAGAAACCTTAAAGACCATCTAGTTACAACCCCTCAGCAGATTTAAGATGTTAGCTGTGCTCTGGATCTAGACATAAGGCTTGTTTGAATCTTAACTCTTCCAGGATTATCCCTGCAGGATAGTACTTCAAGCACCCAAGATAGCTAAGTAAGGCAATACTCTGCTGCTGCACTTTTCTCCAACAAGCACACAAAGTTCAAAATCACTTTATTAACTTTGTGCTATAACTCAAGTCCCTAGGCCACATCAGAAACTGCATTTTAACATTGGCAGAGCTCAAAACAAACCTGAAAATTAAAAAGATAATTTTAATATCAACCCTCCTGCTTCCCCAGAAGATCTATGCTTCAAGGTCTTGAGCAAGATGCTCCAGAGAGCACTTAGTCATGACAGATAAATTAATATAAATAGAAATTTGCCTCCAATCCCATTTGGCTTCTGTTCTTAATTTCACATTTAAGTCAAGTTTTGCACAACACATTCTACTGGCAAGACACAGTTTGAGGCACCTTTTGTCCACAACCCTGCCATAATCAGAAATTGTCAGGCTGACAAAAACTCCCTCATCTCAGCACACCACTTAGCAGCAGCGAGCAAGTACCTGTGTGTATCACGGACTCAGAACACCACAAAAGAGCAGGCAGCTTCAACTAGTTCTTCCTTTAGCTGCCAAATTACTCTAGTCTCCTGCCAAGAGCAGAAAACCCTGGAAAAACATCTGATGCATTAGAGTGAAATAGGATTGCAAACAAACACATTGGGAGTAAAGGCTAACAAGGAAAAAGAGCTGAGGAGTTTTAACAAAGATAGCAAGCCTCTCTTGAAACATGGCAAAGTTATTGTGCTCTGTTCATTCAAGTGGTCATCTCTGTATCAGGCACTTGTACTATATGAGCAGTACCTGAAATTCCAGCTACTCAGGCTCTTTTTTTTTTTCCCTCATGGGAGTGCTTAAAACTTTCTACACTGTAAATAAAGTAACTTTGAACACTAAGCCCTTCCACAGATATGCCACACCATCTCCTGCTTCCTCAGGGAGATACAAATAAAAACCCCTACTTTGTAGGTAGGACCTGCCTACTTTGCTTCCTACCTCATCTTCAAGGCAGTAGCAAGCCTCAAATCCAGAGCCTCAGATTAAAGCACAATCACATTTTTTTCCCCATCTTCCAGTAAGGTTAGTTTAGATGCCCTAAAATTAGACTTCCATTAAGGTAAGTGGAAGATTTAGAGCTGGAGAGAAAGCAAAGACTGCTCAGAGCAACAGTGACAGAAGACTTGAAAGAAACTGGCAGCCCAGGTTCAACTGAGATCACTTTCAAAGTCAGGAATTTTAGATATGCAGTAGCACTGACAAGGCATAAGGTTTCCCACAGCTCTGCCCTTGCCAGACACTAACATTTACAATGTTATCATAAAAGAATTGAACACTACAGCACATAACAAGTTTCACATGCTCTAGATTCAAGCAGCCAGTCAGTTAACACATTTTGTATTGCTTCCACTGAGGACACAAATAGGTTTCCCTTGATTACCAAAAGACTGCTGTACAAGTCACAGCAAGTGTAAGAGCCATCTCCAAGAGATCAATGTTTCAGCCATGCTCTGCTGAAACAGGCTACCTGTCCCTCAGAAAAAAAAAATCCTTTTCCAAGTCATGGCCTCGGTTGTTTTGGCTCACTGTAATTCACTATTGTGACAAGCATTTCCTCTGACCCTGCACTAGAGAAGACTGAGTGCTCCATAACCAAAGATCTGGCAGAGCAGGGTCCTTCCCAACACTACACTGACTAAATGCATATACATGGTCCACACTGAATTGTGACCAGTGTTACCACTGTGAACACAAGCTCTGTCTAACAACATCATGTTGAGCTCTATATATTTCTTTATTTCTATGACCAACTCAGAATCCTTTGCATTTATTACCATAGTATTTCAATGAAGACCAAAAAACACACATGAGAACTAAAACTCTCTGTACAAACTTCAATTGCAAACATACTGGCACAGCTGCTTCAACAATTTTACAGAAGTGTCCAACTTTCAAGCAGTTTTTGTAGAACTACACTTCTAGCCATCTCAATCATGTGCTGCTTTTTATGTCTTCACTTTGTGCAACACAGGAATGAGAGAATAATTCAAAGTATCTGAGAAACTACTATCTTCAAGAGGACAAGATGAAATCTACAAAATAAAGCAAGATATCCTGTTAGCTTTAGTCCTATGGAAACAGGTGTAAGAGACAGAAATGTGATCCTTCCTCTACATGAGCATCCATCACAGTACTGTAGACTAGACTACAGTACTCTGGATTGTATTCTAGACTGCAAAAGCCTAGCCTATGAAATTTTTACAGGGGTGACACAGACATGACTTGAAGAACTTTACTCCCTGAGCCTATAATGTTGACCATAAAGAAACATCACCACAATGTGACAGATCGTTGCCAGCCACAAGACAAACAGGAGCCCAGATTTTTTTGAAAAAGGTATGTAAGAGGATCAGACTTTCAATCAACATGTAAGCTCCACAGTGGCAGCTGGATCAAGTGTGGAAAAAATGCCATGTAACAGTGATCAGCAGGGCGTCCTAAAGTGGACCTACTCTTTATCTCCAAGCAGAGATGATAGAAGGCAGAAGGAATTGATGAAGTCTTCAAGTGCAGAGCACCTGTCTCCTTGTACTAAAGGCAGAAGTACTACCAGAGTTTCACAGCTCATACACAAGTCTATGAATGCAAAATACAGTCCCGGGCTAGGTCTCTAAGCACATCCTGCCTCACTTTCTAGACAGAACAAGCATTTGCTAAACTGCAAATGAAATCCATATATAAGCATTATTGGTAGTTCAAACACAGTTAAAGAGACCAGAAATCCAGCCCTATTCATGAGCAGGTTCTCTTTTAAAGAAAAAAACTTGTGAATTTTATGAGCATATGATTATTTTAATAAGAGAACAGTATGGGAGCTTTGAAGCCAAGAAAACAAATATTTTCCCAAATTTAAGACATCTGAGTTAGCTGCTTTCTGAAATTAAGGAGTCTATATTTCATGAGTTTCAGTTTGGCTAACAATGCCACAAACACAATGAAAACTGGGAGATTATTCCATAATTTGAAAATTAAGCATTATTCTTCCACATATACAATTGAAATTGTACTGAAGACAGTGGGAGTTAAAATAATGTAGTTTTGCTTTTGTTTTTTTTGAGGAGACTACAGTCACTTTGTTACCTATATTCAAGTTTCATAAAAGTAGAAAATGTTTACCACACTATGGAATCTCTTATTTTTTAAGTGCTAGCTATTACTGTTTCTTGTATTTCTTCAAAAGCTGCTAAATCCATCTATCTTGTGCAAGCAGAAAGCATGGGTTCTTGAAAGTGCTTGACCAGGGGCAGCTCCAGCAATTAACTTTCATCCCATTTCATCCTCTTCCCTAACATTTTGAATATTTTTAGCTTATTTTTTTGCAACCATACATGCTTAACATTAGATTACATAAAAGGTTATCATTGTATGACAAATGTTACCTCTGCTGCCTTTAAATAAAGTAGAAGCACTTAAACTAAACTACACAGCTCTCTGAAATGGCTGATTGGAATTCAGTTATGTTACTCTGTTGAGACCAGGATCTCCTACCTATTGCACAAGCACAATTAACTTACATGCTATTTTTGCAATTTGTATTGACATACATCTGCATTAGTCAAAAGTATGTAAGAGTTAACACAGACTCTAAAATATCTAGGCACAATGACTCACTCCTGACAGATTCTCTGGTTAGCAAGTGAAGATAAAGTGACGTTCGTGACCCACTTATCAGATGCTGTTGTCAGAGGGATTCTCACATGAAGAGAGACTCTTGTTCAGCACCCTTTAGAATCTTCAATACTACCAACATTTAATTTATTTACCTTCAGTAAAACAACAGAACAGCAGTCAGCCATTTTAATTCTTACTGATAACACCTGAAATGGTTTTCTGCCAATACAGAAAGCAGACTTCACTTCAGCAACTAATGTCACCCCAACAGAAAGTTCTGCCCATGAAGTGCATGCTTGGAGATGACCATCACGAACCTTCACACATCAGCTTTCTCCCTTATTCACAAGTAAGTCCTAGCTAAAAATCAACAAAATAATCAGGATTTGGACTTCAAATTGCTCACACGAAATTAGTAAATTAACTCCAAGGTGCCTCCTTCCCTTCAAACAGGCTTTCCAAAGGAAAAAAACAAGGAAGGCCTTCAATTTCAACTCCTCTCAATCCTAAAGTGTGCACACAGTTTCAAGGAAATGAGGCACTTTCACCTCTACAGGGAGGTTGGAAGGAGGTGCTTATTAAGGAACCATCCAATTGAAACCATTCTGCTATTCTACAATAATGTAAATGCACTTCAGCGCTGCAGATGTGATCACAGAGTGAGTACTAAATAACAGGGTGGGACGTAACTTGGTTTAAGTTCACCGGATGCTAATGAGTATTTGGGTCAAGATGACAGTAGCTGGCCATGATCTCCCTGTACTTTAACACATGGCACTGGCAACCCAGTGATCCTGGCAGGAGTAACTGACTCTCAGGACAGGACTGTGGTTTCTAACTGGGCACACCTGCAGAGATCACACTTCACATACTGGATTCCCTCTGGGGCAAACAAGTTGATCTCTGTCCCAGTGGTCTGTGGTTACTTCTTCCCTTTTCCTGGTCATACCCACCAGTGACAGTGGCCATGAAGTGAAATGCAGCCTTTGACATAGAGCTTGCAGGATGGTACCGCTCTGAGCCAAGGATAGAACTGGATTCGCCCACATGTGTTCCCACCAAACTCCACTCTGTCAGCAAACTAGCAGGCACAGAGTGGTGGAGACACAAGTCATTACAGACCTCAGTGATATCCTAAGTGTAGAAGTGTATTTCAACCTCTATGCTACCCTGCCTTATTTAAAGATACACACCAAGTAACTAGCACTCATGACCATTCATTTAAGAAGGACAAAAAAATTATTACATTCTAACAGAGGAATTAAATCAATAAAAACCTGAAATTCATGCCATATGAATTTCACGGAACCTGGTGACAACCCCTGTTCTGAATTCAAAAGGAAAGGAAAAATTTGCTTTTCAAATCTCTCTGAAGAAAACCTGAAAATGTTTTCTTTTCATTTCAGTAAGAACAGGACTGAAAGTCGAGAGCTTTCTCGTAAGCATCCACGAACACAAGGTTATCTTGCTTCAGGCTACTTAAATCAGAAGTATTGCTCCCAATGCAGTTGCAAGGTCAGAAACCGTACTTCTCAATCTCACTTATACTCCTGAAACCTTTTGGAACAAGACTGATGCAGCATTTTTACTGACAGTTGGAAGTGTATCTCAAAGCTGAGGATCTGCTCTCTGATAAAGTAGAAAAGCTATCTATCTATCACCAATAATTTCAACTCTGGAGTTCTCTGTTACTGAGAATGCAATTTAAATTCAGGATCCTTCTCAGGCATCACTTCTTGCTGTATTCATCACATCTTGAAACAAGAGGTCTACAATTAAGTCCAGCTCCATTCCCAGGTATGAAGTCTCTTGAAACTATGTAGCAGCAACTCTGTGCTTCTGGCATATAGAACATCAGACCCATCAGGTAAGGAAGTGGACAATTTGATCATGAAGACCTTGAGGGTCATTTCTGTGGGCCTGAAGTAGCAGACTTTGATGTTATTCCTAAGCAACTTTGATAAGCAGGTTAAACATGCTAAACATGTGGCATATACAAGACAAACTGTCTTTGAATAGCCATCCCACCAACTGATGAAGTACCAGTTACATCTTTCCACTCCCAAAACAAGAGGTCAGGAAACACCTAGGGAATGGACCTTTTGTTTCAAAGCCTTGAAGTCACTACCTACAAGGAAACAGACTTGTTTTCTCCATCAACCAGATTTCACCTGAAGACAGCAAGCTGTGGCATCAGCTCCATCTGGTTTCTTTGGCATCCCCAAAAACATTCAGTAATCTTCACAGTGAACAGCAAAGATTGCTTGAAGGTTTGGTCAGGCCAGATCAAATAAAAGCAGTGATTTCAGTATCCCAGACTACCATGCTGAAGGAAGGTGCTTCAAAGATTTACCCATCCCACTACCTAACGTCTAAAGAAGTCATCTGCTGTGGGAAGATCTGCTGGTTATTCAGAGCCACAAAGGAGACAAACCACACTCAGCCAACAGAAGTCAGCCAGACACTGCTCAATAAGAAGGAAGCCAAAGAGCATAAAGTGATTCAAGTGTGCATCCTAAAGAACTGTTCAAGTGCTGCAACTGAAAAGCAGCTTAACTTGTGAAGTAAGATAATCTGCCCTTTTTCCAAGGTACAAGCTTCATTACCTGCATCCCTGAAGAGAAGCAGCTTTGCATCAACAAGCTCTAAAGTCTAACTTCAATGAGGTTGAATTACAATTAAAGGAAACTTTGTATAAATATCTACTTTTCCACATGTGAATCTTCTTTCCTAGTACTCAAGTCCAGGTTTAAACGTCCTGCTAGCATTTATAGCACTCAAAGTAACCTAAATTAAATGCAAATAAATATGCTTAATTTTGGGGTATATAATTAAAAAAATTATTAGTATAAGTTCCTTCTCACCAGCACTGGTTCATTCTGCCTTTATTCCATTACTTAAGAGAATTGCAAAATACCATTTGAGAGTTCACTGCTTGGAAAAATGAAAAGATACCGTAAACTTCAAAACCAACATACCTGTTATTTTGTCCCTGACGAGCTTGCAGGATTCTATCTCCCCAATGCTGCCAAAAAGACTCTTCAGTTCCTCTTGTGTCATGTTTTGTGGAAGGTAGTTGACTATTAAATTGGTCTTGCTGTCTTCTGTGTTCCCAGAATCAACTGGTGATGAGCAATTGTTTATGGTGGCTGAACCATGGGCTGTGTTATTACAAGTTGGTCCATTAGACAGTTGTGTTTCCATGGCAGCAATTACCTGCTGAAAAGGACAGAAAACAAGAACCATTAAAATTCATATTTCAGTATCTAGTAGGAGAGTCCAAACAAGAACCTAAAAGACCTGTCACTAAGCAGAAATGGTATTGCCAAGGCCATATACTGCCTCTACATGCAAGAAAAATCCCAAACACCAGTAGAGAAGGGCATTAAACTGTTAGTCAAGACAATACTTTAAAACCTTGTAACAAATGAACTGTATCTTCTACGAGTTCACTAAATGAAATCAGCACTCAAAGCTTACGTTTCCGTTCTCTGCCATTCCTCCAATATAGGGGAATCACAACCTTTCTATTATAGAAGTTACCAAACAAAACTGGCCTGTTGCAAGAGTAATAATTTCTGTTAACTTACAACTGGTTACTGAAATAACATGAAATGCAGTTTTTAATGAAGTGGCATTTGAACATTTTTCAAAAAGACGTAGGCATTAACTGTATCCAAAGAACACTTCTCATAAGAAATAGCAGAGATCGAGATTAGTATTTTAAAGAGATATTTAGAAGATACATGAATGTGCTGGGATGGAAAATATACTCTTCTTTGACAACATCCATGCCAAACTTTTTTTACCACAGGTTGGAATCAGGCTTCTACATGCTTTTATTTGATGAAATTGACAATTTCTTATTATTTCTTCCCTTGCCTGAACTCGGAGAACAGTTAAATTTGAATCTTGATCTTTATGTACTTTTGGACCACTCCAGAACTACTCTGTGCCTGGGAGACCACAGAACTGATCCTCCTAGAACCGGTGCTAAGGCAGATGTCCTCCTAGAACCGGTGCTAAGGCAGATGGAGAACAGGAAGTGATCTGAGACAGCCAACGTGGCTTCACCAAGGGCAAGTCCTATCTGAACAACTAAGTGGCCTTTCAGTGATGAAGTGACCCCATCAGCGGACAAGGGAAGGGCTACAGATGTTATCTATCTAGACTCATGAAAAGTCTTTGACACAATCCCCAGGACATCTTTACCTCTAAAATGGAGAGTATCTGTGGGTGGATTAATAGATGGATAAGAAAGGGATTGGACAGCTGCATCCAGAGGTGGTGGTCAATAGCTCAGTCTTGACAGACATCAGTGACAAGTGGTGTCCCTCAGGGGTCCACACTGGGACCAGTGCTATTCAATGTCTTCACTAATAACACAGAAAAAAGGACCAAGAGCACCCCCTGCAAGTTTGCTGATGACCCCAAGGTAAGCGGTGCTGCTGACGCTCCTGAAGTTCAGGTTGTCATGCAGGGGGACCTGGACAGGCTTGAAAAGTGGGACCATGGAAATCTCATGAGGTTTAAAAAGACCATGTTCAAGGTGCTGCACCTGGGTCAGGACACTCCCAGTATCAACACAAGCTGGGGGATGAATGGATGGAGAGCAGCCCTGTGAGCAGGACTGAGGGCTGCTGGTGGGTGAGAGGATGGACATGACCCAGCCATGGGCACTCCCAGCCCAGACAGCCAAACGTGTCCTGGGCTGCATCCAAAGCAGCGTGGGCAGCAGGGCAGGGAGGGGATTCTGCTCCACCTGGAACACTGCATCCAGCTTTGGGGTCCCAGCACAGGAAGGACATGGAGCTGTCGGAGTGAGTTCAAAGGAGGGCCTGGATTAGAGGGATGGAGCTCCTTTGACAAAATGCTGGGAGAATCAGGCTTGTTCAGCCTAGAAAAGAGATGACTTTGAGGTAGCCTAATTGTGGCCTTTTAGTACCTGAAGGGATTTTACAAGAAAGATGGTAAGAGACATTTTTGAAGAGCATGTAGTGACAGGATGAAGGGGAATGTCTTAAAATTTAAAGCGAGTAGGTTGCATACATTAGGAAGAAATTCTTTACTGTGAGGGTGGTAAGGCACTTGCCCAGAGAGGTTGTGTTTACCCCATCCCTTAAAATGTCCAAGGTCAGGTGGGATGGAGCATAGAGCAACCTAATCTAGTGGAAGATGTCCCTGTTTATGGCAATTGTATTAGAGACAGGCAATCTCTAAGGTACTTTCAACTCAAACCAGTCTGATTCTACTGTGTCTCATCCCAAAGTCACTGACTGTAAGACTGCAAGATGCAACAGGCATAATTGGGAGGAGTCTGCTTGTACACAAGCACTTGTCCACAAGCTGCCACATCTACAAAAGGCAATCTGCCCCCTCAGTCAATGACTGAATGGCAACAGCTGGTAAATACAATGGATTTTTAATGGCATCTTAGTATCAAAGATTTGGGCAGCCTACCCTGTTTGAGACCAACTGTTTAGGACAACATGCAAGAGAAAATTATGTACGTTAATTCTCCAGTAATACATATTTCAACACAAGAAGTTCACTAAAGAAATCCATCAATCACTGAAATTT
The DNA here is from genome assembly GCF_963513975.1 of Fringilla coelebs. Taxonomy (NCBI): domain Eukaryota; kingdom Metazoa; phylum Chordata; class Aves; order Passeriformes; family Fringillidae; genus Fringilla; species Fringilla coelebs. The sequence continues at coordinate 58,616,993 of NC_140031.1, forward strand.
AGCCTCATAATTAAACAGCTAAGAGGAACTCTCGCAAAAAAGCCCTTGTAAAATCACAGAGCAGCATCAGGACCTCTGATGGGTCTGTCCTAATAGTCCTGTTTAAAGCACCATAGGCAATCGGTGCATATCCAAACAGCTGATGAGGCCAGCTGTGTTCAGGGACTGCTGAGTAACTGAATTTCCTAACAATACGAGAGGGGTTGAGTTTCTTACTAGAAGTCCAACTTTGACATTCCTGGGAACATATTTCTATGTTCTGTGTTTTGCATGCAGAAGTATTTTCCAAGAGGTTACTTCCACACAACGCAAAAAAGGGGATACATTTATTAAGAGCACTCATTAGAAAAGCATGATCTTGTTTTCCTGAAGAGCTGCAACTAGAACAACATTTTCTTCCCTTGCAACAAACTCCAAGGGGTAACCTGCTTCTGACAATGATGAAAAAAATCCACTGAAAAGATGATAAAGTAGGTTATCCCAATCAGGATAATTTACTTTTCAAAACACTAGCACATCTGTTAAAGGTAGCAGTCACAAATGCTGTGCTTTGAGGCTCTGTAGGATTCCCTTTTCCCTTTTTCTTTTATGTTTTATTCTCAAATTTGAAGTGTTCATTGATCAAAATTAGCAGGATTTAGCAAGGACGACAAACAATTCTCTCTTAATTGCACATTTATTTTCACGTTCAGGTGGCAAGTATGGGATCCTAAGCCAACATTCAAGTGAACAGCTGCAGTAGCCTGTGTGTGCTGAAAATTACAGCATCTCTCAGCTATAGAACCATCTGCTCTGAATGAAGTGATACTAATATGTTTTACAAATAATGCATACCCCACTAATAGGCTAAAGAGTACTGTTCATAAAAGACAAAGCACTAAATATTTTTCACTCAGAAAAATAGTTTGAGATAAATTTACAGTTTAAAAGAATCTTAGAATAGACTGGCAAATATAATTTTTAAATAGTAATCATAAAAACACAACTATACAGTTTTTCAAAGTTACTGCAAATTAGTATTCAGACCATACCAAAACCATTTTAGTACAATACTCCTCTTCAATTATCCACTGTGTATTTTCAATTAGTACTAAAATCTAATTGACAACAGAAGCAAGGCAAGCCACTGCAGTCTAATTTCTACAGGAGATCACTGTTTTACAGAAAAAGTTATCTTGTTATGTCAGTGTGCTCTAGGCTCTCACAGAATAGGAACACACCCTACGACCTATAATGAAACAAATATGTGAGTTAGCATTCCAAATGGAAGGTTAAAAGACTTTGGTATGGCCTCAGCACTATTAACATGTAAAAAAGTAGCCTACAGAATTTAAGAAAAGTCCCACAGACCCCAGTCCAAGGCTCTGCTGCCCACGAACCACTTCTAAGCAGAGAAGCCACATCACACAGTCTGACTGCCATGTTAGTTTGGAGTTGCCGTCTGCAATATGGACACAAAAAGTACTGTATGTTAGATTAGCAAGATAATGCAACAAATCAGTTTGTACAAATTTACAGTAATTGCATTTATATTCCCAGCACGTCCATGCAGTGTGGCTTAAATGGATTTGAGGCAATTCCAATCTAATCTTAACAAATTCAGTTGTAAAATTATTTTTCTTATGTGAAATAAGATGCTTATTTTTAAGAAGACTTAAAAGATAATGCAATCTAGTTACCCCTGCATCTACCCTGGAAACTACCTTCAGAACCACACCATGCCTAAAAGAAACTATATCACAAAACAAATTTTTAAATCTTCAAGACTGAATAGGAAAGTAAGGAAACACATCGAGTTTATTTTCCATCAGCATATAAGACGATCATGCACCACAGCTCCCTTTACACATCTTTCCCAGCTCACAGGAAAAAAAATACACAAAGATGACAAAGTACTATGTCAGAATTAATTCCAGTCTTAAAATCCTAGGTTTTAAAAATTAGGTAAATGAAAATCTTGTGCAGATGGCATTCACTAAGCTTCCTTGCAACAGCTGTTTAAAAGTACCACAGCACATACAAGTGGCAGTAGAGTCAAGGATTTATCAAGTGGAATCACTGGAACAAAACATGCAAGTGTTTTCCATGAGAGTATTTTGGTAATCAAGAATATTCTTTGTTTTAACCAAAACATCACTGAAAATCCAGTTAGAATTACACTGAACAGAGCTAGGAGGATACCACAAAAGCTAATAGGCCATTTGCAGATGATTACAGGTAGTCCAGATGTGAAATACAACCACAACAGGAACAAAAAGAAAGGCTCCTGACCACTGCCATAGCTTGAGACTGCTGTTAGTAGAGATCCTGTCCACAGTTAGCAGATGAGGTAAGTCTAAATTTGACAAAAAACAGACTTTGGTTTCAGAAGGCTGCTGCATTTAGGGTTTATATAGATGTACTTCAAAACTTTTTCCATTTTAAAAGGATGCAAGTTACTCTTCATGTCAGTTTGCTATCAAAATCCATATGCTTAGATGACCTAATGTCTGGTCTTTATTTCTAACTTAGGTTAATTATGACCTTCAATCACCTTTTTATGCAAAATACTGAGGCTTTGGTATCAAGTGCAAGTTTGCATGCCGTTCTTTTTGGTCTCAACCCAAACTAACACTAACAACTTTGCAAGCTCCCCACTGTTCATAGACAAATGTGTTTGATTAACTGCTTACTACATGAATAAAATCTGGAGGTCTCAACTGACTTCTTTTAAGAACAGACAAGCCTCATTAAGACGACTGCTTTAAAATAGCAGTCTCCAACATTCTTGTCCTACAGAGACTAAAGCGATGCACACAAGATGACATATTTGGATCTCTATGGCTCTCAGCAAAGCAGTGTGACCCTACAGATTATTTGTTTCCTGTGAACCACAGGCTGTAGATAGAAAACTTCAAGAGAACCACTTACTTGATTGTAAGGACTTCAGTGTACTAAGTGGAGAATTCACTGTTCTCTTAAGCATTGCAGCATTTCTCAAAAAAAAAAAAGCCAAGAGCACCTGTCATTTGAAGTACTTCCAGCTTGCATAACACATTTATTTTCATTGAAGCATTCTATACAGTACTTGCAATCAGTGTGCAAGTCAGTTCTCTGACTAAAAAAAAATTATGTCTCAAAAACGTTTTTTGCTCTACCAGTTTTGCTACCATTTTTATTGATTCCAAGGCTGTACAGACTGCTCTCTTGCATCTAGTTTGGAAAACCAGCATTCTTAGCATTTTATTTATACTTCTATCTGACCTAAAAAGAGTATTAAATATGGCTAACTACATTCTAGAAAAAAAAGTTTTCTGAAATGAGTTTTCAGTTTTAACACCATACTAAACCAGCAGATTAACACAGAATTTGAGCTGTGAGTTTTCTCCCACCCTCCCCCCCCAAAATTTTTAAAATACTGAACTACTGAAGAATCCCCAGTACCATTAAAAAAAGCTAATTCAGTTTTTGACAATTAGCCTCAGAGACAGTATTACACTTCAGGTTATTAAAATAGCTTAGAAGTTACTGCATTCAAAACCTATAAAACCATTACGTCCAGGAAACAGGGCTCTATACCTACTAAGGAAAAGTTGTCTTAAAATACATTCAGATTAAGAGGAGAACAATAAAGGCAAGTTGACTGAGTAAATCTGCTCTCTTTATAATGCTGAAAGGAAGCAAAACTAAAGACACAGTTGTTCAGCAAACTGAGCTGTTCTTTCTCACATGCAGTGCATGGCAGCCATCTATCTTTCTATAAACTTACTTTTTCCTCATGAAGCACAGATAAGATTTTACACCAAAACACTCTTAAACACTGTTTATGGCATTAACTGAATGCCAGTTTCTAATTAGCTGCAGTTCAAACAAGTCATGAGTAAGGTTTGCCTAGCAAAGAAGCAAGTAGGCTTTTTTGTTTTTCAAGAGAAAATACACCAGAAGTTCAAAAGCCATATGGTTTATGCAATTAGTTCTGGTTGCCATAGAACAGTTCCAATTATAACAGCAGATTTTTATATGAGAGCTTTAGAAAATATAGTGGAGCTAGCAAGATGAAGACTGGCTAAACAATAGCCACAGTGGCCTACTAACTTTCCTTTCAACATGGGTATTTTGGTGTGCAATATACTCAACTATTCATGCTCAGCTGAAAATGCAAGCTGAGGCTGGATCCCAGCATTGCTGAGACAGAGTCAAGGAGGTGGCAAAACAGGTAAGCCTCCAACCACTATTACCACCTCACATGCATATAGATGATAGGGAGAAACATATAGTGCATCAGACTTCCGACTAAAGTCTTTCTACCACCTGTTTCAATTCATACTTCTGCATCCTGGTCATTGCTGGGTGGGAAATCATTTCCCATAGGTTTTATAAACATAATTAAATTATATTTGTAGACACTGCACTAAAAAAATCACTGTACAGATACCTGCCACAATTACTTATGTATTTCTAAACAGTATTTTCACATAAAGGTGATTACACTCTGAATTTAAGACAGCAGATACTAAACACATCTGCTTACTTCAATATGTTATCACTGTTCAGAGACAAGCTGGACCGTGAGATGCCTCCAGCCTCAAGGGTCATAGCTGACACAATGTCCTCGGTAAAGCCCTAAGAGATGTAAATGTGCTCCTGAAGATTCTCCTCAAACCTTCAGAGCACGCCTTAGTACTTTGTGTTTGCCCTTCCAGCCTGTTTTCTAGTGCAAGGGAAGCATGCAATAGATACAACACATCACCATTTGGACAGGCAAATGCTTGAGATTTTGTTTTCATAATACCGAACTGCAGAACAAGAAGCATCTCTGGCTGCATTTATCGTTCTTTTTCTCTTCCAGACAGAAAGATCTAAACCAGAACTTTGTTCTCTGCTTGTAACAAAGTTGTTCTCTTTCCAGAGGACTTATTCCATCTACTTTGACTCAAAATGGTAATTAACACATTTCAACAAGGATAAACTGTTTCTTATCTGTGGGGACTGTTAAAAAACACATTTTAAGTGCAGAGTTATCAATACTTGGAATAGATGCAGTTCTTCATGCTTCCTCTTTAGTGATTTTTATCTTTACTGGAGTGTTGATCTGAAAGACTCCTTTTTTTCAAATGGTCAAGTACCCTAGAAGCATACACAAAAGCACACTACTAATTTCTGCACACTCAAAAACAGCTGTACAATAAGAGATAACAGAGATTGTTCAATCTAGCACATGCAAAAACTATTACATAGCTTGCCTGAACATCCCAAAGTCCTTTATGGGTAAACGCACACAAAGGCCAGAGGCATGTCTTCAGTTAAGAACCTTGCCCGCCAGAACAAAACACTACTCACTCTTAGTTTCCCTATAGGAAGGAGAGCTGTCAAGGAGAGCTTAATGATTGCTCTGAGATCCACATATTAAGAGGACATCTTGTGCTTGGTGAGTCTGCAAAAACAGGCTAAACAACTCTTCTTTGTTTCTGTTTTCACTTTTTGTTTAATAGAATAAGCCACCATTTGTCCATTAGCAGCACTACCCACCTGCATGTACATTCATTTGCTGTTCCCTCCATTACACTCTTGGAGAATATGCAGCACAAACTAGATCAGGGTACTGCTTGATGAGAACTCATGCAGCTCAGGAGAAGAAACCAGAAGAGCACCTATTTATTTATGCTAAATTATATGGAAGAACTTTGATAAAATAGATGAAAGACAGAAAACTTCACAGAAAACTTAGAATTTTTCTGATAATGAGGTGGTCTCAAATCTTCAAGTAACTTAAAATGTTACTAATGTAAACACGGGCAATTAAGACCAGAAAGCATGAGCTCTTTGCAACAATAAAAAGCAATTTCTAGCCTCTCAAAAGCGGCAGTTTAGAAGGGGAACCTTTTCACAGACTCTTCAATGACTCACTAAAGAAGCAAAACCACTTAACATTTGTACATCTTGGCCTCAAAGCCATGATGAGTTGAAATAAGAAAATGAAGATGGTTATAAAAAAAAATTCATATGAATTTTAAGGAAAAGGATTGCAATTCACCCCTGTGATTGCTGCTGCAGAAGTTAATCTGCAGAAGCTTTCAGGAGATTAACTCTTCTTTCAGCAGTAAAGAAGAGGCACCCGAAGCAGACTTGCCTATTCCAGGTAAGCAGTGAGAAGATAACTGAAAAACTGCACAGTTGAACAAGAAACACCTATTTGTAGAGGTATGAAAGAGCTTAATAGTGCTGGTGACCACACTGAAAAGAACAGAAGCAATAAAGTGCAAATTATCTATGGAGTGTAAATACTTGTAGGAACACTAAAAAAGTATATGTACATTAAAAGAAAACATCTTCACTCAGTTAGAAATGCTTTTGGAAATTCTTAACATTTCTGCAAAATACTTAAGAGCATTAGGATACTCTAAACAACCCCCTACTAAAGCTACTGTGCATTAGGAATGAAGCCAACAAACGCAAGGGGTTCTGAAAAAATAATGCATGTACCACTTACAACAGGCAAGAACATAGCTTGTCAATGGACTAATCTACAGAAAAAAAACAATCTCTTCTGACTGAAATGATCCTATCAGCTGGTGCAAAGGGAGGAAAACATGCAAGGTAACTTAAGTTATCCTAGAACCCCTATTAGAAAGATAAACTCTAACCGTGTAAAGAAAACAAGCATCTCCATTCCATTAAGGGATCAGTTCAAGTGAGACCCCAATAAACTGTAACCATTTCTATGTTCCTAATTATTCAGGTCAATTTAGACACACAACAACTTCTACCAACATAACTAATTACCTGAGCAAGACAGCATCAACGTGCATTACTAATTAGCTCATATACAAGGAAAAAACCCCAACACTCAGCACAAAATTATATTTTTCCCTTGTATTGCCCTCTTTCATATTAAAAAACCTCAAAGCCAGCTAAGGGAAAATTATTACTTTGGTTATATTTGAAATTTTAACTAAATGTCAAGTTGGGACTCTTTGAACACAGCCAATATTGATGTTCAGAATGAGTTTCACCAAAACAATGAACACAAATGATGAACACAAAAGATGAACATAAAATCACAAACAGCTATTCTGATCTCAAATAAGCGGTGAACAATTCCAATACTTAAATAATACTTTAAATAAGACTGACTTTTAACAGGAATGATTTTTCAACTGCACTCTACCAGCCACAAAATCTTGCCAACTATGTTTCTTGCTCTTATTTGCTGTCCCAGTCTCTTGTGTTAGCTCTCCAAGCCTTCTAGCTAAATGCTCTCCAAGGCAATACGGCTCTGTCAAAACACATATGTATTCTTCAAAAGGTAACTGCATCTTATTGTAGACATTTCCCTTCAGCCTGAGACATCTGCAGTCCTCTCAAGCCTACTAACACAAGAAAACAGTAGATTCAGTGGGGTGAAAGGAGACAACTTGATGACTCTTCAAATATAGCAACTTGAAAGGTTGAAGGGTTTCAAAGTCAACATCCACTTGAACTGGCTAGGATGCCTACTTCAATTTTTCAGCATTTACCTCAGTATTCCCGTTGGGCCATGAAAAACTTTCCCCCCTTTCAAACTGCAGTTACATCCTTCTTCCCCACTGCCAATTTCAAAAGCTGATGTTTACCAACAGAGAGGAACAAGAAGCAAACCAAGTTAGTCTGACTGAAGAGGTATACAAATCAAAAAAACACAAGTAAGAAAAAGATGCTCTTCTAATCAAGAAAGCCTGTGTCACCTTCAGGGCCACACACTACTCCATTTACTCCTTGGTGCATCTTCCTGAAGGACAACATGGTTTTCTCCCTCATGCACTCAGCTTTCTTAATCACAACAGAGAGCCCAACAGAGATTGATGACAGGATTCATCTTCCAGGATAAGGGTGACAAGGTTAGAGGAACAGTTCTCTTGTGCTGGCTTTTCATGGCAGTACTCCTTGCTCAAAGCTCAGTGGTAAACTGGAGGGATGGTTAGGTCCAAAATGCACCCCTATCACAGACATTCCATCAGAGGGTTCACCTCAGCAGATCCACAGGGCATGAACCCTTTATCTCCATCACAGCCCTACCCTTCAAGCTGCAGGATCTCCCTTCAGGAGAGTTTTTGCTCTCTCACAGGGAACTTTAAGCTCAAATGCAGATTTAGACAAGAGAAAAGTTGCATGACTAAATACTCCTAACCCTTAACCCTCATGTATACTGCTAGTTAGCTCAAAAAATGACATCCTCAACACCATACAAAGAGGGGGAAAATGCAAGCAGCTCAAAGTCAGAAACCAGTAATCGCCATGCCTCTCCCTCTATACCCATCTTTACAAGTACTATCAAAGTGGTATCAGGCTAGACAGCAACACAGTGCCAACACACTCAGATGTCTCCATAAGCCCAGATCATCAGTGGCCTCACAGACTGAGGTGTCACAGCATCCCTCTTTCGACTCCAAAAGTCATGACAAGCAAAGCTTATGTGCGACACAAAAGTTATTCAAACCAAACTGAAACATGCACCATTAAGAAAACATAGAATCAAGCCATTTTTGCAGAGGAAATATTAATTCTTCCATTGAGGAAACCTTCTTGGGAAGAAGAAATGTTCATAAGGTCAACAGCTCAACTAGCAACACAGGGTAAGATGTACTGGGATTTGCCAGTATCTGCCTTCCAGAAGATATAACAGCAAACAAGCTACCTGAACAGCCTTGGACATGATGCCCAAAATTGCTTAAATGACCAAGGATCACATCTTCGAGGTTAAGTATTATTCAAATAATAAATACTTGCTTCCATTCTTTGAAGGGCCTCAAGGTAGGATGTAAGGCAAAGAACAGGGACTTATGGCAACAAGTGTGACTTGACCTGAGCACTGTTCAAATGGAAACACTTCCAATCAGCATACTCTGCCCTCTTCAGTCAAGATAAGATGAGATCACAGAATCACAGGGTTGGAAGAGACCTACAAGATCATCAAGTCCAACCTGTTTCGTAACACCTCAACTAAACCACAGCACCAAGTGCCACATCCAGTCTTTGTTTAAACACATCCAGGGATGATGACTCCACCACCTCCATGGGCAGATCATTCCAGTACTTTATCACCCTTTGCATGAAAAGCTTTTCCCTAATATCCAACCTACATTTCCTTTGACACAGCTTCTTGAGACTGTGACCTCTTATTCTGTCAGTCGCTTCCTGGTGGAAGACACCAACCCCCACGTGACTACAGCCACCTTTCAGAAGTTGTAGGGAGTGATAAGGTCACCTCTGAGTCTCCTTTTCTCCAGGCTAAACCACCCCATCTCCCTCAGTCATTCCTCTCAGGGCTTGTGTTCCAAGCCCCTCACCAGCCTCATTGCTCTTCTCTGGACACGCTCAAGCATCAAGACATCCTTCCCAAACTGAGGGGTCTAGAACTGGACACAGCACTCAAGGTGTGTCCAGTGCCAAGTACAGTGGGAGAATGACCTCCCTGCTCCTGCTGGCCACACTGTTCCTGAGACAGCCCAGGATGCTCTTGGCCTCCTTGGCCCCCAGGGCTCACTGCTGGTTTCTGTTCAGCTGCTGTCGACCAGTGCTCCCAGCTCCCTTTCTGCCTGGGCACTCTCCAGCCACACTGTACCCAGCCTGTTGTGCTGCAGGGGGTTATTGTGGCCAAAATGCAGGACTCTGCACTGGACTTATTAAACTTCATCTTGTTAGACTCTGCCCATCTATCCGTCTCTCTGCAGAGCCCTCCTACTTTCCAACAGATCCACACAAACTCCCAGCTTGGTGTCATCTGCAAATTTATTACTGAAAGATCCCCCCATCCATGAGATTTGTAACCTACAGTTACAAGGCTTCTATTTTATGACTTCTTTAAAAAAAGATTCCAAATCAGCAAGAGTGAAGACATCAACAAGCCATTCTGCTTAACAACCCACAGTGAACTATGGCCAATATGAAAACATACGGCCAAGCCCAGTTTAGTCTCAAAATCTACTATGGATAAAGACTGACTATTCAATCTCCAAGAAGTGTTCTTAGGGGTCTCAAGTAAATAATCACATCTTTTAGTTACAAAACCAAGCTTAACTAGAGCTATGATTTGTCCCATCCTGCAGCACCTGGAACAAGTAGTCACTGGAGGAGGTCCATGAAAGCCTTACAAAGGCTTCCTATACCAGATGAACAGAACTTGTATTTCTTAATCCTGATATACCAGGAGTGTATCAGGATTAAGAAATACATTATAGTATATCATTATTCATTACCAGGAGTAATGAATAATGCAATACAGATAAAACATGACAGACCCATATGCTATGCTGCCTTGTGTGCAGAAATTGTTATTTCTATAATCCAACTAAAAATGCAGAGCAATGAATATTTAAAAGATTTTCTAGTTTAAAATACTCTTGCTCTTGCTTTCAGTCACCACAGAAACCTTGCCCAGGTCTTAAGGTTTCTGACCTCTGGGGATAGGAATTCTTCCACAAACATGAATTCAAGAATAGAGAAGCCAAAATATCAGAACCTCTTGCTAAAACTGTCAATAATTTAATGTATCATCATTAATACTGGCTATCAGATTTTCCTATTATTCTGTCCATAAATATGAAGTTTCTGGGACCACTTGGCTTCCACATGCTCTAGTTCTTTCTTCTAACCTTTTTGTCATAGCTAGTTATATCTAGTTTGTCTCCCACTCGCAGCTTTCTCCAGTAGTCCAAGTACCATTAAATTATATATCACTAAATTGCCCTAATATACCTTTGCTCATTACATGGGCTAACCCACATATTTTGACTCTCATGTTTTATTCTTTCATGTATTATTCTATGCTGTGTCTTAAACCCAAACCTATTAAAACTACAACTTGATATATTTATATAGTTGACGTTTCTATCATCTGTGTCTTAACATTATATATACATATTACTGATATCTAAATTTTATAACAACAAAATCTAGATTAGGCAATTTTCTTTCAAATTAGTTTCAAAAATATGATTTCACTTAGATATTTATCACTGCATACAAAAACCTGAGGTTATACTCCCCTTCAACACAAAACTAATTATATGCCTAATTCAATAGCAAGAGAAACATAGCCACAGAAGTATGCCACTATGACAGAGCTCCCAAATATTGAAATCATATCTTTGACAATTGATTTTATTCCCCTGTGTACATCTTCAAGTTTCAATATCAAAGGAAAGTCAAAAGAATCGTTTGTGAAAGAGATGGTAAGAAGTCTTACAAGATAGCATGACAGCATAAACAAAGTCAGACCAACAGCACACAGCTCTGAATAAACTTAAAATTTTCTGCCCTCTATCAGTGCATATCAAGTTCTACAAAGTCATCTATGTCCCAAAAATCTTGCTCTAGTACACACCAGAGTACAAAGAGAAGCCTTGGAAAGGGACCCATACATAACAGGAAACCAAAAAATTACTTTGAGAACATCAACAGCTGAGAACTATCACACTGATGCCATCTGATGAAGAATATACTTGCTTTCTATATGGGCTAACCTGCATATTTTTACTATCATTTTACTACAGAAAAGCACTAAATCTGAGGCACTGCAGAAGGCTTTCTGCTTTCACCCAGAACACAAGTTTGAGATAAGAAAGTGAAGTCTTAGTTTATCTCTAGCATCCTTTATAAGAGACTTGTCAAATCACATTATTTGTTGTGGCACCCAAAGGCTGACTTCTCGAGTCTTGAAGAATATCTCAAAATAAACTAGATGTATTTTATACGGCAACATATGCTCTAATATGGAGAGAAAAACCCAAGTTTGGACATTTTAGCCTTTGTTTCATAATGAAGCTGACTTTCAAAACATGGACATTTCACATCCATGGGCTGAACATTACGCATGGGCAGAGAACTGGCTGTCTTGTGCACAGGAACCAGTAAGTTTATGAAGACTTTCATAAACAGTATGCATCTTCCCTCCTTGCATTTTATCTTGCAAAAAATGACAACAATTACACTGCATCACCTAAACTACAACATACGTACATCTATATTTCACAGGAAAATCAAGAATGTGTTTTACTACGGCAGAGAAAAAACCCCAAACATCAAAAGTAAGCCCTGATGACATGCTTACAAGAACTCAATAGGCATCAGTGCTTTGGAGGAATCTAAACAATGTGTTATAGTCAGTATTAAAAACCTTGTTGGTATCAGGCATGGGGAATCACTGTGCTACCTTATACATACCCATTAAAATACACACAGGAGTCCAAAGCATTTAAAAAGATAAAAATTACACTATTTACGTAGTTTGGTTTTGGTTGTAGGAGTTGAACTTCCTTACATGCCACTGTTAAAATAAGTGCCATCCGGATTACCCTGGAACAGATTCCTCACATTACAAAAGCAGCAGATGAGTTTGAAGAAATCTGTGCCATGGGATGTCAGCACATTCTAGCTGTAAAACAATGCATATCAGGAAGAAAAGTATTTAATTCACACTGTTCAGTAGGACAGACCTAATTTAAGCTTTTCTGCCCACAATTCAGGTGTAGGTATTGAAAAGAACAGCGTCACTAAGAATATAAAAACATAGGCATAAGAATCACCCACTTCTGGAAATGAAGCTGTAGTCAGGATAAGCAAAATTTGAAAGGAGTTAGTTCATATGAAGTACTATATTGTCTCACAGCCATAAAGCCAGGACTTTACCTTCTACACACTGCAAGTAACTACTTTCCACCAACTTCCTAAACAAAGACCAGCACCTCTAAGTCCAGCAACCCTGCTATTAACAAGTCACACTTCTTTGACTCAAAGATCAAAATTGTGTTTCATCATACAGACACAATATTAAAGAATACATGATTGCTAGGCTATTTTTAAACCAACAAGTCAAACACGATTTTTATCTACTTAATTCACTCTGCAGACATTTTATACTATTCTATATTAAATGTAGCTTTTAGTCAATGTTCAACTTTTAGTTCAACTTCAAAGTTTATTCTTTGCTTTGATTTTGGGTAAAATACTAGCAAATTAAGTTCCTAGAAGCATAAATAAAGAAAAAAGGAATTTAAGCTCTCCTTACTGCATAAATACTGTACAAAACGCAGAGTCACACATAACCGGCAAGTCAGTTCAGCAAAACCATTCCTCAGATAAAAGATGTCCAAGTGCCCAGAGTCTGCTGAATTACAGCTCTTTTACTCTGTGAAGACAGAGATCATCAGGCCTTGCTGCCTAAGCAGTAAATTATTTCAATTTCTCCTGAAGAAGCCACAGCCCATAACTTGAACAGGCGCACTCTTCACTGGATTAAGGACTGTCCGGATAGCCTGGCCCAGAGAGGGCAAAGGAGCTGGTGAAGGATCTGGAGAGTAAGTTTTATGAGGAGTAGAGTTCTGGTTTATTCTGGAGAAAAGCAGGCTCACTCTTTATAACTACCTGTAAAGTGACTTTAGCCAGGCAGGGGTCAGTCTCTTAATCCAGGCAACCAGCAAAAGGACAAGAGAAAATGGCCTCAAATTGGGCCAGAAGGTTCAGGTTGGACATCGGGAGGAAACGCTTCACTGAAAGGATTGTTATACATTGGAATACGCTGCCCAGGAAGGTGGTGGAGTTCACAATTGCTGCAAGTGCTCAAAAAATGACTGGATAGGGCACTCAGTGCTACAGTTTAGTTGACACGGTCATGTCTGGCCAAAGGCTGAACTCAATAACCTTGGAGGTCTTTTCCAACCTTAACAATCCTAAGAATTTGTAGAAAATAAATATTTAAAGAACACTGGTTTTAATCTTTTGATTGCTAAAGTTCATTTAACCATACCAAAGTTCTGGAGTCTGATGTTGAAAAGACTTCTTAGAAGTCAGCGCATGAAAAGATTGAAAAAGTTTAAGTTACAAAGTCTAATATCACTGGAAGAGTCAAGGACATAGGGAGGGTAAGACGGGGATAGCACACATGTAAAAAGGACAGCATTCTGACACTGAGGACCTGCCATCAAGCATGACTTGACTGACTATGAAAAGGGCTTTTAATATACTAATTCTTCCCCATTTGCAAAAAATAGACTATTGGTAAACTATCTCTCAAACTTACTGGAAATTCAAAGAAGAAAAATACCAGAGACTACATATACTTATTATAACCTCTGCCAAAAATCATGTACAAGTTTAGACTTTGCTTTCTTTACTACACATCTGGAAAGGACATGCAACTGCTCTGTAAGAATTATTCTATTTGTGCACAATAGCTTACTGAAAAATGGACTCAACGTAAGCAATTATCAAATATTCTGTTATTTGTCTCAGCTATGTCTAAACTCCCTGCAGAACAAAGAAGAACCACTGAAGTAGGGTTTGGCACACATGTCTCCAAATAACCTCCAATGAACCTACAAAATCTCAGTCGGTTGCTAGAAGGTTAAACAGCTGTAACAGAAAGGCTTAAAACAAATATAGCCAAGCGTTAGTCTTAATTTGCTGCATTTTTCACTAGTGCAACATCAATTTATTTATACAGTTTAAAAGAGATCTAAAATGCACTCCACAGAGAGAAGAACACAGAATACTTCTGTAACCATCCCTATTAAATTCAGAGAAAATAATTCCCTTTTCTTCAACATCTTTGGACAATGACAGCAGCTCTCATTTAAAGCCATATGACAACTTCACTTAGATAACAGCTAAAAATGTTTAGGCACAGAAAGTGCTTAAACACAGAAAGGTTCTCAACTAGCAGAGGCTGTCCTCACAATAAAGACATCCCATATGGCAACTATTTTTAGACTGTTAAGTATCAGAGGTTAGAGAAATCACATGGTTGTCTCCAAACTACCAGTTCCTCAGCTGATTTTTATCTCTCACATAAAGAAAAAGCAATTTGGGATAATTTTTAGAACTAACTTAGTTCAGAATTGAAAACTGTGACCCCTTCTGAGTTTGTTTAGCTTCCATAATTACCTATTCTTTCCAGTAAGGGCCTGAAAAGAAAGCAAGCCTGTAACTTTTGACAAAAATACCTGCAACATTCAAAGCAGATCAGCTGAGTTTACTTAACCTGGCTCTAATTCACTGCAGCTGCATCTAATGAACCACAAAGAAAAGCTTATTACTGCAGTAAGTGACAGAGCTCAGTGGCTGAACACCCTCCAAGTTTCCAGCATCCTTCACTTGGCTGTGCTCAGCATCGGCTGCTGAATGACCTGCGTAGTGTAGCAAAGCATACAAAACCAACAGACAGTAACACCTCCCATGCCTTTGTAATTTCTGGGATGTATTATCAAGAGGGTATCAGGTAGGGTATGCTACCAGATACATTCAAACAGTCAGCTGCTAGCAGACACTGTCTGCATTCATTGATCCTCACCTGCTTTAAACACTGAATAAGAGTTATAGAGTTCTTGTAATGGTAACTCATACATAGACTTTGACATAAGAGTATGCAATTTGCCACATGGGAGACAGGAGAACACCCTGAGCTGCAAGAAAAATCTTCAATCTCATCTTTACAACTAGTGACTATGGGTGATCTAAAAATCTCAGGTCTTAATGCAGTTAAAAACAGACCCATGCATTACTTCTACATATTCACACAAAAATAATTTAGGGATTCCCACAAAGAATTATATCAAAGTTTTATTTAAAATGAGGAAATGCGTACAGTGCACAGGAAGTCTCAGTGACAGATTACTAAACCCAAGCTTAGTTCTCTAAAATTCCCTTCTCTAAAAGGGAATTAGGCCTTTGATATACTAGCATGTTTCAGCTCATATTTTAAGACCACAGTTCCATAAGGAATTTCATCTATATCTTTCTCCAAAATTTCATGTGTACTTTTCATGTGTCTAGTCTCAAACAGAACAGTATGCAAAATAAATAAATCAAAACACATAATGAGTAAACTGAAGTATGAAATATTAAGTAAAATTAATTTGCTTCACATTCTTCCTCTTATGTCAGAAAGGAGAGAGGGAATGAGGGATGGGGTGCAGAAGTCTCAAAAGCCACTCAATGTTTTCAGCTTTGACTAAGACAGATTCATACCAGGTGCTTCAAAAAGCAGTGTCTAAGAAAAAAAAAAATCAGTAAGATTAAAGGTCCCCCTTCCAATTCTGGTAACAGAAAAATGACACTTACACTGAAAATAAAAAACTTCAGCAATTTACTCAACAGCTACACTCCTGTTTCACATAAGTATGTAGAACACATGTAAAGATTCCCAAACACACAGAAGAAACAATGACTGAAAGAAAAATAATTTTGTTCCAGGCAGTTAATGACTTCTTGTTTTGTTTGTGCAACAGCACAGAGAGTGTTGGGCTTTCTACTTCATTTATCAAAGAAAATGTACAATTAAGTCAACATTCTTAAGTAAACCCTTCAGAAGGAAGGCAGGTAAACCTCAAGGAAAAGAGGTAAATTAACCACAAGTTCTAACAAGCAGTAGCACTGCCTTTAAATAGCCTTCCAGAGGAAGAAACACTAACAGATATTTTGGAAATATCTCAGTATGCCCAAGCACTACAGATTAAAATTAGAAAGAATGTTTCCCCCAGAATTTTTCTTGTATTTCTCTCTCCCTTTAATTTTTTCACACACTACCAAAACCACTTAATTCATTAGGGATTTCAGAAAAGACACAAAGGCTCAGTGACGTCCTTCCCCACAGCTGATTTACAACACAGGTACCAACTATTTCTCCCCCCTACCACTCCCACAGGGTCCCAAAACCAACAAAAGCGTCAAGTGAGAAAGAGTCTCTGAATAGTAACTCAAAAACGAATGTAAAGTGGCAGAGGAAGGAAAAAAAATCCACAAAAACAATTCTTATTCCCAGTATTAAAAAAAAAAAACAGTAAGTGGTGCAGTCTCTCACATGTCACACCAGACTGTTACATTCTATTTTACTTATGCAAAATAGATTGTTATACTTCTCTACAGAATCCACTACAGTAAGTGATTTAGCTATACAGAGTAACATCAGAAGCAAGGCTCTTCTCTAAGGCACTAAGAAGATGTATAATTTTAAGGTGAATTTCTGCTAAATCAAACATAAGACAAGGCACAGAAAAGAAGCAAGAGGAATCTTTCCAGAGAACTAAGAAAGCAGTGAGTGGTAGAAGTAATTCAGCGGGCAGAGGGAGTGCACTTGAAAAGCAAGTGGAGAAAAGTGGCATTAATTGTTTTGCAGGCCTATCACAATCGGATTACCTGATCCAGAATAAACTGTGCCAGTGTAAACTGACCTAGCAGATTCTGTTCACCTCAGGGAGCAATCTGCTTCTGGGACTGCTTGTTCCTTCTGGTTTTCAGCCAAGTGTTTGTGAATCAATGATTGAACAGCACATAACCATGGGATCTTGAGAGTCCATTAGGGAGGTAAACACTCTTATTACCACCTCCATGAAACAAACTCCTTCACCCCATGAAGCTGTGTCCCCCAAACACTCATGCTGCACAAGTCTACAAACCAGAAAGAACATGAGTCAAGTCTTTCTAGCAAAACACAGTGCTCCTGAAAGCTTAAAAATAAAGGAAGTGAAGCCTCACCAACTTAGCATTTTATTACAAATATTTACAGGATGCATTGAGGAGAAGAGGAAGACATCTCAAAATAAAAACTGACATAAAATGTTAAAGCACATCAATACAACCCAAGTTATAACAGGAAGAAATCAAGAAAAGCTTCATCAGGTGAGCTCAAGGTTGCTGGGAGCCCTCTACCACACAAAACCTTGACTTCCAAACATTTCATATTTGAAAGCTTCATTTATTAACTTTGTATTTTCACTAAATGAGAAAATTACTAATGTCCTAGTAACGAACAACTCTAATGCTCAACCCTTTTTTTAATCACATTCACCGGCAAGAAAGTGGAATTCAGCAAGTTTGTGGGGTGTTTGTTGGATGGCTGGGCTCTTGTTGGATTTTTGGTTGTTGCTGCTGTTGATAGCTGAATCTGAGTTATTATAGAAGATTAAAGAATGTACACACAAAACACAAACAAGAGACTTTTCACTTCAAGACAGATTTTGCAGACCCTGCCATGTTTCAAATTCCATAGCTGCTCCAGCAATTACATGTGCTGTTTTCCACAAGTTTTCCAAAGCTGACATTCAGCTCAATGAGGCATTACATACACTATTCTTAGAACACCCGACCACCTAAACCACAGACTCGTGCAATGATCACTTAGGGTTGGAAGTCACCCCTGGAGACCACTGGGTCCACCTGCCCTTCCCAAACAGGGCTAACTAGAGCCAGCTGCCCTGGACCACATCCAGAGAGCTTCTGAGCATCTCTGACACAGGATACTCCACCACCTCTTTACTTCATTCCAAAAATGCCAGCAAAGAAATCTACCTCAAGAGCTTGAAAAAGAGCCAGAAGATCTGGAAGTATGGCAATGGATGCGAAATCCCATCTATATAAAGTGAGAGGTGATCCTTCCCATGTGTTCAGCCCTACTTGAAGCTGGGGCTTCATGTGGAGGGCTGTGTTGAGCTCTGGTTTCCTCAGTAGAAGACAGACAAGAAGCTACCAGAAAGGGTCCAGCAGAGGCCACAAAGGTGACTTGGGGTCGGGAACATCTCCCTCATGAGGAGGGACTGCAGGATCCAGGCCTGTTCAGTCTGGAGCACAGAAGACTGAGAGGGGATCTCATTAATGCATGCAAATGTCTCAAAGACAGGTGCCAAGAGGGTGGTGCCAGACTCTTTTCAGTGGTGCCCTGAGACAGAACGAAGAGCAATGGCCATAAACTAAACCACAAGAAGTTCAACCTCAACATGAGGAAAAGCTTCTTTACACTAAGGGTGGCAGAGCACAGGAACTGGCTGCTCGGGAAACATGAAGGCATTCCAAACTCACTTGGACACAATCCTGTGTTACCTGCTCTAGGTGACCCTGCCTTGGCAAGGGGTTGGGACTGGATGATATCCAGAGGTCCTTCCAACACTAACTGTTCTGAGATTCTGTAAGATACCATTAGCTGCTACCTTAGCACCTTACTAAAACTTACATCATTTTAAGAATGAACATACTCAGCCCTCCACTATCACTCCCCAACTACTTCACCATCAGAGATTTTGTTCAACTTTTGAAGAGCTAGTAACTCAAGGAGACTGTTGCCAGGTTTAAGTGAGAGGTAATTTTCTAACTTTCCATTATGGGTGAAAATAATTTGAATCACCTCACTGTTATGACAGCTAGACTATTACACACTTTTTAGGTTTAACAAAGTCCAGAATAACTGGACAGCAGTCCCCATGACCTACTTGCAAGGGACCTCTCCCTGAAAGATGGGTAGAATATAGACATGTCTGATTTCAGGTATTAGCAATGCAAAATCCAAGATACTCAAGATATTATGTTTGACTTGGCCAACACATTCATCCAAAAATCTCATTTCTCCTCAGTCTGAGTGCTGTAAAAGCCCTTCTTCCGCTGCTGCCACACAAGGTCTCCATTGTGCCTAGAGCACTGTGCTAAGTGTCACAGCTTGATAATGACCCCTCCCTGTTATTGTTATGAGGCACTCTCAGGTGAAATATCCAGCAGCGTTGCAGTTTTCTTTAGTCTTTCCATACAATCCCTGACATCTCACCTCCAACTGTAAACAAAACAAAAAAGCAACTCGTTCTACCTAAAGTTTCGGAAGTCCAACTCTGTATTGTGTTTGCTCAAGTATGAAAATCTTCAAATTTGACAGAGTTAACCAGCAGCCATCTACAGGCATCAGAAGGTACTCATAATTACCAGCATCATCAGTTTGATGTCTCAAATCTATGGCAAACCATTTGCTTCCTGACGCCACTCCAATAAACCTCTGGCAGAAAAAATGCAGCAACAGATAAGCTGTTTCTTCAAGTAGGTTTCCTTTAATCTTTCATATACAAGTACCAACAATCTTATCCAATTCTAAGCAGATAAACTGTCACATAAGAAACTTCTAAAAGCTCCTCTTTATTGTCTGTGGGGAAAAAAAATATCTGAATTTAAGAGCAATTGTTTTCATATAGAAAGAACTAGAGTTCAAAAAACAACAACAACAACAAAAAACAAACAAACAAACAAACAAACAAAAAACCACAAGTCCAGACCCAACAGATATCCAGCCTGCTATGCAACCTACTACCTGGTGTCTGAAAAGAAACGTAACCAACCAAACAAACAAAAAACCCCAGGTATGTCAAACATGCTACACCAACTTCACTTTTTCCAAATCACCACCCTATCCAATCCCTTTATTAAGTCAGTTTTTAGAGTCTGTTTCATGTATCAAATAGTCCACTGGCACTCAAGTGTGTTTATACTGAATTTCTTTCAATCCATTGCCTCACAGAGTTAAACACTCACCTTCCCCCTTGGCACAATCTGTCACACAGGGGTAACACTGTCTCACAACCAGGAAATCTCACATAATGAATGATTCAAACTTACTGGAAGTGTTAATGGGCATAAGGCACAAAATAGTAACTTTTCTTTAGCTCATAACACTTCATTTCTGTACAGATTGCCAAAGTGGCTTTTGATTCTGTTTTCTATTTTTTGCATCTGCTCAGCTCAACTGGTAGACAAGGACTCAAAATTTTGGAACACAATGAAGTTATTTAAACACTGACAGTTATAAACAACCTAAAACAGATGGCCAGCTCTCCTCTGAGCTTAAGTCCTAAGAGAAAGAGTCAGGGAAGCTTGGATGTGCTCACTGGACCTGTTTTCCTGAAGCTGTAAGTCTAGTAGACTTACTCTGAAAGACTACCCTAATACAGGTTCAACCCGTCTTCTACTTTTCATCACCAACTTCTACTATAGAAATAGATACCAGACATTTGCTGTTTCTTGTACTCAAAAAAAATCTATTTCAATCAAAACCTGTTAAAGTACAGGAGGAGTTCCTATCTGCATCACAAAAGCTAAGCCGGTTACCTCCAGGAGAGCAGAGCACCATCATGTGTAAAGGTTACTTGGGAAGACAAAAGTTGTAACTGCAAACATGTCCCCCTTCACACAGCTTGATATATTAAGTAGGATATCATATGGTCTGGAATACCCCTTTGGTCTTTTTGGGTCAACTGTCCTGCTGGTATCTCCACCCCCAAGCTCCCATGCAACCCCAACTTCCTCACCAGCGTGGCCATACTTGTGTTCAGCGCAAGTACCAGGGTACTCGGTACAAAAGTACGGCTCCATCTTAGACACTGTGAAGAAAATTAACTCTACCCCAGACAAAACCAGCACAGTCTCACACAGTAATAGCACAGAATCAATGGTATTTTCGACAAAGCCTACCCAGAGATATAAAGATACTTCTAATCATCATGCTTTTTGTTTCCTGTACCATTTTCTTCCACGCACCTCTCAATGGCTAAACTTGTCAAAATAGAGTGGGATGCCATCCCGAGAGACCTGGGCAAGGTCATAAAGTGGGAAGTTCACGAGATTTAACAATACTAAGGTACCAGAAAATGTACAAGGTGCTACATCTGGATCACAGCAAGTCCATGTATCAATGCAGGCTGGGGGGATGAACAAATCAAGAACAGCCTTGTGAGAAGAATTTGGGGGTGCCGGTGGGTGAGAGGCTGGACATGACGCAGCCATGAGCACTGCCAGCCCAGAAAGCCAAACGTGTCCTGGGCTGCATCCAAAGCAGCGTGGGCAGCAGGGAGGGAGGGGATTCTGTTCCTCTGCTCTGCTCTGGTGAGAGCCCACCTGGAACCCTGCATCCAGCTCTGGGGTCCCAGCACAGGAAGGACATGGACCTGTCAGAATAACTTCAGATGAGGGCCACACAATTTGTAAGAGGAATGGAGAGAATACCTCTCCTACAAAGACTAGGAGAACAGGGACTGCTCAGCCTGGAGAAGAGAAGGCTTTGGTATGACCTAACTGCAGCTTTCTGGTATTTAGAAGCCTACTAGAAAGATGGAGAGGGACTTCTTGCAAGGGCAGGTAAGACAAGGGTAAACAGCTTCAAACTGAAAGAGTAGGTTTAAATTAGATATTAGGAAGAAAACCATTACAGTGAGGGTGGTGAAGCACTGGAACAACAGAGTTGTGAATGCTTCATCCCTGGAAATACCCAAGGCCAGGCTAGATGAAGCTCTGACCCACTTGGTATAGTGTCCTTGCAAATAGCAGGGGGCTTAAATCAACATGATCTTTAAAGTATGTTCCAACTCAAACAATTTTATGATTTTTATAGGGGTGACTTTGACAAGTACTACAAAACCTTCTTTCTGAGCTCAAAGACTTGTGGAAGTTTATTTCTAGTCTCATCAGTAGTATTTTTGTCCTTTATTTAGAATTCATTTAATTTAGGATGATAAAATGCTTGAGTTTGTCAAAAATAGAGGAGTGCTACTAGAGCACTGGCTCGGAAGACACCTGGCTATTTCTGTAACAAGAAAATTACTTGCGCCTTTAGTATTATCTGTAATTTTTACCAGTACATCTGTTCACAGACAGAAAGCCATAATATAACATCCTTGATGTCAAACACAACTAGAAAAGGTAAATGCCAGCATGCAGACAAAATTTTCAAGCAATATTAAAAATCAGGATTTCTTCCATCAAGCTCTTAACTAAACCACAAACATATGAAAAGAAATAGCCATCTCTCTAAAAAAGAACCACCTAGTATAATTTCAGGGTCCACTACAATTCGAGCAGTCTTGCATGCAGATTGAAACTACAAGGATTATGTTAGCTATAAAGCCTGAACACAGTGGAAATGAGCTTCTCTAACAAGCTTATGCAGACAGATCTCTTACCCTTAGAAGATTTTCAGTCAAAGGCTGCAAAAATGATGAGGAGACAGCTTAGCAAAAATGCTCCCTGAGATTCAGCAATAGCTTTGTCCTGGATTGCCAAGCAAATTGTATTCTATTTGCCATCTGTACGGCAGCTGTCTTCTGTTAAGTGGGCAGCTTCCCTATCTCTTCCACACCCAATTCTTCCTCTGGGGAGCTATCTGCTGATAACAGGCTATTCAATGTCACTGCATGACTGATAAGAGCTATAACATCCCATTGTGAGATGCTCTGCCCAGAGGGAGGAGCCAAGCATTGCTGGCCAGGTGTAATCTGGAGATTCTGAAACACCAATCCGGCTTCTCCACTGGATTTCCCAGAGGAACAGCTGTCTCTTCTTCCACTGGATCTTCAGAGGAAGACTACACTCTTTTCTACAGGATCCCTGCTCCAGCAGAACCACACCTGACACTCCAGGAGGACTGCAGCCACAATTCCAACTGGACTGCTACCAACCCCCTGACCAACAGGGTGTCAGGC
Source organism: Fringilla coelebs (assembly GCF_963513975.1). Classification (NCBI taxonomy): domain Eukaryota; kingdom Metazoa; phylum Chordata; class Aves; order Passeriformes; family Fringillidae; genus Fringilla; species Fringilla coelebs. The sequence goes on from NC_140031.1 coordinate 58,640,227, forward strand.
CATATTCTGACTCTGTCAGTGTTGTTTTGGTCTACTGCATTGTTTATTTTATCTTTTTATTTTCTCCTCTAATAAAGAACTGTTGTTCCTGCTCCCATATTTTTGCCTGAGAGCCTCTTAATTTCGTATTTGTAACAATTCAGAGAGAGGGGATTTACATTTTTCCATTTCAGGGGAGGCTCCTGCCTTCTTTAGCAGACACCTGTCTTTCAAACTAAGACAAGCTTCTATTATATCAGACAACAAGATGAGTACAAATTTACTCAGCTATCAGTTGTCTCCAGTCTTCACCATTTTGGTAGAAGATGTTGCTCATGACAATACAATTTACTCCTTCAAACCACAGAAGTTTTGGGGTTTTTTCCCCCTCTATCTAAACAACTGTTTGGGTAGTGCAACGTTTTTCACTATAGATTTGAGATCAAAATTAAACTCCAGACATATTTGATGGTTATTTGCTTTCCAACAAGGTCTTCATGTAGACCAACGAGATACATTTTTAGGCAAGTTCTCAAAACAAGAATTTAGCTGGTACTGCACATCCAAAGCTTTTTCAAAACCAGATCACTAGTAAGTATTGCATCCTTGTCACACAACTCACAATATGCAAAGTAAATTACAAATAAATGTAATGGTTTTATACTAATTTAAAAAAGAGTATCCAACCATGCACTCTATACCACATTATGTCTCCAACTACAGCCTGACATCCTACAGGAGAAATAAAAAGGAGTAAATACTTATGGTGTAGCCCTATTTGCATACCCAAGTTGCATCTCTAAACACAAGGATATTAACTACTCTTATATAGGATGAAAAGCATGTTAACTTTTCAGTATATTGCAGGAATTTATTTTGTATCTCTGTTAAGAGTGTGAAAGGCAGAACTAAAACTAGCCAGTCACAAACTCTTAAAAATTAAGCACCTATACCTGAATATAGAGGGATGAAAAATAATCCTGTGCATTTTTTTAAACTGCTAGCAAGCTGATTGATTACACAATATGTACTTTAAAACTGCTGAAGTTAATACAACTTACCAGCTAGAGACATGTCAACTTTAGAAAGCTGTCTGGAAAAAGCAAGGCAGAAGAAAGACTACACAAAATGTGGGCCTTCTGCTGAATGGGGCAGAGAATCTGGTGACAAAAGACATGGAAAAAGCTGAGTTTGCCTACCTTTGCCTTGATCTTTACTGGTAAGACAAATATAAATACCAGATGGAGGGGAGTAAAGAAGGTTAAGACACTCTTTTTAGAGGTATCCAGTGTCAGGACAACATATGCTTAAACACATGAGAACTTACTCCCACAGCTACTAATGCTGACAAGCGCAGAACAATGTCCACAGAGAACACAGACCCTCTGGGCACAGCAGGAGACATCCAAAACCCCAGTGGACATTGATTGGGGCAGCCTGCTCTAGGCTGACCCTGCTTTAGACTAAGGATTGAACTAGAGTATCTCCTGAAATGCCTACCAATCTAAATCATTTCAGTCATTAATATAAATTAAGTACCTTTGATAGCTTTCAATATATTTAAAAAGCTAAAATATGCAGTAGAGAGCTGTTAACCACCAGCATCAACTCCAGCCAATGATAACAGCACTGAACACAAGAAGAGTACATCACATCTGGTCTGTTTTCCTGCAACTAGAGAAAGATCTTTTCAGAGATTTCCCTGTCATCCTATTATTTCACCTGTAATGACAAACAGCGCTCATTTATACCATATTTCATTAACATTCAAAAGCATTTGCAGGTGCAGGAATACATTACAGTATACCTACACATCAACTTTTACCTTCCACAATTCTGTCAACAGCAACACTGCCTAACAGGCAAGACAAGGCAATGAGAAAAAGCAGAAGAGAGCCTTAAGGAATACCCAAGACCTTATTTCTCGGACCAAGGTACTTTTAGTAAATTTTTCAGTGCTTTTTATTTTAAGCCAAGTTTCCAACTAACATTGTGATATAATGCAAATGAATGTTGGGATAAAAAGATAATCTATCATCCATGCATCCTGTGGATGGACTGCTATCTTTAGAATGACCTTTAGAGAAAGCACCAACAGTAAAAAAAGGATATACTTGTGTTACACCATTAACCAACATAAATGGAGAAAGAATTAAACACAAGGCTCCAGAAAAACTACCCGGCAAACCAGCATTCAACTTCTAAAATCAGCTCAATACTGCTGCTTATGAACTCCTTATATCACAGCTATTTGAACAGTTTTCCACTTAACATGCAATTCCATTCTTCAGTTTATCAGATGAAATACATTTTAGAACATAGATAGTGTTCTCAACAGTGTTCTCAAGAGTACATACAGCATTCCACTTATGCTCAGCTGAATACCCTATTTTTTCTTAAAAAGTCCCACTTTCCCCTCAAGCTAAAAGATCTGCCACTGTTACCAGCATAAATAGGTACGCAAATGCAAGACCTGCGTCAAGATAACATTTCCATCAAAGGAGCTGACAGAAGGGTGCCAATACCACCTTCATTTTCTAAGGAAATCAATGCAAATAATGGATTACCAGACTTAGCAGAAAAGTTTGGAAAATAAAGCTTTATGCTTCAAAATTTTTGATAAAGATTCATCTCCTTGAATACCAAGTCGGTATACCTCCCCAGTTCTTTTCTGACATTTCTACTGCAGTCCACCTCCTCAAGGCTGTTTGTGACAGCTTCTTTATCAACCACAGACAGACAAGATGTGACATGCCTTTACAGGGGCTTCAGAACTGAATTCTTCAATGCTAAGGAACAGCTGTATGCAAGCTATAAAAAGAAGTGCAAACACACACAGTGGAATGAATACTGAAGCAGAAGCAAACTGCCTCAAACAGCAACTGTTGCATGATCCATTGTGCAGGTTCATCATCACTGTTCTGGCTTTCTAGGATTTTTCCCCCACACACATCAGATCTTGCTTATGTAATTATTCATCAGAGTCTCCACAGACATCTCCTGAAAGCACTGTTTTACAGCTCCATTATAGTGAAGAAGTTCCATGGTCACCATGCCCATCTGCTTAATCCTTTCTTGCTTGGAGCACCTGTTAGACTGAGTACACTTGTGTTTTTCCATTACAGTCACCTCCTCAGTGCTGGAGCTACCAGGCACTTCTGCTTTATTTGCCTGCTGAGTGTAGCTTTGCTTCAATCCACATCACCCTCCATCCTGATGGATGCCACAATAAGAAATTTTAAAACACTGCTACAAAATTATAAGGAAGGAAAAGACTGGATAACAGTCCAGTAATACCACTCAAGTCAGACATCTCCTAATTACTTCCAGCTTAAGATCTACAACCTGACTTTCACCAAATACCTATCCCAAAACACAGATATGTCCGTTTACAGACCCATGCCAAGAAGCAAATAATTAAAATTGAACAAATCAAACACAGCGCTTAATTCTGCTGGTAATTCAAGGCACTCTTATTTTTCACATAGAACATGGTTTTGCAATGTCACAAGGAGACTTGAAGAACAAGCAGAAACAGTCATGCAACACAACCAGTGGCTCTGGCTTTTATAGCGTTACGAATCTTGTGGGCTTAGTGGAAGGAAGAGAAATAACACATACTAGAACGAGCCACTACTACTCACAAGAGGCCACCTCTGCTTCTGGGAGCTCCACACAGCGGGTCAGGCACATGGGAGAACACCATCACCACCACATATTCTTCATTCAGCTTGCATTAATTCAGCAGAAGATATATATGAAAAAATGAAGACAACTGATATCTTAACATGAACAACAGTAGCTTATTGCTACTGAAGTGAGGAGTATACAACCGCAGCATCAGTAATTTTCTTGTTGGTAGAAGGCCCCAGAGCAAAGACAGCTACCTGAAGTCCTCAGAGGTCCCATTTTCATCTCCAAACTGCACAGTGTGACATATAAGCTTGAAAACTTCAAAAAACACCTGCTACGTGTTTCTTACAAATGAGAGTGGGAAACATGCAAAATCCCAGGGTCACCTACAACCCATGGTAAGACAATCCATTTTGTGCCCAAGTATGTGTGATGTGGAGAAAGGAGGGAAGAAAACACAGGTCTGTGTTTTTGCATCATATCCAACGACGTTACTGTTACACAGCAGCAGTACTGCAGGTTTCAAGGGTGAATGCACTTAGCTTACACCAGAATAAAATTATTTTAAAAGGCAGGAAAATAATGAAGAGACAGCAAAAGGCTGTCTATGGCTATACCTATACAGTACAGTAGGTCACAAGCACTTCATAATCATGAAACAGCAAAGCAGATTCAGGAAAATATACCACAGGTAACTGTCATGAAGTGTGCTTTTAGAGAAAGAGCTACAGAGACTGCCAGCTGCTTGCCATCAAACGCATGCCAACACACTCTCCTTGAAGCACTGATGCCACTATCCTGGTTCACTGCAGAAATGGACCTTGAGGAGAGGCTATTTTTAATTAAGTTGTAAAGTTACTACAACTCACCGGACTGAAAAGATGTTTAAAAATTCATGCCAGCTTGTTTAGAAGAGGGTGGTCAAGTACTTGTTTTATACAATTCCTTCTTGATGTTACTTCGAAAGGCTGAGATTGGAGACCTCTCCTAGATATTAGTGAGGAGTCTCTGTGACAGAACAATCTCAACATTTAGTCACAGAAGAAGAATTAACTAAGGACATGCTAGAGTTTCATCTGACTACCAACAACTGGAGGTTTTATTCTTCCCTACAATATCAGTCTCTATCCAGGCCTCTCAAGTTTCTTTTGTACTTGTTTGCAACTGGATTCAGCAGCTTGCACAGACAGAGCAAGCTCCTTCATTTCATCACTCACACATTTCATTTGCACAGTTGGATGTTTGCTAGACCCACCACTATCTGTTTGGTCACTCAAATGCATCAAAATGACTCACAGGATTAAATCCTGAGCAATAAGCTTCTCCTGAGAAAAGTGGGAACCAGAAAGGGAGAGAAAACAGGACTTTGCCACTAATTCTGTTAAGCCCAAACCATTAACTGAAGTTAGTCATCAAAGACATGGGGCTGCACCACAGTGGGTCACCTTGCCCAACCTCCCTGCTCGGGGAGCTTTATCCTAGAGCACTGATGCACAAGATTGCATACAGACGGTTCTTGAGAATACCTGTGAGGGAGACTCTGTACCTTCTTTGGACAGCCTCTTCCAGGGCTCAGTAAAGAAGTTCTTACTCAGGTGGCACTGGCTGTGCATTGATTTCTGCCCACTGCCTCTCATCCTACAGCTTTGCACCACAACCTGGCTCTGATCTCTTGACCTCCCTTCAGGTACTCATAGACATTGATGGGGTCCCCCCTCAGTTGTCTCTTCTTGAGGCTGAAGAGGCCCAGCTCCATCAGCCTTTCTCCAGAAGAAAGATGCCTCCAGTCCCTTAATCATCTTCAGAGTTCTCTGCTGGACACTCTCCATTGTCTCTCTTGTACCGAGGAGCGCAGAGCTGGACACAGCATTCCAGGTGAGGCCGCACCAGGGCTGAGCAGAGGGGCAGGATCACCTGCCTCAGCCTGCTGGCACTGCTGTCCATGATGCAGCCCAGGATGTCCCTGGCCTTCTTGGCCACCAGGGCACCGCTGGCTCATGGAGAGCTTGTTGTCCAGCAGCACCCCCAGCTCCTTCTCCGCAGAGCTGCTTCCAGCAGGTCAGCCCCGGGCTGTGCCGTGCCTGGGGTTGTTCCTCCCCAGCTGCAGGACCCTGCACTTGCCTTGGCTGAATTTCAGAAGGTTCCTCAGTGCCCGTCTCTCCAGGCTGCTGAGGTCCTTCTGAAGGGCTGCACAGCCCTCTGGGCTCTCGGCCGCTCCTCCCAGCTTCGTGTTGTCAGTGAAATTGCTGAGGAGGCCTCTGACCCTTCACCCAAGTCATTGTGGATAAATTAAACAAGACTGAGCCCACTGTTGGACCTTGGGAGACACAACCAGGGACAGGCCTCCAAACAGAGCCTGTGCCACTGGTTACAATCCTCTGGAATAACACTACAATGGCTAGTTACTAGCAGTCCTACATGAGCAATTTTAGATCGACTTAACTCCTCCAATTTAAGGAAAAAAATTCTTATTCATCTTAACATACATTTTAAGAATGTACCACGACTACATAAGACAGCAACTATTATGGGTTTGATCTGCAGACAGTCCAAACTGCTATGTGACAAAAATTGTCATGAGTCAGAATACCCTAGAAGTGCAAGTCAAGATTGTCAACACCAAGCTGTGTGGTGGGGCTGACATAGGGATGAACAGAACTGTAACACTCTGCCTGCAGAGATGAGAAATACCCCATTCCTGGAAATATTCAAGGTGAGATTAGATGGGACTCAGAGCAAACTGAAGATGCCCCTCCTCTTTGCAGGGGAGTTGGACTACATGACCATTAAAGGTCCCTTCAAACCCAAACCATTCTATGACCCTTATTTTTCAGTGCCTTTAGAAGCCATTCACCTTACCTCAAAGGACAGCGGGCAGAGAAGAACATGTAAGCACAAAGGTGAAGTTGAAGAACAACTTCATGTTCAGTCATGTTTTCTTATCCTCCATAACCCTTCAGGGAGTTACCTGGTTTTCGTGACCACTACTACTTAACCCACAGAAGGCAGAAGCTGCTTAAACACACATTCCATTTCTTCCTATGTCCAAGGTCTAAGAGAATTGTCCATATCATATTTCAAGTAAAATAATTTTGAAGCAAAGTGGAGTACACACAGAAAAAGGGCAGTCAGCTATTATTAAAATACATGCGCCAAAAGCAATACCCTCGCTATTTACCATCCTCACCCCTTCTGCCATCACTTCCTTTCGTGGCCAGGAGCTCCTTCCTAATTCTCCTGAGATCACCCAATGATCAGAACAATGGACAGCAAATAAGGTACTGTTGACAAAAACAAATTGTGATCAATTGGTCACATATTGCTAATTGGCAAAAATGCATGCCTTTCACATGTTACCAGCTGATAACTGTGCTCAGAAGTGTGTGAAAGAAGCATTATTGCCAAAAGTAGTTTTAGACAAAGGCATAGTTTTTAGTTGCCATACAGAAGTCCCTTTTGCATAAAATCACATATATATGTACCCAGTACTTCGCCTTCCCTCTTTAAGTTACCATTTAACTATATAATGCCACAGTCACTTCCAGAAATCAGGATGCTAGAAATGCAGAAGGAATGTGGATAAACAGGGATATTAAAGTCTAACACACCATAAAACACATCACATTGATACTGCTCCATGGACAGGCTTACTTCAATCTTTACAGCCATTTTCTATCTCCTGACTCATAAGCCACATCTTTCCATTTTTCATCTCCTTTTGAGCCACATTTTATCTCCTACTCTACCAAAAGGCATCCTAACAAGCAAAGAAAGATACTACCCACACCAAGGCACCCTGACCCACATCATACAGCCCATCTCTGAAAAGTCTAAACAAGGCCAAAACTCAGACGTGCTCTCCTAGAGGTGTGCCCAAAATGCCCTTTGCCATCTGAACCAATATTCACATTAAAAAAACCCCCAAAACAACAGAAACAACAACAACAAAAAAAAACCAAACCCCAACAACAACAAAAAACCTCACAAACAAACAAAAAAAACCCCCAAAAAACCAAAACAAAAGGCAGTAAACCTCACATGTAAACTGTTATATAAGCAACAACTTTGAATATCTTCTAATTGACACAGACTGGGCCACTGCTGGCCAGTAGTTTGCTTGTTATATCTCACGTCTTATACAGAGAGGCCATCACTTACATCATCACACTAATCATTCCAGTTGTCAAAGGATTGTCATTCGGCCCAGAACTGCCCTTAAAGATTTTCAGAAAAGCCTTCTGACACCCACTTTTCTCAAGTACTTCATGCGAAGGTACATACTTTTAGCTCCCAGAGGACTCTTGAGACTACTTTAAAATCAAAATATGTGTGCCTCTAGGCTGATCCCCACCAGGAAAACAAGTTCGGACACATCACTGTTTATGCTTTTAATAAGCCAACTTGCACGGAGGAAAAGACAACTAAACTACTTTCTCTCAAAAGAACAGCATCATACAACCCCTAAGAATTAGTAAACATTTAGGTCTACAACCATTGACGAAAAAGTTTGTTGAAAAAGCGCTGACTGATTATATGCTCTAAGTGTAAAGCAGACTCATAAGATATAGTAGCTAGTAATATTATTTGTCAAATTACTATCCCAAATACCTAGACTGAAGGACTGGAAGAGTGTCAAAGCAGAGTTACAACTGCTACAACCACTCAAACGATTCATATTGCATTCAGATATGAAAGGTATCTTTATCTCTTTGCTACATCCACAACTTTTCATGTTTCATATAACTGAGGCTCTTATTCCCATTTATTAACTGTGCTGTACAATTTCCATACTTTCCTAAGGAGAATTAACTAACTCTTCAGTTCACACACTTCAAACATGGCAAGCATGTACCACTCACATTCAAATGTTAGAAGCTGCCCAGGCAGTATCATGCTGTCCCTGAGTGCACCATTTCACATCCTTTTGTATAGGTCAACGTGAAATCCTGCCTGCATGTACTGCGTTTGATAGCAGCTAACTCACAGTCATCCCAACTTGGACTGAACATATGAATAACCACATGTCTACAGCTCTTCCTAATACCCTGACAAGCAGAGTTTTTGAGATGTATGCAAACAAAACCAACACAGCCATCTTAGGTCACGCAAGTTAGGAAAAGATACATAAATCAAATTTTAAAAGGGCAAGTCAACCCCATTTATAAAACAGGAGGATAGCTACAATTAGATGGTCTAATTAATTAGATGGTCAGTATTTTAATAATTGAGCAAGTAGTAGCAGCAGCCACAAAAATTAGGTCTCTGATCTTGGACGCTCTTTCAGAACACACAAAGATTACTCAAGATTGATATGCAGAAACGTAAGCTAAATCTGATACTGCACAATTAAGTTAAAAAAACAAAACAAATTTCTCCCACAAAAACTGTGACAACTCATTTTCTGTTCTCATGCATTGCTTCAAGCAGGAAACCTGATGCATGCAATCATTCTATGCAATTAACTCCTAAGACAGGCAATTCGATTTAGCACTTCTTCAGGAACACTGACATTCCTCATTTCAGAACACCTAAAAATGTTCAAAACAAGTAATCCTTGGTAACTCCACCTGGTTTCACAACACACAGTATTTGTAAAGATCAAGAGAACTGTATCCACAAAAGAAAAACAGGTTTTATTTTTGCCACAGCAAAAGTCTGCAGTATCTACTCCTTTTCTAACAGCTAGTTCTACACTTCTAACACTACCAAACTTGCATAGAAAATTGCTGTAGATTCACAGAATGGTCCAGGTTGGAAGCAATCTTCAAATCATCTAGTTCCAACACCTGTGCCATCAGCAGCAGTATCTTCCACTAGATTGGGTAGCTCAAAGCTTTGAATGTGTCATCTGTTTTATACCATTCAACACAGAAACAGTCATCACAAACATCTGAGTTGCACATGAAACCTTCCACACAAAAATAGAAAACTTACAGCCCAGTTATAATTTCAGCATGATGGCTAGTTTTGTATCGTTCAGCTGCACTGGTTCAGGGGAATTTCACTACAAGAACCATTTTTCTAATAAAAATAGCCTTTAGCAAAAGACAAGCATGACTCCATTTAATTTTCTTTCAGTTTGCTCAACTGTTGCAGAAAAAATTCAGCTACTCAGTTGGTTAATGAGGCTGTAATTCTCATCTTGCCTACCAACAGCTCAACCATGGATACAGTCCAAGGCAAGCGCTATTGCTATGCCAAGTTTCACAGTTTAGCTATCTGAATGCAAAAGCAGCTTCTACAGTCTTCTTCACTTTATGCAGTTCACTTTGTCAGCACTTTTCCAGTTTCCTTCAGAATGGGTGCTCTGGCCAGATTAGCAATAGCAGTTTTAGGTCAGGACCTCAATTTGGGCTTGTAGCTCAAGGTACAAGCACATAAAAATTAAAAAGTCAAACTCATTAATACACAATTTCTTCTCTACTGCGTGCACGCATAGTCTGTTACAAGCAGCATATGGTGTTTTAGAGTTATGACTTTAGTTGTCCCTCTTTTGGAAACAGAAAGCAGGCTTCTAACGCTTATTTGGGTGGAAATGAACCACACCAGGATGTCTGATGAGATTTCTACACGTGTTAGTAGAGGCAAAAATAATACCCTTAATTACAATTATAGCAGGTACTAGGATTTTAAGATTTAAATTAAAAAGATTTAAAAGCCTTTCTTAAATCAACTGTGATATGCAACCAGTAAGTGTTCACCTCTAGTTATGCTTGCTGGATCAAGACTGGAGATGAACAGCAGACGCAGAAAATTTAAATAAATCCCAAAATCTCGTTCCCCCTGGGGTGGGTTGATGCGTATGAAATTTAATGCTAATGCATAATAAAATCAGAGGTCAAAGCATTAATTTTCCAGCATTTCAAGAAGACAAACAAAATGGATGGCACTGAAACAAAGACTTCATTACAAAAATAAAATGGAAACAAAGTTCGTATGCTACCATTCCTGCAATATATTGCCCATTTCAGTGCAACGGCTAGGTATGCATACGCTCAAAGCAACTTCAGAAATCAAAATACCCATTAACAATCTCCTCCTTTGCCAAGACAGATGGCCACAATACCGACTCTCCTGCAGCCATCTTCCTTTCTCTATGAAAGAGAAACACTCTTTACTAGACCAAAGATATAAGGGACCACCTTCTTCTCCTCCTCGCCACCTTGCACACGTTTCTCACAAGGCCACCTGGAGCAGTGGTGCAAGGAGCCTTAACTACTTCTGTAGGTAAACAAGCACATTTTCACCCCACTGGTTCCATGAGCTATCAAAAACTATCTCACCATTCAGCACACCTTTCTCCAAAGATGCTGCTCAAGTCCAGGCATAGCTGACCCTGCAGCGTGTAAGGGATAAGACCATAACTTCAAGAATGCATTCAGAAAATAAGTTAATCACAAGTAAGACTTGGAGAAGTTCTCCACTTTGGTACCGAAACTAAAAATCCCATGCCACAAACACAAAATTAGAAGCAGAAAGCTTATAAGGCTAAGTTTGAAGAGTGGGCATAAAAAACCTTGTCGTTTTTCTGGTCTTTAGATATTTAGTTCATAAATTTTGGTATCCACCACACCAAGTCTAACCCAGGGAACCATTTCTTTAAGGCACTTTATAGTTATATTATTAATATCAAACACTACCATGACATACATCCTTAGCCAATTTTATTTACATTAAGGTATTTTAACAGCAAGCTTTCCATAACATTACAGAGACACAATCTCTTGGACACCAAAGCTGACTGTCCAAATCCCAGTATATGGTGAGACAAGTCTAAGCTCAAAACTCTCAGAAGCAGATTTTTCCCTAAAAAACTCAGGTACCATGAATGGGAATGTTTGGAATGCATCTACTAGTCATTTAGGAATTAGAGACAAAGCCAGCCCAAGAAGCCCACTTCAAATGTTTATTTCCCATGATATGCAGGTACAGTCTTAATAATTGCAAAGCCCACTGAAATCGCTACCTCATCATGGCAATGCAGCTAGGGGGAAATGGCATAGAGTATCCAAATTATATTCTGACCTGACTCCTCCTCTACCTCCGTCTAGGTAATACTGCATAAATTTTCATCAATATAAATAATACACAACAGCCAATTAAAAAAAAAAAATCACAGAAAAGAGGGCCCAAACCAACCCTTCTAGTACACAAATCTACTTCTGAAAAACACGTAAAAAATACAGTATTGCAAAACACAATCAGCAGGGACACTATTGGTAGAGAAGTTCAATTTATGTTACCTTTCCTTTTCCATGGCTGAATCTCCTTCTCTCAACACTTATAAAATGAAGTGACTAAGGCATTTGCCTCTAAGTACTTATTTGAATTTCCAAGAAAAATTCTGTTCATCCATTCTGTAAAACAAATCCTACTAACTTCTTTTCTGGCATCAAGATTTAAGGTATAGAAGAACATCAGTACTCTAGCGATCATTCAATGGCAGTTTCATTCCATAAAAATACAGAAAGCTTATTCAGCTAAATTGGAGTAAGGACTTAGCTAAATAAACTCATCCAGAGCAGGCCGTAAGCAAATGCAGCCAGCACAGACCTACAGAAAGGCTGCTCAACACATCACAGTGAATACTCCAGGACACCCTGATTACTCCTTCCTACCTCTGTGTAGACTCTCACCATGTATTTGAATGTTAGAGTGCTCCCTCTTTTGCCATTACTTAGGTAGTAAGTACTCCCAAGACTGCATAGGCACACTTTACAGTATGTTAGAGCAATTCAGTTACCTTCCATTGTATAATGCTTTCCTTCTACTCTACTCCACACTCACCTGAAGAAGTAAAGAGTCTTACATCTTTAACAAAATCCATGTTTCACTACCTCAGTATTTTCCAGCTTCAGCATCATTTGGGCAGCCACAGTGGCTTTACGTGAAAATACCTGTTTCTTTGCTAACTGCAGCAAATCAAGCTACTCATTCTTGCAACATCTTACAGCTTCATCTGGATTAAGAATCTCTGCAGTTTCTGATCAGCAGCTGGGCTATCTGAGCCATCAGCAGAATCACAACTGTGTGAGGGTATGAATAATCGGTATCACCAATGTCAGACATGAACTTCAAGACTGCCTAAAATTATTCCCACTCTGGCCTTTGGCTGGCACACTCACACATTTAAACACCTAACTCTCATCCCCCCTTTCATCAAGAAACCACAGCTTTTTTCAAATGTTCATTACATGGGGTCTTACTAGGACTACCAAAACAAATTAAAACCCCTGTTGCTTAAGTACAGGAGTACCATGGGGCTCAGACAGAATAGAAAACAGTGTGACACTGGTTTAATCGCCATCTGGAAAACTTTAAAATTTGTTCCCAATTCACAATTTTCAAAACGTATGAAAGTCAGATCTTCCCATTACAACTTTCCACATTATTTAATTACTGCTCTTAAAACTCCACATATTTTGCCAGCCAAGTCGAATTTGGACTGTGAGCTACTTCAAAAACTTAACATGGCATTAGAATTTTTAAGTTTCTAAGAAAGCATACTTCAGATTTCTGCCGTGAGCTTAAAATTAAGCAAAAGTTTCTCTTTTGCTTAATTTTAAAGCTGAAAACTTGCAGTCCATATAAAAACACTGATTACTAAAGCCAAGTGTTTCACTGAGGTCAACTTTCCAAGATGTATTTATTGCAGAGCTGTAGGTCAGAAAGCCTGCATGAAACACATGCTCTTCTTCCCTGTACACCGAAGAACAACCACCAATTAGGTCTCTTATCACAGATTCTGTTAGATTTAGCATTGCATTTAATTCTGTAAGTATTAGATGCAAGGAGACCCTAAAAATAAAAAACAACTCTTACTGAGCAAAAGCAGCTTTGCTCAGAATTTTGCTCAGAATGGGTAGTTTGTCTGAGCTTCAGTGGGAATCATTCAAGAAGCCTACTTGTGTTATTTAGCCACCAGAGACTCGCAGTATGACTTTCAGAATGTCAATATGGATTAAGCAACAAAACATCTTGATCTGGCCCACCAGCTGTACTAGCTAAAACTTCCAAATTGTCTTATGCCAGCTTCTCCAGAACTAATCCTTCTGAGTGAGTCAAATTAGGAAGACTTCACACAGACAAGATCAAAAAACCATGTAGCAGCTTCCTTCAAAAATGGGACTACAGATGTCAAAACCCAAAACACCATCAGCTAATCCTGCTGGACAGTGTCATGATTTTTCAATTGATTTGGGGGCGGTCAGAAAAAGAAATCTGTGTGCTAAAGCAATATTCTCACACTTTTCAAATGTTAGCAACAGCTGGTAACACTCACTGTCCTCTGCAGACACTAGCATGTATTAGAGAGAAGCATTTCAGCAAAAGTGAAGATGGCATTAACGCAATACGGAAATGTATATTCACCACAAATTGAGCTTACCCATTAGCTCACAATCAGCTTTATTGCTATGAAAAACATAATTGGCCACAAATATAATCAAAAGCCATTATGTTGTAAGACAAAGAGTTTTACCTATAAAAGCAGCATTTCTGCATTGCTGTTACAAGACAGGAGCATGTGCTTTCATCCTTGTACTATTTTTAACTGCAAAGTCTATATCTGCAGGAGCATTGACTTTTTTTAATGAAACACAAGAAAGTGGAACTATTCCTTGGGCTTTTAGAACACAATAACAAATGTCATCTATTTCCTACCTAGTCCCCAACTAAAGCATGCTTAGCTCTGTCTCTCAAAAGCTTCTATGTTAGTATTACAAGGACTTTCAGAGAATTCAGCTTGAGCCTTCACTGCAGGTTGAATATTGTCATCTAGAAACCTGGGGCATACTCTGCAAGATTTTTCTCTCTTGTACTTTTTTTTTTTTTTTTTTTTTTTACCTAGATCACCTAGCTCAGTCTTAACTATGCTAGTTGACAATTTTTGGAAATGCACTAGGCATATCTTTCCCTCCCATTTAAAAAACAGCAATTAAAAGGAATCCAGGAAAAAGAATAAAATTCAATGTCACACTAATATGGTAAAGTCACAATAAATTTACTTGCAAGAATAATACACTAGCATAATTACCCTAATAAAAGCAAGACATTTATGTAAATGTGAGAATATTTAAGACATATCCACTGCAAAGACTAAATCAATTAAAAATCTCCACTGCACATAGAAAAGATCAACCACTCCACCAGAATAAAATCACATAAAATAAAGATATCTATTGCTGAAGCAGAAATATAGTGTGGATACAACCAGAAGACATTTGGAAGGGGCATTAAAGACATGCTTCATCAGATTTGAATATACCTGATAAAATTCCTTAGTAGTTTCAAGGTCATTAGCATGTGTCCAAAGTTAAAAATGCTCAATAATATATAATGGTAAAAACTTCAAATATCTACATTTCTCTCCAATTAAGTAATATTCCATTGTACACCATGTATATAGAATTTTATATTGAAAACAAAACTATTTATGCATAATCACTAGAAATGAGGTTCAAAGTCCACTGCTAGAACTATGAGCCCTAATATAACATTTCTGAAAGGTCAGAGAAAAGAGATGAAAAAACATGAATGTAACTTCAGGATTCAGAATTCATGGAACTGAAAAAGGAAAACTGAAGCTAAAACTAATACCATTGTGCTTCCTCAACCAAACGTCCCCATATAGTGAACACCTTCCATGCCCCCCTCCCCCAGTTTAATATAAAATTTGCCATCAAAGTAAAGACAAAGTCAAATGGCAAGGAGCTTTTCAGCATAAAAAAATCACGAACCTATTACTTTTCAAGAAAATACAGACATCCTGAAATACTCAATTCGTTAGGTGCTACAGCTTTATCCATTTTCACCTGTAATAACACAAGACACTGATATCCTAAGTAGCTACTAAACTTTATCAACCAAGGCTGTCTTCAAAACTTAAAAAATATGGCAACGCCTTTTAGTCTCAGAGACTTCAATTGAAAAAACTACCATCAAAGACTATTTTGTAAACAGATATTTTCTTGTGCGTTTTGCACGGCTTCTGGATTTTTTTTTTTCAATAACTACCAGATTTCCAGTTTTAACAAGCAACACCTGAATTTAAACGGATGCTGCCGAGGGGGTAACGAGCTTAAAGGAGTACCGAGCTGCGTGGCTGCTCCAAGACTTCTCACCATCAGCGTGATGCAGTTGAAACAAAATCAACTCACTCTCCACACACTCAAGGCAAGAATGGAAATTTTTTTTCCGGGACAGAACAACCTGAAAAGGCAGGCAGTACACCGAACCTGGTAATACTCCGTGGAAAAAGCAGAAATGACGGGGTGACGACCCCTCAGCTTTACCAAGCTCGGACGCACCACGCCGGCGACGCAACCCCCGAAATAAAAAAATCATTATTGCCGTTCACCCTCCCGTCCCATCCCCCCACACCCAGCTCCCCTCTCCAGAGCGGGAACTCCCCAGCCCAGCAGGGCCCGCTCGCAGGGCGGGACCCTCCGCACCGCCTCCCTCGGGGCGGGGGGCGGCAGGCGGCCGGCACCAGGCAGGACGGGGTGTTCGCCGGGGCCGCCGCGCCTTCGCCATCGGAGGGAGCGCGGCCGACGGCCACGCAGCCCCGCCCGCGGGCGCGGCTCGGCTCGGCTCCCCCCGCGCCCGCAGGTGTGGCGGGCAGCGCTGCGGCCCCTCGGCAGCCAGACACAGCCCCGCGCTCTCCACCCGCGGCCCTCTGCTGCCCCACGGCTCCGCCGCGCTCAGAAGGGCGGCAGATGCACTACGGTGGACATAAGCGCTCCGGTTAGAGCAAAGTCAGACGCGAACAAGGCGGAAAGGAGAGTGCAGCTTGCGGGGAGAATGGGAGCGACGCTCGAATGGTAGGGCCACACTAGATAAATAGGTGGGGTGAAAGTCATTCAGAGAGATGCTGCTGAGTAAACAAAGGGTTTATTGAACAATGTTTTGTATGGGGGACAAGTGTTCAAGCACTCAATTACCACACTAAAAAAAAGGGGGAGGGGGGAGCGGGACGAAGGAAGCAGTCAGAAAAGCCCGAAGGTTAAAGCAAAAAGCGATTAAACTCATCTAGTACGGGTCAGGGGGAAGAGGATGAAGTAACCCTTCGCAGAAAAAAAACCAACCACTGTCCGAAACTGTCAAGAAGCCCCTCTTAATCTAACACCACCAGTATCCTGGAGTTTGGAACCCAGACCGCAACAAGCCGGTACTGGCGGAAAGCCACCAGTCACTTACAGTAGTAGGGGACAGTGTAGGTCTCCGCACACGCCTTAATTTACCTTTACCCTTTGCTGGGGGGTACCCTGGCCATGCGCCGGCGGCCCGTAGCCCAGGCCGCCCTGCCTTCCCGCCGCGCTCCCAGCGCGGGCAACAGTCCCGCTCCGGCTCCAGCTCTCCTCCACTTCTCCTACGGGGCGAATCCGGCGTCCCGGCGCGCCTCTGCCAAGACCGCATGGCTTCCCGTAAGCCCCGTCTCCGTTCCCAGCCCCTCGACCCGCCCTTCTTTCAGCAGCCCGGGACCGGCAGTCCTCTGCTCGCTGTCTTGCAGGAGCGGCGACTTTCGCGGAGCCTGGTTACCGCTGCTGCCGTCCGAGGCTGGGAGCAGAGTGGGGGAAAGGTGTCTGCTACCCGAGGGAGCGGCGCAGCGCCCCGCCTCACCTGATGGCTCTGGTGCTCCCTCCACCCCACCGTCCCGCACTCGCCCGGCCGCCTACAGAGAGGTCTACTTCAGTGACGGGCAGATAAAGGCCCCCCACAGCCCGCCCCCGCGGCCACCGCCTGAGTGACGCTGCCGGCGGCCACTCAAGAAGCCCGCGCCCACGGGGCCGCGCCCCCGGGCAATGCGGACACTTCGCGGAGCCAAGGCCAGGCGGGCCCTACTCCGCAACTGCTGCCGAGCGCCTTGGGGAGGCGGGGAGAGCCTAGCAGCGGAGTCTGCTGATCAGGACGGGGCGGGAGCTTGCCTTCCCCATCCTCAGTAGGGTCAGAGACCCACAGCGCTGCCCATCTCCTTAAGGCTCCCCGACAGGCTATCTTTCCCTGTAAAGTGTCGAGCCCCGGAGGCTCCACGCTGCCTTCCCCTCGCTCGGTGGGGCGAACGAGCCCCCAAGCCGCCCGCCCGAAGGGGCGCAGCCGCAGCAAGCGCTCCGTGACCTGCCACGCGCATTCGCCACTCTGACAGCGCCGTCTCGTTTCCTGGACCGCCCGGCAGCGAGGGGACCCCTCTACGACCCCCGCAAGGTTCGGCTGCCGAGCACCGCGGCTGCGCGCCTGCGGGCGGCTCGTTCCGCGCGGGCAGCGCTCCAGCGAGTGCCCAAAGGGCTGTCATTGCTGGCGAGGGAAGGTCCCGTCCCCGCGGGAGTGCATGTCCCCCGCCCTCCCAGCGCTCCAACGACTAGTCAAAATACACAGCCTCACCGCTGGTTCTTGAAAACGACTTGAGGTGTAATTATCCATTTGCCTCGCTCATATAGATAGCACATTAGTTATTTTCGTATGTGAGATAGATGGGTACGGTGTAGCGTGCTGGCAGCAGCATAAATTAAACAACAAAGGCAGTGCTCGGGGCCGGTCTTTGCCGGTAGCACAAGCTACAGCGCCAGCGCTTACCATCGCCGCCTTCTCCTCCTGCCCAGACCCTCCCACCGCCGCGGGGACGAAGAGCGAGAGGACGGGGGGACGCGCCCGAGGACGGGACGCACCGTCCGTCCTTTTGCCTGGAGCCTCGCTGGGATCCCTGCCGCCGCTGCCGGACGCAAACTTTCCTCGCACACACCGGCGACCGCTGTCCGCGTCCCCCGCCGCCCCGCTAGGACCACGGACAGAGATCGGGGCCGCCCCGCCCACGCTGCCCATGCACCGCCGCGCAGTGCCCCGACGCCCGGAACAAAGGGACGCGTCCCCTCCCGCGGCGGGTTATTCATCCCCACGAAAAGACATGGGCCCGCCCCGCCCGACGGTAATAGACTTCTCTCCGGGAAAGCTCAGCGGCTCTCCTCAGCCCACCGCCCGCCCTCCGCACCCGCTGACAATACTGCCGACCGCGTCTTTGTGCGCCGTGGCACGCAGTCGCCTCCCAACCCCGCAGGAAGCCAAAAAAAAAAAAAAGCCGCCGTGCGGCTAATGCAGTTAGGCGCGGAGAGCCTTATCCTGGCTAATCCGAAAACGCGAGTTTATCTCCTCAAAGTGATACCGTCTCCCTCCACCAGCGCGGTGCGGGTCCGTCCCCTCGGATACTCTCCGCAAGGAGACGTATCCGGAGCTGGACGGGCGCGGTCACGCTGGGAACTTTGCGGCTGGGCCAGCCCAGGTAGGGATGCGCATGCCATCCTGCGTGGGCACGGTGCGGTCCCCTAGTTTCAGCGGCTGCCCTCCCCACGCTGCAAACACTTTCAGCAACTCAGCTCCTCGGGCATGCTGCCATAGCCACGAACAGCCTCACTCAGCGCCGTCGGCACGAACCGTGTCAATACGGAGCAAACACAGCAGGTGATCAGCATAATTCTACAAGGCATGCACCTCTGGAATGGGTCGCGTGGACCCTATCGGACACGTACAATAACGGAAAGAATCAAGCCATAACTTACCTTCCAGTCCTCGGATTTAAAAAAAAAAAAAAAAAAAGAAAAAGAAAAAAAAAAGTAACGGTGCAGTTCTCCGGATCAGGAGTAAGAGGCAGATGGATAGTTCTCTCAAGACAACAGACAAGAGCTAAATTGCTGACAGTTATAAAAGGAAGCAAATAAAAGCCAAACCAAAACAAAAAAATTCCTTTCCCTCCCCCACCCCCAACAGTCCGACACTAGGGGGGAAAAATCCAAAATTTAAAAAATTAGAAAATTAAAAAATGAAAACGGGAGAACTCAAAAGGGGGAGTGTGACAGGACGACCCTCCTTTCGCAACCCAATGGAACAAAACGAGGGGAGGGAGAAATGAAGGAACAAAGAAAAGAAGGATGGAAGGGCGATTTTAAAGACGCTCTCTCTCTCTCTCTCTCTCTCCCTTCCTCCCTGCTGGTCACTTCCTAGCGGCTCGCCACCCGAGCCAACTGCAGCATCGCTGAGTGCGCGGGGGGTGGGGGGAGGGGGGGGAACGACGCCGTGCGGTGCCGCGCCGTGCCTCGCAGGGAGGCGGACCGCTCCGCAGATTTATAGCAGCCCCGCCGCCCGGCTCCTGCCCGCCGCCGCGCCGGGGTGCGTGCGTCTGCGTGCCGCGCCCGGCGGCGCGGCCGCGGGAACGCGGCGGGGGCGTGTGTCCGTCCAGAGGTGGCCGCGTCCCGTCCCGCGTCCGTCCGTCCGCGCCCGCCCCCCCGCAAGGCAGCCGCCCCACGCCTACCCCGGCGCCACGCGCGGCAGCGTCCCCGCACCCCGGCGCAACGCAGGCTGCTGGCGGCGCCGCGCGCCCACATTGGCCCGGCCGCCGCCCACTCGGCCCGCCCCCGGCGAGGCGGCGGCCGCCCATTGGCCGCGCGGGCCGCCACTCCGGCAGGGCGCATGGCGCCGCGCTTCACCGTGCGCTGCGCCGCGCGGGGCCGCCTCCGCGCGCGCGGGCGGGCCCGGCGCGGCCCCGGCGCTGCGGCCGCCCCGCGCCGCTCCTGCTGCGGCCCGCGAGGTGCCGGGCGCTGCTCCGGGGCTGCTCCGGGGGCGCGGGCGCTGCTGCCCGCTCCCGCCCGCTCCCTCAGCCACGTGGGCGTGGGGCGGTGCATCACGGCACGCCGGGGCGGCCGGAGCGCGGTGCCACCATTCCTTCGCAAGAAGTGCCGCCGAGAAGGCGGCCTCTTTTTGTTGTTGTTGTTGCTGTTGTTTGCTTTTATGTTGTTTGTCCGCTTGTTTTTGTTTGGCTTTTTTGGTTTTGTGGTTTTTTGTTGTTTGTTTTTTTTTTTTATACCCCCACTCCGCCCAGTTCTTTCCGCCCGTGTGCCAAGTTTGTTACTACCGGCCAGGGACTGCTCTAGATCTTCTAGGAGTGGATATATTAATGAGAGTTAAATAATAATATATTAATACTATTTCTAACAAACAGGAAGGAAATGGAGGAAGGAAGTAAAAGAAGGGAAGGAAGTGGTGAAAGGAAGTGGTGGAAGGAAGGAAGTGGCAGAGGGAGGGAAGGAAGGAGCTTTTATTCGTGACAGTCAATTCCTGTCTTGCAGAGCAAACATGTTTGCAAAGAAAAGAGGTCTTGTACAGAAAAAGCAATCCTGCATGGTATTCTAAAGCATGCCTTTTACTCTCCATACTGTTTGACCTTCACTGCGCTTGATCATTTCTTCTCAGAATCAGAAGGGCTTCCTAAATGTGGCTTTTCTTCTGTAACACAAGTGTGTGTCATGTATTTCCAATAGCAAAGCACTTACACCCTGCAGAAAGCAAATGCTTATTTAGACTGTTCTGGCATTTGCATGTAGAAGGCACAAAAATAAGAGGCATGTGATTTCAAACAGAGACATAGCATTTCAATGAGAGTGTCCCTGTGTGTTTATAAATGATATACAATGAATTGTGTATCATCTGTTTCTTATATCCTACTTATATCCTGTTTCCCTATCCTGCTACTGTGACAACAACTGAGAGTTGTACAGGGGCTGATTTTATATTTTACATCATTAGTTCTATGCTTAATGCATCTGATTTTTTTGTAGAACACGCAATCTGATCATTAACAATGTATCACCAAGTTTTTAAATCAGCAGCATTCTGAAAAGGTGAATAACTCCGCGGTGGTGCAAGCAGCAAACTACTGGCTCCGAGTACTGAAAAAAGAGTGGGGTGAGGGCACCTGCTTTCTGAGAGCTGTTTATACAAAGGTCCTACATGAAGTGCTGTCTGTTAACACACAGTTTGTGGATGTATGTATGTACAAATTGTGCTCTTAGCAGTGTAAGTATTCAGAAAAGTCTACACTTTCTCAGCTTATGTCTGAGGCTCAGACTTGTTTAATCATGGCAAATTTTACCCTTTGATACTGCAGAACTGCTTCTGAAAGTCTCCTAATGATACCAAAATTAAGCTACTAAGTTCTTTACTCTATAGGAGCATTTATCAACAAATCTTATATATATATATATATATATATATATATACATATCTGAAATAAAGTACTGAAAGTGTTGCTTGTTCTACTAAGTAGAAAACATCTATAAAAATTGGGCACAATATTTCTGTCTTCAGGATTACTAGATTTAGTTGTTTATTACTTTCTTGCTTCATGTATTTAAGCAAAAAAAGTGTTCCTTAGGAGAACATCAGTAATGTATAAAAAGAGAGAAAGGAAGAAAAAAAATTATTATTTAGATGATTTCTTAAGCAGTCTGATGCATTCAGTCAATACCCCCAAACATGTCAGGCCCTTCCCTCCCCTACCCCGCTAATTTTAAAATGGTGTAAATACACATCTGGTTTTAGAACTAAAGAAACTCTGTTTAAAGTGGATGCCAAAATGCAAAATGTATGCTGTTGGAAACCAAAAGAGTGTCTTCCTGAACTTTTAGCAAATTAAAGGACTCTGCTCTCAGCAGCTTCCCTGTCAGGTTTGACATTCAGGACTCCTGATTCCATCTTCCCACCCAAAAGGAACAATCTTCCAGCTATAATTAATGACCAGCCTTTAGAGACAAAATCCAAACTTTATGTATTTTCTTTCGAGGCTTAGTATCTCTAGCAATAATGTACTCACATCTGTCATGTTTGTCAATACACAGCGCTAAAGTGAAATTAGGCAGAAAATAGCTGTTTTAGCAAATTGCCTTGTCATCGGCCTTTCTCATCTCTGATGTGTATTCGGAGGCTCTTGAATCTGGCAATGTCAGAAGGAAAGCTAAATTTTCCGTTCTCCCTGGAAAAACACTTTCCTGTGAAGTTCCCCTTTGCTTAAGTAATACATCTGAAAAGAAGTCTTTATGATTAGCAGTAGCTGGCTGTCTGGACATAGCCTTTAGCTAAAACGTGTATGGGTTATTAAATAGGCGTTGGACATGGAAGGAGAGAAGTAGGAGGAGAGAAGAGCCCTGGTTGTTCAGGAGTGCTGAACCCTGTTGAATCCTCTGGCTGGAACTGAGTGGTCAGGGAATGAATGACGGTAAAAGCAGCAAACTGCGCTGGAAGAAAAATGTTTACCAGCTAGCACGGAGGGGGACTTTTTAAAATTAATATTTTTAGATTTTTTTATTTTTTAAGGAAAGTGAAAAGGTAAGAAATAAAGCAAGGGAAGAAGCGCCTGCTGCCCACGGAGCAGCAGCGAACCGCGCGGCCACCACCTCAGCACCACGGACAGCGGCGCGGCCCCGCCGCGTCTGCGGAAGGGCCGCTCCCGGGGAAGGGCAGTGTCCCCTCCCTGCCTCAGGAAAGTACCTCGATCCTGTACGTGATATCACTGCGGCCTTGGCGCTCCCTCTCGAGCACTTCGGACAAATGGTTCTTGGCTCGTGGTGTTCGGATGCCGTCATATGGATGGGTGTGTGTGTTGTGCCTGTGTGTTACTGAATCCCCAGGACTCTGCGGGTTCTTTTCCTAGGGGTAACTTGTGTTTGTTCCCATTACTTTCACAAATAAACGGTGACACGCATGAGGGTCTCAGACAAGGTCTTGAGACACACACTTCCCGGGACAAAAGATAGCTGCATGGCCTTCAGTATGGGTGTGGGATTCTTCTACCTACTTCTTCTCTGAGCCTCCTTGGTCATAAGATACAGGCATTGTGCAAAACTGCAGTAGAATGAACACTGCAGCTGAGGCTACTATATTATTTTCTATTCCATTACACAGCAATGCCTGAATTTTAATAAAAACTATTGTCAAAAAGAGGTTAGCATTTAGGTAGGGAAAGGAAAAGGGGATGTTTAACTTTTTTTTTTTTTCTTTTCCAGTTGGGACTAAAAAGGTATCTCAACAAAAGGTAACCACAACTCCTCAGATTTTCTACAGACAACTGTGTAACCTTTGTCTGGAAAAAAGTAATACCTGAAAGAAATGGTCTATTTATCTAAACTATTATATATTTACTTGTTTCCTACTGTGACCAGGAAAAGGCAGATTGCTGCTGCACCACAGCTGAGGTAGTTTCTTTTATTGAGGATTTGTATTTCCAGCAGTGTGAAATGTACATCTCATTGTAAAATAAGACTGTGTCACCTGCCAGTCAGTTGCTGCCATCAACCTCTTTTGTGCTTGGATCGAGTTACTGCACAACAGAGAAAGTGACAGCATCAGGGCACTGTGACAAAGCTGTAGTTTGCACGGAAAGAAGACCGAGGCCCACAGAGACACTGCAGCTACAGAAACAGCTGTCTTATCAGCACACTGCAGAGATAGAGATGGCTCAAGAGGTCCTCAACAGATAATGACTTGAATAGCTTTGCAATGCGCCAAACTTCATGCTTGATAACACAAGCCCAGTGTAAAGAGCAGCAGAGATCGAGCTCTATTTTATTTTATCTGTGCTGTAAATTAAGAAATTGAAATTCAGGTGGCAGAGCAGCCCGCATGTTGCTGATAATCCAGTGAAGTAAACTGTCATTAGGATCTTTTCAGCAAAGAGAAATAGGTTTCTATTACTTGATACTGTTTTAATAAAAACACCTTAAAAAATCCCCATCCCAAATCGCTGTCCCAGCAGTACCTGAACTGGGATGGGGGCTCCTTGTCTGTTCCTCTGTTGTGACATATCTTTGAGTCCCAGAACAAACCATCCATTTGGCTGTCAAGTTCTTTACAAAGGACAAAACACCTTCACTTTGAAACTGCAGCAGCTTATTTTCAATTCCCCATTTCCTCTGCGGGAGAAGGAACTGCACTGTGATTTTTAATACACAGCAGTCAAGCTCACATGAAAGCACACAAGCTCAATTCTCTAGCAGACAATACAAGCATGTGTTTGTGAGCACAGCTAAACAAAAATTAATTGCTGCTGTGAAAAGAATCTGTAATGACCTTTGCAATTATTCACTTGAAAAAATATGAGCCATAGTACACACACTAATATATTCTATAGGAAAAAAAAATCCTGTTTTAAACTGTGTTTTTAGTTTGATTAAAATATTATCACATTAAAATGCTTCACCTTTTTCCAGCAGAAACACTTACTTTAGACTGAGTTCAGGTTACCTTTGGTCTGTGTTTTTTTGAAAAAAAGGTTTGTAGAAAATGCAATTAAAAGTAATACAACTGGAGCATATAACCTAAGGTCACAGAGCATTATTTTCTAAAGAAGGGTTTGCTACATGCACTTAATTCCTTGTGATAGGTTCTTGAAGAGCCAGAGTAACTATATAGCCTTGTAAGCCATTAAGTTACCTTCTTCAAATAATAAATTAAGACAAGATTAACTATTTATTAATGAAATAGAAGGGGTTCTTAAGTGAAGAGAAACCTAAACCTGAACAGAAGCCTAAAGATTTACCACTCAGACTTGTTAAATGGAGGGCACAGAGGCAAGACTACTTCTATCCTCTGATAATCTAACCACATGTATTTGGCCTTAGCCTGTCACTTAAACATATTTGATAGCAGGAGCTATCAGTTACAAGAACCCAGAAGATGAGTCATTTCATATATTAAGACAGAGCCAAGAGGAAGGGCAGAATCAGAGGAGAAGGGATGCATCTTAGGCACATGCACTTTGTTAGGTACACCTTTTTGCTGGTCCCTGAGATCTGGTGGCTTTTCTAATGATGCGGCAGAGAGCAAATGTGATGTGAGAAAGCATAAGGCACATGGGGTTGTGGTCAAACCTGTTCAGCAACTTAGGTCCACTGTGCAGTTTCAGCACACGTGAATTACTGCCAAGTGGCTGTCCCTGAATCAGAAAAACATTTCATTTTTGAGATGCACTTCAGAGTTCACAAGAAGGCAGGTCGTTTTGATAAAATTCACAAGCCAGAGAACTCAACTATAACAATTTGCCCTTGTACCTTCTAATTTGTGGGGAATACATAAACAGTGCCTGAAGTGATTGATACCCTTTGCCAGCAAAACACTGTGTAAATGTGAGAAGAAATAACCCCGTGTCAAAGAGACAATGAAAAGCAAGAATGCAATCAATATTTTTAATGCTGCTTTTTATCCCAAAATAACAAGTTCTTTTTAAGTTCTCCAGTGAATCATCCCAAATACTGTCAATTCAGTAAGATTAGAGTTCCACCATAACAATAAGTTTCTCCAAGAAAAAGATATATGGTTATAAAGTAATTGTAATGAGCATATCCTCTCGTGGTATTAAAGCTACAGGAATACTGACTTAAAAGATGGATTTTACTTTTTTTCAAGACCCTGTGTCAAAGATAGCTCTTTTAGTATGCCAGCATATTTCCTGCTGACAGCACAGTGAAGCAATATAGTGGAAGTTGCTGCCATTATTTTACTGAAAAAGTCATTGTAAATTCCAAAGTGTTTGTATTATATGTGATTAGATCATTTTCAGATAATCAGATCACATAGGTAATAGAATTTTTTTGACCTTGTAAAGTAAGTACTTAAATATATTCCATGTAATTTTAAGTATCAATTTCAAGGTTTTTTTTATTCAATTAAGAGAATATGACTCCTGTTAGTGATAATGATTCAGTAAAGGTACACGTGTTCTGTGCTAGGATTTCAGAAAGTGTGTGAAACTAGTTTATCTCCCTCCTCCAAATAAAGTTCATCTTCTTATAACACACACCTGCTATGATTGCTCAAATGTGGGGAGTGAACAACTGTCAGCACGCTTTTGAGAAAGGAATATTAAAAATGCTTTTTTTCATAGCAATATATTAAAGACAGTTATCTCTTTTTTATATGTACGCCATGTTTGCCACGTAACTTTACACAGGTCTTCGTACTTTTCCTTTACATTTATATGTTACATGTTGCAATTTTTTAATAAAGAAGTGGCTTAATATTCAAAAGATTTGGAATTAGAATTTGCCAATTACTTCTTGCAATTACTAGATAAAAAAACCAAATCACACTTTCAAAAAAGAATTCCCTTTTGTTACTTATATCATCAAGATCTTTCTTTGAACTAGCAAGCTTATAAGTATTTAAATAACTACTTTTTATTCTTTTGTATATCAGAATTACTCAATTGTGCATGACACAATGGTCTTTCACTGGTTCTGGCCTAGTTTTCTTGTCTTTAAGTGCTGGAGGTTTTGTTTCTTCTGTTATACAACTCAGTTTTTCCATCAGAAGTACTATGCATAGCTCTGTACTACTTTGATTTTGCTGGAGATGAGTCATCAGCAAATCCAAATCATAAATGATTGTGTAGCTTTATATATCTAAAAGGTTATTCAAACTAATGGTAGCATACTGCACTGTCGTACAACTTAGTGGAACAAAATATGTCACAAAACTAAAGCAAATTATTCTGATATTGTCATGGACATACACTCTCCTGAAAGTTCTTCTCTACATTTGGTCATTAGGTTATAAATATATGCCCTGCAGAACAGACATGAAGGTGCTATATTTCTTTTTGTTATTATTTTAGCAGACATTCAGGCAAAAGAGAGAATAATGCTTCTTAGTTCTAAAGAAGCCCCCAAAATTAAGGCACTTTTTAAGTATAGCAGTAAAGAATACTAGTTTTAAGTAGTATTTTAAGAATAATAAATTACTTGCTCATATTACTTAAGCAAGTTGCTGAGGTTCAAAGTTAGATATAAAGTTTTTTTTTCCTCAGAAAATAAGATTTTTTGTATTCATTTCCCATCACCAAAATTACAGTTCTAAATAGTGTTTTTCCCTTTTTGTCATTTAAAATCAGTTGAATGTCTGAGAAAAAAACCCAAAATCACATAAAACACCCAAAACATCAAAATCACAAAAAAAGCACCCCAAAAAACACCACCAAAAACCATTCCAAGACAGAAATGGATAAATGGTAAATTACTAGAGAAATTCTCTGCATATTTTTCTCCTGCTGTCAGTAAGCGCTGAAACCAAGCAAATACAAGTCTGATGAGCAAAGCTATTTGCATTCTAGCATTTTTTTCAGATGAATTCACAGACTTGTTGTTGGTTTTGTTTTGGTTTTGATCTTCCAGACCTCTAACTTCAAAGTGTCTTTCAGCATTTGGCTATCGATTTTAGATTTGCTTTTATTTGGTCCACATGAGACATGCTAACCCAGAATTAAGCTAGGTACAACCTGCATTCTGAAAAATCATGCATCCTTTCATAATTCCCATTTGGCCACTTAAAATGGTGAAATATTAACTTATTGATGATAACTTTGGGCAACAAAAAACCTGCATCAGTCACATAAATACACACCCACCAAATTCATCCTGGACAAGAAGGAAAAAAATTCTACACTTTAGGCATCATTATCAGATGTAATCAATGAAACTAAAGATTCACCTGTAAACTGCAGAATGTGAAACTACAATGAAGAATCTGATTTTTATGTTCAAATAGCAAAATACTGAAACATATGTGATTAAGGACCAGGATTAAATTTTCATGGTCTAGTAATGGTTCCTAATAATGGGAATTGGTTTGAAACAGTATTTTCATGATAGCATGATTTCCATAATCTTTCCCCTATCATGTCTATGTTATTTTCTTCATCCCTTATAGGAAATGGAAGCTACATTGTGAGACTTAAAACTGATTTAAATAATGAGATATTTAACACAAAACTGGTAATAGTCATGTCGTGGGTCAAGAAGCTGTAAAGTCTCTTTTTGCTACTCAAATTTGCTTTGCAAACTTAAGATTTGCCTGCCTCCATCAACTCACCTTTAACCACTTTTAAGTGGAACATAACATTTTTTCTGGTTTTATTTTTTTTGTGATGTTTGTTTTATTGTTTTTGGTTTGTTTTTTTTTTTAATGTGGGGACAGGGAGAAAAAAGGAAATGGGTATTACAATATGGTTGGATATTGCTTTTTGATTATGGAAACCTACTGCTCTTCCCAAAGATATGAGATCAACATTTCCAATCTGCGTGAAAGAGGATGTAAACAACAAATGCAATTAAACCACAACTATTGAAAATGCTGTAAAAGGGCTTACTTAGTTTTTCCATCCACCTCCTTTTTTCCTCTTTTCCCTTGCATTGAAAATCTTGAAACTGATAAGATTTATACCAGATGTATTTATTCTACCTACCACATAATCAGGGCTCCTAGCTGCTACACTAAGACAAAAGGCAAATATCGAGCTTCACTCCATTTATTTTAATATTTTTTTGCTATAGTTCCTCCTTAATCCTTTTAAACCATCCCTATAACTGTCAATAAGCATTCAGAGCCAGAATAAAGTAACTGAATTGTGAAACTTACAGCCATCTTCTCACTTTCTAACAATCAGATATGTGGCATTTATTTGCCTTCAAATAGGATCGTATTAGTTCTCCCAGTCTTTGTTTTGTGTATTCAGATCCCCCGTGTTTCTTTAGCATGCTCAAACAGGCTAATATATTTTTGGTTTTTTTCTGTTTTGTCTGGGTGCTTGAGGTCCTAAAAGCCTACTATGCAGTAAATATGCAAATGAGCATTGTGGGCCACGCAGATAGACTGTGTAATATGATGTTCAGACAGTCACTTATTCTGCAGTCTTTTCTGCTTGGAATAACTGCATTTTCCTTGGAAGACTAAGACAGCTGAGACAGAGGGATCAACTATTTATTGCTTGTACCTGTAGAATCACCATAGTTTCTATATAGTATGTGGTAAGATACAGAGTGTATACATGCCTTAAGAAAATCAATATTTAATTGCATACTTTGGTAAAGATGGTTTACTGAAGTACTGCCCATTTCCACAACATGGGATGAAAAGGCTAGTAAAGTCATAAGCATTAAAAAGTTTCTCATTGGAGCCAGTTCTACAGCACAGCCATAAATTGGTGCTAAATTGGGGCAATGCTGTACCACCCAGTGCCTGGAAGGTGTGGGTGGAAAACAAGCAACAGTGAGAGAAAATGGAGGTATTAAAAATAAGAAAAGGAGTCAACAAAGTATTTTAGGCTATAGTTATTCAAATTGGGAAAGACTGCCTTTTTAATACACAAGAAAGAAAGAAACAGAGGCTCTGGACATATAAGGAGACACATAGCAAATTGAAAAAGAAAAGAACCATTACCCCATTTAAGCTTGGGAGAGGAGGTGGGAAAGCAACAAATGAATTCAGAACATATCCTTTTCACTCTCCAGAACCAGTATTTTCTCCTAGAACTTAATGCTTCCATAGGGATGCTCTTCTTGCATCTCCACAGCACATTAAGAATAATTGAACAGCTGCTGTTTGGAGACATCACCTCTAAATCTTTCTTCAGTCCACAAGGTTATATCTTTCCTCATTCTTGATAAGATTGACACAAGGAGAAACAAGGTTATTAAAAATTACAGAGCTGGGTCCAGTCTTTATATAATTGTTGCTTCTCCCAGCTCTGATTGTAAAGTGCTGATTCAGCCATAGCCCAGTACTGTCTTGATTAGTCAAATGCTTTTGGACATAAAGAAAAGTTAACTACAGAATTTTTATGCTTTTTAAATTTTTCTTTAAAAACCAAGTTACAGTTCCAGAAGATGTTTGTATAGACTAAATGAGTGGACAGAATGTGTTCTTCCTTGCCTTTAGTTTTTTTGCTGTTGTGGAAAATGGCTTTTTTAATTTCCATTTGGGTAAGATGTAGGAGTAGTGATGTAGAGCTGTAACACTGTGGAAACATCAACACATAGTTTGCTCTCCTTATGTTATGTTATGTTATGTTATGTTATGTTATGTTATGTTATGTTAATCTTACTGAGATAAATGGAAATTTTAATAGCAGGTGGAGTCAAATATGTAGAACAATTCTCATCTATTTAACTGCAAAGAACTTCTATTGCTTAACACATGTACCTTATACATGTATCCTGAATTAATTTTTGTACTGTATGCAAGAACTGTTCTCAAATGGACTGGCAATGTACATCAAATGTACAACCTTCTTAATTCTGCAGCTTCATACGAGAAATAAATATTATTGTTGCTTTAGGAAGTGCTTAGTAATCATAAGTCAATCGCCCTAATGTAAAATGTAATAAAGCTGGTTTTAAATTGTTAGAGTAGCAACAGTTATTTTCATTAATTATTCTGACATTATATACCATGGAATGTCTCTTTTATTCTTACTATGCTGCCTTTAGGTTACAGAGAAAAGAAGAATTGCTTCTAGTCTTTCATTGTTTAACTCCTATTATGCCAAGAATTTTAAGTTAAGCCTTTTCATCTTTCCTTCTTTGGTTTCATTGTTATTACTTAGAGTAGACTTTCATTTTCTCTGTTTTGTTGGGTTTTTTTTCAATTCACAGAACCTGCAAAAAATACCTGAGAATAAAGATATCATATTTTTAAAATAAACCTTCCTTCTTAACATACCCAGTCAATTTATATTCATAGCCTTTAAGTACTGAGGCATTATTTTCACAATTTCTTATAACTTCAGAAATAGTTTATTAGAGTTTACTGCTTCTGTAAGAATGTTTCGTAGTTCTACAAATTTTGGTTCTAAATTAAACAAGGAAATCACACCAGAGAAAGACAATGTGGGGAGAAAACAAAACCCTGAAAAACAATTTTAAAAAGCCAAATACAAATTACAGTTGTTTTCCATCCTATTGAGGTAATCCTAACATGCAAAATTGTAGTTTTCAATTAACTATGAAATATTCTGCTTTTGAACAGTGTATTTCATGCTTAATTTGCATATACTTTCAATACCTTCTGCGTTCATTTGGCTAAAAATGCTTAGTCTGAATGATAACATAACAAGAAGGAAACATAAGCAAGTATTAAAAGAAGGTGCCTAAATACTTCTTCAGCTGCAAAGTGTAAGAGCACTTTGCTACTAGAAGTATGTAGTGTGGCCAGCTTGCAAAGGGGACAAAGGGGACTCTGAAGTACCATTTGCCATTGTGAGAAGGCACTGTCTGCAATGAGTTTGGTGTTTGATCAGACTGATATGGCAGAATGCATTGTTACACTGCAAAATCACTACTGCAGAAACACATCTTGAACCGTTTAGGAAGCAGATATGCAATTAAGCTACCTTAGGAAAGGTAATAAATTTAGAACCTAGATGTAGTGCTTTGTTTAATAAACCATTTATAAAAATAATTAATACAATATTCTCTACAATCTACAACCTCCTTCTCCTTTCCTCATTAAGTGTATGACATTTTGTAAATAGAAATTTGAATTAAGCAACTGGAAAACTAAGTCCTAAATACACTTTTAGTTTCATTTAATATAAAAGCATATTAAGCAAGAGAGGATAAAGAGCAAAGCAAAACAGTTAAAACATGAAGATAGGATTCACAGGGCAGGATTTCCTGACCTGTGTTATTCTGGGCTGAGCTCTGATTTTTAGGCAGTGGTGACATGATGAAACATTTCATGTTTATGAATGAGAGGTAGGGGATAGCTCTGATAAACTCTTACATTAGCTGCTTTTAAGATCAGACACCTATTCTTTATTTGCCTTATGGATAGGACTGATCTCAGTATCATTGTTTCTCTTTTACCAACCCATTTCATTTTCCTGCACAAGGAAGTACACTGCTGCAGCGTCTGGAATCCTCCTGCCAGAGTGTGAGGAAGGGAGGAAAACAGCTCAGGTCGAACAAAACTTGTGCTTAAACAACAGAAATGCAGACAAATGTAGACGCAGTATCAAACCTTTGGGGGAAGTAAATAATGTTTTCTTTGAGAGCAGTTTTCAAAAGGAAATGCACCTCTGCTATCACTCAGCCAGCCAGTGTTTGAATATGCAGGTTTATAAAACCCAGTTTGGGTCTACATGTGACAGGGGCACAATGATCCTGCCAGAGCAGACCTCACTGTTGTGGCTCCTGGATTAGATGGGAAGCTTGATCTGGTTCTAAGACACTCCAGCTGGAATGAAAATGCCCCAGAACTGCTGTCCATACTGAATACAGATGTTTGGGATCGAAAGGGAAAGCTCTGTTACTGGCAGTCTGCTGCCTGGGCTCTGGGATTGTACCCTCTGCCTTTTGGTCTCAAGGAGATGTGGACTACACTGCTGATGCTAACAAGCATTGTGAGTTCACAAGACTTCATGACTCCTCATGCTGTACAACAAAAATGCAATCAGTGGATGCTTCAGCTCTGTTCTATTTGAAAGGGCTTTTTTTTCCCCCTCCAGTCTCTAGGCCATGCAATTTTTCTCTCAGCTTACACTGCTACAGCCAAAACTCTGTAACTTTCTGGATGAGCTAGAAAGGCATGGGTTGACAGAAGTTTTGCTTCCATCATTGATAAAAAGGACTTTCTGATGATTGGCTGAGTTTAACCTCTGCTCTCCTATAGGTTTTTAAACTTAAGAAATAAAAACCCAAATTAATCCCTTTGTGACTTTCTACTTTTTTTTTCCTGGTCATCTCCTTTGCATAAATGTGACCTGTGTGAGATCAGAACTGTGAAAGATTCTTGCTTTCTTTGATGTTTTAAGACAGCTGCTGAAGTCTGTCTTAAAAGAAGACACTGATGATGGAACTGTTGAGTGGTAAACTGTGATTTAAACAGAGACACTGTCACTGATTGCCTGCATAAACAAAGCAGCAGAGGACAAATGGCAACACATATGGTCAGACTTCTTCCTGTTAACTGCAGGAATCAAACTTCAGAGAGCAGGTAGGAAAAAAACCCCAGCATTGAGTAAGCGCACCAAGACAACTACTTACATTTGTAAGATAAGAAAACATCAGAAGATATCTGCAAAAATACAAATATGTGAGGTTTTCAACCGATTATGTGAACTAAAGAACTGTCTACATATTTCTAGATCTTGAGAAGCCTCTGAGTCTTTTCATCCCTGTTTATGCCAGTGCTCGTGAACTGACAGATATCACAGCATCTCGTTGCAATTCACGGGGTTTCATTTCTCTCCAGCATTGATCTTCACTGCAAAACTTCTCCATGAATGTTCTTAAACTGGAATTAAACTAAAATTTATTGCTGACATAAATTCTAGAGAAACCTTCTGGTCTAGCCTAGCTCAATCCAAATGTCACTAGGGGTGACAGATACAAAGAGTGAACCTATGATCAAAGCTTGTATCGTTTGCCTATTTATTAACTTCATTACTGTGTCAGTGCCTACTCCTCCAACCTCCTTTCTTCCTCTCCCATGTTCCTGCTTTCTCTTACTTCTCACTTCATGCAGAGCAGACAGACAAGAAAATACCTTGAAAAATCGCTGTCAATCTACGTTTTGTCCTCCAGAAATTGTCCCAGGCACAGCAGAGCTCTCAGCAACTTCTGCTGTCTCTGGCCTTTAGCGCTGTATTTCCAGCTGACGTGAAGGGTCTGGTGTTCCAGTTGGCACCCCTATTGCAGTACTGGCTACATCTTAGTGTTTGAAAGGCCTTCTGCTTTAACACCTCCTGTTATCTCAGTAAAGCGATGTTTAAATAACTGAACTGGCTTCAGTGAACTGCAGTTGCCATTTTTCTGCTACTTAGTGAGAAAAAATGGAGATAATTATGAAGTGGATGAGCAGGTTTAATGAAAGCTGGTTTCTTTTGGTATATTCCTGAAGCGGCAATCATCATCTGTTTGGCTTTTGAAGAGCAACAATTATAATCATTCAAAATCCCAAGGGGAACAAAAATAGAACTTAAATTAGCATATAAAATATACAGCTGGATTGGGCAAGCCTATAAAAATCTGGGAAAATCATTCTAATTTGAAAGCTATTCAAAATCACAAACAAAATGAGTACAAGAGTATTTCACATGTTTCTTCCTTTCTTTCCCATTTTGAAGTAGTAACATAACAACACTTATAGGATTTTCCTAAAACATGAAATGAAAACCCATTGCCAAGAAAGAGAGCAAGTAAAAATAGGCTAAAGGTGCATTTTTAAAATAAGATATAAACTTCAGCATAATAACTTAATTTTAGTGGTATTTATCTCCCAAAGTTCTGATATAACTGTATTTCAAAGTCATGTGCAATGACTTTCCAGAGCTGAAAAATAAAAATATAGCTGAGACAGCCAGTTAAACATCTCAGCTTTATCAGACAACTGAACAATGATAGTACTTAAAAGAAACTAACAACAAATGAGAAAAAGAAGTTGCAAAAATTTACACTGTCTGTGAAGCTTTCAGTCATCATTTTGTATGGTCATTTTTATAGGTAAGAGAAATTCAGTTATCAGTAAGAAAATTATTTTCCTTATGCAGCAATGTTCCCATTTTGAACAGTTACCTAGTAATATTAGCTTCTGGAAATAAATCTTCATTTCAGTAAACTGTGAACTCAAAGATGGAATTGCTTTTTTAATACTACTGAATATTTATTAGATTTAGTAATTTTGACTTGAAATACCAGATCTAGCTATTCTCAGTCAAGGTTAAATAAGACAGTATGCAGCTGAAGGAATGGGATTAAAAAAAAAAAAAAGAAACAAAACAGAACAGCTACTTCTAAAAATTTATTTTGGACATGAATATGAAGAATTTGGATGGCTTACTACTTATAATACTACCAGCCCTAAAAAGACTCTGTGTTACAGACTCATATTCATACAGTAGGGTCGGATTTTCATGCCTCTTGTACAAAATACATTGCTTGCCCTTGGTTAGAAGATTCTACATGCTTAGAAATTTTTAAACCATAACCAAGCAGGTCTTGGAGGCACAACTGTTAATTTCACAAAGAGATCTCTGAAATCATAATTTAAAAAAAATTTATCATAATTAAAAAAAAATCATAATTTAAAAAAAAATTAAATTAGAGGTTGCAGGACTTACCTTCTACTATATTGTACACAAAAATATTTAAAGATGCCATGTGAAAGTCCTGATTAAATATATTTTTCTGCATTGCTCAGTCCAGTGATAAGCATCTTGAAAAAAGTCTGCCCCCTTTCCTCCTGCAATTTTCCATTCTTCCTTTCATCCCCACAATTTCGAATATTTTTATTGTTCTATTACCCTCAAATAGGTATTTGTTTTTATATGTGTTACTGTGATTGAGTAAGCATGCCTTCAGACACTGAGCTTCCTGAACGCTGTGTTAAAGCCAAAAATTTCAGCACACTTACTCATCCTCTCTTTTCCTTTAAGGTAATACCAGAGAAGGCCCAGCAGGTTTTTTTGACTGTCTTCCCAAGCCATCTGTTTCATATGCTGCATGTTTTGAACAACATAGTGTGCCATGGATGTAAAAACTCATCACAGCATATTCAGTTTAACGTGAAATCCAGTGGTCATTCACTTTTAAAGAAATCATAACTGACAGTGGAGCTCTAGTCAGGGAGCTTATTTTGTTTCTGTCTCCCCCTCTCCCCTCCCAAATTGACCTTCTAACTTTTTCTAAATTTAAATTTTTAATATATTTATTAATATGTTAAGATATTTTAATATTTCAACACTTATATTTACATTATCAGGATTAAATATCCCAACCTGATTTAATGAACACTTCAGAACTAGAAAGACAAAGTGAACCTAACAAGCATTAAAATCTTATCACTCAGAACCAAAACCTTGATTCACTGATATAAAAATAACAGCCTGTACTCCCCATATCTCAATGCCCACTCCTGCCACTTTGTTTATAAATTATCACTTCTGCAGATTGGATGACTGGTCAGTAGGGCTACAGGAACAAGAAAGTGTAAAGTCATGCCTAGAGGGAATAACCAGCTTTACTTTAGACCATGTTGACCCCAGCAGCTACAACACATTGTAGAAAAAGTAGCCACTGAAGCAGCAAGCACTTTATACACATTAAATTGTGCTCTTGGGGGAAAATAAAAGTGCTTAAAATGGTAATATTTGTAGATTTGTTCTTATGCTGAGGTCATATGTGGCCATTATCTCTTGGTACTGATAAATGACATCAAGTATTTCTCTTTACTTTAAGATCTCATACTTTTAAAAAAAAGCAGTTCTCAGAAATGTGCCAATTTTGCACTTCTGCGGCCACAGATACAGCTGAGCATGAGGATTTAATTTCTAGAAGAGAAGTCAGTCTTAACTCTCTGACTAAACATAAGCATTAGGTGAACAGGGAAGGGATTCCAAGACAAGCACAGCATCACGACACTCCCAACAGGCTGGTCAATACCTTCTGCATTTCACAGAAACAACTTGTCTAGCCACAATGACTACTTGCTGACTACTCAGTAGAGTATCACCCTGGGGACGTTAGCCCTGATTTTTATATCCATACAGCTCTATTTCTGCTGAGCTAGACTAGGCTGACATTTTTGTCACCATGGCACCCAACCACACCCAGTGCCAGTAACAAAAATTGTGAAGCGAACTTCCAAGAAAAACACAGCTCTCATGAATCTCACTTTCCACCACCTAAATGGTTTAATTTCAATACAGATTCTCCTTCACAGACACTTAAGTACATTTTCTTCTATTGCCAGAGGTTTCTGAATGCCTGACATTTGAAGTATTGATCATAATGTCACCAAAACATGAAAAAACAAAAGTTTCAAGCATTGAGATTTTAAAAGGCTTGGTGGCTTAAAGCCCTTAAGTACATATTATAGTGTGTTTTGCACTCCCATGATGCTTAAAGGTTTTAATTTCAAAAACTAGTCAAAATTAAAAATGTTTAGCTCTCTGTAATAAATATCTCTGCAAGTGTATCCACCAATACCCTGTTATAAATAGAGAATGGAAGTACAGTCATGATGCACCTCCAGTACTTTGAAAGAGAATCAAAGATATATGCATTTCTCTAAGACCATATCTAATGTTGGGTGGGTTCTTTGTTTTTGGGGTTTTTTTTACTATACAGGCATGCAGACTTGTTTTTAGGATTTGGGTCAACAGCTTTCCTTATATGAATTACCAAACATTAAGCTTAAGAAAATTAGGCTCTAATAATATTTGTGTAAGAAGACCCAGATACCTCCTATACAAAGCAATGTGATTTCTTTTAATTTTTTTTTTATTTTCCTGCATGTGAAATCTTAGAATGTGGTAGACTTGAGCATGCAATTAACTAAGCTTAAAATATGTAAGGTGCTGCAGTGACTTCATCACTGAAGCTAAGATAAATTTTAAATGATGTCACATCTCTAACTAATAGACATCTGCACTATTTGAAGATGGAAATCCCCCAAAGAACTGCTATCTTATTTTTCTATTACTTTCAATCCCTTCTGTAAAAATAGACAAAGCAATGCCATTCAGAACTTTGACTCCCAAAATTTCAAACTCTCTTCTGAGGAGAATCATTACTGAAAATTAGTGCTTGAAGTAGCAAGTAGTTTGATATGAACTCATGCTTTGATTATATATAATCTGCAAAACAGAAACTTTCAAAGTATTACAGAACAAGACTTCATGAAGTTATACTTTGGCAGAAAGGAAAGAATTTGAACTGATCTTGTTTTTATTTTTTAATTATATTAAGGCACTAAAACAAGAGGTTCTTGCTACCTTGTTTTGTTAAGTTTTCAACATGAAACTATTGCTGTAATTAATTATTCTAACAGGATAAGTATCAATGCCTTCTGTGCATTTTTGGTACTTGGCATCTAGCAACCAACAGGGGCTTTCAGAAATTATAGGTGGTTTGGGATGGAAATAATCCCAAAGAATTATTTAGAAAGTCCTGAGGAAGCAGAAGAGGATGACCAGGAAGCTGCAGAAAATCACCTTTACCATAAATTTTCAAGAAATTCTTTCCTATTTGATGTAGTTCTGGTACTTTTGCTGTTGCCCTTCAATTTTAACTCTCATTTTTCACACTAAGGCTGGACTTTGAAGTTAGGAAGTGTGATATCAGAAGAATTTAAACTCATTTCCTACTTGTATGCTCTAAGGTGTGTACATGAGCTTCCTACCCCACCCTTAGTAATTTCACACAGGAAGTCTCTGTGTACATTTTGCTCACAGTCACTGTTCTGATTTTCAGTTACACTTTCATCAGAACATCCATCCACATATTCTTCAGGGAGGTAGCATGCACAATATGTTTGCACAAGCAGGCAGACCTTTTTTTCCCTAGGTATTTCTAATTATCGAGGAAAATAAAGCCTTTCCTCTACAATCATCTACTCAGAGAAACACATTCTTAGCCACTGTCAAGCAAGATAAATCTATCAAATATTGCATCCATGAGTTTTCCAGTTTTCTTGACTGTCAGTCTTTTTCAACAGCTTTTATTAAATTTGATCTACAGCATTCTTAGATTTCTTGGATGATTTGTTTGTTTGTTTGTTTGTTTGGTGGTGGTTTGGAGATTTGGGGCTTTTTTTACACCGAGGGTCACTAATGCATAACCTGTGATATCTCCATAACCAGATGCAGATGAGGGTAAATGAAGGTCCTGCTTGTGCCTCTACACTGCGACAGAATGGGTGAGCTCTGGGCTGCTGCCGCTGTGTCTGAGAGCATCTGGGGGAGAGGTGACAGGAAAACAGACTAACCACGGGCAGCAGGTAAACCTATCTGCTCCCTACCCACGAACCTGATGACATTTGTGGAGAATATATGCCAGAAAAGTGAGTCCCCTTCTAGTTATTTGAGTTTTCTGACAAATGCAGCATCCTTTCCTGCCAACGTTCATCACTTTTCTCCTGCTTAAAATGACAAAAATAAAAGGTGAGCCTTTAGTGAAGGCATAAAAGTTATAAATATTTACATCATTTAATTCTGTGTCATTGCTATAAAAGGAGAATATTACTACATGTGGGAGGAGGAATACACTTTGTGATAGGAAGAAAAGAATACAAGTTTCTGGCTACAGAAATACATGTATGGTTTACCACCTGCAGTTTCTTAGAACGGTTCAGCTAACTGCAGCCAGTCCAGGATAAAACTGCGCAGAATTACTAATCCTAAATAATATTAAACTGAATATACTCATATATTTTATGGATTATTGATTTTTTCAGAGGAAGAAAAGTATTTTTGAACAGAAGATACTGCAAACTAGTTCTGCAATACATCAATGTTTTTGTTGAAAATATCCATCTGAACATTACTGCCTTTGGATAGACAACATTAAAATATAAAATAAACAAAACCCTTGTTTAATAAGTATTAATGATGATAGGAATAAAACAACCCTGACTGTAGTTACAGCTATGAATTTTGTAGTTTGAAGTCTTCTCAGCCAGGGCAGACTTCATTTTTTCTCACTTTTTCTTACTCTGTTGACTCACTTTAGAGTACATCACTTTAGCCTACAGCTAAATTCTGGTCCTTTCAACAACAGTCATAGCCTAAAAGTGTCATCAGAATAGTGACTAGATTTAAAACTGCTGAAAATTATCTGTATTGCTTTAAGTAATGCTGAAGTTAAGTAATACTTACTGCTACTTCCCATATTCTATTATTCTGATATCCACAGAATGAGGTCGGTGCAAGGTAACTATTACTGTCTACCAGGCGACATAAATTCTCACCTATTGCTAAATGTCACAATGAGCATGATTACCTACGGTAACCACGAAGCGAGGAAACTTGCTATTTCTTTAGATGGCTCAAGCCGCTCTAAGCATCCATCCCTTAAGAAAATTAGATCAATTTGATGGATTAAATAAATAAATAAATAAATAAATACAAAATGAGCCCTCTCGGTGCAATGCCCGGCTTCTTTTCGGAACGCTCCCCAGGAGGGAGGCGGGGTTCTCTGCCCGCCCCGCCCTGCCCCGCCCTGCCCCGCCCTGCCCTGCCCGCCGCCGGGGACTGATGCCCGCCGCCCTCCCTCGCCTCCCCCGCCTGCACCTCCGCTAGACGTGAGGTTTATGTTACGTGCGAGAATTTTCTCCTCCGCCCCTCCACCGATAATGCCTGCTGCCTCTTTTTTTTTTTTTTAATTTTTTTAAACCCTGATTCCAGAAGAAATTGCAATAATTCAAAAACAAACAAACAAATAAAACCCACAAAAAAACCCCCGCAAAAACAAAAACCCAAAACACTTACCATTCAGACCTCATAGTGTTTTGTCATGGGCTTAAGAAAAGCCCCACAGACAGATACAGAGAGACAGACACAAGCGCGTATTAATGCGTTTTCTGAACATTTGTGCCAGGGTCACATAGGGGATGGGGAGAACCGCCTGCGCTGCGGAGTACACCTAGAAATCAGCGCACAAAAGGACGGCGAGCCACGCAGCCCGGACCAAACGCTCCCCTTCCCCCACCGCCCCTCCGGACCACGCAGGAACAGCAGGAGAGGTGGGTGGAGAAGCGTGGGTAGAGGGGAGGGACCCACGCTCCCGTCCGACTGCGGGGAACACCCGCCTTAAAAAAATAAAAAAAATAAAAAAGGCGCTGGCTGGCGTGCGGGGTAAGGGGCGGAGGTGCAGCCTTGCAGATGATGCTGTCGGAGCCCGCAGCACCGCCGTCGGCACGCAGCGTCCCACCCGCCCAGCGTGCCGCCAGCCATCGTCCTGCACCGCGTCCCCTGAGCTTGGCAAGCCGTGCCATCCTCCGGCACCCTCCCGGCCTTCGCCCGAAACTGCTCCTCTGCGCCAATGCGTGTGGCTGGGGAGGCGGGGAGGTGTAACAGCTCCGCGAGGGGAGTCAAAGATGTCTCTCCAGGAGGATGCTGCTTGTGCATGTTTGGCAAGAGAGG
Organism: Fringilla coelebs; assembly: GCF_963513975.1. NCBI lineage: Eukaryota > Metazoa > Chordata > Aves > Passeriformes > Fringillidae > Fringilla > Fringilla coelebs. The sequence goes on from NC_140031.1 coordinate 58,681,349, forward strand.
TTTCTCACTGTCAACGCCGCTGTGGGTATTGACAGTCAACGTGCACATCCACACCATGAACTGCTGTATCTGCAAAACACCCTTCTCTGAATCGCCCACTCCCCTGTGGGGGAGTTCTTTCCTTTCCAGAGACTGGCATCACTGATTCAGCCTGGCTTCACTCTGATTTCACTCTGGTTTCACTCTGGTTCAGTATGTTAGCTCAGATGACATTGAGCCATGCAGCCCATAGCTGTAGGCATCTTTGGCTGGAAAATATTTCCTCCTCTTCTGCCTTCCCTGCACACCATGAACTCATGCTACTGCCTCCTCTTCCTTTGCTCAACAACATCCCCTCAGGCTCCTGGGCTGTCCAGCTGAAGAGCTGAGCTCCTCTGTAGCTGTAAATCCCTGTCCTGGCACAAGGGCACATTTCACTCTTTTGGTTTATGGTGTGACTTTAGATAAATCAAAAGGAGTTTAAATTCTTGGAAGTCCTTTGTTTATCCTAGCTTGTCTTCTGTCTGTATTCCCACCTACGATAGGCACCACAAATACACTGTTATTGACCTTGCTGAGATCTTGAATCTATGGAAAAATAAGGAATTACAGTTTGTTTTTATTATTTGTATTTCTTTATGCCTGAGCTAAAGAGCAGCATAAAAAAATACCCCAAACATTTTATTTCTAAAAATTATATGCACACAATGAATACTTAAAAATTAGAATTATTCTCATGCATAAAGATATATACAATGCACAAGCTGTATGACAACCATGATGGAGAACTCAGGTTTTTGACCCTAGTTTTTCTGAAGAACCTAAGAGATGAAAGTCAAGTCTATTGTTTTCCAAGGAAGTCATTGTGCTGGTCTCGATGGACAGAGAGGTGGATGTTTGTGTTTGGAGGAAGGCTCATTCCACCCGTAGCACATAGAAATGATGTTCTGCTCTTGCACAAAGGCTCATTTTTGAAGGCAAAATAACAGGGGATGACAGCTTGCCATTAAATGTCAGGAGGAAAAAAGGCCTCAACAAAGTCCCTAAGCATTATGGTGGTCACAAAGTTGTTGAGTTCAGTGATAGGTGTTTGTAGAGGGACATTGGATAGAAGAAAATAGTTCATGATAGAGAAATTATAAAAATATTTAAAAATGAAGTTACTTTGAGCAATACTATACTTTTAAATTTTGTACTTAGAAAGTGTATACTGGGTATACACTTTTGGATATTTGCTCCAAAAGACCATCTAAGCAAAGGTCCTGTAGTACGAGCAAGGGCAAATACTTTCTGAAAATTTTGAAAGCCATGTCCTTCTCTGCTTATTTCATATTGTCCCTAATCTCTCTTCAGCTTTTACAAGAGCATTGCTTCATTAATTTTATGTGCTGTTAACTGGTGAAATCAAGGGAGACTTCAGTGTACCCTATAGTGGGTGTTGAGTTGAAAGTAACTTTTCTTTAGTTTGTTCTTAGATTCCTATGTGCCTTCCTATCCTGCTTCTATGTTTGCCCAGTTTTAAGTTACTGAAGACAGCAGGAAAGGCATCTTTTAACAAAGGAAACCTTTACATTGACAAGATTTCTGTCCCTCAAAAATGTAGAGAGTGAAAAAAAAAATAATTAATGTAGAACATTATAGTAAGTGGTAAAGATTTCTCTTTGCTTAGCCTACTGATATATTGATAAATTTGCTTCAGAATAAAAAAAAAAAATATAGCAACATGTTTATTACCATGGATTACCTAAATTTCTGACTGAGAGCTTTTTTCTTCTTATTGGAGGTTTTTCTTGTTCACCTCCTTTTCTGGTATTTATACCAGTTTACATGTAGCTGAACCTGAGCAAAGTATGGATATAATGTTTCATCTCCTGAGTCATTACAACGTCTGATTGTGAGATATTTCAAAACCAAAATTCTTCTAAAAAAATGCATCTGCCATTTGCATATCTATCTTCATCATTTCAACAGATTTGTTGCTCTCACAATCTGTGGGTTTGGGTCGATGTTATTTATGTAACATATGACAAATAAAGAACAATTAGTTTCTCATTAGCTGCTAGGCAAATGTCATGCCCTCAGATTTTAATCAGCCAATGCAAATATAATCCAAATATGTTCCATTTGCTATGTTTTTCTTATTGTATCCTAATATAAGAAAACTGCCTACATTTTTATTTCAGTTAATGTGTATAAACTCATTTTTAGATCTAATTTGCTGAGAATCTATTGTTCCTTTAGATACTCAAGTGTTTTATTTCATTAAATACAATTAAAATAAATAAATAAATAAATATCTAGATAACCATTATTGTTCAGTCTGGATTTGGGTAGAAATACGTCTTCATTCTGAAGTCTGGAAAGTGAATATTAGTAATTTATAAATGTTTGGTCTTGGCTTTCTGCCAAGATGAGATGACTTAGGCTTTTTGCTTTATATATCTCTCAGTAATTCATGTGATGTTGATTTACAATCCCCAGTGTAGCTGAACTGCTCACTTGAGTTATTGGCACACCTGTGACAGAAAAGGATGTGTGTTTCCTAACTGAAATTACAGGGGTCGTGTTGTTTCTTTCTGTCTTTCATTTTGGGATCTATGTAGGCAGTTTCAAATTTTCTCTTCTGTCTTGGGTCCATGATATCCTTAGGTATGATCTGGAAAACGGAGTCAGGGTAAAATATGTTTGTTTTTTATTTTATTATTAGTAAGTTTCTATTGTAAACACAGAGATACTCAACCTTTAGCATTAGGAAATACAGCATGTCATCAAAAGTACTCCAGGGAGCTAAAACACCATTGCATTGTGGTGTCTTTGTGACAATAGCTAATGCTGCAAGAGTGTGACCTTATGATTCTGTAATACATCTACTCAGCTTAATGATACACATGCCACATAATTTAGTTTCTGCTCTTTTTACACCACATCCCGTTGTTAAAATGCAGTGAGATAGTCACTTCATGTCCTTATGGAGATCAGGGAGGTGCCATTTTTCTGCTCCCTCCTCCTAGCAAAGATATTTGATTTCTCTGTGTTCTGTGATGTTACAACTGCTACTGTTGTGAACATCCCCTCCTGCAAAGTTAGTATTCAAAGAAATGTAGGGGGGGAAAAATGCCACTGACTCCCATAGAGCAGGTTGTGCCTATGTTCACTTGGGAGCACCTGAGTAGGAAGTGTGCTAACTCAGTTTGCTAACTTTTTCCAGCTGCTGTTCCGTGTCAGTCCTCTACAACCATCTGTCTTGAGCTGAGTTGAGAAAAGAACCTCAATAATTGTGAAAACACAAAGTGTAGTTTAAAAGTCAGAAGACTAGAAAATCAAAAAGAAATTTTCACTCAGAAAATAAATAGACAGATGAGAGTTGTGATGAGAGACCATGTAGCTGGTGGCTAATAATAAAATCAGACAACCAAATTGTCAACAATTTGAAGGGTTGCATTATTTATCCATTCTAACAATTACCAAGAAGCATGTGAATCATACCAGTACATTTGAGAAATAATTTTGCCTTTATTTTTCCTCTCCTTCCATACCCTATCCATTAGATAAGAAAAGACCTTATGGGAATGCTTTTCATCATAATGAGAAATATCTGTATGCGGTTCACTCCTTTCTATCTCCTTTCATGGCAAAGAGCTTTTTTGCTTTCAGGAATTGCTACAGCCACTCTGGAGGCTGTTTGCTGAACAGAAGAGGAAGCAGGGTCATTAGAAGAACTAGAGTTAGAAATGTGCATTAATACATATACAGTCATCACCATGAGACTCTGGTGCTGAAGGAAATTAACCCTGTTTGTCACATTAACCTCTAATCCTAGGGGTAATATGGACTTCCATCATTTTTTTAGAAGAGGATGTACTTCTTTCCTTTCGACAAGGAAAGATTTAAGGACAGATAAATAGACTGGCATATTTATTTTATTTTGGTTACACAGTTCAAGTGGTTTGTTTCTAATGTAAAACTATGTTTTACTTTCATTGTTCCTGTCCCTCAAACCTCTTAGAATTAATTTAAGTCTTGGTCTTGTGAGATAAGTGCATTTTTATCATGCATTTTGTAAATGGGTAAACCTAGGCAAAATCAATGAGAAAATCTATTTCCATCATCACTAGAATTCCTATCAAAACATGAAAATCTGAAAAAGAGCTCTAGGTGATTTTACTATATATTTGAAATATGTGAAAAAACCCCAAACAACCCAGGTCTTTGAAGTTGTTCTTCATTTTAAAATGAATTCTTTCTTGCCTCCATGCCAGCTCCCATCACTAATTTGAATACATGTTGGACATACTCGTAATAACGCTTCAGGAATATACAGAGAAAATAAAGAAAAACAAAAACAAAAACAAAAAAACCATGTTACACACAAAGCCTCAAAGCCTACTATTGATGTATTTGTTAATTTAGCTAATTAATTGAGTGACAGAAGTTCCTACCAAAGGTAAGTACCAGCCTATATCTTTAGAAGTTTATGTATGTAAATCTTTCTATCTCAAATGTGGTTTTTTTCTGTGTATATTAGTAATAAAGTTCTACTCTGTGTAGGAGTCTTTGATGTAGCACCACAAAAGATTACCACTCGAATTAAAAGCCCCTAAGGTTCTTCAGAAAAAAACCCACTACTTTTAAATTAAATATTTTTAAAAGTGCTATGGCTTTCTAACGCTGTGACTTAATTTGGTGGTTTGTTCTGACAGAGGCACTTTGCTGAAGTCAGGCTTTTGACCATATTCTGTACTGACTGACCAGGCTTTTGAGGAGGGGGAAACTAAGAAGTGTGTAAACGCATTGTATGGGTGCACACAGTTAATTTCTTTGCAGGATGTTTTGATGTCAGAGTAGCCATCGAGAAGGAGTTGAAAGAGTGCATGAAATATGCATCTGGTCATATGCCACATGAAAATCTGCCTCCATATCCCTCCAGCTTCAGTTTCACTGCATCTTGAGATAAGAGAGCTGGTGGCAGGAAGAGCCAATGAACCCATAGCCTAACAATCTGTTGGCAAAATGCTGGCTGACTGTCACAAGGACAAGATCTCCCCTTGCATTTCAGGCCACAATAAAATTGGTTTGTGAGGGAAAGTGTATTGCTGCTGAAAAGCAGCATGCTGCAGGCAGTGCTGGGTTTAATGTGAGAGTCTGGCTGCAGGAGGACTTCAAGCGATGATGTTGTGAGCAATTTAGTGAGTGGTTACAAAGTGTGAAGGATCAATAAGAAGAGCTATTAATTTCCATCCTCACCTCAGACCCCAAGACTGATAATATTTAATTCAGAAATCATATTCACAGGAAAAGCAGAAAGGAGGGAAAATCAATTTTTTTCCTGCGGACTATAAGATTTGTTTTCTAAGATGGAATTCCTAAACTTAGCAAAACTCAGAAAGCACTCTTCACAGTATGTTGGAAAAGTAGCTTAATTTGGAGGACAATGAGCTTGCCATACATACATGGAAAGTCCCATTCCCTGATGTGGTTTTTTGTTCACATAAACACTCAAGTGTTCCCTTAAGACCAAATTTTTCTTTTTCGACTCAGATCAACAGCCTGAAGATACCTCAGCAGTCTAGCTGTGTAGTTGCAAATTCCTAAAGTAAGGACATTTTCTCCATCTAGAATCCCTTCTTTCTTAAAACTAACAGACTTTTTTTTTAATAATTAATGAATACTCTGAATGATTTAGGTTGAGGAATTGCAATGGAACTGATAACACACAAGTTCAAAACACAATTAGATTTCCATTAAAAAACCACAGACCTTTGGTAAGATTTTAGTATAAGCCCTAAACTTTGTAATAGGCATTGAAATGTAGTTTTCACTACTATTCTCCTTGGATTTTTCAACTACCTTTTTTTAAGCTACAACTGGTTTATTATAACCACATTCCCCAAGCTGCTCCTGGCCTTGTAAAGTCCACAGGTGTTTAACTGAAAACAGCATTTCCTCAGAGGTGTCCAATGTATCTGTCTTGGTCTCAGCTGATATAGCTTTCAGCTTATTAGCAGGTACAGCGCTGTGGTTTGGATTCAGTGTGAAAATTATGTTGACAGCATGCTGCTGATTTGGCTTCTGCTGAGCTCTGCTCACCCTGAGTCAAGGACTGTTCAGCGTCTCATGCTGTGCCAGTGAGGAGTTGCACAAGAATCTGGGTGGCAGTGTGGCCAGGAGAGGGGACCTGAGCTGGCCAGAGGGATGTTCCACCCCACAGAAGGTCATGCCCAGTGTGTAAATGGGTGAGTTGACCAGGAACAGCTTATCTCTACTCGGGAGTGAGCTGGTCGTCAAGTCAGCAGCTGTGTTCACCAGCTGTGTTTCCTGGGTTTTATTCCCCTCTCTCCCCATTTAATTGCAATTATTATAAGTAGTGACAGTAGTAGTAGTACGTAAGGTTGCCTTGTGCGTGGGTAGCACTATACAAATATGTAGGATGAATGGTGTGTTGAAAACCTTCTGGTTATTCAAAATGCCCCACCAAACAGGGCAGTGACAACTGAACTAATGCTGAAATAGAAAAAATTGATCATTATACCAGGGTTTAAATATTGAATGTTGTTCTGGGACTAATGATAAGTAAAAGGAAAGAAGAGGTAAAAACAGTAACTATCAAACAATAGTTAATTTCATCTGTGAAGGTTATATAATTTTTACAGGTAAATGATGCATTCTTGACTTTTTCAGTATGGAAAACACTGTATTGGGTTTGTGTGGTAATGTTTTCAGAGGGAGGGTTGTAGGGGTGGCTTCTGTGAGAAACTGCTAGAAGCTTCTCCTATGTCCAGTGCTGCCAAAGCCAGTGGGCTCCAAGATGTACCCAAGGCTCAGCCTATCTGTGACAGTGGTGTAACCTTTGGGATAACATAGTTAAGAAGGAAAAAAAATGTTACTCTGCAGAAAAATATTGCAGCCAGAGGAGTGCAGACACGAAGGGGAAGTAAAGAATGAGGGGGAGCAGGAATTTCAGGCCGTGGAGCAGAGATTATCCTGCAGCCTGTGATGAAGGCCAGGGTGAAGCAGGCTGTCCCCCTTTTTAAGATCTGACTAATGAGGGACACCTCTGTCCAAAGTAAGGTGTGACTGAAACCATATGCCAAAGTCACTAATACAGATTTTATTTAGCAGGGAATGTAAGAGAGAGAGACAGAAAGAAATGGGGGATGCTGCGGGAGAGGGGAAGGAGGAGAAGGGGACAGGTGGGAGAGATCAAGCAGAAAATATCCCCACCTGTGGATCCAATGATCTCCCAGTGGTCTTTCATTCCTGGTTTCTCTGTGGTGGGGGTCCCCAGGTCATTCAAAATTTTCCACAACTGACACATCTTTTAGAAGTTTTGTGAAACAGAAAAGGACCAAATGCATGAGCTCTGTATGAGTAAGGAGCACATTGCAGAATTGCTGTTTCTGTTCAGTGTGGAATACTCAGGTACAGGACAAGTTGTGCAAGGGGTCACTTCCTCAGAGTTTCCTTCTCTGTTCCTTAATAGAGCCCCAATTCTTGTTTAAAGGATGCAGCAGAGAACACCTATCCTCACAGAGTTTGAGACAACGGTTTTGAATGTGTTGTTCAAGATTTATCTTTGTTACTGTGAAGGGTTCTTGATAATTACACTTAAGATGACTTCCAGCGTCCTACTCAGTTTCCTTCTGATTTGCGATTACTTTGGAATATATGCATGTGTTTTATAAGTGATGATCAAATGTCAGAGCATCCTGATCAAGAGAAAGAAGAAAATGTTTTGTTTGTTTGTTGATGCAGCATGAAATATTTATTTGTCTTCTGTTGTCTTTAGTATCCCATTGCTTCAGCTAATATGTTTTATGCTTTCTCCTTCATTAAAATAGAGGTTGAAGCAGCACAATAATACTAGTCCAACTACTTTTCAATAAAGTTGTGTTGGAATACAATACTTTATGTATTCTGAAGATGAAATAATACTAGTCAGTTGAAATCTTATTTTTCTTAAGATTTGAGCAAGTACACTGTGGGCAACTGCTGTGTTTCAATTTCTGTAGTGGTACTTTTTTCCCTGGGGCAATGAAACTTAATTCAGCCTTATACAGAGTGCCCAGTGTAAATTCAGATTTATCCCTATGAATGTGCCAACCTTGCAAATGCAGAGATGCAATTTCAGTTCTGTGGTTCACTTTATCCTCTGTCATTTAATGCTCCAGAATGGGTGGTGCACACAATGATAGGAATGAATCAGCTGATGTTTTTTCTGGCTTGGTTGAGTATAGTGATTCCTAGGAAAATTCCTCTGTGAGGGTTTGGTCCTAATTCACCAGAGGTTGTGAGGTTAAGGATGGAAGGACTAAAGAGCAGTGTGGATACCCTCTTTATTTGCTGTGTTGATTGTGTACTTTTGTAGATTTATGACTGCTCCTAAATGAAGTAGCTTAATCTACCAAAGGCACTCAGATCTTCTGTAATGGAAAGATCTAAACAAATCAAAATGCCTTAATTAAAGGCTATAGCTCAGTTTACAAATAATCAAAAAGCATCCTGCCTTTGGAAATTCCTGTTTCTCCGATCTTAATATTGTTTCAATATTAACTGTAATGATCCAATCAGCAGTATTTTTAAAGCATCTGGTCTTTTGCAGAGCAACCTAAGGTGCACATAAAACTGAAGAGTTTTTATATCTCTAGAATGTAAATGTCTTGATATCTCTATAAAAGAAACAGAATTCTGAACAGTAACAAAGATATGAACTTGTATCTCCTGGTCTCTCATTATGCTCTGTGTTTTGTTTGTTTGTTTGTTTGTTTGTTTAAAAAAAGAAGTTTTCATTGGATACATACCATATTCTACCAAAATAGTCAGATAGTTAGCAAACCACAGCATCTGCAAGCTGGTAGATGCCAATCTGTTTGCACCAATTTTCTTCTACCCACTGCTTTTATTTTGGCTCATACATTGTTGCTGACATCCAAACTGGTTGTGGTAACTCAAAACAGACACTAAAAAGCATATTTATTTAAGTGCATCTGAATTTACATTGTGCCATATTTAGAGTTGGCGAGCAACCTGTCTATCAATTCAAATCTCCATGCTTATATTTCAGAAGTGTACCCATTAGAGACAGAAGAATTTCTATACTATTTTCTACATATGATTGCGTAACTCCTGTCTTAGTTACAGCTTCATAAACGTGTGAAACATGAAGTATACCAATAGGTTATAATAAATAAATAAATATAGTTTTATAAATAAATGAATAAATATAACTTCAATTATATTTAACGTAAAAATCATTGACCTAGGAAAAAGCAAGGGTTAAAACTAAACATATGTTATACTAATAAAATGCTTCTGCTTCAAACTCGTATAACAAGTCAGACATTACACCTTAGAAGAACAGATCAACAATCTAAGTGTGAATAATAAAACAAACCCACAATTTCCCTTTACACAGCTGAATAGATGCCAAAAAATCTTTGCTGACTTTGCAAATATCCATTGCTTATCATCATATTATGAAAGAACAAAATCTAATTTTATGGAAATGTCTCCAACATTATTTATTAGTTCTACTTATTTCTCAGAGGGCCATAATTTTCCCTTTTCAGGAAATCAAGCATTGTTGGAAGACCTAGTATTTTGTTTGCCTCGAAGCTGTGAAATACCTAGTATGCCCACATTTTTGATCTGTCATTTAGTGTTCATCCTCTTTCTTATGGCTATTTCTGACTTGAAGCTCATAGGTCCTTTTTTTTCCAAAGCACTGAATACCTGCAAACTCTCTAGGTCTCTATGACCTAGAGTCATTAAAAGAGTGATTTCAAAGCTGAATCTTCAGTAACCAAAGTTTGCTTCTGCCTCTGTGGTAATAGTGAACATAATTTGAAATTGCTAAAGCAAGTGGTACAATGAGAAGAGGGGCACAAGTCGGCCAGGTGTACCCATCTTTAAACAGATGATCTGCTCTACCTCTTACATTGTGTTCACTTTGTAATTGTATTTGTGTTCAATTTGTAACTGAAGCTGGAGCACCGGTCAGCTAGATACATCATGCACAGAAGAACGCATTATGCCTGCTCTGAAAAGTTTGTAGTCCTTTGAAAGTCAAAATATAGTGCATCAAACTGTAAGATGCAGTCACATGAAAACGATGTGAGGAAGATAATAAAATTTGGAACTGATGGGATAACAAGGTGACTGATGTGAAACTCAAGGCATTGAATTGCCATTGCTTTCCCCAGGTGCTGCAATATGATCCACTGTTCTAAATTTTTTGATACAAATAAGATTTTTTTACAAATAAGAAACAAATAAGCATTTTTACTTTTTAAAAATACTTTTATCCAAGTATATTACTTCAAGCAATTGCCATTGTGCATGCTTTCCCATACAAAGGGAAAAAAATAGAAGTATCATGTCTTTTTTTGTATTTTAATACTTCATCTTTGCACATGGACACCCACCTGCTTACATCAGTAGGTTGAGACTGCAGCAATCACAGCTCTGTGACCAGGAAACTCCAGGGCCACTCACTCCAAAGTTTCTTTTCAAAAGCCACCAACAAATGGAGATGTAAAAGCTGTCTCAAATGTTCCCAGACACCAGTGGCTGCCTTGCACAGTAACAGCTGCTGTACTCCATCACTTTCATCTCTTCTTACCTCCAGCCCTTCCCTCTGCATCAGAACTTGGCTTTTCCCTGTGTTGGTTATCTGGTTTATGCCAGCTGAGGTCAAACCCTCAAGCCCTCAGAAATCACCTTTTCAGCATAAAAGTGATTATTTACCACTTCAAAAAGAACTCCATTTCTATGGTGGTCGCTGCATAGGATTTTGGCGTAGCAAATCTAAAACTTTGCTCTCCTGGTCATGTGAGTTGTTAAGGTAGTCTGTTCATTTGCTTTTCTGTATTTATGCATTTCTGTGCATTGGACTAAATAAATGTAAACAAAAGGACTTCAACCTTGTTTCAATGTAATTCTTCCTACGGAGAAAAAAAAGGCTGTGTGAACTTGGTGTAGGAAAAATAGTACAATCTTTCAAAAGTACATAAGGAGTATTTAGCAACATAATTTTATAAATGGTGGAAGTAGTCTCTAAAATGTTAAATTTTAGAGCTAAAGGCCAATGCTTTTTATTACTAATTTTTAATAGAAATCAGTGTCAGCAGGCTTCTGATGAGAGGATTAAATATTTAAATGTCAATTATTTGTCCCCAAACATATCACATCTGCCTTGGTGATAATTATAATTGTTGAAGAAGTAGCTGCTAAATTAATATGATGAAATGAAATGAAACAAAATAACATTTAAAAGATTTAGTGTAGCAATACATATTTTTGTTTCATAGTTCTTGTGCAGAATACTGTTGTTGACATTTATTGTTTATCCAGAACATGATTTAATTCCGATTTTTAGGTGTAATGTTTTGCCACATTACATAGTTAGAATTTTTTAACAATTTCATTCAATCATTTGCTTCCTGGTATTAAATTTTCTTGGTCTGGCAGCTAAGACTCTCCGCTTGTTTTGGGCAATCCTTTGACAAAACTGTTGAAAATTACCATGGCAGTACCATGAATATTGACTTGTCCTTAGTCATGACAAAGCAGAGCAGAATCATTATAAGAATTCAGGACTTCTGCACTCTGGAGTTCTGGGTTTGTTTTTTTCTTTACTGCTTTATCACACTGCACAGCAAAATCTGGGGTTTTTTGCCCAGACTGCTTGTATGCTATGGCTACATTTCTCAGACAAAGTTCTTGGAAATTTTGCTGTTCACTGGCACTGTTCCACTGACAGTTTTGGGACTTTGATTTTTGGTTGTGTGCTCTTCATATATTTGTTGTGTCAGTGCAAGAAGGTGAGTGATGAATGTTTGTTTATTATTAAAAAAAAAAAAAAAGAAAACGGAGATTGTATTCCATTTGAAAGAAAAATTCAAGCATGTTCCTGTCTTGGGGACACCCTGAAAACCATCAGTCTAATCACCTGGGAACTTTCCATTTTTTGAGACTCTCTGGTTCTGCCAGTCTCACAGGACACAGGTTGCAGTGTGAGACCTCTGTGATTTTCAATAGAATTTTATTAATTTTTTTGTTATGATCACAACAAATATTTTTATTTCTGCATATGTGTAAATAATCCGGAAAAAATTAATTTTAATTGATTTTTATCACTGTGAGTGATGGATTTTTAGAGACAGAAAGACAGATGCTGCAGGTTTCACTTACTCTCCACTTCATTGTATACACCAGAGCCCAGGCTTTGATTGAACAGAGATAACAACACTCTAATACCAAACTGCTGCAAGTCAAAACTGATAATTTCTAAATTTTTTTGTAAGTAGAGTTTTCTTCTTTCTGTTCAAAAACACCTGAGTGATTATGATTCTGATGCAGAACCTGATACTTCTGTCAGAGAAGCATGTGGTGGAAATGAGTATGAATAGAATGCAAGAGAGAAATTTTGTTTTATTCTTTTAGTTTTGTAAAATTCATACCAGTTTTGCATAGAAAATTACCCCTAATGAGGAATTTTCCTATTCTTCAATATCAAAGACCTGGGCTGAGAGGCAGAGTATTCACACTTTTCTCACAACAGCCAGTATCAGTTATTTCAAAACAACATAGACAAATCATGTCCAGACAGCTTTAGAGCAAAAAGACTCACTTTTCCACAGAAATATTTTTTACTTTCTACCCATAACTTGACTTTAAAAAACTGCCATGGACATGAAAACTTTGCTTTAAAGGACCTGTTCTCTGTGCACCTTACATGGCTGCTGGTTACTGTTTGTAAACTTTTATGTATCTTGGTATTCTATGGCTAGCACATAACCACATAAAATACAAATAAAGAAAATATATTTATGAACTTTTCTTTACAGTTTATTCAATTCTTGCCAGGAAAAGGCACCTTTGTAAGTGTAGATTGCATTACTTGTAAATAACTTCTAAGAGTTATTGAACTTTGTCTTAATGATGCTAATTAAAAGTTCATTGTAAGTGTCCAATTTAACATAAGATTATCAGCTATTTTATTAGGGCACTTCAATCTTCATATGCCATCTATATGCAATAAGATGTCATTGCATCTGCATTTAATCTCATATTTATCTGATTCTCATTGTGTGAATTAGGCTTTTGGCTCAATTTGCATTTGGTTATATAACAAATAAAGGGGAAAAAATTGGAACAAAAATACCTGTATCATTTTAGTTTGTGTGGGATGGCAAAAAGTTTAAATTAATAACCACAGATATTTACGCCTAATTTTCAGATTTCATTGTGCTTGAGTCATATTTGTGATTCTGGAAATAGATTTTCACTGTACTGTTAAAGCATGGGACGCAGTATTCACAAGTCTTTGTCTATTTTGTCTTGATTAGCTTGAAGGGAAAATATAATCATCAAGAAGTAAAATGTTCTTAGGCTATATTCCATAATGCCAAAATTTTTATATGTGACTGCTGCCAAAACAATGCTTTTAAGTTCTGAAGGTGAAAGTAAGTGCAGACACCAAAGCTGTAAAACAACTGGTGTTTCTGAAGCAGCACATAGGACAGAGAGAACAGCAAAACTGGCTTTTATTCTCTGGGCTAAAAAGAATGGTGTACCGAGGCCAAGCATAAGTTGAATTAACGCAGGTCTGTGTAGGGAAGCTTGCATCATGCCTTGCTGCCTTATCTGCAGATAAAAAATTAATCATTTTGGTTGCTAAGGGTAGCAGTCCATGCCTTCCATACAATCAAAAAGTAAACCATCACAATAAATAAAAGGAAATTATTTGAAGGGCAGAGAGAAATGTTTGATCCAGCCATACTATATATGAAAGCTGACAATTTGTGGTGGGTGTTGGCAACAGAAGGGTGCAATTATTTCTCTCCTGCTGCTGGGTTGTGACATTGCTGGGAACCAGGGATCAGAGAATTTGGGGGAACTGGGGGATCCTGGGGGATCCATTCCCCCCCGTTCATGCTCTGGAGGCTGTTGCAGACAGGTACAAAGCAGCAGACAGAATATGAGGTGCCAAATTATACCTATTACGGAATAAACAGGATTCCCATGTTTGCATACAGAACTCCTGAGGCAGTGCCCATGAGACTCACTGAGCAGCTGGGGTGGAAGGGGAAGAAGCCTCCTGCAAAGCGCCATTCACAGCCTCAGTGACAGCACTCGATGCATCTTTACCATTGCTACAGTACCAGAGGGCTGTGGCTTTAATTTCCAGTTTAAGTTACACACCATTGTCACATCACAAGGATTAGAGTTTCTTAAAAAAATATTTTTTTTGGCTTACTTCAATATTGCAGAAGGAGTAAGCTTGCAAATCTTTTAATAAGGCAATTACATGCAGACAAAGATTAGATCTCATGGCACAATAAATTTTTGGTATTTTATTCAGTATCTTTTTAATATTCCACTGTCACTAGATAAAAGCTCTAGATAGTAATGTGACAAATCTATTCAGGAGACAACAATGCATATTCCTTATTTGTGCTTGCTTGTATGCCACACAAACCTGCAGTTAATTTTCCTGCCTCTTTTAAAAATGTGGGAAAAAAATGCTACTTAGATTCAACAGTGCTTTTAGTGTTAAACTGTGAAATCTACATTTTGCATTTGTAAAATGAAAATGTTGAGATAGTCAGCCACTTAATTTTTCTGATAAAGTAAAAATTTTACAATCTTCTAATTCTAAATGTCAATCTTAATATAGAAATGAACTTATTATTTAAAAAGAGAAAAGAATAGGCCAAAATAGACTGCAAAAGGAAAGCTGTGCTATTTTCAATATGAAGGGTCTTTAACCTTATGTTTGTTTTCCCAATGTCTGCCTAAGAAATAAATCACGAAAGTCATGGGAGTATATTTTCTTGGCACAGTGTATGTTGTTAGTGGCATTACATAAGTAGTAACACCTTTGATTCATTTTCTCACTAAAATCATGTGCATAAAAGAGCTAATTATCATTATTCACAGATTTCAGAGGGAAGTTATGATGGTTTGCAGGGGTCCATGTTTGCAGAAAATCAAAGGTCTAGACCAGAACTACTTGGATTCCAATGTAGACATGAAAAATGTCCAAGGATCTTCCAATGGAGATTGAACATTTCTGTCATGAATTAACTTCTCACTTCCCAATGAAAAATTCATAATCAATTCTATTCTTCCATCCTGAATCTATGAATCCATTCTGAGCACATTTCAGAAGACCTGAGTGATGTTCATCAAACTAATAGTGATGATTTCTTTTAATCTCAGTTATAAAAACAAATAAATATTCCCATAATAAAGTAAATGTGTATTTCTTAAATTTTCAAATGTTTGTTCTTATCTAGTTGAGGAATAAGTCTTGCCTGTAGGAGTCCATTGTATTTGAAAGATACCTTTATTTAATTTCATGTTTAGTGTAGCAATACCTTTATTGGTGCATAGCACTTGTACAGAAAATGGTTGTTCATATATCTTGTTTATTCAGAACTTGCCTTAATTCAGATTTTTTAGGAGTAATTTCTGGCCACATTACATAGTTAGAAATTTTCAACAGCTTCAGACTATTCATTGGATAAATAGCATGTCCAAACCCAATAGGATGCAATTCCATGTTTCTTTGTGTCTAGTGAGCTATGCTCCAATGTATTACATTCAGTTTCCCATTAGTTTTTCAAACAGTAGATGCAAATTACAGAAACACTTCATAAGAAATTCCAGGTTTTTACAATAGGACACATAATCTTTCCACATATCCTTTGATCTTGCATTCAAAAAACTGCAGTCTGCCTTTTTCTGAGGTTCTAGCTGCTGTATTTCTAAGCCACTGAAGTCACAGCAGCTAAAGAAAATCTTTGGAAATCTGTTGTCCATTTTATGTGATAGTGTTGAACGATTTGAGAGGTGGAGGTGCAGGACCTCTGGCTGATCTCAGCCAGTTCAGGAGTGGTATCATGAAACTGAGAGCAAAGAAGAACAACTAAAAAAGATACAACTCCATGAAATACTTACATACTGCATCTTCTTGTGAAGCCATGGTAAAACTGGAAGTTTTTTTCAAAAAGTGTCTATTCCCACAAATAAATGAATGTAAATAAATTAAACTTGGCAAGTATTGGAAGGGAATAAAAAGATGATCAAAATCTAATGTGCTGTCTCCACGTCTACCATTAGTAGACACGTCACCCTGTCTACCATTCTGTGCTTGATTCCTGCTGAATTCATAGGACAATGTAGAAGACAGTGCCACAGCCTTGCCATGAACCTTTTCTTACTAGATGTGGTGTGGAAAACAGCACAGCTGGTGAAAATAAAGGATATAATTCTTACCATGCAAACACTCAGGGTTAGGTCTTGTAATTGAATCGATGTAAGCAAGGTGTAGCAGTGTTAACAACCATGGTCCATCCCAGTGAGTTGGCTTGGCTGGGATTACAAAGACAGTGAACTTTTACTTTGTGTTGTTGTAGTGCTGAGCCTTCTGTTCAAAGAGTGTAACACCAGTCCTTGTAATTTACACAAGGAGTGAAATTAAGGCTACATGCATCAAAGAAGGAAGAGAGAAATAGAATTGGAATAAAGTTAATGATTTTTTTGTCTGTTGTTTGCGTGCTTTGAGTTTTAGGTTATTTTGGTGTGTGTATAAACTGCTTTTTGTCATTGTGTACTGAAGAGTAACCAAGGGTAAATTACAAAATTGTCTATTAGTTCCAAGTAATCCTTATAAATCTACACACAAGGTTATGAGTGTAGATTAACTTCCGCTTTCATATACCAAAATCAAAATAGCCCGCTAGGAACACATCCTACTTCTGAATGCCAGACAGTCTTGTATTAAAAGAACAGAGAGGTGACCCCTGGCAATGCTGCTAGTTTTTCACATTGATATGATGTGTATCTTTCAAGCTGTAGTCAATCCATTGTCTAAATCCAGGCTGTATCCTCACCCCTCTTTTCCATGTCAGCTTTACCCTTGTATCCTTATTATTGTAAATGCATTGCTTACCTTGCTTTGAGTGTAGAAAATGCAATTTTCAAGGTGTTATAGAGTGTTTCACACATAAAGGAAATGAATGAGTGAGCCAGGTGCATAGAGACATGTTTCAGGCATCCTAACCCAGCCTATCAGCTAAGGAGAGTATTTCTTGTTGTGAGGTGTTTTCACTGACTCCAGTGATCATAACTCTTGACTACAGATCAAATGGCCCAGACAGTTACAGCAGTTTGCACTGCAGCTTCTATACTCTTCTTCTTTGAGACCCTCTTCAGATCTTCTTGAGCTTCTTGGCAATTTATTTAGAATGATTCGAGCATTCTTGCGATCCCTCTGAGGAACTGGAGGGCTCCAGCTGCAGCCAGAAAATGACAGAGATAAGGCTAAGGAAAGAACAGAGCTAGAGTCTTCTAGTGAGCCATGCCAGCTGCCTGTGACAAAGGATACTGGCAGCATCCTGAGAGAGGGTCAAACCTCCTGCTAAGGCTAGGACACATGATCTTCTGGCCTGCAGGGCGTGTGCAGCTGCTGAGGAGCTGCACCAAGTGAAAGAATGTGGAAGGAGATCAGAAACTTGCAGAGCATCAGAGAGAATGAGGAGGATATTGAGTGGGAAAAATCTATCTCTGACTATGAAGTTGGAATGAGAAAATTCCCATACCGTAATCTCATAGAAAAGTCTTTATACTGAGAATGATGGAAAAGGCAGAGATTCTTTAACAAAAAAAAAAAAAAAAAAGTAAAGGATGGGAAAGGTGAGACACAGTCTTGGGAAAAGACTTTGCAATCAGAGGAAGTGAGCTC
The DNA here is from genome assembly GCF_963513975.1 of Fringilla coelebs. Classification (NCBI taxonomy): domain Eukaryota; kingdom Metazoa; phylum Chordata; class Aves; order Passeriformes; family Fringillidae; genus Fringilla; species Fringilla coelebs. Next base: position 58,699,077 of record NC_140031.1, read on the forward strand.
AAGTCAGTTTCAGCAGACACATATAAATAAGGAAGTGCCCAAGGGGTTGCCTTGTTTGGAAAATGCGTATGCTCTTTCTGAGGAAGCAGCGTGTTAGAGTCCCAGTCTGAAGTGCCTTTTTTTATGTATGCAGCGTAGGAAAAAGGCAGGAGGAATTAGAACACTGCAGGCAGCTGCAGGCCCATGAACTCATTGGGCCCATGCAGATATTGTGGGATAGCTTGCACAACTGAGAAACTTCCCTGAATGGATAGAGGTACTTTAGGATGCCCAGGCTGGAACTCTGGGGAGGGGGAGTTGCTCTGTATGTGAGGGAGCAGCAGGCATGTATGGACTTCCAGCTTAGGCTGGGCAGGATTGGGGGCAACACGCGCTGGCTCGGGGCTTCCCAACAGCAGAGCAGCAAAAGAAGCCCAGCCAGCAAGCTCAGCCACAAAACAAAACCAAACACCCAGAACCAGCAGGATCCCTGGTCAGAGAGACCGGCTGAGTGTGTCCAGCAGAGCCCCTCTCTGGATGAGAGGAGCCGCAGCTCCCGGCTCGGCTCCTCTTCATCGCAACAGCCCTGGAGCCCGGGCACAAACAAAACAAAACAGATCAAAGACCCCAAAAATGGGATGGGATAATAAACCATCCCTGAGACAGGCAGCTAGGAAAACGGGGCAGCCAGCAGCCACCATGGGACCCAGTGTTCAGGGTCCTTGAGAGGACGATGCAGAATAAAAAGAATGACCACAACCCTGAGCTTCAAAAGATCAAACTTGGACTGTTGATAGTTCACAGAGCTTTGAAGAATATTTCGGCTTGTGGTCCTGAAGAGGCCCCCCTTCCTTTCCAACCTCAAACTGAAACTGTGTTTTAATGCTGAGACTTCAGCAGCAATTCTGAGGAGCCAAAGCGGCAAGGAGCAGTTCAGCCCACTGCCAGGGTGAAAAGTGATGATATAAACATGTAAACCTGGCATTGTACACTAACGAGGGGAACAAGAAGGTGCAGAAAAAGGGGTGGGGTTCATTAACGAAAGCTAGTGGGGACTGGCTTTCTTACAGAAAAAATAATCATAAACCCCAACCACCCATCCAATGAACTAACCAAAACCCAGAGAGAGGGAAATTATGTTGCCCTTTTCAAAAGCTCAAAATTTTCAAAAGTTTTTTTCTTTAGAAACAGCAGAATAGGGTTCATTTATTCCTGACACAGAATTTATTTCAAGGCTTTTTAATCTAACTGTTACAGCTTCAAAATACAACTGTCTGGCTGTCCATATCATCAATCCAAAATATAGGAAATAACATTTAAATGTCAAAATATTTATGACTTTATTTTCTAATTTTAGGATCTGTGCCTACAACTACAGCAGGAAAGGCCATACTTTGCCAATAGGGAATCAAAAAAAATGATTGTACTTCTTTTACAGTGATTTATAATTCCTGATCTAATAAATAACAAAAAGTGTAGGTCAGGATTCACATCTAATCCTGTTGGGGTTTCTTTTTGGATGTGCTTTTCCCATTTCAGAAGGTTTCTGATAACAGTATGACTTTGATGCTGATACATCGAGCTGTTCTTAAACCTCCTTTTATTTTTCTTATCATGCAGCCTTCCCTCAGAATTAATTGCTAAATATGTGCCATAAAATTGGAACTTTTTCTTATGATCCTGTAACCTAAGCTATAAAAACTGTCTTTTAGCTCATTGTTACATGTAAATTAAGTAAAGACAATCTGTACTCTGGAAGGTTATTTTATTTTCTTTTCGATCCATTAAAATGATTTATTTTTTTTTTCCTTCCTGAGCAATACACAGACTGTTGGCCAAAGCTTTAGCTAGAAGACATGAATCAGCTGTTGACCATTAGACATGGACTAGAAAACCGTAGTGTGGGCTGACTGTGTTGGAGATGATGAGGCATCTTGTGGATTGGAGAGGCTTTTCTGTCTCTTGACTCATCACTCTCTGTGAGTCCTCCACATCGTGCTGCTCACTGTTCTCCTGCATGCTGTGCCATTTTTCTGGAAGCACTACTCTCTGTAAAATATGAGCTGATATCTGGCTAGAATGGTGTGAACTAAAGATAAGTGTGAAGGTGAAAAGTTAATATGAATGCTGTGAAAATGATTAAAGCATGAGAAAGACTCATTCTGACAGACTGTTGAAAGAGAAACTCCAGGTACAAGGGAAGACTAGGGAAATTCTGTTGTGTTGTCAGGATTAGATTCCAGCTGGTGAGAGCACTAATTTAAGGAAGTTTCACCATTTCACACTGTAATAAAGGCTCCACTCTTGCTGAAATAAACAAAACACTCCTCCACCCTTTATTTTTACTTCAATCTATTCAATACAATCATTAAATGGAGCAAGTTCTGAGGCTGCTTTTCCTGGAGTCTGCACAGAACCATGGAAGACATCTGAAGGCACCTTTATATAATGGTAAATATATATTATCTGTAATATAAATTAGGATAATTGTGTTTCCATTTAGATGTAGACCGTAAAGTCTGATCAGATTTGCCCCTTCATTCTCTTAGGAGAGTCATTATTTTACAGTCAGGAAATTGATATTATGATGTGTGCTGGTTTTGTTTGTGGAGGAGCTACCTTTCTTCACAGTGGCTGTTTTGGAGCTAAATTTTGGATTTGTACTGAACACAGCGCTGATGATGTTCAGTAACATCACAGAGATGTTTTTGTTATTGTTGGGCAGGGCTTACACAGAGCCAAGGCCTTTTCTGCTGTTTGTTCTTCCAGATTGGTGAGGAAGTTGGGGGTGGGTGGGAGACTGGAAGGAGACGCAGCTGGGACAGGTGGTGACCCAAACTGACCAAAGGGATTTCCAGACCCTGTGGCATCCTGCTGAGTGCATAAAGGCAGAGGAAAGAAGGAGGAAGGAGAGGACATTTGGAATGATGACATTTGTCTTCAAAGTCACCATGACACATGATGTGGCCCTGCTCTCCTGGAGATGGCTGAATACCTGCCTGCCCTTGGGAAGCACTGAATTCAGTCCTCATTTTGCTTTGTTTGGGTGCATGGACTTCAGTGTTTCTATCAAAGTGGCTTTTTCTCAACCCATGACTTTTCTCCCTTTTACTCTTCTGGTTGTCTCCCTAGGCTCGCTGGTGGGGGAGTGAATGAGCAGCTGCTGGGGCTTGGCTGCTGCCCGAGGTGAAGCCATGACATGATGCCATCAGCTTCTGCATGATTGCTGAGTTTTTTAGACAAGACCGAAAGTATAATATGTGCAAAAATTTAGAATTTATTGTAAGTGAAAACGAGGAATCTAATATAGTTCTTCATTGAGTACAGTCAAATGTACAGGTCTGCATTCAGTGTAGTTGGACATTAACATAGATGGATGAGGATTGTAAAGTAGAAAAGAAAGATATAAAGCTTGAGGCTTTCATGACTATGCTCAGTCAGAGGAATGATAACTGGTAGGCTGGAGCCAGCAAACAGTCACAGAAAAATATTAAATATTTCTTAAAATTATGTGAGAACCTGTAGAGAAGATGGCTATCACCACTGACAGTATTAAAAAATAATGTGCCTCTTTTCTTGCTCAACTTTGAGAAAAGATTTCATTTCTCATGGCCAGTATTTCCATAGTATACATATGGAAGCATCCCTTTTGGTGTATGTATCTGCAGACCTCTTCTCTGATGCAAAAAGCTGGTTCTAGCGGCTATAAACATGTCTAGTACTACAGAGGAAGGAGTCTTTGACAAAGTCTTACTGCTTCCTTTTTTCAAAAAGGAACCAGGAATATTAGTCACTACTGTTTCCACAGCTGAGCACAGCCATAGAAAGAAAAGATGTACCTGTATCAGTGCTTTACTGATATTTACCACAAAATTTATTGCTTTGCACTTTTCTCTAGCCTATCCAACTAATAATTGCATACTTAAGATCCAAACAAGTTAGCTACACCTTCAATTTTTCAGCTAACTTGTTTTGAAATTTTTTCACATGTTGTTCCTCCATTTCCAGAACTGTCCCTTCCATTGCAGATTTGAGTTCAAGTCTTGTGGAATAATATTTTCCTGGACAACTCCCTTGATTTCTTTATGCCTCAGTTTACCTGGTAACAGAACAGAAAAAACCCTCTGCATTTTAGCTTGTAGGTAGAAAATGCAATGTAAATACCTTGATTAGGTACAGTCTTTCATTCTCTGACAGTCAGTATCACTTTTATTTCAATACTTTTAATTTCACTTTTATCTTGGCTGCCTTAATTTCGTAAAAGTGGAATCCTTTGCTCATTTAGACAAGAAAGGATCTTCTGTCTGGAAAAATACAATACAGCCACCAACCCATTAAACTGGCTGTCTCTTTATGTCTAAGCCATCCATTTTCATTTAGTCATTTTATAAATAGTTTCCTGTTTGACATTGAGTTATTACTTATTTCCTCTACTAAAGTGCACTAGAATTTAATTTTTTCCTGTGGTACCTTCTGAGAACAGTCATTATACAGAGTTAAAGTCCCTGAATTGTCCATTGCTTGCTCAGCGGAGTGTATAAAACTGGTGTTAAGTAGCTTACCAGCCCACTTGCCTCTTGCTTATCCAACTGTAACATTATTTATTATTTTAATTGAGTTAGAAATGAGCCATTCTTCCATAGCCAAATAAAGGATGGTGACTTTATTTTCCTGAAGTGTTAGATTTAAGCTTTTTTCATCCCAGGAAAACATAAGGTGATTTCATAGTTGTTTCTGTAGCTCTGTTCCTATTCCTATTCAAATTGCTACCAAATCTTTGGGTTCTTATGCATTAGCTATAAGGCTGGTATGAAATTCATATTCCTAGCCCTTGCTGACTGATTGCTGAGCCTAGCTGCTAGTACAAAGACTCGGATCTCAGCCTAACTATTCTTTCTGATAGTGTTTATACCCTCCTAACCATTCTATACTTCAATGCACCCATCTACTACATCTTCTGAGTCAGTGTTGAGCTGATGGAGGGCTCAGGAAGCTGGTGCAAAATCATATTTATGTAGAGGAAACTGTGGAGGAATGGCTTCAGAGTAGAGGTCACACAGACATTCTCTTGTTAGCTGACCAAGGACTGGGAAAGTACCAAACCCAGCTAATTCGAGTTTTTTGCACCTGCAACAACATTGTGTCTTTGAGCACAGCAGTAGTATGATAACAGTAATGAGGATGAGATGTGAGAAGCAGAAATGTAAGTTCTCAAGAATGAGGAAGATCTGATATTGTAGTATAACCAATAGATTGCTTAGCTTACAGAATATGCATGAGCTTATTACTTGTTGTGTATAAACTTGGTGCTTATCAATAAATTTGGAGCTTGTTGATTCTCACATTAAGAGTCCGAGATTTCCCTCACCATGACAGGAAACATATTCCTTCTTCTCCCCAACTTGTAGAAAGCTGCTGATTTATGGATTTGCTTTTGCACTTCACTACCTGGTACAGTGAAATGTGGTCATAAAGATTTTGCCCAGAAATAAAGTGAAATGTGTGCATAAAGATTTTGTCCAGAAAAAAACCTAAAAATAACCTATTTTTGTCCTAGTGAAGTATGGCTTCTGACAGAAACATGTTTTTCTTTCCTCCCTCTCAATTTTCAGTCTGACTCCAGCTGCTGCAGAGAGGCAGCTGTACTTGTCTTCATGGGGCTGCACTATCAGAGTCAGGAAACAATCAGAAGAGGACTCATGCTGATCACCTCTTGAAGGGTGGTCTGCCATTCTCAGAGATCCCTGGGATTGCCCTGAGTATAAGGGATTATTTTGAGTTACACCAAACAGAGCAGAGATACTTGAAATCTTGTGGGAAAGAGAAGACATTGCTTTTACCATTCCACAGTACAATGCATTTATTACAACATATTCTTTGAACTCTCTAACTAACAAAATAACAAACCAGCTACTGAAAAAATGCTGTCAGTGATATGGAGCTTGAGGGCAAGGTTCATGGGAGCTTTTCAGATGTTAATGTCCTAGCTTTTCACTCTTCCTTCGTCTCCTCACTGTACCTTCATCTTTCAGGTCTGCTTACCTGAAGGAGATTTAGGGCAAACAACATAAGCATTGTGACTTGTTTCATTTTAAAGATAGGCAAGGAACAATTCATGAGTAAACATGTCATTCGATTTGCCTTCTCCTCTATAGCTCACATGAGCAAGTAAATGCGTAATAGAATTTATCAGCAATGTATTTTTCAGGGTTTATCTGTTCGGTTGTTCTTGTTGTTGCTTGTTTATTTGTTTGGAATTTTCTTTTTGTGTCTCCTATATTCTATTTACATGCAGGTTTTTTCTTCCAAGGTCATGGTTATTTGAGGTTACAGCTGCAGAAAAGAAGTGTATTGCTAGCCAGCCAAAGAGTTGAATTGCCTTTAGCAGTAGCTTGTGACTGATCCAAGTAACAGTTTAACAATGGGTAGCAAGATATTAATTCCTAAATAAAGGCCAAAGCCCAGCAGTCCAGCCAGTGACATATTCCTATTGCTTCTAGCCCTATTGTGTATTAGTCCATAACCTGCCATACAATATCTCACCTCTGCTATGGTGATGTGCCTGTGATTAAGTGAGAAACAATAAGAAAAGGCAGGTGTAAAAAATGTGAACCTGTGCATACTAGTCTTATAAAGAAGTGAATGCTTTACTGTCCAGAAAACTTGTGTCGTGAATATTCTGGAGTTGATTTAATAGACAAAGTTCTAGTGGTTTAAAACCTTAGAAACATGGCTGATCTTTTCCCTTTAATAATTGTACCTGTATCATGGTGTTATATGATTCACTTAGTAATTTCTTCCAATTAAGTGCAGTGGAACTGAAGTCAACTGTATTGCAAATTTTCCATATTTCTTGATATTTCTAAAATTCTTAAGGTACAAAATGTACAAATTTTATTTCAAGGAAATAGTATTAAAGTGAACTTTTTTGAAAATCTAAGAACTTTGAAAATATGAACGTGAAAGGTATAGAGAACTATGGAAGGATTATGAGGAAACTAATTTTGGTGGTTGTTTGGCTTTGTGCTTTCTTCTTCCTTTTTTTTTTCTAAAACTGCAGGTTTCAGGAAGTCAAAAAGTCTTTAGTGACTTAATTTATGCTTTAAAAGTGCTTTCATAGAAAATACATGGGGAAAGGCTTTCAGAGCTCTAGCCCAATAGATCTCATCTGATTTTTTTTGCCCATAATGCTACAGAGAGCTGTAAGCCAAACCAACAGAAACCTCTTTTATTGTGATACAAATAAAACCCTTTCAACAGCACATTGGTACTGCTATTGTTATTAGTACCTTACACAATAATGTAAAGGTGAGGTAACTGACCTTTAGATATTTCTTATTATTGTTAGCTATTTCTTCCAAATTGGTTTGACCTTGTTTTACTGTCCAAAGGTTAATACTTATCCTGAAGTACCTGAAGCACGATTTTCTTTAGTGGTACCTAAAGTTGCACAATGGTGGAGATTTCAAGCTTGGTTCTCTTTCATTTGATGGCACAAAACAAGCCCAAGATATCATCAATAACCATTTTTTTTTTTCTTCTGCAGTATTCTGAACATTGTGTTCTGCAGCAATGTACTTTTCAAGCTTTGACAGAAGATAAGAGAACAAGAGTGGGGCATGCCTTATTGTGAAACAATGCAGCTTGTTTTGAAAGGCGGCAAATCAATACAGCTATTTATTTAAGCCCACAGGCCAGTTTAAACTAAAATGATTCACAATGCAGGTTAGAGAGATCTGGCCTCCATTCTCTCTAGAGAAGACACTGCTGCTCTCTTTATTACAAAACTCTCATCTTGAAAAGCTTAAAATGAATAGATTAAAAAAACAAAAACCCAAACAAAGAAGATATTTTGGCACTGCTGTCTCTGAGGACAAGACTGTGAAGTTTAAAAGATCAAACAACAGAATATCTCTCCTCACACTGCATGCAATGTTTGAGCTGTTTCAGAACAAGACCATTGGTAACACCACTGGGAGAACAACTAACTTATGAAAGTATTCATGTTCCAGAAATGAGCTATTTTTTTCCCCTCCCCATCATAACTCAGTCATCTTAAAATGGCTTGGAGAAGGTGATCCTTCCTGTGAAACCATCTTCCTTGGATCTCATCAGTCTCATTGCTGGTATCCTTTATTAGATTAGTAGCCCTAACCTATTCATCAATATAGTAGCAGCTAAGGAGATAACTAGGAATCTTCTCTTCCATCTTGAATAAAAAAGTATTTTTCAATATTCTACAGTACTTGCACTGTTGGACCTCAAAATGGAGAAGTACTGCAGAACTGAAAAATGGTCCTGGTGCCTGAAAGTGCAACAGATGAGATTTTATGAACTCCATATACAAACCTCTCCACCTTCTCCATTTATTTTTGAGTGAGAATGTCTCCACTTTCACCATTTTAGACCAAAACACTGGAACAAATGTTCTAAAATACAATTTACTCTTTAGAGTAAAATGAAAAAAAAATGTACTCTTTTTCAGCTCACCTCGCAGCTTCAAAAGCAAACCATGCTTGCTGGCATTCTCTTACATGTGCCAAAAAAAATAAAATTGCAAATCCCTTTGTGGTATGACAGAAGTTTCATGACGTTGTTATGAAAAAAAATGTTCAAAAAGTAATCTAAATATTTTCTGTATTAATGTGAAAAGAATATAAGTATGATACATAATGTTGTCCATACCCTAAGCCAGACAAGTGTTAATTAAAATACCTTGGTGCTGTTTCTGCAGCCAGGATGAGCTGAGTTAGCCATTTCAATGGGTGTGTCATCCATATGCTGCAGTGGAGTCCACCTTGGGATGTGTAACAATACCATTGTGGTCTCTGCAGACTGAAACAAGGGTTACACCACAGAAGCCAGAGAAGGGCATCTCCCACAGCTTCCTTGTTCTGCCAATCCTGAGCAGGCCAGCCAGCACAAGAAGAGGGCAGAAGAGGGAAAAAGTTGTTTTGGGAAAAACCCTGAGATCCCTTCCTATGTCAATTAACTGATAAATGGCCAAACATTAAGCAGTCCCTCTACTGCCTTTACTAAGGCTGTAATTGGTAAACATTTCTATACTTTTATGGTATACTTGAAGTGTTGTGCACTCTGAATTAATTCTTCCCCTATACATCTTCCTAAATAATAAAAAATTAATTTCATATTTTATGATATAGGTGTGTAGTTTAAGCTACTCATCATATGTACTGCCCCATATTTCTCAGCATTTTGCTTTATTTGCTGCTGTTGTTGCTGGTTGACAGGCTCTAGTACATTGTGCAAAGGTTTTCTTGCCATCTGCAAACTTTGTAGTCTGAATTTTCAGGCATCTCTCTCAACCACAACACATCCTTTATAAATCTCCATTTTAAAATCAAAGCAAATCAGATTTGCTGGAGAATACAAATGATTAGCATTAGTTTTAAAATAAACTTTGAGTTCTATTTCATGGATCTGAGAACTTAATAGACCTTACTAATTAAAACATTTTTCTAGACTGCTACATCTTTCAGATGGCTCCCAAAGGTTAGGAAATGTGCTTAATCATAGAACACCAGTTTGGAAGGAACCTCAAGGATCATCTGGACTAACCTTGCCTGGCAAAAGCACACTACAGACAAGGTGGCCCAGCACCTCCTCAAGGTGGATCATGAAAGTGTCCAGTGTTTTGGTATTCACCACTCTCCTAAAGAGGAGATCATTACCATGGTTGCTCTTTTTGTGAGAAAGAACCTTGTGTCCAATTGGAACCTCTGCAGGAATAATTTTTATCTATTATCCTTTATCTTTTCCATGCAACTCCTTACAAAAAGGGAGCTTCCACCTTCTTTGTAGCCAACCTGTAAATACTGGAACATGGCATCGTGAGTTAACTTTGTCTGGGAGACCTGTGCCCACCAAACCACTCTACTACTCCAGTGGGACAGGGGAGAGAAAATAAGAGACAAAATAACTAGTAGGTTGACATAAGGCAGTTAAAAGCAAGAAAAAAGCGAGACAAAAAAGCCAAATTGCATGCATATAAGAAGAGGGAAAAAATAAATTAATCTCTATTCCCAACAGTGACTTCCTGGGAAGTCACTTCCTGGGAAGCAGAGCTTCAACGTGTGGAACTGCTGCTCTACATGCTGAAGGAAAACACTGTAAAATAACTAATGCCTCCCATTCCTCCTCCTGACCTCCCTCAGCTTTTATCTCTGAGCTGACATCATATGCCATGGGGTATGGCTTTGGGCAGTTTGGGTCAGCTGGCCTGGTTGTGTCCCCTCCCAGGATCTTGTCCACCCCCAACCCCCTTGACGGAGGGAGGAATGTTGGAGAGACAGCGCTGATGCTGTGCCAGTGCTGCTCAGCAATAGCCAAAACACCGGTGTGTTATCAGCACCTTTCCAACTATTGATGCAAAGTGCAGCAAGGTGAGGGCTGCTGTGGGGGAAATGAACTCCAGCTCAGCCAGACCCAATACACATGGTGATAAGATCTCCCCTAAGACTTCTTTTCTCAAGGCTGAATAATCCACATCTCTCAGCCTTTCCTCACTCAGCAGGTTTCCCAGCCCCTGGACCATCTTTGTGGCCCTTCTCTGGGCCCTCTCCAGCCTCCTCGTTTAGGGACTGAAGCCAAGCACAGTATTCCAGGAGTGGCCTGACAAGCACTCAGCAGAGTGGGATAGTGGTGTCTTTGTCTCTGTAGGTGATGCACTTCTTGATGCAGCCCAGCCTTGGCTCTCTTTTCCACAGCACGCTCTGTACACCCAGTGGGAATTTGATGCCTACCAGGACCCCTGGGTCCCTTTCCACAGAGCTGCTCCCCTTCTGGGAAGATCCCAGCCTGTGCTGCCCTCCTGGATTGTGTTTTCCCTGGTGCAAGACCTTGCACTTGTCTTTGCTGAACTTTATAAGGCTCTTGCCAGCCTCTTCCAACCTATCCAGGCCTTCCTGCAGGGCGCTTTCCCTTCCCAAGAACCCGTTTCCCGCTCTCTTGGGTATCACCATGGGCATCATCATGGTACGCCTGATGCCATTGTCCAGATCCCTCAGGAAGCTAATCAACAGCTCTGGGCACAACTCTGATCCCTGGGGCACCCCCCTTGTGAGAGGTTGCCAGCCTGGAAAGGAGCTGTGGACCAGCCCCATCTGGGGGCCCATGAGCACAGACCTCTTGTCCAGACCATCACACATCGCTTTCTCTGGGAGGAAACGGTGCAGAAAACCTTGGGAAAATACAGGGAGACAGTGTCCACTGCTCTTCCCACATGAACTGAGCAAGTTACTTTGTCTTAGAAGACAATCATGGTGCTTTGACATGATTTGCTCTTGGTGAATCTGCCTTGTACTTCCTAATCGTGTCCTTCATCTGACTTGTGGAACGCTTCAGGAGGGTTTGTTCCATACCTTTCCCAGGGCCTAAAATAAGACTGATGTGCCTATAATTACCTGGATCTTAAGAACTGGGATCTTAAATCTTCTTATAGATGGGGTGACATTAGCCTTCTTACAGTCTTCTGGGATGTCTCCTGGTCCCTATGGCTTCTTAAAGATTATGGAGAGTATCCTCCTCACAATGACATCAGCTCTTTTAACACCCTTGCACACATATTTTCAGCTCCTGCAATAATTCATATACCCCCTCTTTCTTCACTGGCCATGTGGTTGCTTCAAGCTGGGTATTTGCTCCCAAGGCTTGGGGCCCAACAGACATGAGAAGAATTGCAAAGACAGACACGAAGAAAGTGTTTGGAACCTCGGTCTTTTCAGCATTGTTGGTAACTGGGTAATTCACCTCTGCTGCAAAACACCAGTTCATTATTTTCTTCTATTTCAGCTTATTGTTATTTATATTACTAAAGAATACTGGCAGTTATTAACATATTTGGCCCATTTCAATTTGAGTGGAACTTTTGCTTTTCTAGCTGCATCTCTGGACATCCTGATAATACTTGTCTAGTTCTCAACAGATATTTACCTACTTTTCCATCTCTTGTATGCCTTTGTTTTGAGCAGAACAGAGGCTTGCAGTTTATTCAAGTGGGTCTCTAGCTCCACCGACTTGCCTTAAATTTAGAGGGCATGAATGGTTGCCATCCTTTCAAGAGAACTCCCTTGAAATACTCAGTAGCTCCTTGATCCTCCATAATGTCTTGCCACAAAATTCCCCCAAATTACCTCTGAGGTAGCTCAAATTTGCTAAAATCTTCAGCATATTCAGTGGGACCCCAAGTTCTGTAATATTGTGATCACTGCAGCCTCAACTATCACAACTATCAAAGCAGGTTTTATTGGTTTATGAGGAACAAGTCCAACAGTGCCCCATTCCTGGATTTTTAATGAGGAAGCAGGCCTCTTTACATTCCAGGAACTTGATGGCATGAAAGCTGCTGCATTGTTCTACCAAGAAATGTCTTCAAATGGGTAGTTGAAGTTGCCCATAATAATCAAATTGTGTTTTACTTAAGTGAGTTAAATGTTGATTTGTTGGCTTTATTATCCTGGTTTTAAGGTCAGTAGCAGATGCCTACTGTGAGATCTCCCTGGAACACCACTGTTCTGATCTTGACCTGGGGGACTTGACAGGGTTTCCATAATCAACCTAGTTAAATCCTAGTTAAATTCGTTCAAGGTTCTACTTAATAACACAGAGTGTAACTCCTCCTCCTCTTCCTCACTGTTTGTCTTTACAAAACAGCCTGTAGCTACCCACTGTGATCTTTCAGTCATGTGAGTTGTCCCACCACATTTCAGTCATTCCTAGTAATTATGCCAGAGTAAGATAATGTCCAATTTCTCTAATTCCCCACAAGACATAAGGGAGTTCTTCACTTCTTTTTCAATGCCACCAGTCTCTCATGAAGGCCTACCAGATGACTGGGCTTATGATTTTTGCAGGTGGTCAGCGAGAAGCACAGGATAGGAGAAAGCTAATTTAAGAACTGAAAAGGGTGACAAACAGTGCTGGAAGATGTATGTATGTGCATTAGAAGAATTTCAGGGATGTTTGTCAGAAAAAAATGTTTTATCTGGCATATTCATTATCTTAAAAACACAGCAATTTTCTTATTACTGAAGATGCAATAAAAATAAAAAACAAAGAGAGATGATGATGAGCTTTGGTCACTTGTTAGCCAGCAAAGACATTTAAGAGTTCAGTAGCAGGGTGGAAATCCTTGCTGGGATTCCCAGTCTCACAAGGGAAGTCATCAATACATGGCCCTGATCTTCTCTTGGCAAAAAAAAGAGAGAGTTTTGGAAAAAGTTATCTGCCCCACAGTAGAATTTGTTCTGTAGTTCCTCTGTCTGTCCTTGTTTTGCCTATTTCATAGCCAGAGGGGATAATTTTCCAGAGATGCTAATCCAGCATTACCCACAAACTCACCGATATTATATTGAAGCAGAGGGGGGTGAGCAGGGAGGGAAGAAAAGACATGAGTTATTCATAATGAGAAAGTCCTAGATTGCTTATCATACCTAGCACTCAGAGGGGCAGGTTTTAGAGGCTGACATTTATTATATCAGCCTTTAAAAGGACTGCTGTAAAAGCATGAATTTATTTTCCTTAATCTGAACAATCATTCCAAATCAAAAGTCTTCATTCTTTACGTGACAAACTTTAATACACTTGCTATGTCTCCACCTCATAAACCCCTATAGACAAGATTGAATTTAACAAATGTATACAAAGAATGACAGCTGACACTAATTTCATGTGCTGGAAGTTAAATGCAATGACAGCCCCTAAAGTAATGTAGTTGATAAAAGTATGCAAATCTCAGAAGAAGTAAAGAGATTAGATGAGGCTACACAGCTCCTTTATCTATAACTGCAACTGTACTTTAGATGCGTTGATTGCAAGCCTAAAGGGATTTTTAAATATACCAAGTAAGTACATTTCTCTCTTCAATCCAATTGTCCTGCAATCCCTCAAGCTGCTAGGCTCTCTCATGAAAAATATTCAGCAAATGTTATCAAATACCCTTCTTCCCACCACAATGCTGACCACACAGACCCTATGGACTTCCTGAATTTCAGCTAACTGCAGAAAAGAGGCACAGTCAAACATGTTCTGAATAGGAATCTTTAAAAGCACGATAAATCCAAGTCGGGTGGGCGCCTGGGGAATACACACCAAAGATTTGAAAAACATTTGAGTTAGCATCTGTAGATAAAAGTGGTGGACTAGAAGTTCCCCAGGGAGGCAACTAGGGCCAGCAGCTGATGGTAGGTAACAGGACACTGCAGCTGGGGCCCTTTCTCGCTGAGCCTGTAACAAGCCTTCTCTGTAGGGTGGCAGGATTAAGAATAAGGCTAAGATAATGGAATTTGTGCATGCCTGGTCTGCTTGCTCTGCCTGACCAGAGCACTGATATCACTCTGACAGCTGCCTTCTCAACACTCTCCCCTTGCAGCAAATGGTGGGCCAGTCTGTCAGCTGCATGCGTATGCCTAACAGCGACATATTGGCAATTAAATTATTCACTTTTGTACTGGATACGGGTAAATAATCCATGAAATACACAAGCATGAAATGTTAGGGTAGAGGAGTCCTGGTGCAATTCAGGGCAGTTTTAGCAGGATTTGTTTCCATTTTTAGAGAAGGAAAAAGAAAAACTTGAATTTGAAATTACACATTTATTTTAATACTTGGAGTAGGTTTGTAATATTCACTACTTACTTTCTTGATCAAAGCAGAAATTCTGACTGCTTAGCAGTAATCCATAACTAATAATTTATTAAAATAATAAAATATGCTTGAAAGACCCTACATTTAACTATTAACTTTTGAAAACCTCAGCCATAAATTCTATATCTGTAATAAATTCTGAAGCACTGGTGACATTATTCAACTCTAGTTTACTCTAAGGCTGGCGGCTTGCTACCATTTGGCATTTAAGGGCTTGTGAAGACAATAATAAAATATTTTTCTGAAAAAGAGAATTATAAAGGGGAGTTAAACAGCAGCTGTCAAGCTAAGTCTGCAGAAATAGTATCTCAATCTCACATTCTTTAAGAAAATATTTTTTTTCTTTTACTGAGTTGTTATGCTCTCCTATGGAGCTAGAGATTGGCATGTGAAAACACTATATGTGGTCAAATGCAGAGAAGAGAAAAAAAGGGCTATTTTGATGTATTGAATATTGAATGCGGAGGATAAAAATAAATTTAGGGATATTCTAAACCAACAGCAGAAGAAGGAGAAACTGTGATAGCTGCTTGTGGGGAGGAGACAATTCCTACCCAGTGAGAACATGCATTGACAGCTTTCTAGATCATTTTTCAGACACCATTCACAATACAGGTGAATTAACAAACCTCAGAACCTAGATTCAGATTTACTTGAGTTAGTTTGCATTGTTAGGTCCATTTGAAAATTTCCTGGGCTCTGCTCTTGATTTTAATCACATTTTCTCCACTGTTTACCAGTCTTAATCTCTAACCATCCACAAGTTTGGAAAGACCCTACTTAGGACCACCATCTACAAAAAAGTGAGAGAAAGAAGAAATCGTTTTTAAGAGGGATTCCTGTTGTCAGCTAATATTTCTGTTGTCAGCTAATATCCTGTTTTCATCAAATATTTCTCTGGCCCAGTTTGCTCAGGTGCTGTTGCCATCAGAAGAAAAGTGTGCCGTGCCATGGTGTCAGTGGAAGCAGCAGGAGTTGGTGGTATTGCTACTCCTGTGCTGTTGCTCCACCTGACAGCTGTTCTCTGCTTGTCCTGATGCTTTTTCCCTTGGGAGAAAAAGCAGGAAGAGTTTCTGCCTCTTAGGTGGGCAGCTGGCAGAAATTTTCTGGGTCTACACACAGATTGGTGTCTATGCCTTAAGATGCCAATAGGAATGTTTAGGAAGCCCTGCTTAAATTGCTGTGTGTAGCTTCATTGGCTGCCTAGCCTTTAGGCCATTTGTAGCCCATGGCAGGGGCTCTTTCCTGATTGTGGTACATCTTTGAACTCTTAAGTTCTGCTCAACTTTTCTTTTTTTTTCATTCTTTCAAACACTAATTACAGAGCAGTTCATTTCAAAAATGGATTTTCAAAGTGATAAGTCCTTTATTGTACTGCAATACAAAACTTTTTCCGTCCTCCTTTTTGCTAAAAAAAAGAGAAGTTGAATCTTAAAGAACATACCACTTTAGAAATAATTCATTCTGACCAATAGAGAAACCTGAACATTTTTTATATAAAATTGTTTTAGTTAGTGAATATGTTGTCTGATACCTGGCTTTTGATAATCACTGACTTCTTTTCAAGATAACTGTTGATTAGGAATTACTATTGGCTTTTGGCATGGTACATTCTGCCCCTTTCATGACTTCTCTTTGATTTTTTTAAGAAGGTGCAAAAAGAGAAAGAATATATTCAGAGTCTGTAAGATATGTTCAGTAGTGCAAGGTAGGACTTTGGCTACAGAAGGACATTTCTCCTCATTTACTAAATTCTTTTCCTTGATGTTTCAATTATCATGATGCAAATTTGTCTGTGGTGCTTAACCTTTAAACACTTTAATATGAGTTTTCAAATGTGACTCACAGGAGCCAGAAGCAATGGCACAGAATGGCATTTAAACTCTCTCCCAACTTACTTGTGTAATTATAAAAATAAATTTTCTTCCTTTTGCTTTCCTTTTTTCTCTCTGCCATTGTCTGTTTCCCTACCTCCCTCATGTGCTCCTTTTCCCCCTTTCTCCTGAAATATTCAGAAGGGAAAGCAAGCCTTACAGTCTGTATTCTGTCAGCGGCACCCTGAGAAAACCATTCCTTCAGCATGCCAGGCTGGTGAAAGACTCATACTGACCAGTTCCACCTTGCTGGTGAGACTCTCACACTTTGATTTTGTCAAGATGATGGAGAAAGATTTCACTGTTTTATCTTCTTTAGTACAAGGACGTCTCCTGAAAGACCAGTGAGGTAAAGGAGCCGGAATTCACTGTTGTGTGTATTGTACAGGTTGTCTGGAAGCTCCAGGCAATTTTGGGATGCCACACACACCTACTGTCTCTGACCCAAAAAGTGTTATTTGGTAATAAATGTGATAGCAGAAGATGCAGAGTACAAGGGTTTCAGAAGACCAGAAGCATTACAAAAATGACCTTCTTTATGCTAAGCTGTGGAGCTGTTTCAGGTGCTTTTCGACCCCCCAAAACCTCTACATCTCAAAAACTTGATGGATTGTGCACATCGGTGTTGCTTTCCATATAACTATTTTTTTAAGATGTCCTATCACATTGTTTACAAACACGAACATGAGAGTGTGTGTTGGATAAATGGCAAGAGTTTGCTTTGTATATCTTTTTGCAAGATTTCAGCTGCTTTTTTTTCAGTTTCAAATGGTTCCCAGACTCTTATCAGTTCTAATTTAGGTCAATACTAGTGAAACTTGCCGGCGCCACTTTAGCTGCTCACTGTGATATGTTAAAAATAAGAAGGTATAGTGAAAAATTTTACATTCTCTTTTGATGTTGCATTTTCTTTTGACACCATTACCAATACAAGGTGCTGATTAATGAAGAACTAACTTCTGTCAGAAGCACTAAATATAACAACAGAACTCAAGAGCTCTGTTGTACTTCTGATAATGTTAAATTTTATTGATCTTAGCTGATACTCCTGGTAATGAGAGGAAAATTATCATTTTCTCAATTGTTTGTCTTTAACATTGAGGGAAAAAATGATGGTGAGAAACAAAGACTAAAAGGGATGGCATTCTTCATATACAGGTTGTTTAACATAATGCCTTACTTTGACATGTTGATTTTACATGGTTTTACCCCTCTCTATTCCTCTCTCTTCAGTGGAAAGAGAGAAATGGGATTGCAGATCTTCAGATGGTGTTCTGTTTTTGTTGTTGTTTGACGCTTGCTCATGGAAGTGATCAGCAAGACTGCAATAAATTGGTTATGAAAGGAGAAAACAGAGGACAATGATCAGATAATTTGCAGCTAAGTATTCAGTATTGCCCATGCCAGCAGTACTGCTAAAACCTGCTCACATGTTTCTAAAAGATGAGATGACACTTTTTAATGACGCACGGGCCAGTAGACATTGATAAACTTTTATAATAGCATTCCTTATTGAGAAGTGAGGATGCTGCCAGCAACCCAGGCCAGCTTGTCTCAGAACATACCAGGAATGTTGTCCAAAGTATGGAGTGTGATCTGTAACAGATGACAGCTACAGGTGTTGGCTTTTTGACTCATATATTAGCATCTCCTGTAGTTTATTCTTTGGAAGCCAGATTCAGTACCTATGTTGGCTAAGAGAGCATCTTCCTGAAAAACAAAAGCCAGTCTGGAGCTGTTGCAGACACACATCTCCTGTAGACTTGTTGCAAGCCATTATATATAAAATATTCAGTAGTGATACACTCTAGGTCAGCAATAAAGAACCCAGATAATAATGTAAAACATTTCAAATAATCATCCAGTAATGATATTGAGGGTTGAGGGGATGAAGAATTTTTCTTTTGCTTTTTATTGTTTGTGTGTGGAAGTCAGTAAAAGATTTAAATATGAATTTATTTCTAAACTAACAAAAGTGGATTTGGGCAATTCAAAGGGGTTTTGCTGGTGAAAATGAGAAGGTTTTGTTTTTTAGTTACATATGTTGGTTGTACTCATGTCAGTCCAGCACTTCCATCTTGCACACTCTGTCTCAGACACTGCAAAAGCTATGAATATATGCGTACAAAGGATATCTGAATGTGTTTACACAAAAGTAGGCATTAACGATGTAACTTAGTTCTGTAACAGACACTTGGCTATGCACAAGGTGCTTTGTTTCCATCACAAGCTGAGTTTTCCCTACAGAAGCCTAGAGCTATATAATCAACTTCAACTTGACTACGGAGAGGATAGGAAGATGAAGAGCAGCAGTGGGAGAGTAAACATGTTAAACGGGTTGTGAGAAAGTAGTGACGAAAAGTGGTCAGTAAACAACTGCTGTCACCATATAATCCTTGAAAAAACTGCCCCTGAGTTATCACTTCACAGAGCTCCTCTCACGGAGCAGACCAGTAATTACTGAATGTTCTTTTTTAATGAAGGTGAGAGCATGTGGGAAAAATCCTGCTTATACTATTCCCACTGCCCCTCTCCTAGTGGAAACATACAGCCATGAATTTGGATATGAATCTCAGAGAGCTAGGTAAAAAGAACAGTTGAAAACAGATGGCAGCAGTTACAACTGGCATATTCCCAGTTGGTGGCTTTAGCATTTAGAAAAGAGCATCTGTTCTTCTTCCCTGTTGCAAAGTGTTTTTAACTCAGAGGTGTTAAAAATACGTAAGTTGCTGTTTTATTCATATTTGCTGTTTGCTGACTTTAATGACATATTGAATAAAAAGTACAATGTTTACCTGTGTGACAGGGGAATCAAAACAGAAATACAGGTCTCTGAAGTATACCCTGATGTTATAAAGTAAATTATAAGGGGAAGGGTGAGAGGAAATTGTGTGTGCTTATCCTAATACTGGAAATAAGGAACTATTGAAAGGTGAAGCTGTAGGAACATGAAGATCGAACCTTTATAACACATTTTTGATGCTCATTTTAAGTATCATCATACTTTTTAAATAGCTGTTAATAAAATCTTACAACTAAATAAACCACTAATTTACTTAAATCTCTCACTATTATATCCCTAAGAACATTGAAAATTCCAGTTCTGCTTTCAGAGAGGATCAATATTAGCTTGAGGTTGATTCTTTAGTAGACAGTGAATTTTTACCTACCATACAGTTAGGTGCCATTAAAATTAAAAAAAAAATAAAATCCTAGTTTATAATACCTGAAGTTTCTGGATAAGATCTTAAGGAGCCAGCAACTCAAGAGGTCTACAAGGATGTTTTGAGGTCATGCAAGGACAAAAGCAAAAGGTCTAAAGTTTAACCAGAATTTCATCTTGATTCTGTCATAAAAGAATATTTTAAAAGTTTTATATGAATGCATGATCAGCAAAAGGAGAGCCAAGGAAAATCCCTATCCTTTACTGGATACAGAGCGAAACAGCAAAGGATGAGGAAAACGCTGAGGTATTTAATGCCTGTCTTTGATAGCAAGGCTAGTTATTTGGGGGGTACCAGAAGTGGAAAACAGGTATGGTGAGGAATATGAAGCTCCCATAATCCAGTAGGAAATGATCAGTGACCTGCTATGCCACTTAGACCCAGACAAGTTTATGGGGCCTGATAACATCCACTGAAGGGTACTGGTTGACCTGGCAGCAGTGCTTACTGCTCCTCTTTCAATCATTTAACACAAGTCCTGGCAAACCAAGGAGGTCCCAGCTGGAGCTTGGTGAATGGGACACCCATCTGCAAGAGGGGAAAGGTGACATCAGGTGGCACAACCAAGGGATCAGGTCCAGCTAGCATGGGTTTGGGAAAGGTAGGTCCTGCTTGACCAATGTGACCTTCTTCTATGACACAGGTGACCAACTTGCTGGATGAGGAAAAGGCTCTGGTTGTTGTTTCCCTAGTCTTCAGTAAAGCCATTTGATACCATTTCCCGTGGTATTCTCCCAGAGAAACTGGCTCCCCACAGATTGGGCAGGAGCACTTTTTCCTGGGTTAAGATCTTGCTGGATGGCTGAACCCAGAGAGTGATGGGGAATGAAGTTAAATCCAATTGATGCACAGTCACCAATGGGATGGTGACTCCCCTGGGATCAGTGTTGGATCAAGTCCTGTTTAATATCTTTACTGATGGTGTGGGCAAGGAGCTCAAGTGCACCCTCAGTCACTTCACAGATGACGCTGTGTTGGGTGGGATCATGGATCTGCTGGAGGGCAGGAAGGCTCTGCAGAGGGGTCTGGACAGGCTGGATTGGCAGGCCACGGCAATTGTGTGAGGTTAAACGAAGCCAAGTGATGGGTCCGGTCCCTGAGTGACAACAACCCCTGCAGAGCTGCAGGCTGGGGAGGGAAGGGCTGGAAATCAGCCCGGAGGTGAAGGACCTGGGAGCGCTGGTCAACAGCAGCTGAACATGAGCCAGCCATGTGTCCATGGTGGCCAAGAAGGCCAGTGGCATCCTGGTCTGTACCAGCAATAGAGTGCCAGCAGGACCAGGGCACTGATTGTCCCCCTGGACTGGGCACTGGTGAGGCCCCATGTTGAATCTTGTGTCCAATTCTGGGTGCCTCAGCTCAGGAAGGACCATCATATGCTGGAGAATGTCCAGAGAAGGGCAATGGAGATGGTGAAGGGTCTGATGAGGAGTGACTGAGGGAGCTGGGGATACTTAGGTTGAAGAATAAGACTCAGGGGAGAGACCTTATCACTCTCTGAAACTGCCTGAGAGGAGGGTGTAGACAGCTAGGGTAGCAAGCCATAGAATGAGAGGAAATGGCTTTGAGTTGTGCCAGGGGAGTTTTAGGTTGAACATTAGAAAAAAATTCTTCACCCGTAAGGTTCTCAGATGTTGGAACAGGCCACCTAGGCAAGTGGTTCACTATCCACTTATTCAAAAGATATGTAGATGTGGAGTTCAGAGACATGATTTAGTGATGGTCTTTGCAGTGGGAGGTTAATGATTTAGCTTCATCATCTCAGAGGTCTTTTCAAATCTACAATGTTATGATCTTTGTGAAATGCAAAAGCATTTACAAGCTAGATTTGTAAGACACCTCTATGAATATATTTATCCATTTTAAGCTAGAAATGGGTATGACACATGACAGACTTCATTTGAAGTGACTGTGCACAAAATACGGCAATCACGCTTTTAAGCCCTAACCTGTGCTATTGAGTCTGGATGAGAACCGAGTCCGTCTGGATGGATGTGGACGTATGACTAATTCTGCAGGGCACAATTCTTTTCATATCTTTTGGAACCTCAATGCCTGCACAAAAGGAGATGGAATTATTTTTGTGGTGCTAGGCATTTTAAAATGGAAGATCACCACATACAGTGATAGATAGCTTCCTGAAGTACTCTCTTGTCTAAGTTGTGTCAGGGTTCTGTTGCCGTATGTGTTTACTCAACACATGTATTGAGGTGAGGAAGAAACTGAGTTGTTTTAAATTGTGGCACTTTCAAAATATTTTGTTCTCTATTATTTTCAACCTTAATAAGGTTTTGGCTTACTTTTCCAGCGTCTGGACCACGCCAACCTCTTTTGAGCTGAAAGTCAGAGAATTAAAACAGATCCTGATAAAATAGAAATTATGCTAGTGAGTGGAGCAGCATTTTAAATTGTGATTAGACCTGATGGCTGCTGTTCTAATTGAAGAGCTTTTCTCCCTTCTTTTAGTTTCCTTCCAGACACAGGGATTCTGTTTAGTCTTGAGCTGCTTGCAGAGCAAATACAGTTTTCTCTATTGTCATTAAACAAGCGTGCAAGTCATATGGCACATATGGCATCCTTGGAGAGTGAAGAAAGTCTCCTGTTCCTAGAGGTGGGACTATTAGAATATGACATTTCAGTAACAATGTCAGATGTCACATTGCAGGCTTTTCAGACTTGTGATTGATGATTATATGAGAAAAGTTGAAGAGCAAGTTTTGACACAGGAGGTGTTTTATTGGTATTTATTTGGAAAACCATTGTGTTTGGTAAACCACAAATAGCATATCTATTGCTCAGGTTCCCAAGAATTAGCAAATGAGAATATGCTATAACTGGAAATGTGAAGAAATAAAGATTAGCATGTTACCACTTTTTATTAGAAATTGATATTGAAGATTCTTGTTTCTATCCCAGGCTTCATTACTGGCAAATTGATTATTTTCTCTAAGAAAAATGCAGTGCATTGCAAAGTCCAGTCATTTTAGTAATTCTCTTACAAAAGGATTGAAACCTTCTGTTGCTTGGTAATAACTCTTTTTAAAAAAATCCTATTTTTATTCTTTTAACTGGAAAAGGCCCGTTGTATTTTTGAATCGCACTTTTTTTGCTGTATCTTTCTTCTTCTTTCCTTTTATAAAAAGGTCTTATTAGAAGGTTGTAAAGGTTGTGAAAGTGTTTAAGGAAGAGTATTTGCTGAGAAGTATGTTGCTCATGTAAATACAACAGCAATGAGTTACTTTAGTGGTTCAAGTCATTAACATTCATCACAATAATAGGTACTGACAGAAGCCATCTATCAGCTTTGCATCGAGGCGTTTGATTCATCAGCTGTGATTCTGTGCCTCAGTATTCATGGAAAAGTAGCATGCTCAGCACTTTTATGATCAAGGTCTTTAAGGATGAAATCTACCTCAAACCACTCTTACATGGTCATATTGACCTGCATGCACAGGCGTTGCTGATTGTGAATGCACTTGTAAAGACCCAAGGCTGTATGTGCTACCTTGTGGTATTTAGCATTTAAAGATATGAGCAAGCCAGACATACAGGATCTAATTGTGTCTTTTAGTCTCAAAATCATGTTATTTTGTGACACATTTAGCGGACTGAACATAAAATTGCAGTGGAGAAAGGGAGGATCAGTAATAATCATTTACATGTATGCCTTGGTAGTGATTTATGTTCTTCTGTTCCATGTAAGCCTGCTTTTCATTTTTGCTTCAAAAGTCTATCTTTGATAACCTTTATTTGTCTTTGTCAAACACTTCTGTTGATTCTGAAGAATGTAAACTACTTCTTTGGTATGAATTGTGGCAATTTCTCTTTGCCCTGGGTTTTAATCTTTTTTTAGTAAACCTCTGAACCTCAAATGTGTCATTGTCTAGATAGTTATACAATGTTCTTAATTAATAAATGGAGCTGAATTTCCTGGCTGAAATCAAGCTTATTAGTTTTTTTAATAGAAATATGTTATGATTAAGTTAAATTGATTTTGTCCTATATTTTTTGGTTGTTTACCAACAAGCTTGTGTCCATTCATTAAAGTTTGCTAACAAGCTAGTCTCCATTTATTTAATTTTGCTAGAAAAACAGCCAGCATTAAAGTGGTTCAATCATCTGAGTGTTACAAAACTCAAGGAGAATTGTCCAACGACCTAGACTGAAGTTAAAAAAAAAAAACAAACAAGAAATCTCTAATGGAAACTCTACACCCTGTGATACTTAAATTCTTCACAGCTTTTATACTTTATATCCCAGGCAGTATAAAATTGATATTACAAGGTATGGCTTATTTCATAAATACATATGAAGACCATAAGCAAACACCATTATCAGCAGAAATTTCGTCCTGGACCTTTTGCCTGCAACCTGGATTCCCACCTGATAGTAATACAGATAATTTTTGGTGTGTATTAATTATGACAATGTACCAAGGCCATGCTTGTTACATATTTATTTTGTAATCACAGAGATGCTATATTTAATGAATTTCAGGTTAGGAAGATCTTGACTCTCATGCATATCACTATCAGCGTAATAGGGTGAACTAGCTTCTTGTGTTCAGATCCAACATTGTGTCTGTCATAGTGATATAATCTTCATCATCACAGTTTCCTGAGCCATCTTTCCTTTCATGCCACATGTAAACACTATGACAGCCCCATTTCTCCACAAATTGCAATAGACACTGAAGAGTAAGCAAGACACAAAAATTACTGTAATTAAAATATCGTTACTGTCTAATAATAATAAAGGGAACATTTCAAACCCAGAACTAAGTAACTAAGCTACATATTTCAATTTCTGGAATATTGATATAAATCACTGGGCAAGTTTCTGTTTGCTTCTGTAGAAGTATGTATGTGAGACAGTGTTTATGTTTTTTGTGTACATGAGCATTTTCATAGAACTAAGCAAACAATTTGCAATAAATTATTGCAGAGACCTAAGTGCAATTTTTTGTGTTCATGTTTATGAACAAATGCCACATATTTCTAACAGTCTGTTGGTACAGAAAATTCAAAATACTAAGGAAAAATGATTTTGTAGCACTGTTTCCACCATTGACTGCAAATGCTCAAATCTTAAAATGAGATTATTGATATGAATGCTTATGGAAAGTGCATTCAATTTCTGTGGATATCCTGAGAAAGTCCTTGTAATATTTACATATGTTGAACATTTGTTCTGGCAAAATTCATTTGGATTAGTATGCACCAATAGCAGAAACATTAACTGTCAATATAGAATGCTATTGTGACAATCTTGTACTTGAGACTCTTTCAGAAGAGTAAACTTGATTCCTTCTGCTTTTTTTTCCCTGCATGTGCAAGTTTGGTCACTGAAATCCCTGGCCAATGCAAGTCAATTAGAGTTCTAAATAGAATTAGGAAGCACCTGCTTTCCATTCATCACAGAGTAGCAAATGGAATAAATGTTCCAAGAGTTATACACTTGTCTGTAGTTGCATATGGTACTGAATAATTTCTGACACTGACATAGTGACAGAGGTTAAAGCTTCTGTAGGATCCAAAGCTACTATAGGATATTCCTTCTCTGTAAGGTTTTTTGTATCATGCTCATATACTAAGAGTACCATTGTGAAGGAAGGTAGAGCTAGTCCAACGTGGAAATGTTGGCTGATTTCTCAATATAATCTTTTAAGATGAGAATGTTTGCTGATAGTCTTTGAAAAAGGTTATAGAAGGAATGCCAGGACAAAAAAAAAAGATAACAATGCAAGATTTGGTGAACAAATTTCTTTCTAAGTCCCTGCTGCAGAAGCTGTGAACAGTTTTTTGTTTTAGGATTGTCCTTCAAATTCCCAAATACAGGTGTATTAGGCCGACAAGTTTCACTTTGTCCTTGTTTGCCTAATTGTTTGCATCAGAATTGGGTGGGTCTATTATGCAATTCCTGTGTAGGGAGAGCCTGTGAACCCCAGTTCTCATTTAACCCCAGCCAGCAACTCACAGCGCCACACAGTCCACCTGCACCCAGTGGGGAGGAGCAAAAGGAAAAATCCATGGTTTGAGATAAGAACAGCCTAATAACTGAAACAAAATAAAATGCAGTAATACTAACAACACCAACACCAATAGTAATAATAGTAAAGAAAAGGAGAGATAGAGAAATAAGCTCCAAGAGAAAGAAGTGATGCACAATACAATTGTTGACGGTCTGGGGACCAGTGCTCAACCAATCCCCAAAAAGCAGTTGACCTCTTCCAACACATTCTGTGGTGTGGAACATCCCTTTGGCCAGTTCGGGTCCTCCCTCTTGGGCCATGCTGCCACCCAGATCCTTGTGCACCTCCTCACTGGCAGAGCATGAGACACTGAGCAGTCCTTGACTCAGGGTAAGCAAAGATCAGCAGAAACCAAACCATCAGTAAGTTATCAACATTCTCACGTGGAACCTGAAACACAGCACTGTACCTGCTACTGACTAGAAAATTAACTCTGCACTGGCTCAAAACAGGACATCTCCTCGAAGGAGTTCAGGTTGTCCCTGCAATTTATTTGAGACTAGTTTATGAAAAATACTAATAGTTCCATTTTTTTTTTCTGCTTACCTTGGTTCATTAACAATTACTCTCATGAGAGTACTTAAAGAGATTGAATTGTTGGTAATTTGGGTTTTTAAAGCAGTTTTTCTGAAATCAGTCTTTTATTTTTAGTCATAAACAGGGCAGTTCTTTGTATAGCGGTACCTCAATATAATTGCATAATTGTATTGGTATCTTTGGGGATTTTTTGGAGGGTTTTAAAAGTTTTTTTTTTTTGTTTGTTTGTTTATTTTTCTTTTTTTTAGTATCCTTACAGTGATAGTGATAGATCTGTCTCTGGAGAAATTGTAGTAGATCTTCTAAGACGTAGAGTGGGAAGCATGCTTCTGATTGTCTGAACATCAAGTCCGGTTTTCTGTTTTATATAATCATCACTTTCTAATTCCATCATGCCTCAAAGAAAACAGTACTTGGTGGTTTTTTTATGGTTACCAATCCATGTGTGTATTACAGTGAGACGAGTGGCCTGAA
Organism: Fringilla coelebs; assembly: GCF_963513975.1. Lineage (NCBI taxonomy): Eukaryota > Metazoa > Chordata > Aves > Passeriformes > Fringillidae > Fringilla > Fringilla coelebs. The sequence goes on from NC_140031.1 coordinate 58,725,860, forward strand.
ACCTGTGGTGAGTTTTGAGAAGGAACCAAAAGAAAAAGCTAGTACTTCATCAATGAAATCAACATTCAGGCAGATAAATATGAAATATATAGTGCTTAGGCTTTTTTACATTTGGTTGTTCTGCTTCCAAGGATAATTTGATAGTATCTGAGATGGAATTTTCCATTTTTCATTAATAAATGTCTTAAAGTCTTATTAAAGCCTTATAAAGCCTTAATAAACTTCTATTAGAGTTTATGTATTAAATGTCGATGAAAAGAACTTCATGCAGTACAGTTGATTCAGAGATTACACTATTTTCATAAATACACTATTACATATATAGCTTCAAAAAAGGATCCATTAATAAGTCAGTATTAACCTGTGTGTTAGTTGCTATATGGTCAGATTAAATATCATCTGAAATGAGTTGGAGTGATTTTAGACAGACAGTTTTGCTCTTTTGAAGATCATTTGTGGTACATAATAATGCTGTGCAATGAATTCTGTAGGATGATTTTTTCTTCACCCAGTATTACCAATAAAGGGCAGGGCTCATGGCTGTGCTGTTGAGCTTTCCTGCTCCCCTTTGCTCTCAGACAGAAATAATGTTTGCCATTCTTTCCATGGTTACAAATTTTCTCCTCTCTTTTTGCAGTGGACAGGCTGTGCAGAGGTCACCACAGCCAGTCTCTGCTGTCCTTGTTAATGGAAGGGAATAAACCATCCCGTGGGTCTTTGATCCACTTGTCTTGCACCTACCCCATGATGAACAAGCCAGATCTTGTGGCAGGCTTATCCCCTGCTGTGAAGGATGGGCCCAGGGATGGGTTATAAGGGGCCAGTTTTGTGATCCAACCCCAATGCCATACTGCCACTGGAGGTTTGGGGCTTCCCATCTGTGCCACCAACCCACTTGGAAGCCACACAGAAGAGTTCACCTCTTCGGAGGGGCCACTTATGAGTTGACCTTTTTCTCTTAGAGCTGCTGATTAAATACCTCACAAAAATATCCCAAACTGAACCAGTTGTTTTTCTTGGGGATATTGGCACTCTCTAGGCAGCAACAAAGAATTGTGTGGTAGAGATGCAGGGAGCTTTCAAAGAGAATCACAGAATGACAGATTACTCTGAGTTGGAAGAGACCCAGAAGCATTATGGAATCCAACTCTTAAGTGAATGGCTCATGCAGGGCAGAAGTGTGCATGAAAGCAGAAAATCTTTGAGGGAATGAACTTTGAGGTTATCGTGGTAGTAGTCATGTGGGAGTAACAGACTTGATGTACTCTGAACAAAGCTAGCAATGGAAAGGGAAAGGTGTCTCTGGCTTACTCAGTCCTATCCCTCCTACCTAGAAGCCTTCATGTGGTGCAAGGTCACCCTTGTTTAAATGACTGCATTCATATGACCAACTTACTTTGTTCCTTCCTTCCTTCCTCTAAGGTTGTATAAAATTAATTCCTGTCCTTAAGTACCAAAATCAGAATTTGGCACTTAAATGGATGATGGTTTCATAGCTGGAGCATAGGCATTGGCTTATTGCAGCTACCTATCTGCACCTCCTGTGGTGTGAGGCCTCCATTTCACTACTGAACTTTATAAACCAAGTCTCTGAAAGAATGGGGAGAGGGAGATTTTGTGTCCTCTCTGGTATACTTTTTTGAAACGTGTCCAGAAAGGCTTAGAGAAAAAAACCCCGAAACGCAAAAAACCAAATAAAATGGATTGAGTGACCTGTGTTGTACAATCTGCCATTCCCCTTGTCTATTTGGTTTTCTTTATTTTCTTTCAACAGAGTGACTAACCTCACCTCTTTGTGTTCAGCAGCTGAGCAAAACACACACTGCTATATTCAGAAGCACCCACTCATTCCTTACAGCTTTTATGACAAAGCTGTCCCTCCACATGTCCACGTTGGCCTCTGACCCTGCATGTTTACTCAAGTAAACATGCCAGATGGCAGAGAAAAGTGGTAGGGTAAAGAACAATTCTCTGGGGGCCAAGAGTCATGAAATCCTTCTTCACAAACCAGAAGTAAAAGCAACAATTTCAAGAAATGCCTTAGAGCAAGTTCACAGCTAGAGTAAAAAGGAGAAGGAGGAAAAAAATGAGCAAAAAATCCTCAACCCAACTCTCCCATTACATATTTTGTTTCTGTACCACCAGTTACATTAGTAGGAAAAACAAATAAAAACATGAGTGATCATTAGGAAAGACAGACAGATGGACTGAGGTTTTAGGCAGAGAGGTGGAGGCGGGCTTGTATTTGGAAATGAGCATTAAAATCTGGAGCTTAAATCTTTCAGTGACCCCTGCAATGTTTCCTGCATCACTCTTCCTTCACAGGGGCACTGTCAAAAGACAGTTGCTGCTGTTGCTACTGAGCCTGTCACTCTTCCTTCCACAGAAGGAAAAAGTTGAAATCAGGGGACACCCGTGTTGGGCCATCGCCTGCTACAAGTGATCATGTCCCCGTCATAGGCACCACAGAAAAGAATAATGCACAGAACAAGAGGAGCAAAGTTCAAGGAGTGAGAGCCACCTCCAGTTAGCCTATCTGACATGGCAGGAGGAGGCCAACACATATTACAATGCACCCTGTGGCCCCTGCTAGAAAGCAGCCCTAGCATGAGATGTTACTTCTACCAACAGAAGAGGCTTCCCTGACATCCATTAGTTGTCATCCCAACTGCTTTGCTCTCACTGTGGTTTGGTGGGCAAGGTGTGTTCAGGTTGTTAAACTTTTCAGTTTGATCCCAAAGGGGAGGCTGAGTTATCCCTCCAGACTGCTTCTTGTTTGCAGTTTAATTTCAAATCCTGGGTGTTTATCACCATTTGGATGACCAGTGCTGTGTTCAGACTGGGACACGGGGGCATTCACTCCAGGTCCAAGTGATGATTGAGGTTACCTGTCTGTAGAAACAGCTGTCTATAAATACATCTTCCTGCAGCATCTTGTCTGAAATATTATGGATAGCCTGACCCATGAATGAAGCTCAAGACATTCAGATGCCTATTTATCTGAAACAGTTTTTTCTTGTCAGCCCCAAAGAACTTGACAGTACACAAGTAAGCAGCCATTGATTTTTATTTTTCTTTGCAGGTAGAGAGGCAAGAGTGTGCAGGGAGGAGCAGCATTCCCAAGGCCAAACCACAAGCCATTCAGCACCCCAGCTTCTCTGCTCCTAAATGCCTGTCCCGAAAAGCCCCAGCGAGGAAGGGGAGGAGAGATGGGTACAGACTGCCTTGCACATACCTGGCCATAGACTACTACCCCTGGTTCATGCACAGCTCGTCTTGGGCCCTCCTGCTGCCATCTTTTTTCCTGATGCCTTGTTCAGTAATTTTAAACTGCCTCGCTTCTACCAGCTATCTTTGTCCAAGAGATAGCTGTGAATGTGACAAGATCAGAGTACCTTGTCCTACAGCTCATCTATCTACCTAATCTGTTTTCCCTGAAAAAATGTCATTGAGCACTCCTGAGGATCTGGGCCACAAACATATTGTTTCAAAAAATAACTTCGCTGGCAAGATTGAAAAAGTAAGCAAGAGACCACCCACAGTAATGTCTCCAAACTTTCCATATGCACTGAACACTCTCCATATGCTGGCATTTCCTTGGTTTAGTTCTGTTAAAAGAACATGGAAGTGCATTTGGATGGGTGGTTTCTGCTCCATATTCTGTACATAAGCCCTGAAACTGCAGTCAGCATCTTTTCTTAATTGATTGCATAATGCAGCCTTGCTGCTTCTGAGCTTTTAGGATTCACTTGAAATATGCTTCCAAGTTTTCCTCACAATTAGGAAGGTTAGAAGCTTGCCTTTTTGAAAAAAAACAAAAACCTAACAGCATCAGGTATCATGGGACTTGAAATATAAATGTAACACTGGCAGTGGTCTGGCACCTGAACCTCATGTGAAGACTAGAACAGCATAGCCTGCTGGCATGAGTGGAGCTTGGAGAGAGGAGCACTGGGGCCATGCCACAGCCCTGACTCCAGGGTCAGGGACTCCAGATTTATTAATCCTTCATGGCAAGCCAGCCATGGAGACAGAAAGACGTGTGAGTTACTGCAGTCAGACAGCAGTGACCAACCCTCACTGTGCCATCTGACTTGAGAGAAACTAAAGGGAATATGAGGAAATCACCCTTTGGCAGTGCGTGGAATTATGATGTTAAAGCAAAGGTCTTCCAGCATGAGTATTTTACTGTGAAGGATGAAAGTTTATCCTGTTGCCAGTTTACATCTACACTTTCGCCGAAAGTCTTCTTGGTGCTGCATTTTTTTAATATTCTTTTTGTAAGAAAATGAAAATGCACATTACTGTACAACTTTTTGTTTTATTGGATATGAAACTTCTCATTTAGCCTTTGCTAAACAGTACTTCTGGTTACTTGGCCACCATTCCAAATCTATTATTAGGAATTTATTGCTCCATTAGCTACAACAGTTCTAAACATCAGTGTACAAGACATTCCAGTGCTGCATTTCCTCTTGAAATGTAAGTAGTTTGCTGATGAATCTCCGTTTCCTTTTAGTTCTTACAAGGACATGGAAAAATGGAACTCAATAGTGGCTGGCCAGTGGTTCTGGGTCATTATAAAGCGGTATCTGAGTAGTGCAGGTTAGGATGAGATGAGGGAATTCCTCAGGGTATCTGCACTGAGGGTATCTTCAGGGGGCTGCTGCTGGATGAACTGTACCTCTCCTTGCATATTTTAAGAGCACCTATGCTGGCAGAACAGTGTGCTGGCCTGTGCACAGGCACGTGCTTAACAAAGATGATGAGAATCCAGTTCTCCAGGCAAGAATGCCGAAACCATTGAGACAATCTTAGCAGGGCAGGACCTCTGAGCTTTTCTCTGTGAGATGTTGGAAGGGGTGGGAGTGGGAGATCTGAACAGCAGTGAGGGATAGAGTGCACGTGGGTAGCAAGATTTAAAGAGAGGACAGAGGATGTTGTGTTCGATTGATTGGGGGGGGATCAGGAATATGATTTTCTTTAAATATTGCAATAAAACCTAAAAATCCTATCGCAGCATTGATATTGCTATCCCGGGCTAGACACTATCATCCTCCTAGGAGAAGTGAATCTCATAAGAATATATGAAACCAAATACATTTGGAAATAAAAATCCTGATAAAAATAGAACCATCATGGGTATTTTACAATATTGCAGAAAACACTAATCAAGCTAAAATAAGGTGCTTGGAAACTCAAATGTTTTCCTCATGGGAGAGGTGCCCAAATTACTCAGCCAGTCCTCATACCTAAAATTAATGATGAGATTCTCATAATAATATTAATAATTTATATGCCATAATAGCTTTGTGTCTTAAAACATTTGGATGAAATTGACACAAATGGCTGCGACTAGGGAATGCTCAATGCTGCTAAAGCACAATGGTTGTTAGCTAAATAGAGACATGACTTCTGTGTGTCTCAGTACTTCTAAGCAGCCAAATATAATGAATAAATCCCTTTTCTACGTGACTATATTGAGCTATATTTGGATAAAGTTTATTTGCAGAATTTGTGGCTTCATTTCAGTGTCCGTTTATGAACAATTAATAAAAAATTTATGTCCTACAGACATTTTAATAATGAAAAATTGCTTAAGAGTAGAGCTGGTAAAATAATATCCACAAATGACCTATCTGCATTTTTTTTTCCTCCTATTAGAGTTTGAATAAAGTCTTGTTCTTAAAATTTGCAAAGCAATATTTTAAACAATGGTACCCCATGGTTCTTCTAGTAATCTGAAGGTTGTAGGACTGATCTTGCGGGACTGGAAACTGCTATGTGATCTGCACATATTGTTAGCATAGGTTTTTAGTCACTGTTCATTTGCTATGAAGTTAATATTTTGGCCTTTGACCCTCTAGATTGCTGTTTGATGCATGATAGCTCAACAATTGTAAAGTTGTGATACCTCCCTGAAACTGTTGGGTCAACAACTGTGGTATGTTTAGAAATTGCGATTTTATTCCTTCTGCTTTATATATAACCGTACAGAAATGAAGAGCACAGATAAGGCCATTTTATTTCCTTGTTCTGATTGACCTCTTTGAAATACAGAGAGGGAAGAGATGGGATCAGACACATGTCTCCTTATGCACTGCCAATGATACAGGCTGCTGGCAGCAGGCAGAAATTGCACAGTGCACATGCCTTTTGTATACTGGTCATGTCTGAGCGGAATTGATGAATTTTTTGGTACTTTTCCAGCATATCATCTTTAGAAGTACAAAACTGATCAGTATAGCTTTACAAGGGGCTCTGCTGTTACTCTTTTGGTTGGAAGAAGAGGTGAGAGGAAGGAACAATATGCTTCAGTTTTACTCACTGGGGAGATCAAGGGATTCAAATAGTTAGGAAAGAAAGAGAAGATGAAGAATTCACATTTTGGTGCTACCCCAAGCTTGACTGTGTTCACTTCTAACTTTTTTTTCTGCAAATGCTCCTAATCTGTGCTTTATGTTTCCCATCTGACTTTCTTTTGACACTACAACCAGCACAAATCATGACCTTTAAAGTAAAATAAAAAGATGGAATGTGTTTTAATGCTGTACAAATCCCGGTAAAAACTGGACTAATGGCTTGTTTTCAGATTTTCTTTCACGAACATGGAAGTCAGAGACTTGGGGAAATTACATCCCTTATTCTTCTCTTCATAGAATGTATAGAATATTTTTTTTCTTTAAATTCCAGCTTTATTTTTAAATTGCATGCTCACTTCATATTTCATTGATTAAAAAGTGTTAAAAGGATGTAGAGACTAATGAAAACAGGGAATTTTTTCTGTGTGCTTAATAGATTGGGTCCTGATGCAGACACTGGTGCTCTTAAGGCACAATGCCAGTCAAGTAGTGATATTTAAATTGCTGTTATATCACAGCAAATTTGTTACAAGAAAAAAGTTTCTTCCTTTAAGAAGATCCTTGTTAAGAATCTCCTGCTCAGGCTAATAGGAGACAACAAAGAATATGCAAGACAATGGGAACTCTGCTGTGTCCCAGAAAAAATAAGTATTTCCATGAACAGGGGTTTTTCTCTGTTTCTTCACACTTCATTTCTGGTTGTTTGGGTTGTTTGTCTTTTTTATGTGGGATTTTTTAAAATATTGAAAATATGATCACTCTGTTCAGATATGGACAGAGTTATATCCTGTAAATCCTCACAGAAAAGATACAGAACTCACAGTGAAAAAAAGTTGGACAAGAGACTGTGGAGAGACAAGAATAAAGTTACTGAAAAACAATTATGTTAACCTGTAGCAGGGTTTTCAACTAAGTGAATGGTATGTCAAAAGTAATAGCATTTAAAGGGGCTGGCAAATCCAGCAGTATGAGGATAGACATTTTATCACTGTCTATTTATTATTCCCCCCAGGAACATGTACAGACATATACAGATGAAGGCAATCACAGTGAGTAAGATATGTCCATTTTTTTGTGCACTATAAGCTTTTTTTATGGATGGTTTGAGGCATGTTTCTCCATCTTAGTAAGAATGGTTATCAGGTCCTTGCCACCCTTTTTGTCATGGCAAAGAATATGGCTATAAAGTATGTATTTTGGCTCATAGCCAAAATTCATCAGCTGCTCCTCAGATCACCATTTGCTCCTTGTGCACAAAAGCACATCATACCTTTTCAGAGGATGAACTCCAGTGACACATTTCCTTAGAAGATATAACTTCTAATGCAGCCATCATGTGTACTTTGTCACAGAATCAGAAAAAGCCGTTTTGGAAAAGACCTTTAAAGGTGCTGTTGTTCGTTTCTTTCTGCAAGATAGATCCAAGGAAGGATTCTGCAATGTCACTGATAAAGACTGTAGCTCCTCCAGACCACCTAGTCATGTGCTTGAGTATCTCTTATCACATGCTAAGCTTCAACCCACTGCATTACAAACACGTTACTTCATGTCTCTATAAGAGACGAGAGATGTCCCTCCCTTTCTCCTCTTACTGTTTCTTTTTGTGCATTTTCCATAAGAAAGATATATCTCTCCTTTTGCTTCTTTAAACCAAATAGCCCTCCCTCCCTTCCTCCCTCCCTCCCTCCCCTTTCTCCCCTTCCTCCCTTTCCTCCCCTTCCTCCCCTTTCTCCCCTTCCTCCCCTTTCTCCCCTTCCTCCCTTTCCTCCCCTTCCTCCCCTCCCTCCCTCCTTCTCTCAAGTTTCTAGAACTGCCATTAGTTTTTCTCTGGATCTCTCCATTTGATAAATGTGTTCTGTGGATTCTTGTTGAGATCCTGCCATTTCAGTGGAGTGGAAAGATTATTTTAAACACCTTACTACCAATTTTCTTCATCTTTCTATATATCTTTCTTTGATATTTGCCTCTTTTTTTTGAAGCAGCATGCCACTGTTAACCTGCTTTCAATTTGTGATTTACTATAACTTCCATATCTTCAGCAAATCTGTTTAATCAGATCTTCCCTACCAGTCAGCTGCAGGATTGATTATTCTTGTCCAGGTGAAAAAGTCACATGAGTCTTAGTCCATCAAATCTGTTTTCCAATTTTTCACATTTTTCATTTCAGTTCTGTGCTGTTCAATGTGTTTGTAGTTCTTCTGAGATCCATGAATTTAATAAGTACATTATTAATTAAAAAATTTGAAAAATATCACACGCACACACACCCACAGGATATTAAATTGTTCCTTCACATTTATAGTCCACCATTGATAACCACATAACTCCTGTCTGTCTGAATGTCTTACTTGGTCCTGTTTCATAATAACCATGATTTTCTTCCTTGTTCATAGTAAGATTTCAAGTTAATGGAGTTTCCTAGAAATGTTTCATGTTCTTGAAGTGTTGAGGTTTAAGAACAGATGGCAATTAAACACCCTGCAGATGCTCACTTAGTCCTCCTCTTCTTCCCCCCATCACTTGGATGGGGAGGAGAATCAAAAGTTAAATTCATAAGATGGGATAATATTGGTTTGATTTTCAAAACAAACAAAAAACCCCAGTAATAATGGTAAATTATAATAACAACGATAATTAAAATGGAGAGATAAAACACAAGCCAGTGATGTACAATAAAACTGCTGAGTGATGCCAGACTCCCCTTCCCAAACCGAGACTGGCTGTGCTTCTGGATAATGCCCCTGAGTCTGTGTCTGGGCATGACGTTCTGTGATGTGGAACATCTCTTTGGTCAGTTTGACTCGCCTGTCCCAGATGTTTTTTTGCACACCTGCTCACTGGCAGAGCACGAGACAAAGAAAATTCCATTGAGTCCTTGACTTAGAATAAACACAACTGCAAAAATAAATTATCAGTATGTCAACACCATTCTCATTCTGAATCTAAAACACAACTCTGCGCATCTACTGAGAAGAAATTAACTCCATTTTAGCTGAAATCAGGATATGAAGGTAATAACAAACACTTATATTTTCTTGTCTATCTGTGAGGGATACTCCTCTACAATAATAAAAAAGAAAATCTTTTTTCAACAATTCACACTGCATGCTATTCATGCTTTTGTTTCCATCTACCTGTTTTTTTGAAGTTAAATTCATGTTTGATTTTTTTTTCAAAAACTTCTCAAGAAGGCAAGTAAAGCTGAAATTCCATGGCTTGTTATTCTCTCGTACCTATTAGTAACGATAAGCATTTTATCTGCCCTTTTCCAATCCTTTGAAATATTGTCCTCCATGGATTCTCTAAAATTACTAAATTACTAATTAATCTGAAAATATTGTTTTCATTGGGACCATCAAATTTGTAAGCCTAATCTATTTAAACCTTGTCTCATGTATTCTTTGTGGGTGTCATTCCTTTATGCTTTGTCACTGGACTTGATACTGACAGGAAAATTATAATAGCTAAACTATAAAATGAAACTACAGTTTGAAAGACACTAATAATGACTTTAATGAAGTTGTAAGAAAAAATCATCCAGTGAAAAAATTGATGAATGTTGATCTGCTGGTAATATTCTCAAAGTCTTCCAACTTTTTTATGTTGTCATTAAAACCTCTCAGTATATTTAGGTCTTGGTTTACTGAGTAATATATCCTCTCATTAAGCATTCATAGAACCATGGAATTATTAAGGTAGGAAAGACCTTTAAGGTATTCAAGTCTAACCATTAACCCTGCATGTTACCTCAAAACCCCATCCCCAAAATTCATGCATTATCCCTAAATCTTCTTGTAGTGATTTTTCTTATATCACTGATCCTCTGACTGTGATTTATATTATTACTTATATTATGATTACTTATATTAACTTTAATAAGAATAAAAGAAAATAGTGTAGTGTGTCTCTAATGTTTAATACCAGAATGCTTTTTTATCATAGGTAATTCAATCCAAATGGTGGGTTGGCCATGATTTTGGAAAGTCCAAATCTTTCTGTGAAATAAAACAAAAGAGTGGCAGCTTAAAGCTGAGTTAATATTGAGAATCTTTAGAGCGAGGGTTTTTACAGAAATTATTGAGTATACTGTAATTGAAAAATACATTTCTGGTCATTAATGGTCATTGTAAATGACCATTACATTGAATGCAATAGGATAATTTTTCTGAAGCTCATAGATGGAGCAGTGTGCTTGTAAAACAACATGCTTGTAATTTTTTCTTGGTCTCAGGAGTCCTATACATAGGTGTTTTATTTATCTGAGGGGCCTAAGACCAAATTATTATCAGGAGTGAATAATATTAAGCTGGAATTATCACTCCATAGAAAGTAACAAATAGATGCAAAAGCCAAGGCACATATTTTATTAGAATTTGGAAATTTTACATTTTCTTCCCATTTTTAATTGCCTGTCCTCTTTAATTCATTAACTTTGAGAACCAGAACAGAATCTATGAATGGTAAGGAGATGGAGTATTGTCAATGCACTGCTGTGTCAGAATTAATGCAAGACAACAGTCTTCAAGTTATGCCTAAGAATAATCATGCTTAGTTGTACAGAACTACTTCTCTAAACCTTCTCTCATTACTTGATGGTGTTTTCTTTTCTCCCTTGTGGACACGATTTTTTTTTAATAAATATCTGCTCTTGACATGCCCTGCACCCAGCCCTGGGGCCCATAACACAGGAAAGATGTGGATCTGTTGGACTAAGTCAGGAGAAGAGCCCCTAAGTTTTTCCCAGGGCTTGAGCAGCTCCCCAGTGAAGACAGGCTGAGAGAGTTGGGACTGTTCAGCGTGGAGGAAAGGAGACTCCAGAGAAGTCCCTCCAGTACCTAAAGGGACAAGAAGGCTGCAGAGGGACCTTTCACAAGGGGGTGTAGGGGTAGGACAAGGGCAAATGGCCTGAAGTTAAAAAAGGGCAGATTTAGACTAGCTCTTCGGAAAAAATTCTTTCCTCTGAGGGCACTAAGGCACTACAACATGTTGCCCAGAGGGATTGTGGTGTCTCTTTCCTGGAGCTTTTCAAGACCAAGCTGGATGGAGCTCTGAGTAACCTGGTCCAGGTGACATGTTTCTTTATAAGACAATTCATCCTTCTCACCAGCTGAAATGGAAATGATTCTATGTTAGGTGCAAAAGGGTAATGGGGTTTCTCTGCATGAGAGAATGTATTAAATTTTACCTTGTGTTGAAGGCTGTGTAAATGGGTCTTTTTTTCCTTCCCAGAAAAAAATAATTTAGTAGAACAAACCAGATCTGTACGAGACTGTAAACCTTCCTACAAACCCAGACCCTTTACCTCTGGATCATGGATTTTCAGTTTCTGCTGTACAAAAGGCAGCTCAGTTTGTCTTGATGATACTTCAAGGACAGAGACCAGAGTCTGCCAGCAAAGCCACTCTTCAGACTCAGTACCAGTGAGCCACAGGGAAACTCCAAAACTTTTCCACTGCAGGAGTGAGGGGTGTACCCTCTTCACTTCCCTTGTGTAACAGATGCCTGTGTGTGTAAACAGTTCTTATCCCAGCCCATAATCTTCACCTCTTGTGCCTCCAAATTTCCTCTCCATCCTGCTGGTCGGGAGGAGGAGGGTAAAGGGGAGGTGAGTAAGCTGCCTGTGTTTTGGAGTATTTGGATGTGAACACTAAACTGGGAAAAAACATTCCCAAACCATGAGAGTTGGATTCCATGATTCATAGGTTCACTTGCACTTCCAGGTATTCTGCAATTATATGATTAAAAAATCCTAGTGTATGTTAAGGAACCTTCCCAATTATTGTAACCCTGGTTTTCCCAGAAGAGGAACATGTTCTTCTGTTGGAAGAAAGCAAATAAATATCACTTTTGTTTTCTTTCTTCTTGGAAAATGCTTGCCTAACTTGCCCTGAAATTAAAGTACAAAAATAAAATAATTATTTTTTCAGGTCTTAATCCTTTATGCTAGACCAAATTCAATAAATGCCAGCAGCTGATATGTGCATCTACCTATATCTATATCAATTGATATAGATATCTACCTATATCTATATCAATATCTAATCTATATCTAATCTAATCTATATCTATATCTATCTATATCATCTCTATCTATATCTATCTTTATCTACCTATATAATCTATATCTATAAAAATCTATATATCAATAGCTATGTTTATATCTATATACTCTATCCATATTTATTTATCTATATCTATATCTGTAACTTCAATCCAATGCAAGTGTTTCTTATAGCAACACTGTATTTTCAGAATTTGTATTGTCAATTTTGATATTTTGTAACTTAGCAGTGTAACATTTCTTCTGTCACATGACTTGAGAAATTAATTCCTTTCCTTTCCATCTTATTCCCTTTAAGTAACAAAACAGGAAGTAAAAGGTGCCTAGAGTCTGCAAGGGGGTAAAGATGAGCAGATATTTTGATAACCCTGAAAAACTTAAGTGGTCAAATATGAGTGAGAAAAAGGATGGAAAGGACAAAATATACTTGCTTAGTGGAAAAGGCACTTTCCTTTTCCATAATTTTTCCCAAAATTTCTTTTAGTTTTGTCTATTTCTATTTTCTTCCTGAAGCTTTCCTGAGAACGAGCAAAATTCTTTATAAACTCAGTATAAGTTTTATTCATAATACAACACAACACAACTCTAACAAAGGGCCAGAATCCTCACTAGTAGTTGCCCTAGTAAGTGCTAAAGACAATTGTCAGGTAGAGTTCAATTTCCTGTGGAAGTTGTAGAGTGTATTGGGCAAATTCTGCATAGTGAATGGGAGATTTTTCATGACTCATTCTTTTATACAAATTCACTTTTAATGATAATATTTTGTTTTTCTGCCTACTCAGAGGTCACCCATTTTGCTGAAATAATTTTTTTTCCTAGGCATAAGCAATACAGCAGTTTGTACTATAACATTCTTATGTTTGTCTCTCTTATACAAAATATCTGCGATATCATACTATTTCTTTCTTTTGCTTTGTTGATACTGCTATTTTCTGAGTTTTCATTGAATTCTGCAAGTGATTTTTTTCATGGAACGCACATGGCAAATTTTGTGAAAAAAGGGAATGACATGCCACCTTAAATCTTATTGATAAGGATTATTTAATGTATTTTTCCAAGTTCACTTTGAAATCACAGGGTTAAAAATTAATAATTTTCTACAGCGGTTTTAGTAACATTCAATAATCTCTCAATAGCATGACTACAGCCATGTGTATCACCTACACAGGAGCATAAGTTGTCTGTCTATGCAAAGCAATTTCTTTCCTCTCTTTTATTATCATTGCCTTACCTCTCTTTTAATGTCTTTTCTGATCAAGACGTACTAGAATCTCCTGATGACAAGTTTGGTGGTGTTTTGTGGGATTTTTGGGGTTTGTTGAATGGTGCTTATAACATGTTCCCTTCACTAAATTTGGTCAAAGATTCATGCATAGGCCACAAAAATTGGGATCCCTTTTTCCCAGCAAACTTTGACAGCAGTGTGGCTGAGAGGCAAGTGGTTTTGGACTACCCTGTCACTTCTTGCCACTACCACTCTAAGTCACCAGATGATGCATGTTATTTTTATAATTTATGTGAGGGATGCAGCTACCACCCCAGAGTTTGCTATGCTTATTGCAAGAGCAGAGGGTTTAATTTTAACTCACCTTGGTCATACTAAATTTGTGTAAGTATACTCTCAATGACATCATTAAAATCTTTTAACAATGACAGAATTCATTTTTACAGTAGCTTGAAATAATGAGATTTGTCATTGGAAAAATTTTGGCTTGGGGTTTATTTATTTGGGTTATTTTTATTCTAACAAAAATTGATAATAATAATACTAGTTTTCACGTGAATCTGAGCCTTACATGTGCTCTTTTGCAGCCTAGCATTGCACAAGGCTATTGAGTCTTCATATGAAGAAATTTGCAAAGCATCAAATGATGTAGCTTTATATTACTGTTTTCACTTGATTAGGAAGGGCTTTTTGCATTCTAAAGCAGGTGTTTGTAATGGGACAGGGGGAATGGACTAAAAACTCACAGTAAATGTTAGTGTACAAGTCACCTTAAATCATTGCTCTCTATGGTCTTCAGAAAAGGAAATGTCACAAGAAAAATGTGACATAGTTGCCTTGCTGCACTTTGTCCAATGACATTTGCCTGCAAAATCAGGCAATGTCCTTTCTAGCAATCTTACAAGAAGTGAAGCAGAGATCAAGAATTCAAATGGCAAGCAGCCAGTCTTCCAACTTCTGAATTTAATGTTGATTATTCATATAAGATATTCCTGTAGTGTTCACCCTGCTGAGTCTATAACTGTGTGTCTGGGGGAACAGATTATCCTACATCTGCCTACTACAGGGCTGTGGCATCTTTTCTTACAGCATATAGTGCTATGGGCTGCTATTGTGGACCAGATATTGGGCTCAAAGGACAGGTCTTGTGTGAAATTGAAGTTTTGAGAGGACATGCACAATATTAAGAGGTGTTTTTTACATGACAAACATTACTGCAAGAATTCCTCTGTGGAATCTTTCTTAAGTGAAGTGTAATAGTAGTGTACTCCTAGTGGCTTTGAGTACACACAAATTTTTTTCTTCCCCACAATGAAAGCAACAGTTGATTCTACCTTTCTTTCTCATGACAGTTTTTACTGGACTGCTCATTTAGTGTTTGAATGCCCAATCTGTGTCAATAGTTTCCGTTGAATTTTATCCATGTTTAAACACAAAACCCCTCTGCATGTCTGTTTTCTCATAAACTGATAGAAAATGCACGTGTGTCCATATAATTGGGGCTTGCTATTAGACGTTAGAAAAGTTCTCACATTTAAAACTGGATAAATACTTTAAAAGCTCTCTGTAATGTGCTTTTTGTTTAGCTGGCACTGGTACTGGCTTCTTTTAGATAGCTGTACTATATCAGCTTTTATTACTTAACCACATTTGATGACTTTCCATAGGAAACAGCAAAATAATGTTCTTGAGCACATATCAATTTGCATAAAGTGCATAAAGTACTGTGTGTCTATGTGCATATGGGCATATATATTTATGGTTTTCAGTCTGTATGTATGTCTGTATGCATACATACAGATATATATGAAGTCCGTACATTTTTCATGTTGTTGATGGCTGCTGGTATCTCCAAGTGTCCTGATTTCTGCAGAGAGGTTTTCAGACCACCCCGTATCTGATGAGTTGACTGTACAGGGTAAGTCAGATTAGGTGAAAAATTCTATGGTTAAACTTGAGAATTTTAGGAACAAGTGTTCAGAAGAGATATATAGTCCAATTTATTTCTTTTCTTCTACCATTTATACATAGAGGTATCCTGCTTTTGAAGACAGTGTAATTCTGTTTTATATTTTCTCAAGTTTTCTTATCTGATTGACACAACTTCAGATCAAGGCAGTCTCTGTGTGATATTGCATCAGACACTGCTTTCAAACAGCACCTATCTATTGTTCATACTGAGTGAAGAAGTGCCAGCATGAAACAGAGAACATTCTTTGCTCAGTGCTGCAGAATTAGAATCATAGAATCATTAAGGCTGGAAATGACTTTTGACATCATTCAGTTCAGTCACTATGTTCACAACTAAACCATGTTGCCAAGTGCTATATTCCTACTCCTTTTGAACTCTTCCAGGGTGAGGATTTCACCATTTCCCTGGGCACCATATTGCAGTACACGACCATAATTTCAGGGAAGATTTTTTTTCCTAATATCCACCTTAAAGCTCCTCTGGCACAACTTGAGGCCATTTCCTATCCTCCTGTCACTTGTTACTTGGGAAGAGAGACTGAACCCTGCTTCATTAAAACCTTCCTTCAGGCGCATGCAGGGAGTGATGAGGTCCCTCTGCATCTTCCTTTTCTTCAGGATGAACAGTCCCAGCTCCCTTAGCTGCTCCACACAAGACTTGTGCTCCAGACCCTGCTGCAGCTCTGTTTCCCTTCTCTGGACACACTCCAGCACCTCAATGTCTTCCTTGTCGTGAGGAGCTCAGAAATGGACACAGAGCTCAAGGTGTGGCCTCAGAAGTGCTGAGTATGGGGCAGACCATAGCATCTCTGTTCTGCTGGTCACACCATTTTTGATACCACTGGCTCTCTTGACCACCTGGGAACACCTGTGGCTCTTGTTCACCTGGATGCTGACCAGCTTCCCCAGGACTTTTTTACTGGCCACTTTCCAGCCACTCTGTCCCCAGATCTAGCACTGTAGGGGCTTGTAGTGATCCCAGCATTCGGTGCTTTTGCACCTCAAACAATTGACCTTGGCCCATCAATCCAGCCTGTCCAGATCCCCCTGCTGAACCTTGCTACTGTGTTATGGGGTCTTAATTCTGCTCTCCATCTCTTTCTTCTGTCTGAAGCTGCTGCATACCCTGAGGACAGCTGGTCTTGCTATTAATGACTGGGGCAAAGGAGGCATTCCAGTACCTCAGCCTTTTTGCTGTCCTTTGTTAATATGTTTCCTTCCACATCCAGTAAAGGACAGAGATTCTCCTTGGACCTCTTGCTACTGATGTATTGGTAAAAATATTTTTCATTGTCTTTTTCAGCAGTAGCCAGATGAAGTTTATGTTCTCACCTTTCTAACTTTCACCCTGCCTGACCTCACAACACCTCTGTAGTCATTTTTATATGCCTGTTCCTTCTTCCAAAGGTGATACACTCTTGTTTTCCCCTGGATTTTCAAAGCTCTCTCTATATCCAGGCCAGTCATCCTTGTTCTCTCATCTTTTAGCACTTAGGGACAATCTGCTTCTGCATCTCTAAGATTTCCTTTAAAAACATTTCTAAAATGCCTAGACTCTGTTGCTCTTCAGGACTGCCTTTCAGCCTCCCAAACAGAAAAAGTCTGCCCTCTGGACATCCAAGGTGGCAGTTTTGCTGACCTTACTTCCTCAAGAACCAGAAACTGCATCATTTCATGTTCCCTGGGCACAATATTAGTTCCAACTATCCCATCACCCACCAGTCCTTCTCAGATCACAAGCAAAAGGTTCAGCAGATGCCTTCCCCAGATGGGTCTCTCATGAGCTGTGTCAGTAAATTCTCTACCACACATTCCAGAAACTTTCTATACTGCTTCCTCTCCACTGTGCTGTGTTTCTAGCAAACATCTGATAAAGTTGAAGTCCCCCTTGAGAACAAGGGTTAATGACAATGAGACTTCTCTCAACTGTTTACAGAATATTTCTTCTTCCTCTGCATCCTGGTTGGCTGGTCTATAACAGAATCCCCCAGGATGTCTGTCTGTCCTGTTGACCATCTCCTGATTCTTACCCACAAATACTCAAGCTTATCATTATCATCATCTAGACAATTGAAATACTGCTTTTAATACACACCTACTCTGCTGCCTCTTTTCCCTCCTAAGCAGCGTATAGACATCCAATGTTGCACTCCAGCTGCGTGACTCACCGCATCAAGAGACTCTGTCATGACAACTATGTCACAGTTTTTCAGTTGCACTATGGCCCACATTTTCTTCTGTTTGTTGCCCATGTTACATGCATTGGTGTAGATTAACTTAAGTGGGTTCTTGATCCCGCTGTTTTTCGCTGGAAAACTCTGATTCCTACATGACCATTCTCAGTTTCCAGCACATCATTAACCCTTAATTTCTTGCTGCCACATGGATCTCCATCCCCTTCTTCTATAAGACCGATGACTGAAGGACCTCTCTAACGCTGTCTTTCAAAAAGTGAAATGCCATCCCTAGTCTTATCTCCAATGACTCTGATTTTGTCCTCTTTCCCCTTCAATTCTAGCTTAAAGCTCTCTCAATGACCCCTACAACCTTTTCCCTCTTCGAGTCAGGTGTGCCCCATCTGTTGCCAACAGGCCAGGTGCTGTGTAAGCCCATCCCCGATCAAAACCAATCCATGATCAAAACCTCCCAAATTCTGCTGGTGACACCAAGCTCAGAGTCAGGTATGAATATGTACAATTTTCTTTGTTCTAACCCTGTCATTCCCCATAACTGGCAGAATAGAGGATATGACCCCTTGTGCTCCAGACCTCTCTGTCAGTCATCCTCAGACAACTGAAGTCCCTCTTGATAGTCCTCAGACTTCTTGTTAGAACTTCTGAAAAAAACAGTCATGGACAATAATCAAAGGGCCAAACCAGCCTGGAAACATGGGCAAACATCTTTACCAGGGACCTAGGGAGGCAGCAGACTTCCCTATGGGCTAGGTCCCATTGGCCAGTTAGGCTGGATATTTTGTGCCCCGCAGGAGGGAGTCACCAATGACATATACCCTCCTTTTTATCTTGATTGAGGCAGAGGTAGACTGGCCCTAGGCCTACAGCTTGGATGCACCTTCATTCCCACTGCTGTGTGTCTGGCCCTCAAGTTCCAGAGCCTCATATATACTGAGGACACCTTGGTGGCTGGGAGGGAATTCACCTGCTACCCCTAACAGAAATCTGATCCATTGTGTCTCTGTCGCCCCTAAACTCCCCTTGCTGCCCTGCCCTTTTAGGCCCCCTCCTCCAGGCTGGTGGTAAGGATGGTAGGGGATTCTCCCTCCTGGTGATGCAGCTGGCTGATGCATGTTCTCTGGGATGGCGGGGAATGGCTCCACGATTTGGTCTCCTGCTCTGAGACCCTGATAGTTCGGATCCCTTCTGTCCTGTCTGTTAGCTCTGCCAACAGGCTGAGCAGATCATCCAGCTGGTCTGGTGGCACCTCGCACAGCTGTTGTCTCCACTCCCCTCCAATGCCAGTGCCAAGCTCTGGCCCTCCCTGCAGCCTGACACCTGGACAGCTGGACGCTTTTGTGAGATCTCAGTCAGTGTTTTCACATCCTTTCTGGTAATAGCGCCGTGCTGAGGGGATGCCAGAGCTGAGTTCCATCCCCAGAGGGGGTGACCACTGACTTCCACACTGCTTTACTAAGAGTTCATCCCGCACTAAGAACCCACGGACTAGAAGAAATCAGAAACTGTAAACCAAATTTTAATGCGTCTCCTTTTGTACTGTTCCACAATTATTTGTGTTACAGCCACTCTGATTCCCATTGTTGATATCGCCTCTTTTTAAAAAAAATGATGCTACCACAAGAAAAGCTGGTGGTCAGCAGGGTGCATACAGGAAAGGCTTATAAGTCTTCAGCACTTTTCTTTCTTGTTAATACTCCAAGCACAGTGAAATGTGTCAATAAAATCTAGCTGAAGTACTGTGAATTGTTCTCTTTTCTTCTGCAGCAGTCAAAACACTGTCAATACTGATGTGAGATGACATCAAAATATGTTGGAAAGTCTTGTGAATACCTCTTTTCAGACGGGGGGCTTTTTAAAAAGAAGTTTCCGTCAAAAATCCAATTTGAACTCTTCCTTTTGCTTTGAATTATACAGGAGACATCTTTGAAGAACATGACCGGCTTTACATCTTTCAAAGGCATAATACAAGAGAAATTTTTTCTTTTCATCTGACCCTATGGGAGATGTTGTACATCTTCAGCACAGGTGACCTGGTACTGATACAGGAGATGACACATAAATGGAATGACATCATTCACAACTGGTTATTAAATAATTCCTGGGGACTCACAAATTAATTCTGTAGAAAATGAAATTGGTAACTAGGCAATAATTGGAGCCTACATGTTCTTTTATTCTGAGTTTACT
Organism: Fringilla coelebs; assembly: GCF_963513975.1. Taxonomy (NCBI): domain Eukaryota; kingdom Metazoa; phylum Chordata; class Aves; order Passeriformes; family Fringillidae; genus Fringilla; species Fringilla coelebs. The sequence continues at coordinate 58,745,861 of NC_140031.1, forward strand.
TTTCCTCTGAATATGGTATTCCTACATCTAGTCTTTTTACAGTAGATTAAACATTAGCTGTGCTGAGTTTTGTTGCTATCAATGATTTAAATGATTGATTTATGCCTAAACAAGTGAAGTAGTGCTATTTGTCTGAAGAATATGTGTTACATCTTACTCTTCTAGAGACCTTCACTTCTAGGACACTTTATATTGACAATTTGAGGACATTAATCTAGTACACCCATGTGCTGTATTTTTATTATAACCAGGTAACATGGGAACAGGGTAGAGCAAGGACAGTGAAAGATATGGATACCAGAAATCCTGACTATTGGACACTGTTTCTGGCCATATGATTCAGACACTTAACAGTTTTCTGTGGGCAGCAAATGTCTTGTCACATCCATGACCTGAAAACTGCATTAACTGCAGAGTTCCAGAGAGAAAATGTTATAACTTGCAGCTAATAGGAAACAGATATCCTAATAAAAATAAAATAGTTGCAGCATCTTTGCTGTGGTTAACAATTCTGCATTTTGGACTTTACAAAAAGTCTGGCATTGGTTTTTAGTTTATTCCTAACTTCAGGTCATTGTGATATGCAATGGAAGTGTGCAGTAAAAAACAAGGTGACAGATTGTTATTTTCCTATTAATTAAGATTTCTCTATATTTAAAAATGCTTATTTGAGGTACGATAAACTTCTACCTGAACATGAGGCAAAAGGTAATCCCTCCACAGTGATCTTTGGTATACCAAACGTATGCTTACAGTATAAAGTATAATAAATTCCAGGTTCTTTGAGTACTATCTGTTTACATTAATGTATTCTATGTTGTATTTTAAGTTATAGATTTTCTGTCAGCAGTTCTTTATATTTGTGGTGTGTAATAGGTTGAGCTGCAAGTAGAATACTGCTATTGGTGTTGTCTATGCTGACAGGCTGAATATTTTTAGACACATGTAAAAAATTTACTTTTGCCTCTAATTACAGCTCAGTATTGCAGCTTTGAAAGAATAAAGGCATTGCTTCGGGAGTTAGTCACGATAATATCAAGAATAAAATGAACACACATCAATAGTGCTTGAGACATTCCATGAAGAAAAGGGGAGTGTATGAGATTATTAGCCTATTAAAGAAATGTGATGCATAAAGAAATACGACAGCATAACCTTCCTGTCACTCAGCTCAGGTCTCAGATTTCCTTTTGGAGGAGGATGGAGAGGCAGAGCATAAAGCAGAAAGACTTTTGTATTTCTATGAAAATGAGGAATGGCAGAGTGATTGTTTCCATGACCACTGCCCACCCGCCTTCAGTCACTCTGCCAGAACTCTTGCATGAAAATATTAAATCCCTTGGGATGCCCTTCCCAGGCTTCATCTTTTGCCTTTGTGAACATTGATTCATTAGGCTGTTCCATGAATACTTTCAGAATTTTTGGCTGCTTTGGTGGGCACATACCATTGCTTTTCTCATTTATTCAACAGAAAATACGGGATACCTAGTACCTTCATCCCGCAGATCTATCTTCACACACAAAAATTACAGATCAAGGTGTCTTTTCTAGTCATATGACACTTTAAATATACATGAAATTGGAGAAACTCTGAACTCTAGAAGGCACTATAAATCATTTTTTGTGGGTTTTGAATGCAGATGGCAATACCTGTGATATTTGAACTCAGTTTTGCACATATATTTTCTAGGTAAAAAGCCTTTGATTTGTTTTTTCTAGTTGATTTTAAACGATTTTATAACCTTTATTTTTACTTCTATACTGAAATTTATTTAGTTCTGTGTTTTGGAAAACAGAACATTACCGTCAGCATAATAATGACGCTGACATCTGGGGAGTGTTTAGGCTACAATCAATTTTTTTGGGAGGGGAAATCATACTGTCCTCAGTAGACTCAATAGAATCTGGTCATCAAGCATGGTCATCAAGTAGCACAAGAGTGGTTTCATAATCCAAAATTTTTCCCTCAGCACTCCTCTCCTACAGAGTGTCTAACAGATGAGCAGGACTTTAGACTTCTACCTACAAAGTACTGAAGTATGTAGATATCATAAAGCTTGTGAATACTTGCATTTGGTTCACTGGGGCCATTCAGGTGCTCACTGTTGAGCATCTGATCAAGTGCACCTGGAAACTGAATCCTAGACTGAGCCATAGTATGTATCCTGGTATTACTCTAACTCAAAGAGCAATTTAAACAAACAGGCTTGCCATATTTTTCTTTACTTTTTCAATGGCTAGAATAGTGCTGATTTAATTTTCTACTGAAAAACAAAAAATTTAATTTTTTAGGGAATAATGTTACTGAAGCTCAAAACTCTGCTTGGGTCCTCCTTCATTTTTCCCTTAGGAGTGTGAAATGATCTGTTTTCATTAATTATTAAATTATTATTTTTTTAAATTAGCTGGTTTCCCCCCCCTTCCAACTGAGTAACAATGTTCCTTCAGTTCTGTGAGATGATGGCTCTATTTCATATATCAGGCACCGGGCAGTAAATTGTTGAGATAGAATGATTTTAATTAATAAATATTTTAGAGATAATGTGAAAGCTGACATTACTATTCTCTCCAGCAGAATGCACACAGGCCTCTCAGTACCTTTCCAGTATTATCCCTGTCCAATCCATGCTGCTAAGCCAAAGCCCCATGCTAGTCTTCACTGATTCAAATCTGGGTCGCTGCAGTGTTCAGACAACATTTACTTTAAATTAAATAATTCCTGAGCATGACAATTTTCTATTTTCAATTTCTTTCACAGGTTGTTATGGCTATGCATTATAATGTGCTAAACATAAAAGAAGGCAAAATCTACATTTGTAAGGGGAATAAAGCACTATATTATACCAGAAAAGTTGCCCTTGGTGTACTTGGTAGCCCTTTACACTTTGTGAAATTTTTTGTACTGTTTGGTTTTTTTTTAGTAAACACCTAAGCAAATGTGGCTATATAATTATAAAAGATTTCTCAAAATTAAGTGAAACTGAAAAATGCCTAGATAGTGGCAACTGTAATGACAGATCACTTCGTAGGAATAACACTTTATTCTTGTACTTTTGCAAAATTTTTAGGGCTGTTTTACGTTTGTTTTCAGATAGTGTCATGGAGTAGTTTATGCAAAGGACAATCCTGAAACTGCAGGTTCATACATGACCAAGCTTGGGCCAGGGAAGATGTGAGGTTAATGTACCTGATTTGCAGTCTTATGCAACAAGAAATTTCATGGTCAGCTGTTAAGCACAAATATTTTCACAAAGAACAAATAATTTATATGAAAAATTGTGATAGTGTATACATTAAAGATATTCACAATGGGTAGGCTTTATACATTGTTGGTTAGAGTCTTTAGTAGGTGATAGAATTACTCCCAGGATGAATTCAGACCAAACTACTTTTTCTACTTTTTCTATGTACTACGCATAATAATTTGTATTTCATGGCAGATATTCATCTTTGCACACAAACAGCTTCTTATACATTCCTTTCCTTGGGAGAAGTAGCAGGGGAGATGATTTCCTTTTAGGGCCAGTGGTACCAGGCTACATTACTGTATTTCTAAAGATGATGGTGACGTATAGGACAACCCGTCAGGATAAAACATACAAAAAAGAGGATTATTCTTTTTCAAAAAAATATTTTTGTAGTGTGTGAGGCGATTCATTGCTCTGAGTTTATTTTAGATGATAGATGGTCAAGGAAACCCTTTCTGGTCCATATCTTACAATATGCATGGCACAGAGAATACAAGAGTTGACACTACTTTGCTAGGAACCCTCCAAAGCATTTCAGTTATTGTGAGACTACACCAATTATTGGCCCTTGGGTGGAAGGGAACTGCAATCTCAGAGATGGATCAAAGCTATGATCAACAGTGACTTTTTTGTCTGCTGAACAGAAAGGACATGTTTCAAAAAATATATGACAGTGTTCCTGCAGTAGGAAAAATAGCAAACATGCACGCTGAAAGCTATTTTTAAAAATGGCAGTGTGAGATAAATAGGAGGGTGATTCAACACTTAATCATTTAGTGTAATTTTCCCACTCACTTCACTAAGTACTTTATTTATTTTGAGCCTACTCAGCTTCGCCAAAAAGTTGTTTTTCTTAATTTGTCTGTCATTAGCTTTAACTCATGGTAAATTGTCTTTAAATTCACTTTAAACAGAATCAACTATATTTTAAAGCATAAACATGGAATTGATTATTGTATTCGATATACAAAAATACATTACAAATGAAACAAGAATCAGAAGCTTTGGCTGGGAAATGAGTTGTGGGTTTTTTGCCAGTCGATTTGGCACTAATTTTTAGATGTTATGCACATACCAATAAGGCTACACATTGACAGAAGGTAGGTGCCACTGGAGATAAGGAATAGAAAATACTCTTTTTCTTGTAGTACATTTTGTTATTTTAAAAACTTGTGTCCCTTTAAAAATACTCCTGTTGTAACCATTGAAGCTAGGGGATGTAGCAGGTTGACTTGTCATCAAGAATGATGACAGAATGAATACAGGGAAGGTGGTGACTGACTGAATAGACTTTATATTTTTTGACAGGATCCTCACAATTAGCTTCTTAATAAACTGATAAGAACTTTATATTTGAAGAACATGTTTGGGGATGTGGTTTTGAGGCCCTTCCCCTTGTTGCTACTGCAAATGTTGAAAAGTCTTCCTGGATTTGAAAACCGATCCAACATGCTAGCACTGTGTGATTAGGAAAAAAGCAGCAGACTAGAAAAGGTTCTCAAAATTGCCCTTCTCTCTATAACATAAGTTTAGATAGTTCAGTTGTCATCCCAAATAATTTGCTTGAAGATTTTATTTCACCTCTGTCAAGTAAGAAAGCCTTCACAGACACAAATGATACTTCATTTTCCATCAAAAAATTCCGGTTTCCTCCTCATATCAAAGCAAAAGCTGAGATGAGTCAATACAGCGCCAATGTTTCTCTGATTCGTTGTTAGTTATTATTAGTCATTAGTTTTTAAGGTTTAAGAAATTACATAATTGTTTCATATTTTTCAGAAAGAGTCCAGACTCTTTCAGAATGCAGACTGCATTCCATAATGCAGACTTGACTGGTGCACAATCCTACTTATACACTGGAAATTAAGTCAAATACTTTTTTTCTAAATTCTTAAAATAGAGGGAATGCTTACAATAATCTTGTTCTTTGGCCTGTCAGAAGGCTGGACAAAATCACTACTGAAACAATGTTGGCATTGAACATATTACCTGCTGTTTCGGTTGTCATATTCTTTTCAAAAAAACAAAACAGTACAAAAAGAATCCACAAAATCACAAAACCAAAATTCAAATGGGATTTAGGAGACTTAGCATCAATAGCTCATGCTAGAGACTTTTAGTGTGATCTTTCGGAAAGCCTGAAAGTGCCCTTCCTTTACTTCCATATTATTATGGTAGAAATGCCTACTAGGTAAGTTGTTCAGGAAGGCTAAATTTGCCAGATTTGTTATCTAAAAAGTGTTTCAATGTCATCAGCTGGAGGTTCTATAACAGAGATTCTTTGTAAGGAATGTAAGGATATTTATTGCATGTTCGTCAGCTAAACTGTCGCCTCTGCAATTAAGCAAAGAAAACTTGGAAAATATCTTAATTTTAAAAAAATTAACTAGTTGCTGTTGTACTACTGGATTTTTCAGTGAACTGTATCTTCCCGAATGCCAAATCTGGATTAAAGAGAGAACTTGTATTCAAGATCAGTCATCGATAAGTAACTGACATATAAGTAGCACATTAAAGCAAGGCCAGATAATGAAGGCTAGCAACAGTTGATGCAACACTTCTAAATTTTTTTGGGGTGAGCTTTCACTTCTTGATTTTAATTTCTTTATTTTCAGTATTTTTCCAGTCTAGAAAAGTTACCCCACAAGGCAAGTGATATCAGCAAATAAGATTTCATATAAAATCTCAGTGTCATGGGCTGTTTTCCTGCATTGCATTTTTCTGCAATGTAACAAAAGCTGAATTAAATGTCAGAGGTTCTTGCATTCTGGTCATTCCCCTGCCACTGTGGAAACATTTTGCTAGTGTTCATTAGACAATTCAGCCAGCCATTATTGTTGAACTGACTGTGAAGGTGCTGAAAGCAAGGCCCTCAGGAATTCTATGGCACAACAGCACAATTTGTTCAGAATTTATACTGCTGTGCTGAAAATTATCCATATCTATTTTTCCATGAAAGGTTTTCTAGGAAAGGGAATGCTGGAAAAGAACAGAGGTGCTGGGAGAGGTTCAATCCCAACCAGGTGTGTGGGTAGCCGTTACTGCCGGCTCATCCTCCTAGTCAAAAAAATCCAATAGCATTTGTTGATGGATCCATTATGTAGGAGAAAGAAATCTGACCTCAGAGGACCTTAGAGGATATTTTATTCTTCTTGTGGCATATGCTCATGAAAAGATATCTGTGGTAAAAGAACCCTTATGGCAGTTGTGTTATTGTGAACGTTCCTCTCCAGAGTCACTAATGAAAATCTCAGTATTGCCCTTCTTTAAGGGTGCTCCAAAGACAGGAGATGAACAGAATTTGATTTGGATTAATCACAGTGTAGTGGGGGGCTATATATTTACCTGGGAATGTTGCAGATAAGATCTTATCTTGTAAAGCCTGACTGGTCATTTGCAGAGTCTGGCAGCTGATTACAGAGCTCTCAATGAAGGCAGAAGTAGTTGTTTTCCAGCAGCATTTCTCCTGGGTGCAGGGCAATTTCACCAGCAGCTGCTCATCCCTGAAATATTGTGAGCTTGAGGCCAGGCACATGGGCCGATGGAGTAAATGAATGAATGACACATTAGGGGCGTACTGTGCTCATGACTTGCATGTCTCTGCTTCTGAAAGTTGTTACACTGATTACATACCAATGAGGACCCCCTGTATACCACAAAAAGCCTATTTGAACAAACCGTTTTAGAAGTTTTTAAAATTGGGAAATTAGTTTCACATATAAATGTATACTTGGACACTCATACCTATGTTTTTCTTTCCAAATGTTACAGCCACAGAAGATAACATCATACTCAGTGAGTCATGGTTGATTGATTTCATTTTTCTGTATAGACATAGCAAGACAATTTTTTATAATGTCCAGCTGGAGCTTAGAGTTAGAATAGCATATATCTGAGGCTGTTCAGGCTTTGGATGCTAAAGAGAGTCCCAACTGATGGATTTATGAGTAGAGGGCAGGTAAGGCACACATAAAATTAACTTGTCATAAGGTAATTCATCACCTGATTTGTGCAATTTTTCACATGGTTCTTACCCCTACAAAATAGCTGTAAGTGCTTACATGTATAAGGTAGAGGGAAGGTTCTGTCTGCTTAAGAGGAATTCTCCATTATATACCCACCTCAGATGTTTTTTTTTCAGTTCTATAAGATTTCATTTCAAAATAGTTTCAGTTGTGTTGGCTGTAAGAGAATGTACATATACTGAGGTAGCAAACAGCTAAGCCCTTATCTTTGAAGAATGGAATGATATTCTTTTTCCTTGTGCCATCTAGTATCTATGGATACATTTAGATAATTAACTCTTCACAGAATATTTGTTTGACAGTCCCAGTAGTTAAGCTCCTTCTCTGAAGATCAGTGCTTTATGCATTTGAAGATAAAGCCACAAAAAGCAAATGAAGACATAAAAAGTCAACAGCTCTATAAATGCTGAAAAAAAGCAAAACCAAAAATGTCCTGTACAGATATGTATTTCACCATTTCTTCCACAATCCAAAGTTCAGTGTCAAGAATGAGACAGGTACCTCTGTAAGCCAATTTTCCATTGTTCTAGTTGATAGGAAGAGGAGAAACTCAGTTGTTATATAAAAAGTGAACAAATCAAACACTGGAGTGACTCTATATACTCTCTTCTATATATGAAAACATATATATGTTTTCATCAGCTAATCAACTTTAATGGAGCAGTATTTGAAGAGGCAAAGGAGTCTGACAGGGAAAAAAAATCTTCCAAAAATATTCAATATTTAATAGAAATTACCAAGGATCAAGAAAAAATGTTGTAAAATTTTTGGAACTGAAATGTGGTAATAAGATTAGAACCTCAAGCAGAGAGGGTTGTTTTAGAATCTTAAAGTTCCTAGCCTGAGGTGGAAATACTGTCCTCTGTCCTTTTGCATTTCTAGTGGCTTTCTTTTCTAGACAGTTGCAAAAATGATAAATGTTCTCCTAATGTTTTCCTTTTCAAAGGTTATGCAACAGAAAGTTTAAATTATCAGTGCTGATATGCGTAGCTTTGAGAATTGCTATTTCTTATTTATAAAATATATATAGTTTCAATATTTCCTAAAAGACAATGGCTAAGTTAGTATCTGAATGCGTTACAATAGTACTAATATTTTATTAATATTAATATGATTGTTACAGTGGTGTGTTCACTATATTTATTCTCATGAGAGGTATTCTTGAGGTCAGCTACAGAAGTGTTTTTGAAATTTGCTTCTGAAGTTCAGTGTTTGAGACTCTCAAGAAATAGCAATATTTTATTTATTGTGTATTTTTAGTTTAAAATGGCCTGATTAAAAACATTCTGAAATGACTAAAGAATGGGTGCATGGGGATTTCCCAAGTAGAATTATGTCTAAGAGTGAAAGGTGAGTGGAGTTATTTATTCTAAGCTGATATAACAATGGTGTATAAAGGCCTAATAAACACATCTACATATAAAATGTGCTATTATTAGCCAATAAATTTTAAATGAAAGCGAGGTATGCAGCTCAATTCTTTCTCTGTGTAGAAGTAACAGAAATTAGAAGAGAAATAAAGAAATGTTTTTATAAGGGAAATATAAGAGACAAGGGCAGTTGGAAATCACAATTTTACTTAGTGGTTCCTGAAACTGAAAATACAGGTATGTCATTAGTCTTTAAAATAGCTACAATTTCCCTTGTAAATATGAGAAATATCAACACTGCCATTTAATCATACTGTTTCTCCTTTACCCATATGGGTATCCAACCAAAATTTTTAAATCATATACAAGTACAATTGAATGCTGGACACATATTGATCTTTGATAGATGCATAGACTTACACTAAGTTCTTTGTTTCTCTAGCTCAAGTGCTAAATAGAAACTACAAAAAAATGTCTTTTAAAAATGTGATAATTAAATTAACAAATCATTATATTAGAAGACTTTTATAGATTATATGGGTGTTGTTCTTCAAAGAATATGTCAAAATACATAACAAATTAGACACAGGCACAGTAAAGATCTAAATTAGAGTTAATATAGATTGAAAAAGAATAGCTAATTGTAAATTAGGCTTAAAGAAACGTTACTAAATATGTCAAAGAATGCAGGAGTTTAATGGAATGGTTTAGCTAAGTGATTTAGAATTGCTGAAGAAAATTAATGCCTCAATTGTATCTATAAAATTTTAGGAAATATAATTTTTTTTTTAAATAAACACTTCCTTTATTTAGTTGTACATGTCAGGATTTCTGTAGCTCATCATTCCTCTGAAACTCTTAACTACTGTGCAAAAGCCCATTGTAATTCCTGCATGACTTTTAGTCTAAATATAATCAGACGTCATCTCCTGCTGTTGACAACCAACTAATGAAATAACACCGAGGTCCTTGTAAATGCACCTGAGATCCTGACAGACGTTGTTAGAACATGAGCTCCAGATTGACTCCTGAATATAGAAATACAGCTGAGAAGACCAAGAGTGCGCAGCAGTTCCTTCTTCAGTTCCTACAAGCAGCTTCTGTTAAGCCAAACATAGAAAAAAGAAGATACCAAACAAGCAAAGATATTACACCCCTTTGTGCTGTTATTGCAAACCATCAGGGCATTCTTCATGTCTGCAGATGATGGCGGTTTTAACTTTAAAATAGACACAATATTACCATTTTAAAAAAATTAAATAATAAAAAGGGAATAGATGCAGGGCTGCCACAGTCTCCAGGCTCAGATTTTTAGAAACAAAACTTGTGCAATTAAGACGCCAGTTACTGATTCTTTTCCTTTTCTAAATGACTGAAGTGGGTCATTCAGTGGGCAAGTGCTTCTCTACCAATCTCATGAAAGAGGAGCCCCTTGCTTTAAATCTAATGCAACTAAGTAGAACCAGCAATATATAACTATCTAATGTGCACCTGAGAACTATTCCACTGCAAGGATTTTTCCTTTAAGTACATTGGATAGGGCACATAAGAAACCTTCCATCTTCATTAATTGGCTCTGTATGGGGCAATTTACACCTTATGTGGAGACAATTTTTCCTCATGAGAAAGCTGATTAAATTACAGCTCATTAACAAGAATACCTCTGTTACTGAAACTTAGTCTTAACCATATGTAAGGCTCACTGTGACCTACTTTATTGCTTTTAGAACTCTTAGACTTCTCATTTTCATTTGAGTGCCTACCTTACATGATTGGCTGCAGGATAAGACAGTCTCACAGCATAATTTTAGATTGGAAGATGTAGATTTTCTTATGTGAGAAATAAATTAAAATATAACTTTTTAGATAATAAAGAAGCTGGCAAGTTTATGGACATAGCTCACTTTTCCATTCTAGCAGTGGAGAAAAGGGAAAAGTAATCTTGAACATTTATAACAGTGTTCTGATTCTTTGTATTCAGATGAATGTGGTTTTTTTCTGTCAGTGGCCCCAAAGGAGTCCTTTCTCAGGGAGTTTTTCCATTGCCTGTGTTGCTAGAAACAGTACTTATTTCTGGAAGATTCAGTAGAATTGAATGGGAAGTAAAAAAAAAAAAAAGTTTTGGAGAAATATAATGAGTTTTAAAGCAATTTCTGTGAAATTCTAAATAGTTTTATACAGAATAACTTAATTTTTTGCTTGCCTGTAAAATGCGGTAGTATGAATAAAACTTTCTTCTACAGATTGGCCGGAAAATTCTGAGGAGACTGAAGAAGTATATATTAATCGCTATTGGTTTGTTTTTTCCTCTATCTTTCTTATTGAGAAATGAACTTTAAGTAAGTCATTGACATGTATTATTAAGAGATTCCTAAAGTATTGCATCACCATGCAGCTTTGGGTTTCTGGGAATTTCTGAGCGAATGCTACCATTTTCTGGCAATGACAGAAGTGGATTCTGTTCAGTGACTGGAGGATGGTATTGCTACGTCTGCAGAGAGTGAGTGCTCTAACTGTGCACTGAAAGATGTGATCCAGACACAAGACTTCTTTCTGACATCTTTCTTTGTTGCTCCTTCAGTTATTCTATGGGCAAACTTAAAGTGGCACTTTTTGATCTGATGATCTAATGATCTACACGAACTGAGCTTCCACCAGAACACTGATGCATATTCAGACAATAATTCAGAGATCTATATCTAAATCAGTTGTCTTGCTTCAAGGTTTTTCCTTCCTTCAGATTTCATAATTTGGGTTTTCAACTTGGTGCTTGCATGTAACCCTCTGTATACAGAATGCATGAACTTAGAGATGCGCTTCAGCATCATGGAAACAACTGTTTAGGTCAAGGCACTGAAATGGTCCTGGTATAAGGTACTGGCCAAGGATTAAGATTTGCACAAAATTTGTTCTAATATACAAACATTAGTTAAATTAAAAGGGCCTTTTTTACACACTTTTTAATGAAAATAAGATTGAATCTATAATTGTACATCTGAACTGTGGAAATATTTCAAAAGAAAACTTCTATTTGTTAGGTAGTATTCCTAAATTACACATTGAATGTCAGATCCCTTAAAAGAAAGCAAGATTATACATGTAATCAAATCTAGTACCTGCTGAATTAGTGCCTCAACTATCACGTTGTTTTGCAAAAAATATGTAGCTCATGGCCTTTTCACAGATCATAAAACAGAGCTTTTCTTTGGAAATGGATGTCAGGACTACAGAGTAATTCTTTTGAACATTAAGAAATATAATAAAATGGCTTGCCTAGTATGCAGATGGTGGTTCCTATGAATTCAAATATAACTATTATAAAGGAAAGCTTGATTTCTCAATGTCAGGATTTAAATATTCTTATTAATGACATTGAAAACTAAAATTATTTAATTTTATTTGTTTTCTTCTATGCTCTACAAGGAGCAGCAGTTTTGTTTAGTGTTTTTACCTCTGCAACCTGGATTTCTCAAGAACACCACACCTTCCAGTAACCTTCAAGGCCAAAAATACCTCATTCCTTCCTCGGTTGCCTTCTCTTACCACAAGCAAGACTGTTCTACATCCCAGCAGTAATAGCCATTAAGAAGTCCACTTTATACAGGACCAAAGGAGGGAATGAAACAAGCAATATTTTATGTCTGTAAATCTCATCCCTGTTTCCATTAGCTTTCAGTTTTTACCTGGTGGCACATCCATGGTTACTTAAATCACAAATTACTTTTTAGAAATTTATTATTACAAATTGTCCACAGAGAAATGAATGCTTCAGGTATTGGTGATTTTTATTTTTATTTCTCTTACACATTAGCTGTGGTTTGTTATGCTCATGAATCTAGACACCTATGTAGTAAAAACTTGGATAATTAAGCCCAATATGGAACCACACTGGTGACAGTGACATCCATCCATATAGTCTCCCTACCTGTCTAAACTGAAACCTAAATGGCAGAGTTGCAAGGCAGAAAAAAAAAAGTGGCATTCATGCTTTCTGCTCATAGGGATGAGAAAGGCAAGATGTCATTATACTTAGGTATGCAGATGTTCAAAAATGCAAGTTTTCAGCAGTCTTTTTTCTCAGATTCTCATGCCCAGCAATTCTATCCTTCACCTCCTCAGAATGTGATACAGAGTGAAATAAGCAATTCATCTTCCTTGTAAATTAAGAAAAATATAAGTAAGGATCAGAGAAAGTAATGTTACACTACAGAATAGAAAGTTGTTAGCTGTAGAAATCTAAGGCTTCAGCTTCTTTTGAGAGATTAACACAAGAGCAACACACACGTTGATCAACAGTTATTCAGTGCCTGGCACTTATGTTCAGGATAATACCCAAGAGAGCAAAAGGACCAGATGAGCCTCTCAAAAGTTATGGTACTGGCCAATAGAGAGAAAAAGCTGTTAAGTTAGGCAGAAGAACTTACTTTTATTTTGTCTGTCACTGTCCCGGTATCCTGCTGAACTGAAAAGCACAGTGACATTTGTCAGCTGTCTCAGAGAGCTCTCTGCTATGTTACAGCCACATCCAACATCTCAGGGCCATATCTTTAGCCGTGAGGAGAATTAAATTCAGAGTGTACATGAATGAGATAGCTGTACACACATATGTAGCTCTGTGTATATAAGTTCTTTGTATTGCATTTGTTGCGTTCTTTTACCTTTCTGCAACTTTAACAGGCAGATTAACACTCATATGAAACTCTAGAGAACGTAGCTTGGTCCCCAAATGCCAATGCTAAGATGCTAAGATCCAATGCTAAGATGCTAAGATCCAATGCTAAGATGCTAAGATCCAATGCTAAGATGCTAAGATCCAATGCTAATGTCATGGAAACAACCTCTCTAAACAAACCAAACCAAACCAAACCAAACCAAACCAAACCAAACCAAACCAAACCAAACCAAACCAAACCCCCACCAACAAACAAACAAACAAACAAACAAACCAAAAAACACCCCCAAAAATCCCACCCAAAGAAACAAAACCAAAGCAGAAAAAGCTAACAAAATTTTCTGATTAGTTTTTTACTAATGTTATGAACTGGTAGCAGGAGAATGCAAGAGTAGCAAAAAAAACTCTACAAGGGAATTCACAAAGGCAAGCTAAATCTGGAAATCAGTAAACATGGAAACGCTATGATGTTATTTTTTGCAGTCCCTTTTGCAGGGTAGAAATGCACTTTGAGTTAATTTAGCCATTATCTCTGTTTAATTATTCCTTTGATAAAGAATTTCTGTTAAATTCGGGGGCTGTTTTACAGCACTTTACAGTGCAAAACTATTATTGTCCTTATCTCATTGTTACAAAAAAAATATGATGTCAGGAAGTTAGTCTTTCTCCACTCCTTGCCATTTTACACATTGTTAACAATAAAGATGTCTGACAATATTATGTGGCGTGTTTACTCATCCTGAATGAAACTAGTTTGACTCACTGAATTTTAAGTGGTTGGATTTGTGCAAAATAGCATTAAGTCTTATGTATTTTGCATAAAATGAATACAAATAAGTCCTGTATAAATATGAGGGTTGAGTGCATTATTTGTTACTGTTAAAGCATAGGGACACATGCCTTAATACTGATATTGCACTGTAACTACAGATTAGTAAAAAATATCATGTAAGGATGTTATGGCAGTCTCAAAATTACAAATGCTGTGTTAACAGAAATGCTTTTTACAAAAATTTACTGGATTGCTGCATAATTTTATTTTTTAAACTGTGTCAGAAAAATGAAAACATAAAACTTCCTACACTCTGAGATATTGCTTTACCAGTATTTGCTGGAAGAAGCAGTGCCCATTTATACACATCATATTTTTAGTAAGATTATAACATTATATCATTCTTAGTTTCCTGCGGAAAACCAGAATTAATTAAAGACGACCTTAATAGGGTGACTCCATATAATGACTCCATAGTTTTCAGCTCAAAAATCTGCTTTGTGTCATCTTTATTGCTGATTTTTTGACCATCCAGACACAGACAAACAAAATTGCTGCTTCAAATCTGATTAATGAAATTTAGATTAATGACCAAAGAGGACAAGATTTCCTCATGCTGATGAACTAATTTTGTTTATAGTTTGGTCTAAGGCCAGACTACATCTGTCATTCAATTTTATATCTTTCTAATGAGGGAGGCAACATCTCAAAAAAAAAAGGTAGGATTTAAAATTAACTCTCTTACAGAACAGATTTTGCTCGTACTTTTAGGAATATCACCTCTGAACATGGGAATCTCAGAACTTTAATTCTTGCCAAAAAACTACTATTTCCTAGACAACGGTAATCCTTTCTCAAGTACAAAATGCATGACATTTTTTTCTTATTTTCATTCAAAATCTGGAAAGTTATGCAATTATTTCAATAATAGAAAGTATTCAAGTATTGTAAATATGGACTACGCTTTCAAAAAAACTAGAGCTATGTTAAAAAACATACCTCTGTAAAATTGTATGAAATTCCCTGTTTGGATTGGAAATAATAAGATTATTACATATAATATTTTTCTCTTCATATATATGGTTTTGATAACGTGTTCATCTGCACTTGTAGTGGCTTCAGAGTTTTTAAGGATTTCTATGGAACATATACATAACAACCTCCAAATATATATTTTTTTTTCAGTAAAAATTGAACAAATTTCTCTTTTTCTTAAATATTCCTGGATTTACTTTGACCTTTTAAATTAAAAGGTCATACAAGGTCAGTGTGATTACAGTTTTTTTTAACTAGTTGTAACAGGAGGTAATATTCCTTCATTTTAGAAATAAAACCAAGAAGAACTCTTTTGAACTATGTTATTTTTCTGGACATGGGCAGGGAGGGAAATGCCATACTGCAAGAATACAGAAAAGATGAATTACCCACAGTCACACGATATGCCGATTACATAGGGAGAAAAAAATTAGGTCTATAGCACTCTTCCAAGTTCTTTGCTTCATTTTCAGACTCATTGTTCACCTTGAAAGGTACTTGAGTTGGAAGTACTTCTGGATTTTTTTAATTGCGTTCACAGTAGTCATTTTACAAAATGTCACCAAAAAAAAAGTTATTTTATTATGGCTTACAGAAAGCCGTGCTTGAGTGTCTGTGTGTATTTTCCAGGACTAAACTCTTTGGCAAGAGTTAAACCATGCGTATATTTATCTTCTTCCACTTTTTAGCAAAATAAGTAAGGGTGAATGAATAGAGGAAATCTGTTCCCTTTTAACATTTAAAATGAGACTCTGAGTGGAAAAAAATAGGAGTATTTGGTAAAGGGGTTTGTAAAGGGAGAGCAATGCTCCAACATTTACAGTACAAAAATGGACCAAAGAGGACCAAAAAAGAGATGTGGATGAAAGACATGGGAGAATGGACGAGGAATCTTTCAGAAACCAAATTTTAAACTGCATCCAAAAATTATACAGAAATTGGCAAAAATTCTGCTAAAGCCAATTTCAATTAAGGTTCCAATAAGCAAATCTCGCAATTTTTGGAGGTTCAGACAGGATGTAAGGTGGATGTTTGCCATGTAAATAAATTATTCATACGTAAGCATGGTATCTTGGCATAAACACTTGGTTCTGTCTCAACCACACTGCATAGGCGGCTAGAATGAGTCACTGCATTTCTTCTTTGAAAAAAGGTTGTGCCTCTTGTCGTAGTGTTAAGGGAAATCTTTTAGCTAAATGATGGACAAAATAGGGTTTTTTTCTGGGTTTATGTAGGCCAGCCCTGATGAGGCTCATAATAAGGTATATGGGTTAACTGAGTGAAGGAAAAATGGGCACATTTAAATTATTAATCAAAATGTCAAGAATTAGTGCAGAGACTACACAAGAATTTACATGTTTTCCAGCCTTTAGAGAAGTAGTACACTCTATGAAAGGTTTTCTTCTGCTGTGGTTGACAAATATTCCTCTTCAGTAGAGTGAGAGAAAATTGAGTTTAAGGCCAGAGGGAACCATTTAATACATGCTTAAGGGCAAGAGATGAAGATGAGATGTTTGCTACAGAAAAAAACAGGTAACTATTGTTAGAACTCTTTTCCTTTTTCAAATAAGTTTGCAAATTGATAATATTTGCCATGCTAGATAATAGTAAAAATAAAAAATTCTTATAAAATTTTCAGTAAATTTTCCGAAGATGGTCACATAGCCAGAGTCTTACATTTTTTTTTCTTTCTGTAACAAATACATGAAGGAAACATGCTTATTTTTATTTGTTTGCTTGTGTCCATAGAGTATTTTACTGCATGCATTTTAGCTTTAGGAAAATGAAAAAGGTCAAATCTAATTGCCACTGATTCAGTTAGAAGATCATTTGCCATTCTCTGGTACGTCTAATGGAAGGACTGGGGGAAGCACTCTGCAAGGACCTCTGAATTTGTAATAATGAATCCTTATGTTTAAAGATGGCTGAAATCTTCACCTTTGAGTTAAATGGTAGACTCTTTGAGAAAACTGATTGTAATACTTCATACATCTCTGAACAGAAAGCTCTTCCAGGCTTTCTGTGTTTTCCTTTATTAATCCTTTACAGACCTTCAAGACAACTTTTTACATACAAGGGAATAGCTAAAATTAACATTTGAAAAGGCATATAGTCAGGTGTTGTGACTAACTGATTGAGACAGATTTAGAGAGTATATGAGAATTTGGAACAGTGACTTCTGTTAGAAGTAAATGATATAGTTTGTGAAACAGAAGGGATCTATTTTCTGCCTGGTGCATAGAAATTTATGTACAGAGCTCCCTTCACAACAAATAAAGGGACTTGTCTATATAAAACCTTGTACACACTTCTGAAACTCTACCAGATATTGTTGGCAGAAGATTTGATGATCTGATCTCTGAAATGAAAATAAGATTTAAAGTGTTTCTGCAGCTTGATTTTCCTTCTGTTCATATTGTAGCCATCAGGTGGTAGTCAAAGTAACAGTTAAATTACTTATTTGCAACAAAAATATACGTAGCTTTCTCTTTTTATTTTTTTCACATTATATAAATGTAGACCTGCTTTTTGCAGAGGTGCATATGGAACTATATTTTGGGTGTTTCAACCTTGACTACTTCATCTTCTGTTATTTTCAAGTTAAATCTGATCTTGTCTGAAAACAAGTTTTTCTAGTTGGTGCAATCAAAAGATGTCATGTCAGGAAGTACCAATACTATCTGTCTACCAGCAGTCTAGAACTCAGAGAAAGCAGTCTCAGGAGCATTGCATTGTCTGTGAAAAATGGTAAGGAAGAAATATATCATACAATCATAGAATTATTTAGTTAGAAAAGATCTCCAAGATCATTGAGTCCAAACTTTGAGTCATCAGCACCTTGTCAAGTACACCATGGTGCTAAATGTCAAACACAGTCACTCCCTGCCCTGATGGTGTCTCCATCACCTTCCTGGACAGCCTGTTCCAGTGCTTGACAACCCTTTCAGGGAAGGAATACCTCCTGATGTTTAACCTGAGCATCCCCTGGCACAGATTGAGGCCATTTCCTGTTCCTCTCACTTGTTACCTGGGAAAGAGTCTGACCCCTACCTGGCTACAACTCCTTTCAGGTGCTTGTAGAAAGGTATAAGGTCTCCATTGAACCTCCTTTTCTGCAGGCTAACATCCCCAGCTTCTTCAGTGGCTTTTCATCAGCTTCTATTGTCCTTCCTCAGCTCTACTGCCCTACTCTGGATACTCTCCTGCAACTCAGTGTCTTTTTTGAATGGAGGGCCCCAGAACTGGGTGCAGGATTTTGGGTGTGGCCTCATCAAGGCTGAGTAGAAGGGGACAGTCACTGCCCTGGTCATGCTGGCCACAGTATTGCTGATAGGGGCCAAGATGCCATTGGTCTTCTTGGCCACCTGGGCAGATTCCTAGCTCATGTTCAGCTGCTGCCAACCAGCAGTCCCAGGTCCTTTTCTGCTGGGCAGCTTTGCAGCCACTCTTTGTCAAACCTGTTGTGCTGCATGGGATTTTTGTGACCAGAGTGCAGGATGTGACACCTGGTCTAGTTTAACTAGCTTGTTGGATCAGGTCCTTAAATGCCTTACCAGTCTCTGGTGTGTTATTAATACATTTTCTTGAAGCTCTATAAATATGCAGGTCTGCCAAAGCAGCATTTCAGGTCTCTGCTTCCATCCTGTCTTTGTGTCATTGAAGTCCTCCTTCAGCAGTCACCAGTACCCTTCCATCCAGGAATATGTTAATGCTGCCTCATAGATGGGCACACATCATTGCCAGCCAATTGTCAGACACCTTCTGTGTACTCTCCAGTAGCCCCTGGTGAAAGTCCCAGCAAATGCAGAAATATGTATGTGGTGTAAAATTTGCACGTTATTTCTTGCTCAGATCCTTTCCAATGGGTCTATTTACATGGCATTACACAAACTTCTGCACTAAAGGAAAAAATTAACCTTTTTTCAAAATAATAGTGGAAGAAAACTATTAACTACTGGTTTTGAGCCATTTTAAAATTATCAGGAGTAAACAGGACTCCAGAGGATTCTCTGGAACAGAAAAAATTGAAGTGAAAGCCTTCCCCCTTCAGCTATTTGCGGACATGAATTCACTGAAATTCTATACCTACACCTCTCTAATTTCTCTTGTCTAAAGCTTTCTGTCTGCTGAAAACCATTAGACAAGGCAGACAAGGGAAGCAGCATTTGTAATATCTGTTTAAAGTAACCAGAGGCAAATCTTATGATTTGTAATATGCATTGTAAATGATAGAAAATGTGAAGCCAGGCTGCAGATTAATCAGGCAAATATTTAACTAATCAAACTGTGATTCCTGTGATGTTTACTGGAGCATCGTTTAGCTCTGAATCAGAAATCCCAATCAATAAATATCAGAGAATTGGAAGGATCCATCTGCATCCCTGTATCCAGATTAAACGATAAGGCAGTGCTCTGGTGGTAATGTTGTTTGAAGCCTATTAACTGGACAGCTTTGTCTATATGTAATCTGTCAGGGGAGAGCTCTGAATTGGCCTGAATTGCAGAACACTGTGGTTTACAGTTTTAAATGTGTCCTGTTAAACAGTCATGATTTGCTTTCCTGATATTACTTGTTTGATCCATTTCACTTATTCCTTGTCTTTTATTTCAAAGCCTTTATTGCTTTCTTTTAGATTTCCTTACTCCAGGTATCAAATTAGTGGAATGGACTTCATCTTACTTGAGTGTGTTTATCTCTCTTCACCTGACTTGAGTGCAAATTACATCATTATGCTCAGCATCTTGCTGGTAGCCAGCTGAATAATTATGAGTGCTACCGTCACTGACAAGGGTTGCACACTGAAACAAAATATGATAATTGTAAAAACACTGGTAATGAGGTTGTGAGGTTTTAATTATATAGGAGGAAATGCAGCTTTTGAACTTCTGACATCTATCACTGGTCTCTATGAATGTTGGATCAGATGGAAACAGCCCAAGGACCTCTAGATTTGCCTCAGTTTTTAGATTACCATTATCAGTAAGTTAGATGGTGTAATGCTAAGGACACAGATGCCCATGGCCATTTTGCCCTGCCAGTTGTGTCATGGGTAGGTACAGGTGGTCTCTGGGACAATTTGTAGGATAAAAACTACCTCCTGGAAGCCCAGATGATTGTGCTATGCCAGAATAAAGGTTTGAAGTCTTTCCTTTTGGAAACTGGGTTTCACTGGTGGGTTTCACTGAAACCTTTGAGATGATTTGTTGTCCAACAAGAGGGTACTTATGTGCTGGTATTGGAATTTACTGATAACAGTTTCCCTACTGGTGAATCGTGCATACACTGTCCTGTGTGGGAAGGCACGACATAGCTTGGTGGAGGAGACAGAGAAGGAGAGAAGAAAATGGCCAAGGCTAGATAAAGAACTAAGTTGAAATACCGCACTTCAGTCAAATTCTTTACATGGCCTGTCTTCTTTCTTGCAGAAATTCTTTTGTGATCCTGCCTTTTGCTTGTGCAATCTATGCTCTCATGGCAGCCAAAAACTAAGGCAACAATAGTCTTTAGCAGGCAATGCTCTGTTAGCATGGATTTCTGCCAACAGCAGTCAGCAGGAGGGCTTCTCTGAGCTACTCAGCTGGTAAACAACACCTTTACATAACCTTTAGTCATTTGATGATACATTAATGTTTGACAGCTGATTTAATGAACTCTGCTAGGCTTCTTAAACAATACAGGCGGCAAGATCTGTGTGTTTTTTGGAGGAAGGGCTTGGCACAATCAAATGGAATTGAGTGGAGCTATTTCTTGTTTTGGTGCTTGAAGTACCAAAATACATGCCTTAGAATTCCACACAGATAATTTGTATAGAAAGATAGATAACCTTCAAGTTTTCTCTAATAATGATAAGAGAAGTTAAGTTAGTCTAGGCAGTCACCATAGGCAATTTGGGTTCTATCAACCTCACTCTACTTGATCTGGTTATGACTCTAAGAGGTACAAAAAAAGAAAGTATGAAATTACTTTGCTAGCTTCTCACCCTCTGAGAACACTGTACTAGTTCCTGTGTGAACCTGGAGTGTTTTGAATATTTCACTTACATACCCCAGACTTAGAGGGTTGGCACCTGCATAGCACTACAACCCTTAACTATTCACATGCATCATCCTGCTCAGTAGATAACTAGAAAGAAACTGCTGATAGCAGTACTTGAGTACCCTGAATATTTATGGATTTATATGTCTCCATAAATGATTGGCACTTTTAGAGAACTCACCTTTCATTACTATTTGAGAACACGAAGCTTTCAGCAACCAAAGGGAAAGGGACAAGTTTGTGGACTTAATATTGTTTAGATTTCATTGTTTTACTATTAAGGGTCTGATTTGAGTGAATCGAACATTTTCTTGCTTGTTTATTTTAACATCATCCTTTGTTTGATTCTCTGGGAACTGAATTCCCATAAATACAAAATCAAGCTTATCTGAGGCAATGAAAATGCAAATAAATCATGCCCAAAATACTTGTGGCAGGATCACTTTGAAGGTAATGAATAATTATTTAGTATCCAGTGTCCATTCAGCTGCTGGTTCATGCAGGCAAGAATGCCTTTTACTCTTTCAGCAGTACAGCATAACTGGTTCATCCAAATACTGTTTTGCTAATACTCCCACCAGCCTTAAAAAGGCCTGACATCACAACATTGCATCTTGTTGCTCTTCCTGTTCCAACTGAATAAGTTCAAGACTGTACGATATGTCTAGCACATAAGTGATATCCAAATTCAAGGCTGCCTTATGTAAGTCAAATGTTATAAGCAAAAGCCTTAAGTGATGAATGGGACCAAATGCTCTTTTGGTACTGGCTTGGAGTTTACTTGTTGTCTGCAGAACATTGCTGAATATGAGGATGAAGGTGTTCAATGACTTACATAGTTGCTCAGTCTAGAATTTAGGAGTAGCTTGAGATCATCTCTGTCATTTACATTACTGTATTATTTTAGCAACAAGGTCAACTGTTGGCTGTCTCTGCTTGAGTGGTAAGTACATTTACTTACTCAAAAGTAAATTACCCTAAACGCACTCTCTGACCCAGAGCCCCAAGTTCATACAGAAGTGAAAGCTGGTGGTAAACACAACTCAGTGTCTTTAGTGTGTCTGTAAGGATGGCAGCCCATTTGCTCTACTCTATCAACTACTGGTAAGCATTTGAGATGATGGTTGGAGATATAAAGCACTTAATTAGTGTTGATTCACAGGGAAACTAAACACTGGTGGGACATTATGCACAGTGGCATCTTTGTTCTCATGTTTGGTTAAGCCTCTTTTAAAAATTATTCTTAAGTTCTTAAACATTAGGGTTATCTTTTGAGGCTATGTATGTGCTAAGGCTTCAAGGTGTTGCAAAGTAGGAGTAGGGATGTTATTTAACTTATGATTTGGATTCCTGACTGTGTTTAAACAAATTTTACAGGCCATTTTTGTTGTGGTAAAAATTCTTACCTGTGAGTTGTCAATTTAAATAATTACATCTGTTCTAACCTGTGAATGTGATGCTGATTGTTTAAATGGAAATTATTGGTATGCAAATATTCTTTCAGCATCAAAGAAATGGAACACTGTATTCATCAGCATTTACAGCCACACTCTGTAAAGTACATACATACACAGTCTGTATATAATGGAAGACTTTACCTTTTATTGATCAGCCATAAATGGGGTAGAAGCAAAACTATGCTGCTCAGTTCTGTATGGGTGTTGATATATCTTAATTTTAGGTTAGGTTTTTGTGCATATAACAAACCAACCCAACCCTCTGATCCAAATTCTAATTTCCAATAAAGATTAGAATACCTATGTATATATTGTTTGCTCTTCAGCTTCTCCCTCAATTTATACTACAGCTGGTTAATGGAAATAAAGATGATGGTATCTAACATGTTTTTTTAAGAAGGCAGAAAGAAAAGTAGCATCTTCATTGTTTTGGCCTGTTAATCCTCCCATTATGATAATTACACGGTTTTATGCTTTGGCTACTTCATTAAGCATGTTTGTAGAAAGATTTTATTCTTTGCAGCATCTGAGACACAGAAGATGTTCTCACTGAAATGTAAAAATCCTCACTGCACTTCTTTAATGTTGTTTTACTAAAGTGAAATTTGTTACTTCCTTGTTTACGTTTTTAGGCAATTGTATTCCTTCCTAATAATTTTGTACTCTAAAAGTTAAGCATCGCCATAGTCCTAAAGTACTTGGTTAGCCGTTCTGTGATTACCTCTCTGTATTACCCTTGGAGAAAATGCCACAAAATAACGATTCCTGTAGAGTGGAGCTAAGTGCTTTTGTTCATTTATTACCCTGTATTTGAGAAGGCTGAGAAAAATGTCAGTTCCCATTTAAATTCTGTGTGGGGAGGGTAACATCAGTGATGTCCATGCATGGAATTGTCTTTTGTAATTAGTTTTGTCCGCAGTGAGATACTAAACCACTGTAACTTTGTTAAATGTGGAGCTCAGAAGAGCAGAATGTCCAATAATTAGCCAGTGACTTGGACAACCCTGACATAACGTGGCATTTATTACTGTTTTGCTCCTTGTGCTAACCTAATTCACTGACCTTTAATTTGAAACACACTTTATTTTCAGCAAGGAAAACTAGGATATGTATTTCCACCTGGGGACTGGAGAGTATTAGGAACACCTGTAGAGCCCAGTTCCTCTCTGATCTGGCCAGGACCTGGAATTGCCCTTGCACCTGTGGTTGTTGCCAGTTGTGGTGAGGTTGCCAGCAGTCAGCTAGGAGAGCTGGAGAGCAGCTCTTACCTTCAGTGTCTGTGGGGGATTTCTAGGTAGAGAGTAGGGATAAATGAAGGCTGTGGTGACTTGGACTTTGCTTTTTCACATCAAGAATCTACTGAATGGCTGAGAAAATAGAAGTGAGAGCAAGTAAAAAATTTTAAATTACAAAGAAAGTTTGCATGCATCGCTTCTACGCATCTTGCAGCGGCTCTAACAAAAATAGTACTTCAGACAGAGCTTATTTAAAGACGCATTAAATAAAGTAAGTACTTGCTTGAAATTACCCCAGCTGTAAATTCTAGTATGTTCTGCTGTATAGTCATCTCTTTTAATGTAGGTGGATTCTTTTTCAGTTTTTATGTTATCTGTATGTTTTATTTTTATGCACATGTGTATATATAGATCCCTGTAAATGAAACATCCTATATCTCAGCAGTTTTATAGATTTATTCCCTGTTTTTCCTTCTATATAATGTCACTAGATGTTGCTTAACTTACACTGCAGTCTTCTGAAGCAAGGCCTGTATTTATGCTTTTTTTCCTGCTGTTTTATCATTGTTAAAGAATAGTACCTATATTTTAGGTAACATCCTGATTGTTCTTTTCCTCTAAAGGTATACCTTTTTTAGCCAAATGTTCCTTAAAAAAATATTAAATATTCTGTTTTATTTTTCTGTAGTTATCCTTCTTTAAATAATCATCTCTCTTCCATAAATAAGCTTTCAAAATGATTCTACTATATTTGATTATCTAGATGTAAAGAACTAATAACTATATGTGAACTGTTTTAAGAGAAAATTTTACACTTGCTGTATAAGCCATTTATGCTATTCTAGCTGTATTTCTTTTAAATTCCTAAGATTTTTATAGCTGATTGATTCTCTAGAGAATTCTCCTTATGTAGGTAATTTGGATTTCACATAGTCTGGTTTTTTAAGGAAAGGAAAATAGGCAGGGAATATTCATAGAAAATATCTATTTTCTTCTCTCCATTCTCTATCATAAATTGGAAAATGTTTTTCTTCCTCTGGTTTCTGTCTCTCTTCACTTATTTATTTATTTTTAAAGCCCACAATGGAAAAGCAAATATGAGGCATTCTTAAAGTGAAAATGACTCAGATGGCAGAACTGATTTTGAAAGATTATTTTGGTCATGTCTAATTCTGTCTCGGAACAGAAGTATGTATTTTTTTTATTCCTTCAATCTCTGTATTTCTATGTTTCTATGAAAATTTGGAGTAACTCAATTTCGCATGTATCTGGTTATGCAATGTTATATATAAGCTTTTAGAAAAAGAACCGTTACGTTAAATAATTAATTTTTATAAGTTGGCAAAATGAAGGTAGTATTTTCTTGTAGAAACCTTTGTACTCCCTTCCAACGTTTCATAGTTCCTTCCTGAACACTGTGATTTGATTTTTAATAAATTAGTAATTATTTTTTCATTAGAACCTTTAGATCCATTCAACAGAAGTACCAGAGTATGTCTGTGACAGGACTTAAATTTAGTATTAAAATCAGAAACTGAGTAATCATACCCAGTGGAATTGATAATTTTGAGTTTTTACTATCTCAAAGGCCATAGCACAGGTCAGACATAGAAGCCATAGCACATGTTGCTGATATTCACCTCTCCTCTGTCCCAGAAAAATTAGAAATTTCAGGGTGAGCAGAGGTGGGCAGCAACTGGAAGAAGCCTATGAATGGACCGAGACAAGGTCTTCTGTTCCTGGCTTCCTGGATTATGTTTGTATTTTGGCATCTATTCACATTGAAAAAGAAAAATAAAGGATAAAAAGCCCCACAGTATTACATTAAGCTCAGAATGACTTGAAGGCAGAAGCTTCTAAACCCAACATTTGCCGGGGCATCTTCTTACTCTGTCTTTACTAAGAGTCTATTACGGCAAATCTTAAAAACATTGGAAGGCAATGTCTTTGACTATCTGTATTTCACTGAGCATGCCTATACTTTTCTACTCCTCTCAGACAGATATAAATGCAGCCCTCTAGTTTAACTCCTAGGTTGCATCATTGCTCTTTCAAGCTGATTCTTTGAGTAATTCCGCCGAAGTGTGCAGCAAGATATGTCTCACAACAGGACCGGTGTAAAAAATCAGTCAGCTTCAATTGTAGCGTTTCTGAGCATTCCAGCTCCTTGCTAAAATACTTCATGTCACAAAAATGAAGACTGAAGTGCTGTATCACTCTTGGAAGCAGAGCAGGGAAGGGAAGTGAAAGATATTTTCATGGGAAACACAATGGCAGAAAGCTGTAGTGAAAGTCAGTATTATAAGAAGGGGCAAATTTGCAGCTAAGTGAAAATACGCTATGTTCTCATAAAAAGACATACAATTTTTCTTGAACTCTTTGTTCTCTCAAATTTGAAGAACTCTAGAAGTGGACATGTTACGGATGAAGTTTCTTGAGCCCATGAGCCTTGGAAGGTCTGTGTTTGGATGCTCTGCTGACTGCCTCTGAAACAGAAATGTTCCTTCTCTTGCCCTTCAAACACCTGAGTTTTCAACTTGTCATCCCAGATTAAAAATGGGTAAAGACGCAAAATATATATGGACTAAACACTGAGAGAAAGACATTTACATTGGCCTTTCCCAATCACAAGGCATTAAAAAAACCCAGCAAACAGCCTCCTAGGGATGTTATAGCCTTCCAAAAAGTAGGGAACTAAGTTATTACACCACTTTACCAACAGCGGCACTATGGAGTACTGTAAAATTTCCTTGCCATGCAAACAATGATTGGACCTGAATTAATGCGAATACCTTAAATTCCTGGCCTGTTTTAGGTTAAAATTCAATTTTAACAAAAAACCAACAACAACAACAACAACAAAAAAAGTATGGTGTGACACAAAAGTCTAATTTAAATTATATTAATAAAATAATCTGAAAATGAAAGGATTTCTAATATATTTTAGTCTCAAAAAGGAAAGGCTGTACTACTACAGCACATATCTTCAACACTGAGATAATTATTTAAAATGTATTTTTTCCAAAATATGAGTACTTTTCTGAGTCAGTTCCTCTAGGAGACCATAATTTTGAAAAAATGTGTTGTAGTAGTATACTTTGAAAATCTTCTTCAACCTCTGCTATTTATTCCCCAACATACCGAATAAATCATACACGTTAGGTTTTAAAAAAAAAATTCCTAGATTGCTGTGAAAATCAGATGCACCTTGTGAGAAATCCCATTTTCTTCTAAAATATTGTAATTTTTCTGCTGCTCTCTGATTGAACAGATCTATCACTACATAACTTTGGGGATGAGATATTGTACTGGGATACTGCTCATGTAATGTTTTCCTAGCTTTTAAAAAGGAGCCTCTCTAAAGTAGTGGACACATACAGAGGACACTTCCTAATCAAGCTAATTTATTAATTTGATTAATTAATTAATTGCATTAAGAGATTGCTTGAGACTCTTGAATAGCAAAGATATTTATTTCCCTCTCTCCTTTTGTTATAATCTTCAACCTTTTCCACTTCTTTGAAAGTTGGGCAGAATTTATAACTAAATCTTGGAAATTAAATGTTTAAGGAAAAGTAAAAATATTTGAAAAAAATTTCCAAACTTGCTTTGAATTTTCTGAAAATGTCAACCATCTTACTTTTAAAATGAGGTGGGGGCATTTAGCTCAAGTACTGTAATTCTAACTTGATAGGTAGGTTAATTGATTGATTGATTTAAAACTCCTTTATTGCTCCATGTGGCGATCTTCTGAAAGTTTTGCAGTTGAAAGGTAATAGCATAAAATGGAAAAGACTTGTAACCTGTTCAGACTGCTGGTAGTCCATGTAATGGACAGCAATAGTGCAGTTTTTACACCCAGATTCAATTATTTTAAGAGAAAAATGCTAAATATCTGCACACATTTTACATGGGACTACATTTGATGACAGTGAGTGTAAGAAGGTTATTTACAGGTTTCTGGAAGTTTTCTATGCTTGCAGTCAAAATATAAACATACACTGTTATAAAACCTGTGTCTTTTAATATATTAGTGCTAAAAAGCTATGACATCCTTATAAGATGATTATTTCCTATGATTACTTTCCTGTTTGTGAAAGGAAGAAAATGCCCCTCAAGAGAACTCAAAATACTCCTGTAAAAATTACAGAATTGATGCCTCTTCCATAGTGAAAAATGACTTAATAAATAGTACAACATTAATTTCTTCTAGGCACCTCTCTTTGTCTATTTCCTAGAATAATATGTTGACTAGTAAGAAACTAGGTCACCTGGCTTCAAAACAGCAGTTCAATTTTGCTGCCAAAATGCAAAATGTTTGCCTCTATTATGGTTTACTATGTCTGTGGTTTTCTTTAACTACAACAATACTAGGTGTATGTGAAAGTAAAATCAATAATGTGGAGTCCTTGAGATTACTTCATATGTCTTCTCAAAGTAAGAGGTAGGTTTAACTCTCAACAAAAGCTACAGAAGACACAATTGGGTGCATCATTACTGAAGCTTCTGGTGATAGAACAAACCTTATTTCTAAAAATACTGTTCACTAAGGCTCTTATGAGAGCCAAAACTAAAAACTCCCAAATAGAAGGTCTCAGTAATAATGCAAATTTGATTAGTGGCATCAGAACAGTTAATTAAGGTGTCTCAGGTGAAGGAACTATATGAAGGTCTGCATACATCTGAGGGAGATAATCCATAGTCCAAATGGTGGAAAAAATTTTGTAAGACTCCTTCAGGTAATCATAGATCAGCTGTCTGAAACAATGCTTGGTTGGTGTTTCTTGTCAACTCTCATCAAAATAAAAATCCTCATCATGCAGTAAGCTTTGTGGGAGGTTAGAAACAAGAGAGAACCTTCGGTCATGATTTCTATTTTTATTTTAATTTTTAAATATGAAGGTGAGATATTAAGTTTCAGGAATGCAGGAAATCGGAGAGACAATGCAGATTCTTAAACCTCAATTCTTAAAGAACCAGGAAGAACTTCAGACTCTAAATAAATCAGAATAGAGTAGCAGAAGGTCATAGTTGCTCCATTTAAAACCAACCTAATTCAGTCTTCTGATTTCTTGTTTTATGTCCTTTGAATCATCTTCAATATGATTATATGTATTAATCTAAATCACTGCTGATCCATTCAGACATATGGAGGAGGACATTACCTTTTATGGGAGCAAATAAACACAAAGTCAGGAATTCTTGTCTTGAGCATTTTTGGGAGATTTTTTTCCTATCTGGTCTTTGCTTTGAATTTTTGGGATGATCTGTCTCATGGTTACTGACACAGGTTGCATTTTCAGTTTCACCAAATATTTCTATTCTATTCTATTCTAGCCTATTCTATTCTAGCCTATTCTATTCTAGCCTATTCTAGCCTATTCTATTCTAGCCTAGCCTAGCCTACCCTAGCCTAGCCTATTCATAAGCATTGTAAATGTTACATAATATATATAATATTACATACAAGACCTTTCTTGATTTCATGGGATTTTTTTTCTAGTACTCTCTTTAGCTCCATTTTTAGTTGTTTTTTATTTCACCTTGACAATCTTTCTCTCATTCTAGCATTACATTTTCCAGCAATACTTACGTTTTTTGATGTCTTAATTTTTCACCTTCCCACAAGGAAGCCACAGCCTGCCTTGCCAACTTCTTATTTTTTATGTTTGAAAAATCACTTATTATTTATCATTTCACCTTATGTTTTATTTTTCATTCATTTTCATCACAGTATTCTCAATCCTTTTCATTTATTCCTTTGTTATAAGCTTTTATGCAGTGTCTTTGAAGTATTGACTCTTGTTTCTCTTTCATTTATTTTTTCTCTCTGTTTATCCAGTTACCAACAGTGGTCACTTATTTATTGAAGTTTGTCAAGTTATTCCTAACCTGTACTTTTTATGACAGTAACAAAATCCCAACTCTTTTTAGAAACTGCATATGCATTTGTAATTTACACAAGCTTTGTATTTATTTCTTACAAAAAAACCCAAAACAATGTAGGGCTAAGCATAATCTTTGCGTCAACAAAACACATCAGGGATACTATAAGGTAAAACTTATTTGAAAGATCATTCAGTCAGCTTGAGGGTGTCTGAAGCTATCACAAAAATAGTATAATTTTATCAGCATTGTTTAATGTATCTGTGTTGTCTTAATTTTTTTGGAACCTAGTTGAAAGAAAGTCTTTGGAACCCAGTTGAAAGAAAGTCAGTGAAGGGCAGTGCAAAGGCGGTGTTCTGTAACTCTGCCTTTCTGCATCTTCAGTTAGCACAGTCCCCTCTCCATTTGCCAAAGGGCCCACATTATCCTTTCTTTTGCTTTTGTAGTTGGTGTACTTAAGAAGGCCATCTTGTCCTTCTGGACATCTGTATCCAGATTTAATTCCAGATGTCCTGGAATTCTTTCTACTTAATCTGACAAGCTCTTTAGAGTCATGCAAAGGCCTGACTCTCTTTTCATCTCCCATCTTTTTCATTCTTATATCTGACTGCTCCTCATTCATCCATGCAGTTCTTTTGCCTGCTTTTCCTGATATTTTGCTCATTGGGATGCATTGTTTTTGAGCCTGAAGGAAGTGATCCTTGGATATAAACCAGCTTCCTTGTACTACCCTTGGACTACCCTTCTCTGTAGGGCCTGTTTCCATGGGATTCTTCCAAGAAGATACTTGTCACAATCCGAATTTCTGTCCTGCTTTGTCACCACCTAAAACTGAACTCTACAAAGTCATGGATGCAGGCACACAAGTCATGCAACAGCCAAGCTGCTCCCAGCCTTCCTATCTGAGCAAGGCCTTCCTTATTGTTCTGTATGAGGTCGAGCAGCACATCATTCTTTGTGGGATCCTCTCCAACCTGCAGCAGGGAGTTGTGACCCAGGATTTCCAGGAACCTCCTGGATTGTTAGTGCTTCCCTGTGTTGCCTCTCCAGAAGTCTGGCTAGTCAAAGTCACCTAAAAGAACTAGTGCCTGTGACTTTGAGACTTCTTCAAGCAGCTTGTAGGTGATTTTGTCCACTTCCTCCTCCTGGAGAAGCATGGCAGGAGTCACCCTTAACTAGTCTGCCCTTTTATCCTGCTCCATAAGCTCTTGACTAGCTCATAATCCACTCCACAACAGAGCTTGACACTTATCAAGTGTTGCCTGACCCAGAGAACAACTCCATCACTGTGCCCTCCTGGTCTGTCCCTGCTAAAGAGCGTGCACCCCTTTGGGCTTCACTGCAGATCTCCACTGAAGACAGAAAATAATGCCTTGTAACAGTCAGATGAGACCAGGAAATAATTTAGACAATAGGTACAATATCTCTGGAAGAGAGAAAAGGTGCAAAGAGAAGGTTTCAGTTAACTCTTTTCTATGAAAATATGAAGTACCTGCATTGTGTATACACATTTTTACACTATGAGAGAAAAACATTGAAAAATCTCAGATGTGCTATTACTTGGTACATATTAATAATTTCATTCTTTTATTATTTTGAATTCTAGCTTGACAGCATAATACTGTATGACTATTAAATCACATTTATACACATACATATACACAATTCTCTTTTTGGCCATGTAGTTGCTGAAAATGAGCAAAGTATGTGTGTTCTTGTAAATATTATATTTAATTGCCATATCTAATTTAAACAGTTTCCTGGGTCTATTCTATTCATGGATGTTACAAAGTCAATTTCATACACAGTGAGCCATTGGCCAAACATATGCATATATTATGATTTCCGAAGAATACTATGAAATGATCTAGTAACAAACCCCAAAA
This sequence comes from Fringilla coelebs, assembly GCF_963513975.1. Lineage (NCBI taxonomy): Eukaryota > Metazoa > Chordata > Aves > Passeriformes > Fringillidae > Fringilla > Fringilla coelebs. The sequence continues at coordinate 58,777,484 of NC_140031.1, forward strand.
AGTGCACCAAGATAGAACACTGTGTTGGTTTTACCAGAGGAAAAGGTATTAAAAGTTTTTATTTATTAAACAGTATTCCTGTTTTTAAAAGGAATTTTGATATCATGTATATTTAAGAATGTGAGCATTTCCCTGGGTATAACATGTGGCTATCAAACTGCCATGATTGTTTAGGGTAGACAGAGTTAGTCTGGGATGTTTCTAGGAGATGATCACTGGAGTCATACCCAAATTGCTTTTATCACTAGGTGGGTTGCAGTGTCTCAAATGGTCACAATGAATATAGCAGCTTATGATCAAAGCTGTTACCTGGCTGTAGATTTTCTGCCAGAAGCTGCAACCATTCTCTGTTTATGTAGAAGCTTTTAAAGAGAGGTTTAATTTTCCTTCCCTCCCCCAGTTTTCTTGTATCCTCTTAGGTTAGAACTTCATCCACACCCGTGTCTACAAAAACACCTGCGGAACAAACCTAGAGAGGTTATTCAATTTATGTTCATTTTGCAAGGCCTTCATTTAGCACTTTTCAATCAGGCAAAATATCTATTATTTCAGAAGACTGAGGGGATGCTACAGGACTGAGGCATTTCAAAGAAATATTTCTAATTTTTAATTAGTTCTGTACCTTGAATTTAGTGTGTAAACTTGCCAAGTGAACAAAGGGGAACAGACTTGCACCAGCACTGAATGAAATAATGGAAATGCATTTGGCATAATAGAGAGTTAATTCTATCACAGTTAATTAAACTGGTGGGCTTTAAAATAGGGTGCCACTATGTCCATTCTCAGTGTAACTGAATAACCTTAAAAATTAAAGACACAAGTTTCAGATGCCTGGGTCCAGCTACTTGTGTACCTGATGTGTGGTACCATGGCATTTGCAAGGATCTAGAGACAAAGATTCACCTTTTCCTTGGGTTTAAGATGGAAATAACTGATATTTCCTATTTCCACCCTCGTCCCCACATATATTTGAACTTAGAAATGGAAGCCTGACTATACTTTGAAATTTCATTGTCAAAGCCTAAAATTATATTGCCATGGCCAGGCTTAAACTTACTTTCTTATTAACCACTACAAATTAACCACTGCTACTAAATTTTCCTGCCAAAAATTTATTCTGAATCAAGGGAGTTTCTGAGCTTAGTGGAAGTCATCCATGAGGTAAAGTACTTTGCTTTCAAAAGATGCTTTCAGTCAATGCCATGTCTCTTCTTCTATGAATGCTTCATTTATATATTCATTTTGCAAAGTACTCTACAACAAAGTTCCGTAAAACTTTTGTTGATAGAATGCAAATTTACTCATATAATTCTTGCAACAAAAAGGTAACAGTATGTAATCTTTTTGTCCACTGAACTAAACTGCAGAATCTTTTTACATGTGCTTATCAAATACAGAATGTTTACTAACTGAAAATGTGATATTTTCTCTAAACATATGGTAATTGAATATTGAGAGTGTTAAATAAAGTTAAATTCTATAAAATACCTTTGACTTAGCACTTTTGCCCAAATGGGACCAGTGCTGAGACATCCCTAGCTCCGTTTATCTGTCCTGGCAGTGGTATTTGGGAGACTTGTTCAAGAAAGTAAGTTTGCTCCTTAGTTTTCGGTAGGTAATTGCTACAAGTGTGGTTCTTTTTTTCCTGGGAATAAGAAGCGGGATGGGCTGATAACCATTTTACGTATACCCTAAGTTTTACCGCTCTGTTCATTCCTACTTTGATGTGTAAGGGATACATAACTCCTCCTGTTACCTGCAGTGGAGAAAGTAAATATCATAATACCCATTTTTTTCAGGTATGGTTTTACAGTTTATGACACATTTTGAGTGTCTTTGTGTTGCTAACTTAATTCTTCCATTACGGCTCTCTTGATAGCACCGTATTGCTGTGAAGAATCTGTACTGGAGTGACTACAACAACAAAATTAATGGAAACTTGTTACTCCCTAGCTTGTATCAGGTTATTACACTGCTGTATGAAAAAGATGGACATCTCTGGTTACATGGGAAGGTTTTTCATGTCTTACACCCTGACTAAATGGTGGGGAACAGAACTGGTTTACAGTTACTTGTGAAGAGGAGGTAAACATATAGTATGATATATAAACATATAGTATTGCACTTGGAGTACAGAATTTTTCACTTTGACCTTATGTAGTTCTCTTCACTGTCTCCAGTTCATGGTGTTCTGTGAAGCATCAGGAGATCTATGGAGAAATTTTTTTTATCACATGTTGCTATCATGCTACAGGTTGATAGGATTTTGTCAGCATGATATAAGAATCAGCTTTCTAAAATGACTATTAATTTAGAGAAAAATTGGTTTGGGATTTTTACAATGCACAGAAGAATGCCCATCAATAGTTCTCTACCTTTTCTCTTTTCAACAAGGAGAAAGAACAATTACTGGGAAATGTTATTACACTTTGAGAATTGATGTTTTTTTAGAAAATTAATTACTGCAGTGACGGACTATGAGTTTGGATGCAATGGTTTATCAGCCATTGCATTCTAACGTCAGTAAGAAAAAATAACTTCCTTTAAAATGGAAAAAGAACTTTAAGGATAAAAAAGAATTTATTTTAGATTGCTCTCCTTTTTTGCCAGTTGTCGTCTTAGTTCTCCTTGGGCCCTGAATATAATTTTAAATTTATTTTCCCATTCTGCATGTAGGTTTGATACATAAAATTTTTTTCCATGTTGCATTCATCAAGGGTGCACATGCTACCCAGTTTAGTTTCTTCCTGCAATAAAGGAGTGATCAGAAATAATGGCATGAAATTGTTCTATAACCAAACAATGCCTTTGACATTCCCACCACTCAAGCAAAAAAGCTGCTCACAAATGCTTCCTTGGCAGCTGTTGTTCACATGTTGTCAAGATATCTGTGCTGTCAGTACTTCCCCCTAGCATTCAGGCAGTTAAGATAATGATGTTTTTTTATACTACAGAGATGTTGTAGTTCCTAGTACATGCAAACAGCTAGAAGGTATTTGCAAAACTGCAAGGCATGTTTTGCCTCCATACATTCTTGAAATTTACCATGAGGAAAAAAAAAAATAAATTACAGAACCCTAAACTACAGAAAAATTATTTTATATTTTGTTTAACATCCTGATTTCTAACTTATGGTTATTATATATTTACATGCCTATTTACACATGTGTACACACAGATGTGAAGATTCCTACTGACTCATGTGAACATCTTAAGCTGTATAGCTCCCCACATATGGGAAGGAAAACAGTCATATCTCTTTACTCTTCTGATGTTTTTGTATTATGGAAGCTTCACAACTTCCAAAACACAAATTTCTTTCTCTCTTGCTCTCTATCTTTTTTTTTCACTGCTCTGCCATATTTGAGAAAGAGGTTGTTTGGTTTTTTTGGCACGAAGTTTTTTATTGGGTATCTGCAAAAACAACTTTTTTATTCCACAGCATGACTCTCTAGGGCCATAAAATTCCATAAGTATATGTGTGTTTTATGTTTACACACCTGGCTTGAGGGGGTGTGCGGGGCATGGTCTCCACTGAAATGGCATCTAACTCTAAAAACATAAACTAGAGATTAAATATTCAGGGCATCTCTCCAATCAAAATCTGCAGTTTTGATAAAGCTGTGCATACAGTCAATATTCTTTGTGACATAACACTTATAAAAATGTTATGACAGCATTGAAAACGTTTTGACAAGCAAGAAAGCAATTTACAATAGAAGTGACAACCCAATTAAAGAAAGTGAAAGTAAGATGGCCCATCTTGAAAAAGCTCTGGGAAGGGCTGTGGTTTTCCAGCACTACATTTTATTTACAGTAAAGTGGGGGAGTTAAAGAGATGTTCAGACACATTTCTGCTAACAAAAATAGCAGTCCACTGGTGAAAGAACCAGAAATAAAGTTTAAATTAAAAGTGGTGAAAAGAGGAAAAAGGATTTTGTCTTGAAGTGCTGACTGAGAAGAGGATATTGAACTGGGATGTCCAATTCTTGTCAGCCTGTATGGAGGATCCCAGAATCCCATTTAATTTGCTTCTATAAAAATTAATATCTGTTTTCTTTTTCAAGTATCTCACAAGAAATTACTTTATTTTAAGGGTAATCTGAGGATATGTTTTGTTTTTTCTCATTTCTCTCTGTAAACTTGTTTCTGATTGTGTAATTACAAAGGTTGTCCTTGATTTCCTAGAAAGAGTATGCATTTTTTCTATTTTTGAAGTTTGATACATGTCAATTTTTAAAGTATTTTATGAGTCCAGGTTGAAACTAAAACACTAGAAGCATTCTGACTGTATTTTTTTACCTTCAAAGGGAAATAGGTCATGTGTGCAGGCAATCCTTAATGGGAAACACCAGGAGGTCCTGGAATGGAGGAAAATGCACCAACTTCCCTGAAATATTTTCCAAAGAGTTAGTCTGACAGGGGTTTTTTGTGTGTGTGTGTGCGGTTTGGTTTTTGCTCCTTGTTGGTTTGGTGTTTTGTTTCGTTTTGTTTTGTTTGTTTGTGTTTGTTGGGTTGTATAGGCTTGGGTTTTTTGGGAAATAGAACCAAGAACTGTCCCTTGTGCAGGTCCCTGATGTATGTGCCTCCTAAATAATCTTACAAATCAAAGCATAGAAAACTGGAAGAATTCGTGGCCCCAACTATTTTCTGGTGATGTTGTGATTTAAGAGACTGCTGTCTGGAATTTGTGTTATGTTTTAGATAGTTTACAAGATGTAAAAATTTGCTCTAGAAAAATCTCATGATGTATCTGGGGATATTTTTCTGCTTCAGCCAACCCAAATGTTCATGTTTTCTTTTAGCCAGCCTGGAATAGATGAGTAAGCAGAGCAAAAAGTAACAAAGCCTCCTTAATGAGGGAAATTTAATACTCCTCCTATGGGCTCATTGAGGACATTTTTTTTTTCCACTTGGTCTTAGTACCACTGTCAGGTCTTCTCCCCAGCTCTCATGCCCTTCTGCTTACCTTTGAGCAGCTTTTACATTCTTGCCATAAAAATAATAACCATAACAACACTTTGTGGTTTTTATCTCACAATTTTCCCAGACTGTTGCTGCTTTGCAGTGTTTTCCAGTCTTGTGACGGCATGGTAGCCCTGTTTTAACTTCCATTTATTCAGATGTATTTTCTCTGCTTTTTCATTCTCCAATTTTCCCTCCCTCTCCCCCTACTTTAGCTGTAGATGTATTAATCAACGTCATTTTGTGCAATGGAACATGCAAATAAAAAGCATTTTACAGAGATGCTTCAAAAGATTTCAGTATGAATATGAGTATGAGTGGTAATTTAATATATGTTTTTACGTACGCACATATTAAAATTATTTCAATCTATAATTATACATTAACCGGGTAAAATGAAAACTTCATTACAACCTTAAATGTAATGTTACTCTCTTGCCATAAGATTATAATATACATGTATCCACAGAGCTAATGATATAGTTGAAGCTGATGTTGACACTTACTACTATATTAAATTTTTTTCGTTGTTGTGGAAACTGCTGTATATATTTGACCTGCCCTTAATGAATCTGATGAATGTTCCTCCTAAAACTGAAAGCTGCATTTGTCATCATACCAGGTTTTCTCTTTCTCCCCTCTGCAATTTTGGTTAAATAGTGTCTCATTTCCATTTCTAATTTAATTGTGCTTTAGTTTATTGTGTCAGTATCTGCACTTGACAGATTTGTCACAGTACTTGTCCTATTTCTATCAAATGCCAGGTTTTTCAGATTCTCCTTCCTTCACTTGTCCCAGAACCTGCTAGTCACCATATTTATATCAACAGAACATAATGGTTTGAAGTAAGATTTGCCTCATTCATTGGCTCTGATCTTAGTTAGAATTAATGTGTGTTCAGAGCGGTTTCGTAGAAGAAGGCATATAATATTTTTCTGAATATCATTCCTTGTACTATTTTTCCTCTTAGCTTAATTGGAATTTTGATTTGTTTAGGCTGCCTTTACAATGGATTATAAATAGAACAAAAATAATAATAAACACCCTGTCCCAGTTGTTTCTTACATAATTACCAGCAAAGAGACTGAGAGAGCCATTTACGCATGTGAAGCACTAAACTACCAGAATTAGACTTACTGTGTAGCCGTGGCTTTTTACGCCTCTCCCGAAGCTTGAAATGTTCTGTCAGCTATTTATTATGACAGTCTGGCTTCTATCTTTTATCTTATTTTCAGGACATATTTTATACCAATAAAAATACTTAGCTTTTATTCTCTTTGGTCTTTTTGTCTCCAGTGCCCTCCACTGGACCTGCTCCAGGAGCTCCTTGTCTGTCTTCCAGATATGCCTCACCAGGGCTGAGGAGAGGGGCAGGATCACCTTCCTTGGACTGCTGGCACTGGGATACCACGGGGTTTGGTCACCGAGAGCTTGTTGTCCAGCAGCACCCCCAGCTCCTTCTCCGCAGAGCTGCTTCCAGCAGGTCAGCCCCAGGCTGTGCCGTGCCTGGGGTTGTTCCTCCCCAGGTGCAGGACCCTGCCCTTGCCTTGGCTGAATTTCAGGAGGTTCCTCAGTGCCCGTCTCTCCAGGCTGCTGAGGTCCTTCTGAAGGGCTGCACAGCCCTCTGGGCTCTCGGCCGCTCCTCCCAGCTTCGTGCTGTCAGTGAAATTGCTGAGGAGGGCTCTGCCCCTTCACCCAAGTCATTGTGGATAAATTAAACAAGACTGGGCCCACTGTTGGACCTTGGGGGTCACCATGAGTGACAGGTCTCCAACCAGAGTCTGTGTCACTGGTTATGAATCTGGGTTCTGTTCATCTTGCTCTGATCTTTTTTCAGTTAAATGATGAGCTCCAGAGCATGTGGTCTATTGCTTGTGGAAAGTCAGTATGGTTTTTCATTCAGCTTCCCCTCAGTTATAATAGAATACTATCTAGGTAGGCATATTTGCTTATTTTTTAAAGAAAGTATTAAAACACATCACCTAAAAGTAATGTTGCAAAAATGAACCACCCTTCCACCACCAGTTTAAAGATATTTACTTACAGGAGATCTGACAAAGTGTGTAACTGAATGTCAAATATGTACGGATTACTATCGAGAAAAAGAAATAAAAACCTTCTTTCAGTGTTATGTTGCAAGACATCCACTAGATAAAAAGTAAGAACAAAGAATGCCAATAGGAAACATTTCTATTTCTAATTATTTATGTCATGTGTTATTACTGAGCTGAAACATCTCCAGCATGAATAGCATGAACAGATTGTGGAGGCAAAAAACATGAAAAGGACATGGACTATGTGTTTTATTAGTGGTGTATATGAGGGGTGCTGCTCTCTTCAGACTGCTTTTTTCCCCCTATGTCCATAGAGAAATTTGCCCAAACACTCAATTGGAGGCTGATATTTGAGACTTGTTTTAAAATACCTTGTACTCTCAATGAGATGTTATACAATCCAGTGATTTGTCTACATGTTTTCTCATTTTTTCTTAGCATATCTCTGGTTCCCAAATGAATACTATCAGACAAACTACTTGGGGAAAATTAGAAACATAATGGATCAGAACTTAAAATAAGGTAATTTAATACTACCAGAATAGGCTAGCAATTACAACTAATTACCAACTGAGATTTGCCTCTGAGTCCTAAATAAGAATAATTCTACTATATCAGTGGTAGTGTAAGTCACACTGTATCGACAAGAGCTTTTTTCTCTCTCAAGAGCCAGGACCACCTTAGCAGGACTAACTTGATCAAGAAAGGAGGCTTGGTAGGAAAGCTAATTGTATAAGCTTTCCTATTCTTTAAAAATGCATCTGTGGTTCTACATTTCTGTCAGACTTTGCAGCACTGAATTTTTGCTGCCTGTTAACGTGTGGGTGTGACTGGCTGCTTCTTCTGCACCCTTCAACACATGAAACTAATACTGTCATCAAATGCACCTCTTTTCTTTCTATAGGTGTGTGCTATTGTACTTCATTCTTATTCCTTGTCTGATGGGTAAAGGGTAATTTTAAAACACAGTTAGCCAAGAAGATATGACAGAAGCCTTAATACTCACTATTAAATGGGAACTTATCTTTTCCATCACACTACCTATGTGTGGTTTAGATAATCACCTAGTAATCAGCCAGTATAGTTTTAAACATTAGCCTCTTTAGGATCAGAAGCATCATCTCATGAATTCAGTGTGTTGTGCTTCAGAGGTTAGGAGCCTTTTAAAATGCATGCTTTAAATTTAAACAACCAGAAAATGAATAAATATGTAACTAGTCTTATTTTTAGCTTTTATTATTGATGAATATAAGATTTCACTTTAAACAAAGTACATTTGGATACAGGTACTTCTGCAGTCAGAACTTGACGAGAATTTTATAGTCCTCAGAATAAAACTGAGAGAGCTGACAGTACAGGTTAGATGTTAAGAATCATGTCTTAGTTTAGTTTCTAAAGGCATTCGTTTTCCTAATCAGACCCTAATTTTGTCAGATCCTTAGAGATATACAAACAGCAAGTTCTTGACCTTGCTCAGAACAATTTCCCAAGCCACAGGGACTTCCCTGACAAAAGGAGTTCATTCTGAAGGTTAGTTGAGATTGGCTTGGATAAACACTTCAATTTTAAATATGTACCTGAGGAAAAACAAGATGTACAAGAAGTATTTCTATCTCTAACCTGTAAAAAATATCTGGTTATTTTACTGCGGTATCATTCAATCTCAGAAGCCAAATTACCCAGAATATTTTCTAAAAGTGAAAACAAAAGCAGTCTAAATATAGATAGGTTTGTTTGCTTTCATTTGGTGAAAAATATTATTTTTAAAAGTTAAATCTTTTGACACATTTCTTATAAATAAAATTAAATTCTTTGGCAAACATATTTAACCATAATATCACAGAATTAATCTATTAAGCTTCATTTGTTGTATTTGGTTTTGATTTCTTCTATTGCATTTGAAAAAGTAATAAACAGAGAAAGCATGCTATAATAAATTGATGAACAAATTACAGGTTATATTTTTAAGCTACCTATTTGTATATATTCAAAAAATTCTAATAAGGCTGAATTTGAAGACTACTCTAGAATGGAAAAGACTTTGTATATCATGAATACATAGCAGCAGTTACCTAAAGGAAATATTCTTTGGCAGATGAGATGATTCGGTTGGTCGCAGTATGATTGTCGGTGTGGCAAAGTGTATAAGTGTGGTCACTTTTCTGGTGCCCTGCCAACAGCCATAATCATCCTGTAAATGAGAGCAGTTAAAACTGAAAGCTGCCTGAAAATATCAGCACACTCTCTGATTTTTACCCATGATTTTTCCTAAGACTTCCTGCTGACTACTAAAACACATGAGCAGCTGACTTGTGAGCATAATCTGTCATTTGAAGCACTTTGGTCTTTCCGCCAAAAGACCATTACATGGTCAATGAGCAGCCAGCATTTTTATCAAAGACCAACGTCCCAACTTGGAATGCCCAGTTTGATGCCCAGTTTCACATTCTGACTTCAGGCAGACAGTCCAAAACACGTGTGTATGCATGTATCTAGATGTGTGAAATTCTGTGTAAGGTCATGCTCATTTTCAGAGTTTAGGTGCATCTCTATTCTCCATAACACTGATGCATCATTAACCATGAGTCAACCTTGCTCAGGAATACAGGTTATTATAATAATAGTTAATATTATTAATTTTTCTTTTATTAATTATTAGGTTTTTGCTTTCCCTAAGGCAAATAAATATCAGGAAACAGAAATAATGGAGATTTATCTTAGATCTACTTATTTGTCGGAGCATGACTAGTGTGTATGTCACTGACATGTATGGAATAAAGTGGTATTGTGATTCATAGGTATTTGTGATAAATACTGGTGAGTGAGTTAATCTGGAAGAAAAAACCATTAAACTGTATTTTCTGGAAGCATACCTATTTTGACTCTTCTGAAAAGAAATCTTGTTCCAAATCTCTTTGCTGTTTTTTAAATTTTACTGCGGTAGATCTGCCAGTTTTTCAAGAGGTTAATAACATAAAGAGAAGTAGTCATTTTATGCTTTTCTTATGACCCTAAAATTAATCCGCTTTCAATCCATCAATCAGTGGCCATAAATTTAGGCTGACTGTTCTCATCGTAATGGAAAGAGTCTAATTTAAATTGATTGATAAACTGAGAAGCTTTGATAAAATACAGTCTGCTTTTATTACTCTTTTTACTTACTAACGAGCCGTCTGATTTTTTTCTCTCTGCTCACCCACCCTCTCCTCACTTCAACTCTCCTTGATATATGCTATGAGCATAGGGTTCTTTCTGTTCTGTGGTGATTTTTTTCCTGATATGCCTGATAATTTTTCTGAACATTTCTGTGTTTTATGTACTGTCCTTTTGTTACCTCTTGTCTTAGACATGAAAAAGCCTGCTAGAGATGAAAAATTACTGTAGTGAATTAGACCATTGATTTACCTGCACTGGTATTATCTCCTTGACAGTGCCAGAAACATGGGGATTGTGCTTTCTGTAATTAAATAACATTTCTGCACTTTTAGAGGGTTTTTTTTTCAGTATTTTGTTGTTTTCATAGTATGTGCAGATGTATAATTATTTACTTTTAACTCTCCTAAGCCTTTGGTTCAACACTATTTTGAGAGAATGCAAAAGCTACTGCAACACTGTGTTCAAAATATAGACTTTGTTTTTAAACTAATTTTTTTGTTTTCTCTTTTTTTTTGTTGTTGGCTTGCATTTTTTTAATAGTAGAACCCAAAAGGTGCAATATGATTAGTTTCTTTTTTACCAAACGTTTAGCTTTATAGATTTTTGATCTCAGAGATTGCATAAGAAATTTTTGTATTTACAGAGGTTTCCAGTGAAAAGTACAGCAAAATATGGGGAAAATAGACAATGAAATGAGGGGTAGTGGGAAGTGGCAAGTGGTGGTTCTGCCTACAGTAAAAACACATTAAAGTGTGAGATGTTGTCCTAAAATTATGTTATGTGTTATGCCAACAGTTACAGGAAATAAAATTTAAGGGGGCACAAGGAAAATCAAAATAATCTTTCAAGAGATGCTTGTTAGAAACTGAGTTCTACAAGCTAAAATAAGAAAAATGGGCCTTGTACTCAAATAAAGGGACTTTGTGTCATCTTCTGTTAAAAATTCTTGACTTAAGGAAAGAAGAGTGACTTTAGAGCTGTCTTTGATCTTTGTAACATCATAAAGTATTTGGTTTTGGACGTTGCAGTAAAATTTCCAAATTAAAAATGTACCCATTAAATCTGCTTCCCTCTGAAGTAACAAATACTGATCAACTTTGAAGACAGGTTATTAGGGTAGAAGACTGGCTTTTTTTGTTGGATGTGATTATGAGTTTTTTTATCACTCTGTTAATTTCTGTGTGTCTTTCTCCTGGATAGTTTTTTCCACTGTCCAATTTTTTTGTTCTGAAAAATTTCTCACCCTCAATATTTTGAATTGAAAAATAATTTTTCCAAAGGAAGGACGTTTTGAAACAGAATTCTCTAAAATAAGCTGTTTAAGTTTTTAATAGAAATTAAAAGTTAATGAATTTAAAATGTTGTTCCTAAAAGTCTTACACTGACTGCTAAAACAGTATTTTAAAAATATATTTGACTAGGTAACCTTAACCTGAAATTTCCTATAGCTTTTGTAGCTTTGATCATAATTTCAGGTACCTGCCCTCTTAGACTGCTGCTCTATTCTAGTGGAAGCATGGTACAATTTCTGAAACTTGTGTGGTCAGGAGGGCAAGTGAGAGTAAAATAATCAAGTGTGGGGAATGTCAGAAAGTTTGGCTTATAGGTAATTCTTATCTGACCTTACTTGAAGAGTAAAAACAATTGGCAAATTTAAATGATAATTAGAAATATTAGGATACTTGTGTTGGCAAGTGAGAGAAATAACTGCGACTTAGATACATGGGTGAATATCATAAAGAGGCTGGGGAATAAAAATTCAAGTAAGAGAGATTTAATTTTTTTATTGCCAAATTAAATACTATTATAAGAGGAAAAGATGAAATCTGAAGAAATTATTCAGCAGATGCTTGAGAGATAGTGCAGTATGTATTGCCTGGTTACGGAAAAGACTTTTTTATTTTAAATATGTGTTTCAGCAAGACTAGAGTGAGACAGAAATGACAGTCAAACTGTCTTAAACACAGAATGTGAATTTCTAAATCTGTGTTGAACTCAAGATGTTATCATGGTGGCAATCAAGTGAAAGGTAGTGAAGTTCTAGCCCTCTTATGGAAGCAGTGGAGTACAGCAGAGAGTGTGGATGTGTTTCTTACAGAAATTCTCTAAAGCTCCAGCACAAGAAAGAACATAATCTTAATTTGTAAATTTGCTTGTCTTTCTGTTTCAACAGTTTATTCCTAAAAGGTTCATGTGAAGATAGTTTGAATTGCAGCTGATGTTACAGAGATGCCTGATATATATGATATACCAGTGAGATCAGAATTGATCTTTTAATAAATCTCTGTGCTACAAAGTACAAAAAAATGAATCCTCAGATTTTAGTCAGGTAGAATTTCATGGAAGGAAGAAAAATTTTCCTTGCTGCTCTTCTACAATTATGTCAGTTTCTCCCATATTTGCAGTGAAGCCCAGTTTAGACAACGCTATTATGTGTCAAATGACCTCTGTAAGCCAAAGGACCATCTGCCCTATTATTTATTCTCTAACAAAAGCTCTTCTTGTGTTCCTACTCAAGGTTATGCTCCATATTTATGGAGCATTTTTTTATTCAGCAGGACTGGCTTCTAATTGGCATATGCTCATTTGCTTGAACATAATAATATAGGCCTTAGTTATTTTCCAGTGTCTCTGAGTCCTGCCAGAGGAAAGGTTGCTCATGTCATACAAGCAGTCTTTGGAAGATTAACCATTCCACAGAGCCATGTTTGATTTTATTCAAGGGATTACACCTGCAGTAGGTCAGTAAACATGTCCTATTTGCTGACTGAAAATTTTTGCTCTGAAACTGGTCTAAGAAGAGACATGGAAGGGATCCAAAACTTTTTTCTTTCTCCCATTGTATTTTATAATTTGCTGCATTAGGTCCAATTTCAGGGAGTGGAGAACTGAAAATTGAGAGCAAGAGCATGACAGGCAAAAAGTGGAAGGGGTCACTGTGTAGTTTGGAATGGTCCCATCTCTGTGCTGCAGGGATTAAAATTATTAACTTTTATTTCAATATGAAAGCAAAGAAAAGATTTATAGTAATTCTTCCTAGGGGACAAGAGAAAGGAGAAATAAATGCATTTCCTCACAGAATTTTCTTCTCCCTCTAGGAAAATCCAAATAGGATAGAAATGAGCACTGCCTTCAACAGCAGTTCAGCTGGTGGGAGTGAAGGATATGTGAAGAAGGATAAGAGATACTGGAGGCTAGGGCTGCAAGACAGGTAAAAGAAGAGGAGATAGAAAGATAGATGTGTGATGCCTATGCTTTAGGGTGAAAAAGTGTAATGAAAGAGAAATTCTAACAGTCACAATGCAGAATTTGTAAGGGAAAATATAAGGGGAAAATGATAAAAATTATTTTTATGAGAAAAAAAATTATATGAAATTGCCTGCTTTTGCCCTATAATGTATAAAACATAAATTGTGTAAATTCAAGGAAGTCAATACACAATTAGCAACTTCTCCTAACTCAAAGCTACGTTTATCTGAAATGTCACATATAACACTCAAAAGTAAAACACATTGCCATAATGTGTACTTCTCAACTGTATCCACAAATAAAAAGTTGCTGACAATATTCATGTTTACCTACAGGCATTATCTATGAGATTCTCTACATCTTCATGTTCTACCTGATAATTAGTCTTGAAGGCTGTACCTGATAGTTTTAGCTACACAATTTTTCAGTTCTGACTCCCATTACCTCCTGTAGAAACTTAGGTGGATTTAATTTTCTTACTGATATTTCAAGGACTTGATTCCAGTTTGTCCCATCTAAAGTTCCCAAATACTCATGACTCAGTTTATGATTCCTGTGGTGGAAACAGTGGGTCCTTTAGTTTTGACCTCACTGTGCTGATTTCCTTATCATTCATGTGCACTAAATCCAAGCAAACATATTTTAGAAATAGACATTAGTTTTATTGGTTTCTAGCCTCTGTAAATACTTGTGTTGATTTTTCTACTAGATAAACACATACAAAGGTCAGGAATATAAAAATTCATATATTCATCAGTATGAAGAAATTACTGCTATTAAGCCTGGGCCCTCTCACAATTCAAAATAAGAGTTTTCCCTTTCAGGGGAGCTTTCTTACTTGTTTGTGGTTTTTGTCTCATTTTGTGGTTTGGTTCGTTGGTTTGCGGGGTTTTTGGTGAGGATTTTGTGGGGTTTTTTTGGTTGGTTGCTTTGGTTTTTTGTTTGGTTGGTTTTTGGGGGTTGTTTGTTTGTTTGTTGGTTGTTTGTTTTTGTTGGGGTTTTTTTGTTGCTGCTTTTTTTTTTTTAATTTGTCACTTTAAAGTAACTGTATTATAATGCAAAAATAGAACCATGATGAAGTTACCAAAACAATGAAGTGTTGTTTTACCCTGCTTCCACATGCCAAGTCCAACCAATTTCACTCTGACAGCACTGTGACTGTCCACATGGCTTATTTGCAGGGGGGAAACTTTCCTTTTTTTCATTCACTATACGTGAAAAGAAAACTGATAATTGTATCTTTACTGTACCTTCCTGGTCAATAAAACTCATCACCCAGAAAAGCTGGGGTTGCTCAAATGTCATCATACTATTTATGATGACAGTTGCCTCTTAAACAAGCAAGGAATGAAGCATCTGAGGAATGTATGCATCCTGCCAGGAGCACAGTGGGATAAATGTCTTGCATTTGAGATAAAATGTACTGAGAGCTCAGTAGGAACAGCTGAAATTAACTGTGCATTTGGAGGTTTCATACTGACCTGAATTACTTGCATGTGTCTTATAATCTGAATAAATTTTACTTTTTCTGCAGAGCAGTAAAAGGAACTATGTGCATAGTTATTAGTTATAATTTTTGCTACAAAGAGCAATTGCAGTTTTTAAAAAACAAACAGCTAAAAAAATATTTGAAAGTTATTTGTAGTGCATTTTATTTAAAAAAAAGGATGAAAAAAGTGATATAGATGAGAGTGGAAATTAATCAATGATTTGAAAGTTTTAGCTCTCTGCCTTTGTTGCAACTCAGCCAGGAGCTTGACTAAGGAGGTGGCCAAGGAGCTGTGGTGATCAGCCAACAATTCCTGAGTAGTGCAAAAAAAGAAGGGAAGACTAGTGTCAAAGACTGTCAATATATATTTAAGGACTAAAAGTTTCACCAGAAGAATTTATGCTGACAAACCACAGGAGGCATGTCATGGGTCCATCCATTTTTCCTTGCAAAAAAATGAATTAAAGAATTCAACCTTCTGAAGAAACATCGATCCTACATATCAAAAAGCTTCTGTAAGCGTTTCTGATTCCTACCTGTGTTTCTGACTTACATCAATTTTCTGCATTTCCTTAAATGCATTAGGAGATGAAAAAAGCCCATCAGGGCTCTTGGTGCCTCTTTCCTGTTCAGAGCTGACAATTACAGTGGTTTGGAATGTATTTGAAAAGTGTTCCAGTCCATGCTCTGGCTCATGCAAAATTTGTTGAAACTGTAAACATGTTACAAACATTGCCTTTTCCTTCAAGCTACACAAATTATAGACTGAAACACCATCAAGCTCTTGTAGCAGCAAGCAGCATCAGTCAAACATCAGTAAATGTATAGGGAACGCTGGCCTAGCCTCTAGAATTAAAGATTGCTATTTATTTATTAAATGGATTAAAAGGATGAGAATTATTGCTATCTGCATTTCGTGGAAAGAAACGTGGCAAAACTGAGATGTGCTTGCCAAGAGCAGCCTGGTTCAGGTTCACAGAGCTGCACGGCTGGCCCTGGGGCAGAAAGGCTTCTCTGGTGCTTTGCAATGTAACTTCTGAGGGTGGGTTTGGGTCACCTCGTTTGAGGAAAATCATGTGTAAACTAGAGTACAACATTAACCTAGAAAGCTGATACATGGAGAAAAATGAAAGACAGAGGTGAAGGCTTGCCAGTCTAGAAAGAAAATGAGATGACAGAAGTGCTGAAGCAAACCTTGATAGCTGCTGAAGTTCCATATTTTTCCAGTTCCAGTTCCACATTCACAGAATGTGACTGCACTGATTACATTTTTTTTAATTTCGTCAGACAAGACTACAGAAAAAAGTACCAGATTTGGACCAGAACAATAAAGTTTTTGGTACTTGTACGGCATACACTAGTACCACAGATTGCTACTTATGTGCTGGGGAACACTTTGGCACTAGAAAGTAGAAAGGATAGAAATTAAAGGTTTGCAAGAAAAAGCATAAAGTAGTAAGATTTTATTTCAAATCTAAAATAAATAGAATAAATCAATAAATATGAATACTGAAATCTGAAGGTTCAGTTAAGACTAAAAGAATGATTGTATATTTTGCACTTTAAAATATGTTTTCTAGAGACATATTTTTTTCTGCAGAGTGTATTATACGTTTATATGACTTCAGGATATGGAGCATCTTCAGGGCATTTTTTTTTTCAAAATACCATATCACACGACAATATCAAATATTT
Source organism: Fringilla coelebs (assembly GCF_963513975.1). NCBI lineage: Eukaryota > Metazoa > Chordata > Aves > Passeriformes > Fringillidae > Fringilla > Fringilla coelebs. Next base: position 58,794,092 of record NC_140031.1, read on the forward strand.
TCAGAAGATGAAAAGAAAGACAAAATCATATGCCTTGTCTTCACGTGTGCTGGCTACCAGCTGGCCAAGAAGGCCAATGGTGTCCTGGCCTCTATCAGAAATGGTGTGGTCAATATTTATGAGGTTACATCTCGATTTCTGTGTTCAGTTCTGCCCCCCTCATTGCAAGGGAATACTGAGGTGCTGAAGTGTGTCCAGAAAAGAGCAAGAGAGCTGGTGAAGGGTATAGAACACAGAAGTGTTGAGGACCAGTTAGGGAAACTGGGATTGTTAAGCATGGAAAAAAGTCTCAGGGGAGACCTACCTGAAAGGGGACAGAGCAAGGGTGTGCCCTCAAGTTGCACTAGGAAAGAAGTAGATTGTGTATTGGAAATTATTTCTGCATTGAAAGAGTGGTCAGGCATTGCAATAGGTTGCTTGGGTAAGTGGTGAAATCACACTTCCCTGGAAGAGTTCAAAAGGAATGTGGATGTGGCATTTGGGGATATGGTGGTGTGGTGACCATGGAGGTGCTGGGTCAATGGTTGGACTCAGTCTTTTCCAGCCTTCATGGTTTCATGACTGTGTGATTCTATAAATCTGGAGAAAGTAAATGCTGGTGTTGTAAATGACAGATTTAATAAAAACCTAGATGTGACAGATTGAGTTTTTTAATATTTCTTCTTTCCCTTCCCCAACAGATTCAGTCTTGCTGCCCAGGTGAATCTACACTAAACCTGCTGATGACATTCTCACCTTTGAATCCAGCGACAAGTTGAGGTCAAAGTCAGTGACATGGAGAAAGCCCAGTCTCCCACTGGAACAGGTACTGACAGGCCATAATGACTTTTTATTATTCCTGCATAGAGTATCTGACTCCCCCTTAATCTTTTAAATACATCCCACTTTGCTGATTCCTTTACCAATGACAGTACAGACACGGAGCCATTGTTTGTTGCTTCTTTGAGTCAGCTCTCAACAGGGCTGTTAGATGCTAGGTAGCACAAGTTAGGAGATGCCACCAACAAAACAAACCTTAACAGGTTGTTTGTAGCACAGAGTGGATGAAAGAGGGATATTTTAAATTGGATTTCACAATTGTTTCTTCATTATTCCCAATTAGTCTCAAATCCATCTCTGCAGTAGAGATGTAGTAATTTCCTTGGAATCACAAGATTGCAGAAGCCTGGATACAATGTCTTCTGCCTAATTGTCCTTCAAATTTTTAGTGGAATTAGGTGCAAGAACTTAGATATCTTATTTCAGTCTGCTTTCTCTGCATTTTTATTACTTTTGTTATGAAAGGGGTACCAGCTAGGGTTGGTTTGGTACCAAAACTTGTGTAGACAGCTTGGTGAAATCTCTTCTTCCTTGCTTCCTTTCCTTCAAGCCTCACCAACTCAGGCCTCTTTTTCCACTGTTGTCAGGTGTTATCCATTCTTTTTGATAGCCTTTCTTCCTGGAATTCCTAGGTTCCTAGCAATTTTTTTAGTCTTTCCAGAGCAGCCTTCTTTCTTCACTTTTTATTCAAAATGAGCTGTTCTCTTTCTTTCGAACTGCCTATGTCTAATAAGATACACTGAGAGTAAAACTGACAGCTTTCCTTATTCTGTGTCTGAGGCTACCACACGTACCAAAAGAGAAAGGAAGTTTTTTATCTTTGCACTAACAAATTTTAAAAGAAATGTCCATTTTCCCTTTCTGAAATCTTTCAAAGCAGAGCTGCAACTTCTAGCCCCTGCTCAAAATTTAGCACTCTCACTGAAAATTTCTCAGATGTTTTCATACAAAAGAACTTTTTCTCACACACAGTCACTTTGAGTAAGACTGAATTGTATTACCTGGGGAGGGAGATTGAATAGTAACAACACCTTGGAGCACAACACTTTGGCATCACTAGCATGTGAGTGAAAAAAAATTCTCACGACTTTAAAAAAAGACATTCTCACTGTAAACAATAACAACCAAGCTAACATATAATAAATTCCAAACCAGAATAAAATATGTTGACCTTCAAAATCACCAAAACTATACAACCCAACCAAAAGAAGAAGAAAGAAAAAATAAGAAATGCAATGGTAAAGTAAAACAAGAAGTCTTTAAACAAAAGCAAAATTACTAAATTAACATTCTCAATTTCACATAGAGAAATATGTGCAGACTAATCACCCAAACATAACATATATCCAGGTATCATTCTCCAGCTTATTTAGTAAAGTGCTGCATTTACTTATATAGATGACATGAGATTTTTCATGTATATGAAACGCAGGATGGTTCACTTACATTGCTAACTTTTTTCTGATTTTTATGTGTTTATTAATAACTTTTTAATATATTTTAGTATAGCACAATGTAAAGCTATTTGATAATTGGTATAGGCTTGCCATAAGAGGCATAAACTTTTCATGTACAATTATGTTAATTCATAAAAATGATAGGAGATAGTATTACTGTAGCTCGGGTTCCTAGGAATAATTGGAAAGATGAAAGAAATTGGCTTATTTTCTTTTATGATGCATTACAGAACAAGATGCAGAAGCTGTCATCAGATGTATATAATCTTTTTAAAGGGTAAGAAGATCTGCTCCAGTATGATATTAATGAATCCCAAGTAACACCACTCCAGGTGTGCAGTGTCAGATGCATCTTAGGTTTTTTTTTTGCTTGGACTACTGTCAAGACCTGCTATGAAATGTGAGGAAGGCAGAATGCACTGGGAAAAAGTGGCATGCTTACAAGGGATACCAAACCACATATGCAAGTCTAAGTGAGAAAATAATTGCTGTACACTGAGGGGGTTTTATCCCTTTACATGCTAAATAGACTTTTGACCTTTTCTCTTCACTAATGCACTGTTGCAGTCACTACTTATAATCATTAAGGACTAGATCCTGCTCTCCTCACATTTTGTGTTTAACGTTTCCACGCCTGCACAACTTGAACTTCAGAGAATTAATTTTTTTTCTAGCTTACATGGATATCTTTATGCTTGTTGGCTGTAGTGCAGTGTGCATCCTTCACAGAATAACTCAAGAAATGTATAACCATTGTCAATTAAGTAGTGTTTCTGGATGAAACTGTGGTGAATGACTAGGGAAGCTAAGTCCTCCTATCCTTGAAGCATGGGAAAATAGTAGATACAGGCTACAGAGTCAGAATTACATGGAAGGCATATGGCCATCCTTTTACCCCAACAGTTATTACTTTTACCCCTGTTATCAGCGTCATTGCCTCAGAAAGAAAATTATCATAGCATGTATCTATATATATACTGTTTATAGAATGTTAAGGATACTTTTATTTTACTTAGAAATAGGGAAGGCATGTTAGAGAAGTCCACAGAACATATGATTTTACTGCTCACTTCATGCATTCCCTGGTTCAGAAGAGTAAGCAAGAAATTTGGAGATGGAAAGCTGTGAAAGAGCCTTCAAGAAGAGAATTTATAATTGTCTCGTTCACCCTACTGGGAATACATTTAAAGGAAGCAGAAATTAGACTTTGGATTTTCTTATTATCTGTTTAAGAAGTAACTTTTGTTGTTGTCTCTATGGTATCTCGTGATATTTATGTCTATAAGCTAAAATTTTATGTCACAAAATATTGGAAAAGACAAAGACTCAGCCAGAGAATCAAAAAAATGCACACATGGGGCATAAGGAAAGATTAACACACAAAAAAGAGCACGATACAAAATAAGGAAATGTCAGACTAAATGGATGACAGAGATCCCATTTACTTGTGGATAGTTAAAGAAAAAGCAAAAACTGCTCTTCCACTTAGTGTTTTTTGTAGATTTGCCAGGTGTTTGATATTGCATTATTATAATGCATTTTTGTTGAAAAAAAAAAAGAAAAGATGAGAACTAACAGAAATCCTTCTATATAATGAACATAAACCTACAAGGCAAAATTGAGATAAACTCATATCAGATAAGAGTTTTTCAGAATTATTAAAATTAAAGCATGAATAAAACAAAGGAAGGGAAAAATGTAATATGGTGTTCATAAAAATTCTCTGGAATTTTGTGTTCATTCTGGAGTAATGATGAGCAGATTAAAATTCAGTGTAAGCAATGAAAATGAAACCTCATTCAGGTTTCAACCTATTTACCAGTTCATTGCTGCTGTTTATAAAATATTTCTTCAATGTCTTTTACTCCTCCCTAGAAAATATCATATTTGACTTGAGGTTCTCTGGTAATTTCTAAAGGGAGCAAGACTAGGTTAATTCAGCTTTGTTTAGCAAAGATAAAAGGTTGAATTCTGTGGGAAGATGCTTCTGTTCCTCCATCACATCTTCATGCCTCCTCCCCAATCAAAATACCCCTCCTATCAGCTTGTTCCAATTACTGAAACAGTAGCTCCATGAATCATCACTCATCCTTTCTCCCGTTCTTTCCCCAGTGAAATGCCAAAGACTGTGGGCATGCACTTGTAATTCAGAGTCAAATGTTATTAGTATGTTATCACGTGAAATTCCATGGTAGCATGACACATCTTCCTTGTGAGAGTTACAGCAGAGTTAATGCTAATATGCCTGTACAAGTAAGACCAATAAACAGACAATACCTGTGAAGTTGCCACGGTTCCTGGAAAGTTCATCTCAGAAATTAGAATTTTAAAAATTGACTTCTGTTCCTAGATCTGTGCATATTTTTTTTACTTTAGTCCCATGTAAGATGCTCCCTGTGTCAAAGGCTACAAATATAGAATACTCCAACTCCATCTTTGCTGGAGTACCATAACTGGCACCAAGAATTAAGAAATACTAGCATAAGACTTGCCTTGACAAAAGTAATCCTAAACATAGTGTTATAAATTGTCATTAATTGGAACAAAACTGTCAGGAACTAAAATTGTCACACCTCTGGACTTCATACAGCTTTTCTGAAATATTCTACCCTGGTTCTCACAGTTACAGGAACTTCATGATTCATCTCAAAGCACTGAAATATGATGTTCTTGTTCTGTTAGTTGAAGGCAGACATTGCCTTGCTTCCACAGTCTAATTTTTGACATAGTGTGGAAGTAATCTGGAGGGATCAAAAAACCCTGCCTACACTTCTCAGTGAAGAGGAGTGGGGGATGTACTTGGATATGGAACAATCCCTTGGTGTTGGTTATAGAAATAAATTATAATCTTGAATGCTTGACATTACCTTGTAGCTTGACATTAACTCTACATTTAAAAGACACACATGAGTACAGAATCTGAATGACGTGCTTTGATGGACAAAAATCAACACTTACAGACAATTACTATACAACCATTACTAATACTAAAGGAATATATGCATTTTTTTGATGTAGAATCTGGTGCTCAGGATCAGTATGTAGATGTGAAAACTGCACTCATTTATTTGCTGCAGATTTTTCTGCAAAAATACTGTATTATTTCCCCACTCATATCTTTCTGACCTCGTCAGAAAAAAAAAAAATAATTGTAAAAAGTTCTAAAAGTCAACTACTAAGTTTTTTTGAGTGTATCTCTCTTGGCAAAAATTATGATCTATCATATACTACCAATATTGTTAAGGAGGTTCAGATAACCACATTGTCTCAAATAGCAGACTTAACTTCTGAACTACCCATTTGAAGCTTTGTGTAATTTTGTGGATATTTAGTTTAGGTTATATGTTTGTCTCAAACTGACCGACCAACCAACCAACCAACCAACCAACCAACCAACCAGCCCAAAAACCAAATCCACAGTTTCCATGGGATTCATTGAAGATTTTAATTTTTGAATGTAGCATTTTATGACGTTAGGTTGTTCTGTAAATATTTAATCTTGGGATTGAAAAGGGTTGCAGAAATATGTTGGTTTTGGTGTTATATTTGTTTTACTACCATAGGAGGTAACAGAGTCCAGAAAGCCAAATAACTGATGAGTCCTTGGAAAGAGCTTAGCAAGGCCAAGTACTGAAATGAAAAGTTTGGCAGTAAGGAAAGACTGTAAGTACAACGTAACATTGAGCAAAAGAGAGAAGCAGATTGGGATGAGAGATAAGGAGCTGAGCTGGAGATGGTAACTCATGAAAAGGACTGGAGGTGACAGAGGAAGAAAGGTGTGATACTCTTATTTGCATCACCAGGGAATGACGAATGGAATCTGTTATTGAGCACCCCGTGAAGTAACTTTTATCCATTTTATGCAGATAAGACTTAATGACTTGCAAATTTGAAAGAAAACAAAAATCCCTGGTATTGATAAGGAAAGAAACTGTATGTTCTGTCTCCTACATTTTTGCATTTGCATATATTTTCAGTACCTGCCCTGCCTAGATATTCAAGGTTTCATTTGTAATTTCTAAGGTCAAATGCAAGCTGTGATTAAAGGTCCTGAATTTTATTGGTAAGGTGTGGAAAAATATGTGAGATGTTTTGGATATAAGATTTCAATTTTCTGTATCATAGAAAGGCAAGACATATAAATGTCATTTCAACCTAGAAGTATATAAGAAATAAATATTATAAAATCAGCATATGACATTCACTGACACTCAGATGAGACTTTCAGAGCTTAAGAAATGTCACCCTAACTGAACTCTGCAAATTGCTGGTTCTTTTTCTGTGCACTTGATTACAGGAATGTACTGTTTCTTTGCATGAGGTGGATTGAAAAGAACATTTTAGGTATTGATGAAGAAAGTAATTCAGGTGCCATTGGGTATGTGAAAAGAGGCATATGAGTAGTACAAAAAGATCTCAAAAGGTCCCTTCTAAGTTCAACTTTTTTGCAATTCTGTAGCACCAAAGCATTCTAAAAAACATCCCCACATATATATGTTTAAAAATATGTATATATGCCTTAAAAAAATGTATATATGCATAGAATACCTGCCTGCTGCTTAGTCATTTGATTATAATCAGATTCAAAACTAGCACTTTCTAGTTTTTGAATTAATAGCTTAGCTTTTTAACATTTGTGGGAGAGGAGGTCTAAACATGGGTTCAGTAGGACAGTTTTCTCATACATATGTGTACCAGTCCTCTGCCACAAATAAAGAAGTATATTGCATTTGTTGTTCTCCTGATTTAATCTGTCAGCAGTGTTGACTTTTTTACCTTCCTTATTTCATAGTTTCTTCCCAACAGAATTGTGTGTTGTGGACAATATCTGCAACGTACTGGTTCATTATGGTTAGACACAGGATTTGTTAATTATTGCATGGTTTTTTTCTCCTTGGTTCTCATTCCTTAATAGAAGAGTTTCAGTGCTGAGTTGAGACAGATTGTGACACCATTATTAATGATTGCCAGGAAGAATGATCCTCTCTATCTGTCCAAGTTTATCCGTTTTATTTTATTAGTGAACCACTCCTCAATTCACATAAGATGTCCATACACAAAAAGAGTCTGAGAATTCTGTGGGTTTCTTATTACTGAATTGCTGTATGTTTCAGCACTTGAAATCTTTGTTCTATTTTTATACTTTAGACTTTCAGAAACGATTGAGTGTTCAGGCTGTGGGGTCAAAGGCCTCAAATGGACTGCTTAATTAGAAGATCAATGATTATAGCATGTTTAACTAAAAAGATTTTTTACTGCAATGGCAAAATGCTGAGAGAGAAGTTGGGCATTTTTAGCTCTCAATATGAACTTTGCAATGTGACATAAAACTGAAACCATTTTTTGTTCCTATTTAATCTGAAATACAGCAATCCTTTAGTTGCAAAGTTCTACTATACACTATTTTGTCAGGCTAATCTTTCTATTTTTTGTTCTTTTATTAACTGTTGGCTTTATCGCTTAGAGAAGGACTGAAATCTTGTCTATTTTTCCACCTTTTTTGACACGTGGGACATTACTAATAAGCAAATTTTTGCATATTATTTTCAGTGTATGTAATTTACAATAAATTATAGTTTAAAGTTACATTTAACATCCCAAATACTAATCAAAGATAAACTCTGTAAAGAAAATTAAAATGAAAATTTTATACAGTGTGGCACGGGGCAAATGATTGCCACAGACTTCTCAGGAAAATCTCTTTCAAATGTCTGTCCACAGATTGAGGATCCACTCTTTCCTGCAATTTACATTCTTAGGCCTATAAATGTTTTATGACCTCTCTCTATGAGCACTTGCAGGCACTCTGAGCCAGAAGGAGGTAATGCAAAATTGATCGGTGTAATAAAACTGCTGAGCCAAGCAGACATCTCAGAATTACAGTGATTGTGCTTTGGTGATTCAGCTGGCCTTCATGGAAATATTATTTGCAAAAAGTTTATCAGTTAAATGTGAGTTTCCACTGTTATAACTTTTGCGGATTTCAGTACCTTGCATGTGAGGTATCAGATCTGGGATATTATTGAGAAACTCATTTTATAATGTTGTTTTCCAGATTCAAATTAGGCTCAAAAAACACCATCACCAAGCAGTGGGATAGATATAATGTCATAGTGACATTTTAAATTTTTGTAAACTGTTTCACTTCCAGGTACCAGATTAGCATTAATAGATAGAGATGTATAGCAGCTAAAAAGTAATGTAAGAAGCTTGAGCCTGGTTATGTTGATTTTCAACATTACCTCATTTCTCTAATTAGAAAATGAACTAGATTAGCCCTAAAAAATATCTTATTTAAGAATTAAAAAAAAAATTCTGGAGTTAGGACTAGTAAACCCATGATTGTTCATGCATCTTATTTTCTATCTTCTAAATGTCCAATGCTAAGGAATTTATACCACAAATTGCACTGTATGATTTTCCTAAACAGTTTCCAATTAGTAACATTAAATACAATATTAACACATACTAAATACATATTTCTATGCAGAAAGTTACATATCCATGCCTGGAGTGCTATGTATAATATTTTTGCATAGCTTTTACAAATAAGTTTATCCAAAAAAAGGCCCAAACCTGTAATGCAAAATTAAAGTTTGTAACAAGCATGGACTTTATTGTGTGAGTGCAATAGTAATTTTTTTCACTGAGTACTTAAAAAATTCTAGGGCCTACATTTAAATTCTAAATTCATGTTTTGGGTGATTTTTTTGTTTCTTTTATTTTTTTGGTGTTTAATCAACTTTATGCAGATAAAAAAATATATATTAAAAAAAGCAGGCTTTGTGCAGCATTTTTGTGCCGTCTTATGAATCTTCTCTCAATCACATAAATCTTTATGTGGAAGAAGTAGACTCCTGGGTGGAATGCTGACAAAGCCATAGGCTGCAGAAAAATTCTTAGACATGGAAGGTTTATGGTCTTGTTAACCATGAAGATTTCACTGCAGTGGTAAATCAGAATTTTATGAAAAGGTTAACTTCACTGTGGCTGAAATTCTAATCTTGCAATCCCTGAAAGGCAGTAATATCAATTATATTCTGAACTTCATTTTTGCAGAATGGAATCTTTGTGACAAGCAGTCCTAAAAAGTTACCTCGTTTGTTTATTTTTGTGGAAACAAAAGGAACCCACTTTTGAAAGGTGTGTTGAGGACCTTAAGCAAATGTGACATCTCTGTATATTATTCAGTTTCCAAGGAAGCTTTTACTGAGTAGAGTCTGGATTCAGAGGTCATAGTTCACAACTGCTCAAAATTGCCAGCCTTGTTTTTATTATTTTGTTGGTCACCTCTTTGTCCTTTCACCTGACTGCGTAGAGCACTCATTGGACCAAAATGAAATGCTTTGAACTAAATCAGAATCACTCAAAAAAGCCAAGTCAGAGGATGAATAAGAAAATTCTTAAGTAGTGGAAAACACGTATATAAAGACACAGGGACAAGATTGAGAGTAAAAAAGGATACAAGGTGGTAATCTCATAGCAGAAGCCAGCAACAAATGGGTCAGTTTTCATGTTTGCTTTGCTGCTTGTTCACATTGTCTACTGTAATACTGCATGTTACTAAACAGTAGATCCAAGAGTGTTGGTTTTTTTTTTTCTGTACAGTTTATGATATTTGTGCATTTTAAATGTATTGAACAGTTTATTTTTGTAGGGTACTGAAAATTAGCTGGGAAGATGAGAAATATAGGTAGACAAAAGTTATAAAAAAAGAGCTCCTTGGCAGACTTGCGTGAAAAAAAACCCAAATAAGTGCAAATCTTGAGATAACATATGTGAGCTTTTAGTATGCCACTTGAATCCCACTATATTCCTCAGACAATTATGTACATATAGTACATTGTCCAAACAAAATCAGCTGCTATTTCTGTCATTAATCAATTTTCAGGAAGTACCTAGGACTATAATGGGCCCTTGAGAAACTGATCTATCTGCAAAGTCTGGTTTTTATGCTTCTGACTTTTTTTTCACAAATAATTGAAGGTTTTCTTCAGGAGAAAACCTTAAAAGGGGAGTTGACTGTGTTATAAAATAATATTTTGTTCATATATGTAATGATGAAGGTTTTTAATTAGGATAAAATTTTTGAGGAGTAAATTTTCAGAGCTCAATATAAGTACATGTTTTTAAATACATGTTTTTACATCTTGATACACATAGTACAGAGGAAAAAACTTGGAATATTTGTACTCAAGTTTTGCTCACTTCCACATGATTTTCTCATTATCCCTGGAAAGTATAGAAATTTAGACTTCAAGTAAGCTCAGATTTATTGCAGATTCCAAACCTTTACAGACATAAGTGTATATTTAAATTATTGGTATTTAAGAGCTGTCTCCTTTGAGAAGAAATAGCGCACAATGGACCATTTCCTGATCTTTTACTATTATGACCTGAAGGAGAGAGTGAGAGAGTGAGCGTGTGTGTGTGTATTTGTTTGTTTGTTTGTTTTCACTTGTACCTGAATCCTTTTCAGTGGCCATTTTTAAGTACAGCAGAAACTGAGAGGGCATTTCTGAAGGAATGCACTGCTTCATTATGTTTTATTTTGAGGAGAGCAACTATTTTTGTTACAGGACCAGTTTCTGATTTCAGGGAAGAAAGCTATTGGTATAAGCAGTCAAACATCAAAATTGAGGCTCATGAGTGAGGTTTTTTCCTTGTATGCTTTTCACATATTGGTGCTCCTGTTCAGACTTCAAGCAGTCTGTCAATAATAAGTATAACTTTTGAAGAGTAGGTGGTAGTGGAAAATACATATACATGGTCAAAGGGAATTTGAAGAATGCTGTAGATTTTGGGTTAAGATTCAGTACCAAACTGCATGATATTAATTCACAAGGTGGCAAATTAAATAGAATTTTTAATCAAAACAAGCTCTCTGCATTACTCCTCTGTGACAATAACATCATTTTACTTTTCATCAATGATGCATTTGAGACAAGAAGAAGAAGAATCTCAGGTTAATTTACCACTTAATTTCAAGGTCTTTTTTTCCTGTTAATGCTGCTTTTATGAGGTAGGAGTGCCTTTTTTCTCTGTGAGCATTATATAATAAACAAATTTCAGCAGATAAGAAATCATTTTACATGTAAGTATTATTTTGCAGAAAACAAAATGCTGGTACTGCATTGATTTTTATGTGCTTTGACGGCTTTTTAATATAAAAGAACACCCAGGCAAGTTTTATAAATGGAAATTTTAAAAATGTCATCCAAGGAAATCTCAGCCTTTTGAAGAATTATGGATTGAGAACTGAATATATTAATACTTTTATATTGTTATTTAAGAAAAATAGAAGACAATTTCCTTGCTTTTTATAAGCGCTGAATTGGGGGAAAAATAAGGAATAGAATGGAATGGATGATTTGAGATATATAAGAGAAACAACAGGTCTAGTTTCAGTCTCAAAAACTACAGAGGACAAAAGAACTTGAGGATTTATCATACAGCTACTGCTCAGAAGGGAGGTAGCAGGTAATGAATATCCTTACCATGAATGTAGGGAAGGGTGGCACACTCAGCTGTGGTATTTCTGAGGATTTTGACAAAAATCAAGTATTATATAGTATTCAGTTTGTTTAGGTTTAATCTAGCTTGTATGACCCTCATTTCTTTTTGTTTAGAGAAGTCTCTATATTTAAAATTAAAGACATTTTTAAGCGTAGGATTTCTCTCTTTATAAGGCTTCCTCCAATGCCCTGTTTCCACAAATTTTAGAGCAGACAAGATGAGTAACTCAGGATGCACTGACAAAATTTCCTGAAACTCAAGTTCTCAAGCTTTATAGCTAGTTTAGCTTGACTGAAGTGAAACAAAGTCCATCAGATTGGATCTGTTTCTCCTTCTTGCTATAACTCTTATAATGCAAAAAAGATAATTTCTATTAGAACTGTAGCTACTGACTCTAAATTTCCTTCACATCTTTTCAGCATATTCTTAAATGAATTAAATTTTTGAGGGTTTTCTATTAATTTCAGTCTATTTCCCCCTCAGTAATATATTTTATAAAAATACACAATTAAAAAAAAATCCACTAAGATTCCTTATTTCCAATACTGAAGTTATACATCAGTGTATCCTCTATGTGAGGATCAATAGTTTTTTACATCAAGCTAAAAGCATGATTAAGATGCCTCTAACAGAAAGACTTACAAGTAAGATGCAGGGCTACAAATCCCTTCAGTATGCAATACATCTGTAACCAAACAAAGTTAATTCTCCATGCTCAGTCAAATTTTATCATTTATGCCAAGGATTCAAAGTCCTTTAGCATTTTATGGCGCCTGTAGAAAGTATTTTCTCTTGTAAACAAAAGCATTTGGAACCAGTATGAGCTACATGCTCATTTTGCAGAGTTCTCTGAAGGCAGCTCCTCAGAACACCTTGAGATAAGACACTTTTTCTACTAACTATTTGAAGTTTTGATCTCTGAATTAAGCACTGATTAGATACATAAAGCCAGTGAGAGAACACTGTTTTTTGGTCTAAGTTAAGTTACATTTATTTTTGGTCTAAACCAAATAATTAATTTTATTTCATAAATGTCCAAAAGTCAACCCTTTCCAATCCATTAAAAGTGATTTTAGAGAGTTAATTTATTTGCCTGTGTGTAGACCAGAAGACCAGTGTCTTTTTAAAATAAAGAAAAAAAGTCCTTATTTTTTAAAGAAAAATACCCTTATTCTTAAAATAAGCCGGGATTTGGTGTAAAATAAGTATAATTTAGTTTAGGAAAAAATTCTTTATTATCAAATATCTCAATATTTTATTTTCTGAAACCATCTGAAGAATTAAACTCCCCCTAGGACATTCCTTTCTACCTACAGCTTAAAAGTTCTGGTGCAACTTTGTTTAAAATTTCTTGCTCCCCATGTCTGCTAACCTGCTTATAAAAGGCTAATCTAATACAGTTTTCTACACAGATGTTTATGATTAAGTTCTATGAAAAGAGTATCATAAATTATAAAGGAAATCAAATAATAGTAAATTATTTTAAGGATGAAATCATAGAGCTTTAAGACATCAGTCTTGAAAATACTTATCAAGTTGATCTTTAATAAATTTTGTAGGTAAGCTTTGCTGTGTAGAATGTGTTAGCCAGTTTGTAAAAGTGACACAAAGGGCCACTGTGTAATCACTGTGGAGAGGTGTAAGAAATAATTTTAAGCCTATTTAGCATTCTATTAAATAACTTCCTGATTTGGTATTTTGTTCTTGATGGCTCCTTTATGTCAGGCTGTTAATTTTCTTGACTTCTTTGAACTTTAAAACACACCACTAACAGAGCACAGAGGATTTAGAAATTATGCAGTAAGTGACAAGAGAACTTCTAATTTTCCCTTATCACTGAAAGAATGCAGATCTTTAATTATGTTTGTGTACTTGCTAATGGTGAAATTGCTGTACAACATTTGAAGGATGACCAGCTGTTGGAGAGAGTGTGTTTGTGTGTGTGTGTGTGTGTAATTATTAGTGCTTCTTTATGAAGGGGACAAAGGAGTACCCTCTGTAAATGACATTTCTTTCCCTGCACATATTTTTAAATTAGATACTGTAACCAAATTTAGCTGGGAAAATCTGTAGTTGTCTGGGACAGGGTGGCTAGCAGCATGACAGGTAACAAGAGTCAGAAACTCTAAAATTTGATCTGGACTGCAGCACTTACCAAACACTAGGAAAGAAGTTCCATGGAAGGCCAAAACAATGTTCTCTGACAGCATAATTCATACCTTAATAGTGCTCTGAGGAGGTCCCTTGCAAAACCAGGGTAAAGTATTTGTTCCCCATAGAGGCAGCCACAGCTGTGCTGGAAATAGACTGCCCCTCACTCTTCTGTTTGTGCTGTGCATTTGTTTTTAGAGGTGATCTGAAGAAATGAATCAGAAACCATTCCCCATTTCAAAACCCCATGCACAAACTCTGTCTGTAGTTATATTTATGTTATGTGAAATAACTTCATTGACTCTTGTTAATGACATATGTTAAAAACATAAGCTACATATGTTGAAAAGACACATCTGTGCATTTGTTTTCTTGTTGTGTTTGGGGCTGTGTAAAGTATATATTGCATAAACATATGCTTTTAAAATGTGAATTATATGGCTCCTTTTAAAAGAAATTTATCATGAGCATTGCTATTTTAATGAGATACTGAAAGAGTACATATCAGCCATTCGTTATAGAACCATTACTTACTCAGCACTGAGCTATTTGAATTTGAACCAAGAGCAGAAGTCATACCCTTGTGTAATTATGGCTGTTTGATTGATGATCATGGCATTTTTTAAATTTTATACATTGTAGATGATAGAAAAATACTTAAAAGATTTGCCCTTTACAAAATTAAAGAATTAAAAATTAATCTGACTGAGAATCACACAACTGCAGTGAGGAATTTTGAGTTATCATTTCACCTAGCAAAGGGCAATAGCTCTCCCTAACTTGTTTCCCTCCCATAGTGAGAAACTAGAATTAATATTTTGATAATGCCTTGAGATAAAAAGCTAAATCTTGCCAAGAATGTCCAAACATAGATATTTGGGTAATCGGCTCAAAACCTGGACAACCCTTGGACAAAAAGAAATTAATATTTACATGAGTAATAAAAATGGAATTGCCTCTCGGTAAAAATCTCTACACTTAAAAGAAAGTGTACATGTGAACAGTCAGCCATGTTTTGTACAGTAGCATTTTTTCAATTTTCTAGGATGATTGTGACACCAAGCATGGCTTGAGCTGAGGGCACATCTCAGGATCAGACTTGGGACTTAGCACCCATATCTGAAATTATTCTTTGCTACATGTTTTAAATATTTCAGGTCTTTTTTTCCTTTTCAATGATGTCTAAGGCTGTGATTTTCTATAAAAATTTCCAATTTCTCTGTAGGAGAGAGAGAAAACAAGGTGGTTTCCTTGGATTAATTGCTCATATTCACCCTGACAGACTAGAGAATTTTGGGGTCACTGATTTGTTCTGTCTGAAAATGTGAATGCAGAAACATAATTATTCTCTCTGGGTTTCTCTTTGCCTTTCTCATTAATTTATTGAAGGGAATTCTTACCAATTTGTTTGTGCTTTTATCCAAGCAAACTGCTGAGTAATGTGAATGAGACAAAGTCAAAAAAAAAAAAAAAACAAAACAAACAAAAAACAAACCAACAAACAAAAGGATGAATGTCATAGTGTTTCTTTCCCCCATGACTCAGAAAGTACATTCCTACCTGGCTATGCATAGATCTGTTCTGTACTGGTGCAGATGGTAAAGGTAAAGTGTTATGCGTAATAATCCCTAGAAGAGGGTTATTTTCTTTAATATAAAGCAGCATTATTTTCTGAGAACATTAAGGCCTTAATTATTCCTTGGGCCATCTGTGTATATATTGCTAACTATACATTATACTTAGGAAATGTCTTCCATTTTCAGATTTGTTTCTGCCAGTCCAAGGAGAAGTTTTGATAAAAATTTCAAGAAATGAACTGAAATACTAGGTCCTGCATTATTGCCCTTCATAATACTCTTAGTGAAAACTCAATTCCATTTGAGTCCATAGTTTCCAATTATTAAATTTGATTCAGACACCCATTGGTGCTTTTGTTATTAATATTTTAGGGGCTGAGTTTCTATAAGTAAAAGTTTTATGTTATGTTTCTGTAGATGCAGAGTAAACTTTCATGGATGTAGTGATTACAGTATATTATTAGGAGGAACTTGATACCAAAACAATTAAAATAATTTTTTTTTAATTCCGTCTGTTTTGATCTTTTATTTTTGAAGGTAAAATAATTGCAACTAATATAGGAATGTCACTCTAGTTTCAAGGAATAGTAATTGTATTTTGAGGTTCCAATCAAAATTTATTAATACATTGTTACTCATATTGTTTGCTTTCCCTACTAATTGCTAAAGGAAAGCTGTTGCATGTCTGAGATTTGTCCTGACAGAGAACGATGGTATGATCTCTTAACAAAGGAAAACTATCCCATCCAAAACATCTCTTCTGAATAGAAATGCTGACAATGGTTTTGGCATTTTTTATTGAGCTGATCTTCTTTATCTGCTATTGATCTACTCTGGAAAAATGTGCTACCACTGACAAAATAAAGCAGTCCAGCATGTGTGGTAGGAAAGACATAGAAATTAATGTGAAAAAAAATTAATATAGCTGTCTGATTTGGTTTTCTGAATCTTAGTTCTTTATTGTACAATAAATTCAACAATTTGTTGTCATAGAGTTTGTTGCATTTTTGACTATTCTTTATCTTTTAACTTGGATGTGAGTGCTAAATGAGAAACTACAATGGTTCACTCAGCTCTGAGTTATATTATTTAAAATGCTTATGTTCAGACAGGTAAGATGATTTCAACTGGAATAATTCATTTTTGTTCTGACTAACTATGGAGTCTTTAATTAAAAATTTTAAAAGCCCAGGGTGTTGTGGAAATCCAAGATCACTCAAGATCAAATTTTGTGAGACTTGTAGGAGTCATTTTCCATCTCATTTAATATGCTTGCAGATGACCATACCGACTTGCAGTCACATCTAAATTTATATTCAGAAACAATCTCTCTACTTCACCTTCAGCTTCTGGTTTTGAGTTTGCCCAGATCAGCAAACACCAGCTCCATAATTCAGAGGTCTTAGGATTGCTGGCAGCCTCCATGTATCCTGGCTGAAAATCAAAACAAATTTTTTGAGAGGAAGAGAGAAATGAAATCTTGCTGATCTTTATATATTTAAGATTTCAGAACCAAGTTGGATTATTTTCTTGTCCAATTTATGTAAAGGAATACATGTAATTCTGAGGTTCTTGATACACCAAGGACCTTGATTTCCAATTATTAATGCTCTTCTTACTGTTTGATAGTCTTAGATATGTCAAACTAGAAGTGTAAGAAATCTTTCAACAGCTCATATCTGTGTTTCAAATTCAATTCTGGATGGAAGATTGAAAGAAATGTGCAGGGAAGAGTCATATGAAAATAAGCCTTGCTATTATCTCTCCCTCTTTGTTTCTCTGTTAGATGTGTTGCAACACTTGCTTGACTAGTTTACTAAGCTTTAATTAAAAAAAAAAAAAGTGGGTTTTAAATATTTTTATTTGCTTCTTTGTTTTTCTTTCATGGTGGTGGTAAATATAGATATTGCTTCTTCATCTGTACTTGTAAACATCCGTTTTTGCTCATCTGCTCGTACTGGCATATATATAACAACAAGACTGAGGAGAAGTGTTTCAGAAAGTGGGCTATTCACCCTGGGAAACATGAAGAACTACTGAGATTTTCTGGTGCAGAGCAGCTCCTAGATGAAATTAGCGTCAAACCTAAGTAAAGCTTCACAGAAGGAAGCCAGTAATCTTTTAGTGTGTGAGTGGGGAAAAAAAAAAAAAAACCAAACAAGAAAGCTTTATTTTTTTAGTTTCTTTCTTTCTTTTACATAGAATTAGACTGCACTTTAGTAAAATGCAACATTATTCATTCTACTTTGAAGAGTTTGGTGGTAGGAGTTAGGAACTTAATTCATATGCCAGGTCCCTGTTGTCTAAAAGACTCATACCTGGAGGTAAAACCCTTTTAATATGTTCATTTGGACTATATTTTCTTCACCCAGGAGACCTCTATAAAAATCTCTGAAGACACTGGGCAGTGCTTCCTTGCAGATTTGTACTCTTTTATTACTTTGGTTTTGGCATCAGGAAAATGGAAACATCATGAGGTTGAAAGTCTTTGTCAAGTTCAAAAGTTATTCAGGGAAAAATGGTTTTAGAAACAACATGTTTACCACAACCAAGGTTCCATCCCACTTGTCATCCTCCATGCTTGTACATACCTGTGTGTTGCTATATTCATCATGCAAGCTTGTTAAGCACTGGCAAAAAGAGGACCTATATATTATTACCTGCTCTTGTATATATTTTATATATATATAAATATATATAAATATATATATATAAATATAATATATTTGAGTGATATAATATATCACTCAAACCTATATATTATTACCTGCTCTTGTAGCACAAAACCTTCAGCCTCCTTACTTAACAACAACTGAGTGTCTCAATGTAAAAAAATCCCTCTACTTTAGAAATACCCATCCACAACCCTTTTGTTCTGATCCTGCTATATAAGAACCCCCTGAGTGTTGGATGTACAGCTTTGGTTTCTTGTGGGTTCTCAAGTTCAGAGTGATAGCAAGAAAGCCACAAGGAGGGTACAGAATGGTACAACTTGGGTAATGTCAGTGTTTCTCTGCTATAAAAAAACCAACCTCCCAACCTATGAGGGTTAACATGGAGCTAGAGTGATATAGACACAGACTTAAATTGATGAGGTGCAGATGTAAATTGATAAAGGGGTTTGATGCACCATAGTATTGAAATGTATCTAAATTCAATATTGTTAAACATTCTTAAAGATCCGATGAATTATACATAAAGTACATGGATTATTTGTCCAAGGCAAACAGTGGTGACATTTCTATCTGTCACTTAGAATGACAAGGTTAGCATATTTTATTCAAAAGTTTTAGACAGTAAATGAATTTTATTAATTACTTTTTCATTGGACTGCTAGGTAAAACAGAAACTGACACAGCTATTCTATGATGTGAAGTCAGATTTTGCATTAAACAAATTAGCCTGAGAATGTAATTATTTCTAACATCTTTAAAATTCACCTGCCATTGTCTTGTCTTGTAATTTTGAAATGAAAAAACCAAACATTTAAAAACAGTGAAGGAAAAAGAAACACTCTCCTCTCCCAAAAATATTGTAAATGAAGCATCAAGGTAAAAAGCGAAAATGCCTTGGTAATAGAGACTGTGGTTTCATGTAACTTAAAGACCTATCTGTTGGAAGATAACACTGAAATATACAGCATGAAGAGAATTTTCTGAATTATAAAAAAGTTAAAATGAGGGAAAAATCCTCCTCCCTTGGTGTTTCCTTGGGGCCTAATGAAGTACAGGAGGAGTCCACTTCGTTTTGGAACAGTCTTTTGATAATCTTAGCTTAATATCACCTGTTGAACTGGAAAATAAAATTAACCATTCGGTGAACCAGGGAACAGAAAAACAGGAATAACTTTCTGCATGTGCAGCTTTGAAACTCTGCAAAGGATTGGTAAAATTGGATCCAATACCTACTCTGGATAGCAGAAGCAGGTAATTCCCATATCCCAGATAAACACTTTTTCACCAGTGTGTGCCATTCTATGCACTGAGGTGTAAAAGTCTGATATGACAACTATCAGCTTCATCTGCTTCCCGGCCTGCTATCAAGCTATCAGCATTTCTAACAGGAGTCAAACAGGGCAGGTTGCAGCATGGTGGCTACAAGTAGGTTTTGTAATCCCAAGCAGGATATTTTCTGGCCTTTACAATGCATCTGAGAGATCTTTAATATTCTGACATTTTTAACAACATTTCTGGTTTCTATATGTTGGGATTAAGAATCACTCAAACCTGAGAGTGTTGTGGCGTTCCAGATCCTGTTAGCATTTTACAAGGAGCATAAGCAGTCCAGCAACCTGGCAACCTGCTGACAGAGGACCTGTCCCTTTATGGCAGTTCAGAGAATAGTAAGAGATTTAAGTAATGAGCCATATAATGTAATTCAGGATTTACTTGTCTGATATAGTCTCTGACAGTGGTCAGTTCCAGATTTATTGGCAGAGAGACTTTTTCCTTCATTAACTTCCATTCTGGTTACTTATCTTGTTGGACACATAAATCCTTATTTGGAGTTGTTTTTCACCTCAAAGGCACTCTGTTGCAGAAAAGTTTGAATCAGAACTGTGTACTGTGTGACAACAGTTGTAGTCTGTGCATTTTTTATTATAATTTCTGAATTTTCCATACTTCACATGCTTAAAACTTTGAAGTGGGTGATCAATTGTACTTATGAACAGGAGTTGCAGCTGCATTTTTGTCAATTTTACACTAAAAATAATTGTTTACAATAGTCACAAGGGAGACCAGTTCAAGATTTAAGTAAATCAAACACTATTCATAGGAGATGTCTGCTATAGATCAGTGGCAGTGAATCTTTCACCTTTATCACTTTTTTTTCCCTAATGTTCTTCACTGATGAACATGTGAAAAGCAAGTAGATACATATACATGAAAGGTGGACTGAGAAAATGAGGCTAGGAAATTGCAGTGTATAAAGGAACAGGCAGGTGGATACGAATGGAAAAGTGAGGGAAGCCTCTTGCCACAGCAGTAGCCCGTACCTTGACAATGTCAGAAATCACATTTCAAGTTAACTACCATCTGAAATGCTTCTCTTCAGACTTACTGGCCATCATCAAGTATTGATCTGCTGTTCACAGTAGCTGTTAGTCTCAAAAGCACTATTTTTTTTTTCTTGAAGGTAGTTGTACTACTCAAATACTGATTAAAGGTATATTGACAAATTTATGACATTTAATAGTGTAATAAATTTCTACAACTAGGAACACAAAATTGGTACAGTATAATTTTACAGTATAAATTCACAGTACAATTTCCCAGCCCCATCTCAAATCTACTGTACTGTCAGGTTTATTGAAGCCTCTTTTTTTGGTCTCCAAGCTTTCACCATAACTTCTAAACATTTACATTACTTAAACTTGAATGTGCATCTTTCTAATATGAATGTTATAAAACTAAATTAAGTCTATAAAGTAGGAACCAGTACTCATTCAGCCATGTTTATATCCTGCAAAATTATATTTTCCTATATATTTATATTTATATTAGTCTTCAATTCTGAAAATGTTGCTGTGCTTTTTGTTCTAGCTTGGGATGTATTTTAGATGAGAAGTGAGTAACATCTCACAGAATCACAGAACCAATTAGATTGGAAAAGACCTCAAATCCAGATTATGACTGAACACCATCACCTCTATAATCTGGGGCACTCAGTGCCACATCCAGTACTTCCTTAAACACCTCCAAGGACAGTGACTCCTGCAGCTCCTTAGGTACAGGAGGCACAGGAGCCACTGTCCCTGGAGGCACAGTGCACAGGCACATTCCAATATCTAGCCAACCTTTCTCTGAAGAACTTCTTCCTAAATATGATGTATGTTGAATAGAATAAATAAAACAAGTAAGAATGTTTCTATGTGCTTCTGAATTAAGAAACATGCTTTTGATTTCAAAGATTATTTATTTAAACTGCCTGTGGATCAAATTCACAGTTCATAAAATCACAATTTAGTGGTTTACCAGCTGGTTACTTTCTGTTTATCATTCAACTGTCATAATAATATTTTCACTGTTTAAAACTTAATCTCAGTTTTCCCCTAATGAAGAAAACTCATTTTTCTACATGTAATGCTTCATTGTATTTTAGTTCTCCTTGTCTTCTCTAAAAGCAAGTGGCAAAGAACAAATGAGAAAAGTATTTTTGTACTTGTGCTGGTAGTCATTTGTAGTTTTCAGCTGGTATTTTTCAGCAATCACAAGTTGGAATTTGTTGGATAAATATTGTCTTGCATAATTTGTGCATAAAACAGTTTTATGCTTCATCTTCCCTAAATTTAACTTATTTTTTATTTTATTCCTGAAGTATGACAATTTCAGAAATATCTATTTCAATATCTATTTCTCTTTTTGTGTGTCTCCATTTACCTGTTTCTGTAATTTAATGCAAGAAAACCTTGTGTTTTCAGATGGACAGAATATTCAATTAGCATACCTTTCAAAATGAGATAGGGAATCTTTATCGAAATACTGGCAAATTAATGCTCCTCCCCACCCAGGAACATTTTGTGTATCTATATTTTATGGTGTATTTGTTCTTTTCAAACTTCTCTTTATCTTATTTTCACCGGAAATGAAGCTAATAAAATGCATCCCTAATTGAAGAAGTGTTAAGAGAAGAAGTGTTCAGTTTATTGGTGTAAACATGTAAACAAATCCATTATTTGGATATTTGCCCATGGGATGAAGAATTTGCACTTAATTTCCCTCACACTTTTTTTGTAAACTTGCAGCCTGAGTTATAGCCAAATTCCCCATGGGGTTTCCTGATGTTCTTTCATGTCACAGGCTAGCACATAATGAAAAGATATTTTTTCCAGAACAATAAACTGTTTGCTTCACGTGCAATATACCTTGTTTACCTGTATTTATAACTTTTTCTAATAGAAAAGTTATATTGACCTAACTGAGTCTTAATTGAATGCGCCAAGTTTCTCGTTATATTATGCACCCAGTGTTAAAGGCTATCGTTGTTTACAATCTCATCTGGATTCAAAAGATTAAGTAATGCAAATTGTTTCATAGTTTCTTAATAGAGCCTATTTAATTAGACAGTCAGATTTCAAGGCTTACTCCGTTTGGAGTTACATGGAAACAGTGGCTATGGACAAGACCTACTGCTACTAATATTAATTATTATGCTCATGGAAAATAACTACCCTCTGCATTTATAAATATTCCTGTTCTGTTAATTTATTAGTAGTAATACAAATGGAAAAGAAAAAGAGGAAAGAGAAAAAGAAAAAGAGGAAAGAGAAAGAGAAAAAGAGGAAAGAGAAAAAGAAAAAGAGAAAGAGAAAAAGAGGAAAGAGAAAAAGAGGAAAGAGAAAAAGAGAAAGAGAAAAAGAGGAAAGAGAAAAAGAGGAAAGAGAAAGAGAAAAAGAGGAAAGAGAAAAAGAACGAGGAAAGAGAAAAATAAAGAGGAAAGAGAAAAAGGAAAAGAGAAAGAGAAAAAGAGGAAAGAGAAAAAGAAAAAGAGAAAGAGAAAAAGAGGAAAGAGAAAAAGAGGAAAGAGAAAAAGAAAAAGAAAAAGAAAAAGAAAAAGAAAAAGAAAAAGAAAAAGAAAAAGAAAAAGAAAAAGAAAAAGAAAAAAGAGAAGAAAAAGAGAAAAGAAAGAAAACCAGCTTGGTCCTCCTCACCTCCCTGCTCCTTTATCTTTCCACCTGTACTTTCATTCTCTCTGTGAATTTCTGCCCAACTCCTGAGAATCAGAGGGAGTGACACTATGTATACTGCAGGTAGAAGAGTTCAGAGAGAGGATCTGGGAATTTTTCTGAATGCTTGCAGCCTCCTCCAGAGCAGTCAGGTACAGAAATAACTGTATGCATGATTTCATGCACACCAGCCAGCACAGTGCCATATTCCTGGATGGATGGATATCCTTGGAATGATATCACACTGCCAGGCTTTCTTTGTGTTGTACCACAGGTATCAGAAGTTGCTCTTCTGGGAAAGAGAGTCATGCTTGCTAGCTGTCAGAGCAGATTGCCAAACACCCTTTATTTATGAGATTTTAAAAAAAATTCATATGCAAATAATTGATTTCAGCTTTTTTATTTATTACAGACCATGAAAAAATGCTAAATATTAAGGGCACCATTGGCAACTCATTCAATCAGTCAGAAAAAAATATTAAATCCTTGTGCTTGGTCAATATTTGTGAGGATAGGATTTGTCTTTCACTGGGACCAGGGCTGGCAAGCTCAAGGAGCAGAGGGAACACCCTGCACTTGGGAAGGAGCACTGCACAGCCATGTCCAAGGCAGGCAGAGCCCAAGGCTCTGGGGAGAAGGTGCCGTGTTCTGTTCAGCACAAAGCTGAGCAGGGACAGAGGGGCTGCAAACAAAAAGATTTTTCCCAGTGATGATGGTGGGTCAGTTGGTCCTGAGGGTTTCCAGTTCCTGTGGGATAAAACACTCTGCAACCAGGTCAACAAACAGAGCACTGAACTGGAGACCTGCTGTGTTCCCTAATGACCCATGTTCCCTAATGACCTCAAATATTAGGACCTATAGTCTTAAAATTATTTTCGAATTATGGAATCAGTCTCTGGACTATTATTTTATTATGGAGAAAGATTTTTCCTCTCTTGGTCAGTCAAAATTTTACTACTTTATGTAGTGAAGAATCTTTTAAAGAAAGGAACTTGTAAATTCTAATATGATTGCAAATTATGATCTCCCTGTTTCCTGCTAAATATAAGCAGAGACTCACAGAATTATTTAGGAATCATTGGAATAGACCTCCAAGATCATTGAGTTCAAGCTCTGGCAGATCACCACCTTGTCAACTGGACTATAGCACATAATACATACAGTTTTTTCTTGTACACCTCTGGGGATGATGACTCCACCACTTCCATGGGCAGTCAGTCTAAAAGTTTGGCAACACACTTTATAGTAAAGAAAGGAAACTTTAAAGATTCTTCAGCATATAGGATCATTTCATATAGATATTCCATATTCATATAGATACAAATATTTTTTTTCTCTCTATGTTCTTTTCTTTGTAGATAGTTGCATTTCTATTTTCTTGGTAAGCATTAGAGATGAACTTATACAGGCTGTGTAGTATCTGTGATTAATATAATAACCACATAAATAATAATTTTCCATTCTCTGTGGATACACAAAGTTTTTCTCTGTCATTTGCATATTTTAATATTTATGTTTTTTAATTACAGCAGACAAGTTATTTATCCCTGGTGTAAATTTGCTGAAGAATGTTGAATTCTGGTTCATCTGCAGTATGAGCCTCCTTTTTTCCCTCCTGTCATCAGTGTTCAGCTGGGGAGTTTAGATTTAAAGGGCCCCATTATTCACTGCTTACACACCCTGATCATTGATTAAGTTAGCATGGGTACACAAGGAACGTGGAGCAGATTCAAAATCAGGGGCAAGCTTTGTCCATTGTGACTTTAAAACATGCACAAAGCAAATCCTACTTATATTTAGCTGTACTGCCTCATAGTTGATTTTTTTTCAGCCTTTTTAAAATGAGGTGCAATAACAGAATTGGTTTTACAACTGTCTTCGAGCTGAATATTAAATAAATAATTTATCTGAGCAAATCCTAGTACTTGCCTGTAGCAAGCAGCCCTAGTTCATGCCATGATGTTATAAGGATTGCAGATCATATTGTGATCTAAGACTTAATTTATTCTATGCAGTGATTAAACTTATACACTAGCATATAAGAGTAAAAGTCAAATTAGTGTTTCCAAAAAGATCTTCTTACCTAACATGTAGGATCAATAAATATTAAAAATTACTTTGTTGTGGGTTTTTTTTCTTTTTAAATCTGTGTATTGACTTGAAACCGCTTTGATAAATAAAATGTTAAAAAATTAGCAAGTGAGAGAACAAGCAGGGCATCTGTTCTGATCCTTCTTCCTGGTTCAGACTTTTTAGTGCAAGAAGAAAAAACCTTCAATATTCTGTTGTTAGGCAGTGTTGATACATGTATTCTATATTGTAGATAACCTCTATTATAGATTGTTAATATAGAATTTTATGTTCAGAACATCAGACACTCTCCTCTTCCTCATCTCATTCACCACAGTACCAAGAAGATTTAACTGGTCAGTGACTGGAAAATACTGATCTCCAAGTCTACAGTAGGATCATCAATATGTACTCTTTAGGTATAAGAACTAGCATGCTCAGGTAATTAGCATTATCCATCCTTCCAAAAGTAAAATTGCATTAAAAACATCATCAACATTGCCAATTATTTTCCTGTCTTTCTCATATTCATCAGAGACAGGTTAGTGTGCCATTTTTAGTTTAAATGTCAATTTTATGACTCTACTCCATCATTTTCACTGTTCATAAAACAGATTTTCAGTAATTAAGGATGTGAAATAACTATTAATGGAGTTCCTCTTAATTTAACTGAAGGATAAAGATTAGTATCTATCCACCTATGATAGTTTTCACTAGTAGACATTAAGTATCTCTCTATGTTCTCAATTTCTAAAATTTTTCTTTACATATATTTATAGCCATTCTCCAAGAATTAAATTCTTGCCTAGCCAACCATTAATTTTATGACATGTAGAAATTAGCTAAAAATGTAATAATGCAATCAGTCTATGACTATGTTTTGACAGTGCTATTTTTACCAATCAGACTCTGTTGAAGCCTATCAGGAGTTCTCTATGTTAAAGACAAAATAAAATGCCTTCATGAGTTTTCTGAGAAACCTTAATGCAGAAAGTCACCTCATTTGCAAAAAAGGGTTTGAGTCAGGCAAGAGAAGGGTGTTTTTCAGAAAAAATAAAGCTAATATACCTTTAGATAAGCATTGAAAAAACGTGTGCTGTCCTTGTGAGGGATTTTTCACTGGCTGTACTGTGGTATGGAAGAACCATGAAGGAAAATGACTCAACAGCCCTCATCAGTGCGGGAGGAGCTGAGGACTCAAGACAGTTCTCACATCCTCCAGTGGTATCTGCCTGAAAAACCTCTTAATCCATCAGGCTGTTGATAAAACCATCACCTAAGATGTGTCTTCAATCTGCCTGAGCTATCATTAGCTGAGATCACAGGAGAAAAGTTTTCCAAGCATGTTTGCACTAGGAGTTCTGGTTCCTTGCAGAACCTCATTTGCAGGTGACTATACCTAATACACACCATAGCCTCTGAGACTGGGGGGAAATATGATAGTATACAGGATCCTGGAGAATGAGTGCATGTTCTAAGAAAGTGAAAGTTTAGCACTGATAGTACTAAGATGTAAAATAAGAAAAAAAAATACTGGAAATATCACTGTTTGGTGGAACTTAGTGAAAATTAAGTTTTAGTAGTCAGCTGTGCTCAGACCTGTGGATCTTTATGAGTTTTTCAGTAAGGCTGTGAAATATTTATATTGAGGCAATTATTTGATTTTTGTACACACTGGTCATACCAATAGCACTGAAATGCCAGTATCAGAATCAGTGTTGTGTCCTGAATAGTATCAAATTGCAACACTGTCCCCTCTTTGCAGCCTTAAACAATGTGCAAAGAAATTCTCTACAAAGACTATAAGCTGCAGAAGAAAGTGTCAAAGCTGAAAACATGGATCTAATGAACTTGGTGAATATTTATGCATATATAATGTGCACATGCAGTTTGCATACAGACATATGGATATAAACCCCAATGTTGCTGATGCTTCCAAATGCTGTTTGCTTTCCAGCAGACAATTCAGAGCTGCAGGAGATACAAAAGGCAATGGAACAAATAGCCCAAGGAGGAAAGGTAATAAATACCTATATTTTGGTACAGCATCTCTGTTTTTTTTTAACTTTGCCTGCATTTTGGAGGATGCTGCAATTAGGGTAACAGATATCAAAAAAGAGGAACAGGAAACACCAGGGAAAGAAAGCAGAATATTCACATGAGAAAGCAGAAATATGCACATGAGAAAGCACATCATCAGCAGGATGATGCAGGAATGATTTGTCCATCTGCAAAGATAAATGATGTGAAAAATCTTCCCTCCTAAATGGAAACAAGCAAATGAGGGAATATGAGATACTGCGATTACTTTTTCCTTTGTTTTTTCTACTCAAGAAACTTTTTAGACTGAGTGCTCTACTAGTAAGACCTATTCCTCAGAAATGTTTTTTGCTTAGAGGCAAACCCTTCAGTCTTTACTTTGTGTAGAAGTGATCTATAAAGAAAGTTAGGGAAAACAATGAAATACCGCTGAGAATATTTTATCTTTGAATTTTCATCTCAGCTATGAAAAGGCAAAAAAGTGCAAGATTCTTTGAAAGGTCTAAAAAACCATTAGAACTTTAGATCATTTGCATTCATCTGAATCTACTTGCGGGTCACCAAACTCAGGTCATTACTTCCTTCACTTTTTAATTATTAAGAGTGCAATTTAGAGGTTCTGATCTAAGAGGAACCAAAGCAACAATCTCTTTATTTTCTTATGACTAAGCTGTTTATATCTAGTTATGGCATTATAATAGTCCCTATGAATTTATTTCAACATATACATGGACATATATGTCAGTGCCTTTTATTCTGAAGACTTGAGAACTACAGAAAAAATCAAATGCTTTGCACAGTACTAATATACAGACACTCTCTGGAGAAAAAAATTCATGACCTGCTGTTTTGAAAGCCTACATAAATTATGCTCTTCTTCAGCCACATGGGTAGTTTAAATGGTTGAAAAAAATATCCAGAAAATATAAATTTTCTGCACCTATATGGGAAAATTTATTTAAATTATATGCTGTGTGCACTCTGCTCAAAGTTAGCTCCAACTCTGATAGTCTCATTTTATAGCAGCCTGCCTACTTGTAGGTTTTTCAATGACAGGATTTTGAACAGAATTGCACAATAAATATTGTAGTCATATTGACAGCTTGGGTAAATCAGTTGGTAGACTATGCAGTGCACATGAAAAAATGGTCTATTTTGCTAATATGTATCCTACACATATGGTTCACTGTCATGGTTTAGGAATAGCACTTCCCATTCAGTGCTCCCACTGAAATACCGCAAACAGTTCATTGGCTGCTCACTCCTCATTTCCTTCTCCCCTGCTGGCGAGCTGGAGAGGATAACCAGAAGGACAAAACATCTCACAGCTGCTATAAGAATAATTCACTGGAAACAGCATTGGGTATTAATATTAAAGGCAAAAGTGCACAAGAGGTGAGCGATTCACATGCAAGTGTTCATCTTTATACCACGAGGGACCCCAACAGCACCTGACCCTGCCAGGCTACCTGACCTGTAAGGGACTCCCTTTCCCTGAACCCAGAAATGGCATGAGGTGGTTCTGGCAGTGCCACTCCTGGAAACTGCCAGAACCAGGACACTCACAAAATCTTTGGTATTGCCTATTCTATTCCTTACTCTTTTCTGTACCTTCTGCGCACAGCTCCACAGCAGCAGAGATGAACACTTTTAGCTCCAGTTAAATCAGTTTATTGCTATTTATGATTTATGATAGAATTTGAGAGGAAATAGGGCAGAAAACTGTAGTTGCACTTTGTCTGTGTGAAACCTGCCTGAGATCCAGAACTGGGACATCCTGGATTCTTATATGTTAGATGCCTTGCGGCAATGACAACAGCAGAATTTTAAAGGCCATTTCTGAACCACTGCACATGCTGAATCCTGTTCTGCAAGGTGCTCAGTGTCCCTAGCTTTTTTCAGCAGATCTAGGATTTATGTTTATTCCAGGTATTGCGAAGAGAAGTGGTGTTTTTTTTTTTATTATAACTTATGATTGAGCAATACTTTCATCATCCTTGTTATAAACTTGATGTCTTCAGTAAAATAGGAGAGAATCAATACAAAAGAAAATGTTAATACTCATTGGAGCTGGTATTCACAAGATTATTAATCTATTAAAACAGCTCAAGGCAGTCAAGGAAACTATGCCATACACCAAAATAATCCTTCTTCAGACCAATATAATTACTTTTCTGGAAATATTCCATAAGGCAAATAGAGAGATCCTTCATGTTTACATTATTGCTTTGACAGGTATTAAACATATAAAACCAAAAGAAAGACACAAAAATAAAGAGGATTTGCTCTGAATTTCCTAGCCTTTTTGTCCTGCAGTATGTATTTCACCATTTATTTCTCTATGATTTTGCTACTTGAGTTTATCGTGTGCCTGCACAAGATGAGCACAGGTACTGGAATAGAAGGATTTCATTAGTTGAAGAGTACACAATTTTGCAGAGCAGAATGTAATGGATGCATTTCTGAACTCTACTTGTCTAAACAGTACTGGCTCTAGAAATGACATTAATTCTGTTCAAACACTTTATTCAATCATCCATCCCAGCACTATGAGGGCTACTGAGCATGAGAAGTTCTGCCTCGTATCTTTTGACATTGCACAGATTCATTCCATGCTCCCATCATGAATGAGTCTAAAAAA
This sequence comes from Fringilla coelebs, assembly GCF_963513975.1. NCBI lineage: Eukaryota > Metazoa > Chordata > Aves > Passeriformes > Fringillidae > Fringilla > Fringilla coelebs. The sequence goes on from NC_140031.1 coordinate 58,824,029, forward strand.
CAAACTGGAAGGCAGAGAAGGTTGAGGAAAGCTTTAAGAGAAGCATTTAACTTTTTCATTCATTGCATGCAACATGGGCAACAAACAGGAGGAAGTGGAAGCCACTGTGCTGCTGAACAGCTATGACCCAGTTGCCATTAACAAGAATTAGTGGCAAGAATCCCATAACTGGAATGTGGATGTTGATGGCTAAAGGCTGTTCCAAAGGGATGCAAAAGGAAGAAAGGGTGGAGGAGCTACTCTCTACATCAGAAGTGGCAGAGATTGCGAAGAGTTGTCTCTGAAGAACAGCCCTGAGCAGGTCAAAAGGTTATGGGTAAGAATCAGAAACCAGGGTAAAAAAGGGACCTTTGTGGCCTGTGTCCCTACAGGCCCCTGATCAAAGGAAGGTTATTGACGAGGCTTTCTGGCTCCAGCCACACACCTGCATCTCTTGGAAAAGCAGCACAGCAAGTTGTAGTCAATCCAGAAAACTCCTGGAATGCACAGAGCTGGCAGCAGTTGAGAAAATGACAGAATATTTTGTAGTCAAATCAATGTTTTATATAGTTAAGTATTTGAACAAAGGCTTCTAAACAACATGTTACTAATACATGGCCATTCACCTAAAGTCTCTTGTCCCTGTATGAGTGAAACTTAAATTACTTAAATCCTCTGGAAGTCAATGCATCTATCTGGAAGACTCGGACTGTCTCCATGTATGGCCATGTATGTTACCTCTGTCACCTTATAGAGCTGCATCTGCAATTACTCCTACTATTCAGAAAGTAAGAGGTGAAACAAAGTGCCAACAGCTTATGTTAAATTTCAGAAAGCTGTTTGCTGCCTATTGCATTTCTTTATAATTTTATTTTCAAACTTATAATTTCAATTGGCAGGCCTGAAGGAATGCTTGCAGCAGTTGAGCTGGGGAGGGGATACTGTTTTCTAATGCTTGCTGAAAAGATAGGAACACAGTCTTTGGCATGCCATTTGTCATGTATGTTAAATGCAACATCTTAAGAATCAGGAAAATAATAACAATTAATTATTTTGCCGGTGTTACCCCAGGCTTATTTCAATCCGTATTTATTCGCAGAAATTGTTTGCAGGGTATCAAACTGCATAAACTTGCATTGTAACTCTTTGTTTTTGTATGTAGTCCATGACAACTATCTGCTTAGAATGACATGTTCTGGATTTTCTTAGTCTTATTCAGTCTAACTGATATTAAAATATTGACAGCACCAGTTTCTATGGTGCACACAATTTAACAAAAGGGCTGCTGCTATATATTCTCTTTTTGGAATAAAATTGCAACTTTATACAGTAACACACACATAATCTGGAACTAAATATATTTTTTGCAAAAATACAGACATAAAAGAAGAACTAAATGAAAATATTAACTGCTCAAATATTTGAGATTCCAGGAAATAAACCCTATATTTTACTTTAATTATTTAAGTGTAACATTTAACATTTAAGAAAATAGAATATATATACCAACTTTTGCTTTCATTCTCACATTGGGGTTTCTTCTTTGCTTCTGTTTTTCCATTACATAACAGGGTTTTTTTTGTTGAAAAGATATGGATACTCTGACATATTTCAGTAGAATATAACTTTTGGAACTCAGGATTAGTAGTGGTTCCTTCTGCTCCAGCTTAGAGAATTACTGAGAAAATTTAATCCTTTTCACCTCTAAACTGTTGGTTTAACTCAGAAGTGAGAAAAAGATGACCAAAAGTGATTATAGATTATTTTTTTCCACACAGAAATGCGTGCCTTCAGTTCCATTCCTAAAAGTCTGATGTCTCAGTCATAAAACATCATCCCAATTGACTATAATTGCTTGGGTTTTGGGTGTTGCTGTCCTTGTTGTAGTTTTTTTGTGTGGTCTGTGTATTTGGTGGGATGCTGAAGTTGTATCAATTCATACCATCTGAGAAAATGATAAATCCATTCCATTACTCGCATCATAACAGCACCAAGTCACTTGTCTCGCAGTGAAATCTGAGCTGGGGTTGTACAGCTGTGCTGGGGACACCCAAGCAGGACAAATATCTCAGTCAGTCTGGAGTGTGGCCCTCTGTAGGGGTTTTGGTCACTAATTTGGGATTTTTTGGCAAATGCACTAATTAATGTGCTGGGTTCAGTGTTGGCTAAATGGCAGTGCACTCACTAGAATACACTAACTCATTTCTTGTTGTGAGACAGGATGAGGAGGAAGGCAAAGAATACCATCTAGAACTTTTAATTCTGCAGACAGAGTGTTATTAATATGAAACAGAAAATATACAAAATGCCAAGGCTCGAAGATGTCACTTAAAGAAGAAAAAGAAATAAAAGAAGAAGGAAAAAAAGAAAAAGAAAAAGAAAAAGAAAAAGAAAAAGAAAAAGAAAAAGAAAAAGAAAAAGAAAAAGAAAAAGAAAAAGAAAAAGAAAAAGAAAAAGAAAAAGAAAAAGAAAAAGAAAAAGAAAAAGGAAAAAGAGAAAAAAGAATAAGAAAAAAATGAAAGAAAAAGAAAAAGAGAGAAAAAGAAAAAAGAGATAAAAATAAAAAGAGAAAAAGAAAATGAGAAAAAGGAAAAATGTTGAACCCACACCAAGGGCAAATGAAATAAATGTGCATCACTGGTAGTGAACAGCAGTTTTGCAGAGAATATGATTTTATACATTTTGTATCCTATTCATTTTCATGACATTGATGAAGAAATATTAAAACTGTGTGAGTGCTGAGGACAAATTAACTTATCAATTACGTGTATGGGGCAATGGAGACTGAGTTTATTTCACCATTTCCAATTTCAATAAAACTGTAATTACTAACTTGTGGTATCTTCATGGAAATCTGCATTTATTATCACTTAATCAGTCAGTGACTGGTGTGTACTTAACTTTTCTGCCATCTAACGCAGAGTATTTTAGGAGGTAGCTCAGAATCAAGCAGTCTTTCTTTTGAATGTTCAAAACAGTTTTTTCTCTGCACTTATCTGAGCTGAATTTTGCCTGTGACAGTAAAGAAATTGGTTTAGTTCAAAAAGTACAGAGAAATTTAAATTTGCTCAAGGATTTTGGTGTCTCTGCTTTCTTTTATTTTCCTTGTATGTATTTATCTCCTTTCTTTGAACACATATGAGGTTGCATTACCTCAGGAATGGATTCTGACACTGTTACATTGAATAATACTTTATTTTGAGTGCAGTCTCACAGAAACTGACAGATGATACTTCATGTGAATCAGTCTAGAATGTTGTAGTGAAGTGCTGGCAGCAACCCATTTCTTGCATCCCTGTCTAAAGTAAAATAAGTACAAAATCAATTATTACTTTGTTTCTTACAATAAAAGATAAAGGAATGAGGACACATATTGGAAAAAAGCTTTGTGGGTTCCCCTTTTTCAGGGGAAAAAAGTTTGCACTTGCCAATTCTTTGTTCTTTTATTTGTTGGGCTTTTTGGGGGGGGCATGGGGGTTATGGCAATCTGCTCCTTCCTCCTTAGATCTGTACACCTGAGATCTGTACAGTATATGGACCACCCACAAGTGACCTAACAGAATGATTAGATCATGAGTGGTGATAAATCAGTATCATGCATTTGGAATCCATGTTGATTCATGTATGATCATGCACTGGAAATAAAGTAAATCATAGGCCAAAATTTGTCTTTTGCAACACTCATTCTAAAATAAATAAAATATGAAATTTAAAAAAAAAAGCAACTGTTGTGTACATACAGTACATGACCCTCAAAGAGTGGGACTTGGTGGTCTAACAAATAGAAGAATGGGATCATCTGCAGAGGTACTTCTTGAGTTATAAGTGCTTGGATGAGGGAATTAAAAGTTTATGTAATAAATATGCTGCAGAAAACAAAGCTGGATTAAGAATTGCATTGCAGAAAGGGTTTAAAATTCAAAATTACCCTGGAAAATTAGAGATATGATATAGGAAATAGGATAAAATTTAATGAGATAAACATGAAGAATTTTATTTCTGTAGTAAAAATAGACAGCAGTCTTCACACTGGAGGGAAGGGATACTATCCAGAGGGACCCTGACAGGCTTGAGAAGTAAGCCAACAAAAACTTAAAGAAGTTAAGCAAGCAAGGTCCTGCACCTGGGTCCAGGCAACCCCAGATATATTTACAGGTTGGGTGCAGAAGTGATTGAGAGCCGTCCTTCAGAGAAATGCTTGAAGGTGTTGGTTGATGAAAGCCTCAACATGTGCTGGTCGTGTGTGCTCACAGCCCAGAAGACCAATGGAATTCTGGGCTGCATCCAAGGCAGTGTGCCCAGCAGGTCGAGGGTGGGGACTCTGCCTCTACTTTATTCTGGTGAGACCCCACCTGGAACACTGCATCCAGCTCTGGTGCCTCCAGCACAGGAAAGGCATGGAACTGTTGGAGCAAGTCCAGGGCAGAGCCAATAAATTGGTCAGAGGACTGGAGCACCTCCTTTACAAAGATAGGCTGGGAAGGTTGGGACTGTTCAGCCTGGGGAAGAGAAGGGTGTGTGGAGATCTCACAGCAACCTCCCAGCATCTAAAGGGGTCTACAAGAAAGCTGGGGAGGGACTTCTCATTGGGACCTGTAGTGGTAGGACAAGGAGGAATGGGTACAAGCTGAAAAAGGGGAAAATCAGGTTAGATATGATGAAGGAACTATTTACTGTGAGGGTGGTTAAACACAGATTGTCCAGCAAGGTTGAGGATGCCCCAGTCCTGGCTGTGTCCAAGGCCAGGTTGGGTTGGGGTTTGAGCAATCTTGTGTAGTTAGAGTGCTCCCATAATGGCAGAGGAGCTGGAAGTAAATGGTCTTTAAGGTTCATTCCAATCCCTTAATATTTTGTGATTGTAAAAAATTCAGAATAATATAAACTGTTTAGAAAAAAAAAACTTGAAAAAAAGATTTTTTCAGATGACAGTGACCAAGATGTTAGCAATGAATGATCAAGGTTGTAAAAGAAGATATTAGGTTGTATACTAGGATGAAATGTGAACAGAAGTTTTAGAAATGTTTAAGAATTGTTTGCTTTAAGAAAATACTTTCCATTAATAAGGCACTGTGTCGGTAGGGTTTTTTTTCCTTGTATTGTTCAGCTTGAGAATAATGTACTACATTTTGAAGAACATGGATCACTAAAAGGGATCTGAAAGAGCTGGATGAGACAGATTAGGGGTATGAAATCACTTCTGCAAGGAAGTTAAAGAGCTTGGGACATTTAATCCTAAAGATAATAAAAGAATACAGAAGAAAAAAACAGAAATCAGGTATACCAAGGCTTTTGCAAAGATCAGAAAGAATACACTGCCTTAAAATGCAGGACAAAAAAAAATCACATAAGAATTTTCTCTTTCTAATTGTTTTGATTCATCAAGGTAACAATTACATATAAAAATAATTACTTAAAAGGCTGGGGAGTCTATGTAAGGAACAAATGCTACAATATGTTTTAAATGATACAGTATGTTTTAAACAGTGACAATAATATGCTATTCCTTGGGTCTTTTCCAGCTCTATTTTTTTATTATTTTAATTCCAAAAATTAGAACAGGAAGATTTTCTCAATTAACTCTTATCTAGTAGTATGACTTTTAACCTCATGTTTTGCAGACATATGCTGTAAATCCCTAGGAGATACCAGTTGTGAAGGCATCAATGTTCAGAGCAGTATTTTCCCTTGAAAGTAGCTTGGGTAGATGGTACAGTTGATTTAATGGATCGTTCCCTTATTGCTTGTACTTGTTCTAATAGTTCACACTGTGTTAATTTATAATTTCATTTAGAGCTTAAACATCAAATGGACATTTTTATGAATAAGTATACTGTGAATGTTGGGTGGGTAACAAAAAATCAGTGAGCTGTGGACCACACTTTTGAAAACATTTTAAATTTTTAACTCAAATCCCACAGCCCTGGAACTTTAGGGGACTAACTTTGATATAGCCACTGTTAAAAAATATCTCAGTAATAATCTGGGGCTTTTTATAGCTTAGGAGAAATATGTTCAAGTGAGAAGAGAAGAAATGAAAATACTGATGAAATTTTATGATTTTTTTTCGAATTATTATTGTCCTCATGTCCTTTTGTGTGAGTAATTTTCAAGCTGGAGTCAGTTTCTGTTGAAGTTTCCGGAAATATTCACACTAGATTTTATTTTTTTTTTCCAGAGTGATTTTTTTTTTTTCAGAGAAAATGCAATCATAGAGGTTACAGGACTTTACCTTTGGATATAAGGGCAGAATAGGCATAACTGGAGCACATTGTAACTTCCTACATTTGCCCAGAAGGAGATGCAGAATATAAAAAGCAGGGCTTAAAATCATGAGCCTTGCTAGCTCACATTAACTTTTTAATTTGTTTTGCATATGAAGCAGATGACTGAAAAAAATCTGTCTGCAAAACCCACTACTGAGATATTTTTGATTTTTGAAAGAACAGACGCAATTCACAAACAGAATTCCTGTATACTTCCTTTCCTGACATCCCTCTGAAGAGCAGAGTCTCTGCACGCTGTCAGTGGTACTTCTGAGGCTGCTCATCCCTCATGTGTGAGATGATTTTGACTAGTTGTGATGTCAAATGCTGTGATGTTATAAGAGATACATAGTCTCCACAAGAAATTGGATTTGTTTAAAATCAATCACGGATACCATCCAGAAACTTCATTAAAGTTTAGAGCTTCTTCTTTTGGCAGAGCCATTTGTTCCTGTCGAGAGGAAAAACAATGAATATACAATACAGTGAAGAGAAACAAAAAGAAAAGAACAATTAGGTACAAAAGGTTACACCTCCACTTAAGGTCAAGAACTGAGAAAGCACAGGATGTGAAATAAGTTTGGTATTGTAATAAATGTTGCATAATTGTAAGGAGAAATATGATACACAAAAGTAATAAAACCAGAATTATTAAGTCAGATGTTCTATTTGCATATTAATTTAATCATGCCAAAGTATATCTTACGTGTAAAAATCTGATTAGAAATAACTGTCTTATGGTCTGTGTTCTGCTGAATTTGTGTAGGGCACAATACTGCTTTTTTCTGTAGCCAAAGCAAGGGAAGAGGGATCAGAATGTTTAGCCTAATGCCTATATTTTAGACAGTAAAATTCCAAAGGGGTTAATGTCAGTGAAAACTGTTTGAAGAGATTTGCCATGAAGTTCAATTTTCATGTTTTGCACAAACTGTATAACTTTCCTCTTATGCCTCAGGCTTAAAGTAATTATTGTGTAGAATGTTTCTCTGAAATTGATGTAGTCAGTTTGTCTCTTTGCCCCTTTCTGGGGAAAAAAATTGTGGGGAGTAATAGTGAGCAGTAATGAAGCAGACATGCAATCTTTATCATTAGAGGTGGATTTTGCAGGCTTCCAAACAACTTCCTTTATCTACAGGGTTTATGAAATTAACACCCACCTCTTTGTCCCCTTTCTCACTGCATTTCTTTGCCTTACTTTATTTCAGCTCTTACCCATTTCTTCCCCATCTTTCTCTGCTTGATCTTGCTCTAGTTCTGCAATCCACCCACAGTGACACAGAAATCCTGTTTGCATTACACTATTGTGAACAGAGTACATGTCATTTTGCATCACAGAAGCCTTTTGTCAGGAACTTTTTCATTTTGCTGTTATATATATATATATATATATATATATACATATATACAAAAAATTAGTCAGGATATGATAAAAAGAAGCTGGGGGAAGGCTGTGGGGTAAGTGATGGATAAGGAGGAGTACAAGCAGCTGATAACCCGTTTTTCTTTCTTAAAATCAGATATCTGTATCCGTGATGTAAAGACACAAAAAATCTGAACAGAAAATCTCAACAATCTGACTAGGGATTTAGAAAATGGCCTGGGTAGGAACGAAGCAAGTGAGGTGGTGAGAATAAGCGCAGGCTGCACAGTCTCAGCAGTGGTGGACTCAGAAGACATAAATGTTACCTACTGCACAGAAATACACTTGAGATGCACATGTGTACTACTATCATCAAATATATTTAGAACAAACCAGTTTGCTAAAATAGAGAGCAAGGAGGGGATTCAGGCAATCATGTCTCATGTTTTCTAACCCTCTCACTTTTTATTATAAGCTGTACTTAAAGTAAGGGCATTCCCTAAGTAAATTGTATCTATACCTAAAAGAACTAAATAATTCTTTGTAATTATGGCTACTTGGAAGGGTGTATGTTCCTGATTTGTTTGATCTAGCTGTGCAGAATTAATGAAAAGCAATCATTGATTTATCAGGTTCAAAGAATACTTTCAAGAATAATGTGTTGAAGTCTTCCTTCACACAGCAAATTAATTTTTTTTTTAACTTTTATGTAGTTTTCAAAAAATTTACAGCTGCAAGTAAATGCTGTTCCTTTCCTTCAATACTTGTCTGAAGTAACAATAAAATATAACCACAGGTTTTTTTCAATCAACAATAATGATTTTTGAAAAATCTTAGTGGTTCCTTTCAATTAATGTTTCTAAATGATTTCTTTATCCTGTTCTCATTTTTCACTGAGGTTACAAACTTCTGAAGAACCCTTAGTGTGGTGGTCTCTCTACTCTACTTTGGCACTTTCACTGGAAAAAGATTTTTCTGATTTAGAATAATTCTTTGTATATAAATTAGGATTAAAAATGAATAATCCTGGGAAAAGTTGAGAAATTCACATGCTAGTGAGACTGTTTCATAATTTTTGGTCCAGTACTTGGCATCAGTGCCATCAGTGCTGTTCTTACATCAGGAAACACACTATTTCTCTCCTAGGATTTGGTTTTTCATTTTTATGTCATATTCTTAAAGCTTTTACAAAATTGTGCCTTTTGGTATCATTTGTCATTGATAGCATCCTTTGCTATCAATAGATATGATATCAATATATGGTAGGAGTGTAATTTTTGAGAGCCTCACTCAAAAACCTCACTTTTTTCTAAGAAATGCCCACGGGCAATGGGCTGAGTCAGTGTGCAACATTCATAAGATTGCTGATTACTACACACCTAAAAAAATTTAGCAGCTAACTGGAATGTTATAGAGATTTTGCTGCCACAAGAACACATTTATGTTGAAATCTAGGGATATATAGCAATATAATCATCATGAACAGAGTAAATGCAGAGGAAGTTTATGCTTCAGTGTATGTAGTAAACACATCAGATTTCCTATGTGGAACAGGAGTGTGCACTACTCAGACTTTTACCCACACATTTTAAGCTCTGTATTGGTGTCAGGCCATAGTCCAAGGAGGGCTGGCTTTAAGTGCTGGCAGAGCAGGCAGGATGCAAACAATCTGCAAAGCTTATGCCAGCAGAGAGGCAGGCTAACAACTGGAGCAGTGCCTGCTTCCCTAGCCACCAATCCCTTCTGCATACAATGTTCTCTATTTTACCTCCAGCAAAAAAGGCCTGAGCACCACTTTCTGCTCCATTTCCATTCCTCTTCCTCAACTCCTTCCTCTTGCTGCTGGAGTCCCTTCAGCTCCTTCTTCTCCCTCTCACTCTTTCAGCACACCAAGGGAAAAGAAGTGAATGATAACACTTTCAGTCCCAATGAAATGAGGACATCTAAATGAGCCCATCAACGCCTTTCAGCTCTCAGCCAGTAGCAGGCTGAACCTTCCTACTTTCTGTGTACTGTATGAAAATTCACCAATAGCCATGAAAGAATTTTTGATTGCTTCTCAGGTTGTGATAGCAGCAGTAAAACAGAAAATTGTCGACCATGAAGCCAAGAGGATTTTTTTTCCAAGCAGTTTATCCTTCATTTGATCATGTTGCTAGAAAATTGTGAAATAGATTCCTGGATCTGTATATTAGTTGGGGTGTATTTTTTAATTTGCATATTTATTGTCTGTTTTGATTACACTTAAATTCTAGGCAATTATCTTTCTCTTCCTTACTATGATTTCTCAAGCTCTCTGAAGTACCACTACATTTTGCAGCTCATAAAGTATTGCTTAGCCTTTCCATAGTTTAATACCTGTTGAACCCAGTGAAGTTCAGAGAAACACAGTAATAATGATGAAAGACATTAAATACTTTCCAAGAGAGAGACTAGTAGGGCTCTGATCTGGAGAAGAAACAGTTGAAGGAAATAACACAGAAGTCTGAAAGACCTTGGAGAACTTGGGTGGTCATCTCACTTCTGGTATGGGAACAGAGGGAAACTAATGAATCCAGGTTCAGGAAAACTGGAAAACAGTGATATCTTATGCATTGAGTTACCAATCTGCAGAATTTCTTGCTTAGATGTGGTGGATAATAGGTGTCTGAGTTTTATTTAATTTGACATGAACTAAGGAGAGCCATTTATGGCTGCTAAATACAGGGAACATACCATAGCACCTTATCCTATATATGGTGTAGGGGGGAAGCCATAACTTCAGCTATGAGGACAATTTATTAACAGTTGACCCAGTCAGGACAATCTTATGTTCTTGTGGCAAGTGACAATATTAAGTAAGTGACAGCAACAACTGTCACTTTTGCTCCCTAGTTATTGCAAAACTGATACAGTTTACTGAAAAAACACTTCAAAATACATTTAGCTCAATTGTTGAAAACAACTAAATTCTCCAGTCAACACTTGCCAACAGATATTAAAAAATACTACCATATAAAATGATGTAAAATTAATAATTTGCCTAGTAATTCAGCTGCTTCAAACTGTTTGAAGTACAGAGAAAGTTGCAGCTTGTGTTTGAAGTACAGATCTTTAAGGGGCAAACAGTATTACTTGTTGGCATGTAGGAATAAGTGGGCTATATCATGCCCTTCTGGTTCATAAAGTTTCTAAAATTTGAAGTTTTCCAGATTCATGGTGCAAACACTCAGCATAGACAGGAAAACGAGACAAGGACTTCCCAAGTGGGGACCAGGCCAACTGAAAGAATGCAGGTCTTCCCTTTGATATAGAGGAAGATCATTGGCTCAAAGTCAGGAACACTTAACTGCTCTTAACACTGATCTGCTCTTCATCAAGGAATTAGAGACATTTCTATTTTTTTTCATTTAATTTTTGTAGGTGTGTTAATATTTGAGATGTTGTCCAAAGATTATGCTAAATCAGGCATGATGCAGCTTTTGGTCCTAAATCACAGCACCTCTGCACAACATTTAGGATTTTTCTTTACTGTCCTGTTTCTGTGAATAAGATGAGCTGTTGGACCTGCATAAATGCAAGATTGGAAGTGCATCTTCAGGGTCTAGCTTTTCCCAAATTCAAAATGGCTGTTTTGATCAATAAGCAGAAGTCCCATCTGACAGGAGCTGAAGGCCCATGTGAGGAGTGCTCTGTGCTTGTTCATGAGCTCCTTCACCAAATCATTTCAGTAGATAAGGTTGCTGATTGCTGTTGCCTAATATCCAAGCTGATTATGAACATGTGACATTTCAAGGCTTCCTGTGTTGATGCAAATAAACATGACAAATAGAATGGAAACACTCAAGCCATTGTACACAAAACACCCAAAAACTCCCCAGCAGACAAAAAAAAAAGCACAACAAAAGGTATCAAGTACTAAGTGCTAGGTTCCTGAGTCATCCTTAGTATCTCTAGAATTTTAAATAAGTTTATGTGTCCTGCCTTAATTGACCATAGTGACAGTGCAAATATGTGAAGTGAAGTGCAAATCTTCTGCTCAGCAAACTGGAGGACTGCTGCCTGGACAAATGTCAAAGTCATACTGCAAATTGAAGTAATTCTGCAGCATATTTGTAAGAGGTCATAAAAGTGCTTGTAAAGGAAAATGTTTCCTTTGAAAAGGAAGATGTGGCCAAAGATATTGCCTACATCTGCCCTATCTGTACTTTATTAATGGAGAATTTTAAATTATAATACAAACTAATTGCTACCTCAGTTTTCGCACAGTGATAAGTTTGTGGGCAAATGTTCCATTTTGATAAATATTTCAGTTTGTTTAGTTCTATTTTATATTGCTTATGCCATTCAGCTCATGCCCTTCCCCTGCTTTGGGATAGAAGTCTGGCAAATAAATAAATAGAAGACTTGTTCACTGTCACAAAGTAGGAAAATATGTTTTCTTGGAAAAAACCCCAACGAGTTTTATAAAAGGGTAAAAGAACAGGATAAAGGATTGGAAAATAAGCTTTGTAAGGGACTTCTAAAAATAATTTCAGAAAAAAATATTACTTTTTTTTTGTATTTTTATGACTTTGAAGACAGTTTTTTGTATATTTCCTGTGGAAGAAATTAAGTATCTTTAGAAGGAATTAGTTTCATTACTCGAATAATTGAATCATATAAAGAAAAGTAAATATTCTTTTGGTGGCGCTGTTTGATCTCCTCTGAAGCATGTTTTTACACCAGCTGGAGGTAGGATAGATATTCTCTTTCAATCTACTTTCTTTCCCAGAGGTAAAGGAGAAAAATCTATTAGATGGGTGCAATTCAGCTACACTGGTGTAATTCTAATTTATATATCCAAAAAAAAAAAAAATTGCTTTTGCAACTGGAATTATAGCTATCTTCAGGGCTTTTTTTTTTTTCTGAGATAACACAGGTGTCTACAGTGAAAGCAAATGAGGAAAACATTTCAAAGCAAGGTCTGTCTATGTTTCACATTATTGATCTAATTTAGCTCTGGTCAGCTTTGGAAAAATCACAGCTTGTTATGCTGCTATGAATGTTTTTACACAGCAACACTGCATAGAGGACCTTGTTCCCTAGAAGAGAATGCAGGCAAATAAAATTTACATTTTTCTGAGATGAGCCCAGCACTACCTAAAGCAGCTGCATCTTCTGCCTCTCAGCCCTTTGAACAGCTCTCGGACCGGACACTCAGTGAAAAACTATTTCAAACAGCCACTGAAATGAAAAAAAATCCCAAAGCAGGGTCAAACAGGAATCTGGTGTGGCTGCAGGGCCCATTGCTGCAGGACAATGGGCAGAGAGCTGGGGTGCCATGGGAGGGAGCAGAGCAGCTCTGAGCCCTGGCTGCGCCCAGCGCCGCAGTCCGCCCCCGCGGTGAGCTCCAGCGGGGAACAGCTCTTCGTGTGTGAATGAGAGGCCTTTCATTTCTCAATAGAGTGTACAACATCTCCTTCTGTTGAGAGCGAACATGGGGAGTCAGCCAGCACTGAGTTAATTACAGAAGAGCTTCAGCTCTCATTTTAGTGAGATAAAGCTCTGTCATTGCTTCGATGCACTTCTTCCCTTGCACTTCAGCATGGCAAGTTCACATCCCAGCTGGGGACTTTGTCTCTTGGTGTGACTGTTTGTTGGAACATAATGTTCTTGGTGCTAAAAGCAATTATTACAAAGGGGGAAATTCAATCAGGAAGGCAAAAACACTGTGTAGTGCCTGTTCACTGATTCATAACTAAGGATAGTAATTAAATAGTAGGCTGGTTTGGACTCTGCCTTTCACAGCAGCTTTCCACTAAGGCAGCTGCTGTGGTGATTTGTGGGTTGAATTATAGAGAGGGAAAAAAGTGACAATAAAAATAATAATAAAAATGTCACAGCTGGTTTGTCTTTTAAGAAAATACAATTTCTTTCTCTTGCACAGCATGTATTTTCCTACTGTTTTTAAGGTAGGGATCATCCAAGTTCTAAGCTTCTGAGTAGCCACACATTCTAAATTCAGCACTTAAAAGGTGTATTTAACAAAAATGCATTATGCAAAACTATAAGTCATATGTGTGAATCTGATAAATTTCATTTTTTCTACAGCTGACTGTTCAGAGGTTGTTTTCATAGCGTGCCTTGCAAAAATGGGGCAAATACATCACTGCTCCGGGAGGGAGTGATCCATGTAGTTCCAAGCTTAGTGCGTTATGTGCATGCGTTCTTTTTGACATTTATGGTTAATAATGAATATTTAAGATCTGTGTGGCCCTGCATTTAGAATGTTTCTTGTTTGACAATTCAAATGTAGGGTCTGGAAGGTCTCTCTAACCTGGACAACTCCACCAGGTCACCAGATCATGCAGACAAGAGAGCATGATGTTTCCTGAAAGAATGCACAACATTTTTCTACTTAGAGAACTAGAGAGAGCTGTCAGCGAGATATCTGTCAGGCTATTCCGTGTCTGTAAAAACATTCTTGCTTTCAGTGGTCAGCTGAGGCCAAGAAAGTAAAACAACACTTCAAGAAAGAAGATAATTTGCACCAATTAGTGACTGCTTAGCTATAATCCTGTTACCTGTTCAACAACCCAGTTCTGCAGGATCTTCCTCCCATTGACACAAACTTATAGAGCACCTGTAGTGCCAATGGCAGTGTAACATCCTGAGCCCAAAGCTTTGATGGCAGACCAGGCCCCAGACTCCAAACTGTTATCCTTCACCATGACAGAGTCAGGGCATCTCCCCTTAGTGCAAAAAATGAATCAGCCAAAAACCTGTTGGAAAGAGACATGCTTTTAGCATCTCCAAGGATAACATTGATCAGAAAATGCAGTCACAAGAAAGAATATCTGCAAATGTAAAATCAAGCAGTTTTGAAGTTTTCCAAAGGTAACCAAATGTTTGTGCTCTGCCTCTGATTGCTGTTTGTATTTATTCATGTGCCTAATTTAAGAGCTCCTGCTGTTTTGACTTAAAAATTTAGTGGAAAACATCATCACTAAAATTTATTTAGGTATTTTGATCTCGTTCCAAAGCAATTTCTTGCTGGAATGTGTGAGAGCTCTAAAGTTGATAAATCTACAGAAGGGGATTCTGTGCAAAATCAGATTTATTCATATACACCAAGTGACCCATTTAGCATCAACCACTGAGTAAAAGGGAGGTGGTGGGACAGAAACTCTGAAGTGTGAAATTCAATCCTACCTTATAAGTTTAACCCTTCTTATTTTCTCTTTTTCTTTTTTTTTTCTTTTTCTTTTACTTTTTCTTTCTTTTTCTTTCCTTTTTTGTTTTTACTTTTTCTCCTTTCCTTTATCTCTTCTTTTTTTGTTTTCCTTTTTGATTATTTTCCTTTCTCTTTTTTCTCTTTCTTTTTCTTTTTCTCTTTTTTTTCTCTTTTTCTTTTTCTTTTTCTTTTTCTTTTTCTTTTTCTTTTTCTTTTTCTTTTTCTTTTTCTTTTTCTTTTCTTTTTCTCCTTTTTCTTTTTCTCCTTTTTCTTTTTCTCCTTTTTCTTTTTCCCTTTTCTTCTTCTTCTTCTTCCTTCATTTTTTATTTTCCTGTTTCTTTTGAGATTTTAGTTATCACTTGTTTTATTTCCAACAACAGAAAAAAAAAGTTGGACGCAGATAAGACATTAGACTTTTTTATGTCTAGTGATTAGCTGATGAATAACAAATATAACAACCTATTGCTTGATTTCTTTTTCCTTCCTCTCCATTTTATACTTCGTTGCAGAAGTCAAATCCCATTAGTGACAAGCGTACTTCTTTCAGGTTCTAGTGATTATATTTTGATACATGAAAATGCACCTCTATATTAGAGAGCCTAATAGAACATTTCAGCAAAAAGAAATGCAAACTTACTTGCCTATATTTCTGTTTAAGCTGGACAGGAAGAAAAATGAGTATCTGTGTCACAATCGAGTCTCAAGGGCTAATTAGGAACAGATAAAAGGAGAAAGAGAGGAATAGGAAAGGCTTTGGAATAGCAAGTCCAGCCTCGAACTGGTGTTGTATAATCATTTTTTGTACACTATTACATTTTCCACTGCCTATTGTTCCTTCTCCTGTGCAGCTTCACACCCTCTCCTCAAAAGAGTCACTCAGTGAAAGAGATTTTGCGGACTCTAATACCTGAAAATGAGGGGTTTCTAATCCTAACTGTTCTGTTTAAACTTGCAAGTAAACCAGCACTGTTCCTCTCATCTCCAGGTGTTGTTTGATAGTTATCTAGTTTGATATTTTTGACTTAAATGAATGAAACTATTCAATGGTCTTTTTCTAGACATGTGTCTCTCTTTTCAATATAGTCTGTGCTCTACCCTGCATTCCTCTCTTTTTTCAGAGATGGGTATCCAAAAAGTAGTTTTACTTTTGCTTTGTAGAGTGGCATTTTATCTCTTTTAAACCCTCCTGAAGAAATTAATTTGCTTACTCATGGCTGTTCTTCTTCTCATTAGCAGCACATATTCAGCCTGTGTCGGATGAAAACAATTCTTTCATTTTTTGGAGTTACTCCAAATGGAGTTACTTTCAGTAACTCCAAATGAGTCATGACCACTCATTTTGCTACTTATTCCTATCTCTAGACAGAAAGAAAACACATTTTTACACCCATCCCAAGCCTTCATCCCACCCCCTCTCTCTGCATTTCAGCTTGTTTGTTTATCTCCAGTCTTCCAGACTGCCTTTTTTCTTTACTGCACCCTGATCCTTCCCTACATTTACAGTGCTTCCCAGATTTGCAATTCATCTTTGTGTTGATCTACATTTTGTGTAAAAATAATGAGTCAAATTATTGTTAACGAAAATAAGATGACTGCCATGGCAAAACACTAAAGAACTTTAATCCTGACATGGCTCAAGTCCCACTGATCAATTTACACTACAAGCCACTGCCATGTTTCATTTAATCATCTCCTACTGCCCCTATATGTTCTACCAATTGCAGCTACTGCTTTTATGGGATATTGGATCAAAATGTCCAGTAAGAAAGAAGCAACATTATTTTCATTTCTAAGGCTATTAAGAAGCATACTAACTCATTTTGTCTGGTTAACACATTGAAGCATTTCTCCCAGCTTCTTTTAAATCATCTTTTATTCTTTTAATATTTAACCCATTAAAAAAAATAACATCACATTAGATAATTTGACCTGGTTCTTTTTTTCCTTCTGTTTTCTTACATACAGACACTATGTGTGCAAATTTCTAAATATAGCATACTTAGTTTGAATATTAATTCAGGAATCCCGATTATCCAGCCAAATGCTTGAATGCAGAAAAGTCAATGATGAAAGTTATCCAAGAGATTAGACAAATAAAAGTAGCAGTATCACAAATTTGTCTCTTTTGGAGACATGGAAAGGAAGAGCATTGTGATAAAATGATCTATTTGAAGATGTCCCTGCTCACTGCAAAGGAGTTTGACTACAGGAGCCTTTGAGGTCACTTCCAACCCAAACCATTCCACAATCCTACCAGCATTAGTCTATACCAAGTATTAGTAGATAATGAAGTTAAGGAAAAGGAGTAAAGGGGTATAAGGATGGCAGGTTTTACAATAAACTAAAGAATATGTTACTGACTTGAGTTGCAGGAGAGCTCTGAAGGGGGTCCTGTTCTTGGTGTGCTTGGCTCCTCTTCTATGTGATTTTGAACATATTACTGTGCCTGTTTCCCTATATTGAATTGAGGATAGCATTTCCTAAATTCATAAACTAACTTCGGAAATATCTCTTTCATAATATAGTTATTTGTAAGTGGTTTAATTGATATAATTTAAAATAATTTATATAAATTTAAATAATTTGTGCTAAAGCTTTTTTAAGAAGATTTGACTTATTTTGATCTTCTTGTTGTGAAAATACAACTTAAAAATCTTCTTAAAAATTAAAGATATAAAAGTTCATTTTTTTTCCTCCCTAAAAGATTGAAATCTGCCCTCAGTATTAATCCTACTGGCTTCTGTGGAATAAATATACTTGTTAATAATACTGGTAAAGACAGGGTCTTTCAGTCACCAGTTGGTACAGCCACATGAGAATACCTTTCATTAATAAATTTAGTCAGTTCGCAATGCAAGTTTTTAAATCTTGTTTTGAACAATCATATTTTATCTTACTTTATTAGCACAGCCAGGAGTCTAAGTGGAAATTCTATTAGAGAAGCTGAAAAGTGTTTCCAAGGCCTCAAGCTGCTGGCACAGCTAGTGGCTGCACAATGTCCATGAAATTTTCCACACCATGATTTTTTTTTCTTTTTTAAGGGGTATGGAGCATACATAGAGGTAGTCATTCTGATGTCCTGTCTTTACTCATGTTGAAGACCAATGTGTAACCTCATTTAATTGATCATGAAAACTTTTAAGTATTATTGCTTGAGTGAAAATGCAGGAGCTCAAGAGGTCCAGTGAAGAAGGGGAGACAAACAGTATTAGGTTTGTAAAGTCCAGCTGATTCTAGCACTTTGAATATCACTGGATGAATCAAATTGCCATGTTGGTTTTCTGTTTTAGAGCATATAACATATACTTTGACTAACCATGGCGCATCTACAGAAATGCTATGTTTTCACCCACTGTAGTTCGACTCATATTCAGGTTTCTGGTGTACAGTTTTCAGAATTGTCAGTATTTGCTTGTCTTTTGAAATATGAAGAATGTGCCAAGAATTATTGGAAGTCAGTGACTTGCTAGCTGAGTGCCTGCCTGGAGCTGGCTTCAACCCTTTTTGTTGGTTCTGCATTTCTGCTATACATTTCAAGAATTAGATCATCAAAGTGAAATATAATTTCTGTCAGTACAAGCAGTCTAATATTTCCACACTTGGGAATTTTAACTGCTTTCAATCAAATTTTCTTAACTGCTGCCAGCAGATCTTTTACCCTGAAGACATAATTGGGTTCCCTTTAATGCTTACTTTGCCCTCTTATGGGGAAATTATCTCTTTTCTATTAGCATTTCACTGATTGTTCCTTATCATATGTCTTAGTAGAAAAGCATGCAAAATTTTTAGGGTATTTTCCAGGGCAGTATGCTATTTTTTCACATTAGATTTTCCTTGGCATTGGAGCAATATGCAGGATGCAAAGCAAATGTTTCAGAGTTTTGCATTTTTCATGCACGCATACATACAGGCATGCACAAATGAGAAACGCTACTCGATCTGAATTTTTCTCAAAGATTTAGTCAATGAACTTCTCTCAAGATCTTCAGTGAATCAGTATTCTGTGTCGAAGGAAAAAAATGTGGGATATGTGTAGATCCATTTTCAGGTAGTTGTATAGGATTTGGCAGCGGCCTTAATAACCCAACAGTTAGTTCACTTGCACACAATTTTTCCTTTGCTGGACTCTGCTGATTACCAGTTAGAGGAAAGTACACATTATTTCATTTTATTCTCTTAGTGTTCCAGATGAATTCTAAAAATTTTTATTTTTAGATTTTAAACTAAGATTTTTACTGCAGCAATAGCAACCTATGTATAGATCCATTATGTGAAACACAAAATTAATGAGCATCAGTCCCCCAAAACTGAATTAAGGCACAACTCGTGTATACATAGATCTTTACACAAATTTGAATGTATTGTCATGAAAACATTTAACTTGCTAGAGAGCTTTTTATTTTCAAGATTCCTAGAGCACCCCCTACACCGGCCTTTCACTACTGAAATAAGAAGTACAACCCTACTTTTACCAAATAGGAGACTTTATATCTTCTATTAATAAAAAAAAAAATAATTCAGCTGTGGGTTTCTCAAGGGTTCTCATATTCTCTGCTTTCTTTGCAAGCAAATCTTCCTTTTTTTTTTTTTTTTTTTGGTTTTTTTTTTTTTTTTCCTCCAGAGAAATAGATTTTGAAGCATTTAATTAGGCTGCAGCGCTTCACTTCTGCCGCTGCACGGTGCTGCACCCGGCGGCTGTAGGCGCACGGCAGACCTTTGTCTGCGGAGTGCCAAGTAAAGCGCCGCTGCAAACAGGCTGGTCCCGGCAGCTCAGACACGGGCAGAGGGAGACGGAGCTGCTTCCCGACAGACAAGAACGAGCTTCGGCTCCACTTCTCCACCGCAGGGACGGAATCACCGCAGGGACGGAATCACCGCAGGGAGTTTCTGCAGCCGGCACTGGGGCTGGCGGCTCCTCTCCATGGCTTCTCCGCACACGGGCAAAATTAGTGGTGGGAAAAATTAGTGCTCGACGTCCTCTGAAACACTATAAGGTCACCTCGGTAGGGTTTTACAGCCACAGTGCAAGATGTAAGTGATAAGACACAATAGCAGTTGCTGTCAGAACAGATGCTAAGCCACCCCTGGGTTTCCAGCTGCATAGAGGTCCAAGGGGAAATTGAAGTACCGTTCTCTTTAGCTAAATTTCACTTTTCCTTCCCTTCAGTCGATTATCCTGCAGAAGGAGGAGTAATTCAGCACCACCAGCCGAAATATCAAAGCCAAACTCCATGGCAGAGGGTTTTAGTTTTTATCAGTGAGGGCAGGTTTTAGACAATGGATGCTGGACAGTAGTAAAGCTGGTTATTTCTTTTGTGCAAATAATAACACTTGTTTTATATTTCTCCATATATAAAATGAGCCACAATGCAAGCTTGTAGAGTTGCTGCAATGCAAAGTGCTCTGCAAGAGGAAATTCACATAATAATAATAATAATAATAATAATAATAATAATAATAATATAAAGCCGTGGAAAGAAAGATGAGTGCTAAGAAAGGCACTCAAATTTATACTTTCCAAATTAACTGTTTTGTTTTTCTTTAAAATTGCATGTGCTGTTAAGATTAAAAAAGGGAAAAATGCTGATAACATATATAGCAACAATCACTGATTCCTTAAACATTTTCTCAGATTTTTTTGTTTCCATTGAGGCATTGTAACTTAACAAATCAAACATGGCATATGCAGCTAAGTTAATCTGGTAGTTTTTTACTTTTATAGGAATCATAGGTGTAAGTGGGATGGGTTGCGTTATTGTTCTTGATGCACATATTTTTCATCT